>NC_044346.1:28990550-29590550 GCF_007364275.1 Archocentrus centrarchus | reverse complement strand
GAATTGGATTGGTGGTCGTCGGGCAGAAAAGCTCCGTATATCTGATTTCCCCTTCAGAGTGCGGTGATTCAGCCCCTGTCGCCGTTCGGGAGCAGTATTGTTTACCGTGGGCAAGCAGAGACCACATCGTGACTTTCGAAGAGATTTGCAAAAATACGGCATTTTTATGCAATTGTGCATTTTTGTGGAGGTTCGCGCGATTTTTGCATGAAGAAATTTGACGTCACGCAAAATGGGTACTTTGAACATTTAGAAATTACGACTTTTCTCCCGGAATGCAGCAATCCACCTGATTTAACTGGATCGTCATTTTGAGACTCGATTTTTACATGGGGAATATTTTATTTCGGGGTATTTAACGATAATAATGTGGGTGTTGGGTGTTGGATTATCATGGGGTGAATGGCGGTGGCGAAGCGGGGCGCTATTGCATCTCTTTTGAAAGACACCGACTCTCACGGCGAGGAGTAGCTAACGCTAACAGTTACTTTAGCTGGTAGCAGGCAATTAGCTAGCTATTAGCCAGTTAGCCAAGGTTAGCAGGCTGCCAGCTTGCTAATGTGCTAACCGGGAAGGTTTCTGTTGATTGAACAACTTCCTAGTTAAAGGTTAATAAGAATCATCAACTTAAGCAACCAGCCAGACAAGATTTGAACTATGGCTGAAAACCTGCTGGACGCCGGACCTCCACTCTCTAAGCGGCCGAAGCTGAATTCACCTGCCCTGTCAACAACTGATGGACCAGGTAAAGGCCTTGACACTGTCGGCACACAAACCCTAACGTAATTAACATTTGCACTGGACATCCCCATTTGATGCTAGGTATTAACTTGTCCGATTCCCCCACACAGCACTGTTACCCGGGGCATTGGATGTTCTTTCGGTAAACGTTGCTGTGGTTTTACCGCAGTGTTTTGGTTTCATTCTGTGGTGAGCGTTTTACTGCGCCTACCCTTAATACGCAAATGCCAATTTTATTTGGTAGACTCGCCTTGTCGTCTGCAGCAAACCTTAACGCAGTACGATTAGCAGCACGACTATCTTGAATCTGTAAAAGAGCTACAGTTAAAACAATGCAACTCTAAAATACCTTCAGAATAATTAAAAGTTTTATTATCTACGGTGGTGGTGCATTAGCTTGTCACGCTTGTATTATAATGCTTTTGTTAGCAAAGAGCATTTCCTACATATATATACCTCTGGACGCTTACAGTTGAAAGATGAAACTGTTAAAATGCTAATTGTTCATCGCATTAGGTGCAAAGTTGGCTGTGGTGTCTTTGTGGTAGCCTGCCATGTGCATTAACAGCAGGTACTCATGGCATGATGGACACAGAAGTATCCTAGGCCTTGGTTAGCTTATATAATAAAATAATCTTCAAAATCAAATATCATACTTCAGTTCATGTCAGTGTAGGTGCACGTATTAATTCTAAGTCTGGTATGGAAGATGAAGTTGACATCTATTGCCTTTTATTTCAGGCAAGATTTTAGGCCTGTGTAGATGAAAGTCAGAAGAAAATAAGACCAACAGATACCCTGTGATACTAGTGCTTACTCAGTTCAGTGTCTAGCTATAAATCAAGTGTTAAGAGACAAAAATTAGCTTATCCTCATGGCCACACCGTTGATGCCTGAGCAAGCCTGCATAGCCACACAGTCAGGATGGGAGGAACTGCCTTTGAGTTACTGAGTTCTTGTAGACAGGGTTGTAACGTCACATATCTCAGTAGAAGCATGCACTGCTGAAAATAAATGTCTAGGAATGCAAATCTACACGTATGCTCTGAGTATTGGAATTTGAGTGACTGGGATTAAGAAACGTGTCTGTTTTGTATCTTAGTCGTATCACAAAATATTGGAGATATGAGTTACCGCCGTGGCCCTCAAAAGATTATCCTTATTATAACTTGGTTCACTGTCCTTGTGTTTTTTGTGGAAGTGCTTGCTGAATCTTCAGTGAAACTCCTGAGTTAACATGGCACTCTAACCCATCTGCTATATTGTGTGGTAAAGCTGGAGTAGCTAAACTGCATTTGTGCAACTTTTGCTGTTTCTGTGATGGAAACACACTGCTCCCGGTGTAAGGACACTGACACTAAAAGGAGTTAATTTCCCGCCTTCAGCATGATTGGAAAGTATAATGTTTTACAAGAAGGAGAGCCCTAAATTGTGGTTAAGCTAGGGCTTAACAATTAATCAACTTCTAATTTCAGTTCAAATTTTTGGCGTCCAATAAAAACAAAATTGTGGTTATAAAGCAATGGCCTTTTTCCACTCATTTTGACTGTAAAGCTCTCATTTTTTTCTTGTGCTATAAATCAAGCACAATTCTTTCATTTGTAGTGTGCATTTTTGCTCTCCTAAAGTTTCAACTTCTTTGCCATTTAGTTGAGTTCAAGCCAAGATGACCTTTCAGAACCTGGAATTGTCAAGATCTATCTAAAGTAGATAAGAATCACAATGTTTCCATTGGCAAACTTGTTGAAGGATTATTAGCAGTTGCCTTTGTCTCTGGATCACTGAAGGTCCCTCACCTGGTCTGCTTTCTGTGTGACAGTTGGCTTCAGCACTCTATCACTCATCCTGTCCCTGCCATGCAGGTCTCCTAAGGCACGCAAATCTGCAGCCGCCTGGGGCTGTCTTTAGTCCCGTCTGCACTTGCAAACTTCCCGCAGCAGAGTCAGACTGGCGGTTGCCCACAGGTTTACAGGCTTTATGGTCAAAAACACCCATTAGTCTGGGGCTAAAAACTTCCTACCAGACTGCCCTGTGTCATTACTGCTCCCTTCACCCATTGTTTTCATTTATTTGTTTTTCATTTTAAACATATTAAAATAAGTCCCCCGTGAAAATACATGGTATTAAGTTCAATAATGAATAATCTTTTTAAACTATTGTGATTATAAGGTTTTTCCGTTGTTTTTTTTTTTTTAAAGTACTTCGAGATTGACTACATGCATGACCACGATTGGTCCACAGTAGTTAAGGAAATGGTCTTGTGATACCGTTTAACAGAAGATGATACTTTTTCCTGTTTTTTTTTTTTTTTTTTTTTTTTTTTTTTATCCTTTCAATAAACAAAATGTAAACAAAATTAAATTTGAGTAAACCAAACTCCACTTTAAAAAAATTAAATGTCAACAAGTTGTAGTATTTATTTATTTTTAAACTTTTTTATAGTTCAATTGATTTTGCTGTTGTGAAATGAAAAACTCTTTGGCCTCAAATCATTTATATGTTGGTAAAAACTCTGCTTTACAATATTAACCAACTTAATTGTGATTACAATTTTTACTATAATTGAACTGCATTAAGTTAACCTTGTAAAAAGTCAATTTGTCCAGCTGGTATCTTGTATGTTTGGTTATTAACCAGAAAGTGAAGCTTAAGAGCCAAGATAGGAAACATTAAACTAACATGTTTTTCAATGGAAGGACAGTCTGGTTAGCAGTGGGTTGCATGATTACAGAACCATTAGGTAATGCATTGTACATGTAGATGACATAAAGGGTGGATTTTACCCTTTGGTTAGTGAAGTGCTGTTGTGAAGCCTTGAGTTGAGCATTTTTGCTTTGACTACCAAACTGCACTTGATGAGCAGGGAGTGGGTTTGACAGTCAGTCCACATGCTGTTTGACCAGTTGTTAGCCAGTAGGCATATCCTGGATAATTGGTTGCTTTTATACTGTCTGGTTGTGGATTAGGAAAATAAGACGCAAGAGCAGCAACGTTTAAACTTGAGATGTCTGTGACTAGTCTATTAGATGTTAAAATGTTACTACCCTTGGTAGTCGGCGCTAGAAATACTAGTTGGTGAAACAAATTGCTCATGTTTTATTAATGTACAACAGCAGGTACCTGTTGGTTAAAAGATGTTACGATGCCACTAGCCAGAGACGCAGCCCTGACAAACTGCTGCTGCGGACTCACTCGCTCTTTGTGAAAGGAAGTTGTAAACAAGCAAGGGGGAAAGTAAAAAGATGACAGCCGTGCTAACTAGCAGGCTTCTGTGGTACTAGCTGATTAGCTTAAACGTCTAGTTGACTAGTACTGTACATTTCTGTACACACACAAGTTACAGTAATGACAGCAGTTTAAAACCATATATGACATCAACATACTTTGAATTTCATATTATTGGGATTCATGGTGGTAGAATATGCTCTTTATGCTTTACAAACTGAAATGTCTGTTGATCAACAGAGTTACATTTACTTTTGATTTTACATTTGTTTACGCTCTCGTTAAAGACGTTACATGTTTATTGTCACAAAAAGGTGTATGGATTAATGAATTTGTGGTATTTATTTGTATAGCCCAGCCTCTCACTCTATATGTAGCCAGAAAAAATGGCTTTCCGGTCTGTCATCTGACACGTGTGCCTCATTGTGTTTGATTTTTGTCAAGTCTCCAAGAAAAATGAGCTGGAAGATCTTTAAGCAACAATGGCAGTCACAACATCAGTGATTATAAATTACAACAGCTATCACACAACAGAGGCACCACATGTCTGTAATCAATCAATAAACCTGCCCCGCCTCCTCTTTATACTTTTTGCCAGTTGCAGTTGGGACTCAATGGACCCCCGTGGGACAGCACAGGGCAGCAGTAACATCAGCTGTAAATTACTGCAGCTAAAGAGCTGGCTTTCCCTCTTTGATGACAGTCATGCCTGGAGCTTTATACGCAGCACCCATCTGCCTTAACATTTGGCCTTTTCCTCGTTCTCTTTTTCCTGGCAGTATAGCCTGGTTTCTTGCATGAGGAAAAATACCCAAATTTTAAAACTGAATCACAGCAATAGCATAAACTGCTGTCATTTTCTCTGTGACGTCTGCATGCGTGAGCTGTGCTATTTAAGCCCTTTTAGAGATGGGAATTGAGAACTGGTTCCAGCTGAGATCTGATTCCAAATTGTCCATTCAATTGCAATCGTATGACTCCAAGCTATATATATATATTTTTTTTTTAAATCGGTGCTAGCATCTTTTGCGGTCTGTCACACAGTGCAACATTATGTTGAAATTGTGGTGATGAAGCTTTTCCACACCTAAGATGCATGCACGTATTTTTGTTTTTAATCCCACACAGAGAAATGACCAAGATTAGGGGTCAAGTCTGTAAGCAGAATCCGTAATGGCATTATAATACTTAGTTTTGTTTCACATTGAAGACCGGGCTAATTTTTGCAGCTACTTCTTTTGCAGCAGTTAAGTATGTGGAAGAACATGCTCTTTATGCTTTTAGTATCTAAGCTTGTAGTGAGCTCTGTATGCACTTGGGGAGGTTCTTTTTTTATTGCTTGGGCAGAACAAACATGTGCCCCCTGTCTTTCTATTAAGGCCATCTGTCACCCCACAGAACCTCTTCTACCCCCTTCATCCACAAAAAACAAATCACTTGGTTGTGCACATAGGTTATATTATATCTTTAACATTTTATAGACTTATTTTAATGGAAGTGTAGCTTTTGTTGTTAAAAAGATTCAGAGATGCCATATTTTTATTACATTTTAACTGTAGCCTGTGGATTTTCTCACATTACTTAACAAACAATAACTTTTCACTGTAAATATGTAGGACAGTAGGATAGCTGTGTTTTTCTTTAGGTTATTAATGCCAAAATTGTACTAAAATGTAAGAAAAATTTGTATTTGATACTTGCCTGCGTCTTAGTTCTGTTTCAAGTGTCAAAGATTTGTCAGGGACCTTCCCACCCTCAGACATGTTTTGCTGGCCCCTGCATAAATGGCATTTTTAATGCTTAAAAGGGCAGGCAGTAAGCTTGTAATGCAGACACTGATGGAGGCATTTATGCCTATGCCTAGGGGCAACCAGAGAAATCATGAAAAAAGGGGGTGGGGGGGGTGTCAGCAGAATGGATAAAAGCAGACAGAGGGAGGTATTACCACCAACCCATTTCTTTTTAGCTGACTTAATAGGCAGCAAAAATAGGCTAAATGGTCTTTTTTTTTTAAATGCCACTCATGTCTGTGCTTGTATTTAAGCTTAAACAGACAATTCGACTGTTTTATTTTTGCTGATTTTACTTGGCGCCTCCTTAGTTTTGTAAGGTGAGGAAGCGTGAGAGTGATGCTGAAAATGTGATTTGTGTTGGCAGAAAACCTAAAAAACTAAAAGCTAATTAAATCCCCAAGAGGAAGTAGGAGTAGTTGAGGAGCTTCACATGACTATTATTTTATCAAGTGATGACATTTCTAGCTGTATTTTCTCAAGAAAAACAAAATCCATTGAGCAAGTTGAAAGGTAACTAAAGCCTTTTCCTGCTAATTCAGGCAAGCCAAACAAAAGCTTGTAAAATGTAGCAGTGTCGATGCAATGAGGACAAAACAATACCGATAACTGGATTATGTAGCAGCCACAAACGGAATAATGAGAATGCATTTTTATACTGGGTGCAAAAGTCAGAAATGCAGAGTTTCCTGTGCTATTGTCACCACCCCCCACCCACCCCACCCACCCACCCCCCAAAAAAGGCCAGACACAAACCTGTGGATCAGATGTCGTGTCTGATGCTAAAACAGCTGGTTTGAAAACAAGGGTCTGATAAGATTAATATGGAATAATGGAATGGAAAGGGATGCACTATATTGCCAAACATATTCACTCACCCATCCAAATCATTGAATTCAGGTGTTCCAATCACTTCCATTGCCACAGGTGTATAAAAGCAAGCATCTAGGCATGCAGACTGCTTCTACAAACATTTGTGAAAGAATGGGTTGCTCTTAGGAGCTCCGTGAATTTCAGCATATTACTGTGATAGGTGCCTAAGGCGCATAGTAGGCAGTAGGGCTGGGCGATATGGAACAAAATAATATCTCGATATTTTTTAGCTGAATGGTGATATACGATATATATCTCAATATTTTTTCTTGTCAAAAGGTATAAACAAAAAGGCATTTCTGAGTCAAAGCTACATGTCCCAAATGTCACATGTGCATTTTTATTAACATTCAGCCATAGATGTACATGAGAAATTGCTCAAAAATCAACTATTGGCATATTTAAATAATAATGCTCCTCAAATAAATGAATGCTTTTTTTTTTTCCTTTATAAAAAAAGACTCACAGCTGTGCTCTTAAAATGTAAATAGACAATATACAAAGCAAAAATTGCAAAAGGCTGACTTATTCTTTAAAAAGTCAGTCTGGTGAAGTCTGCTTCACTGGAAAATGCTTCCTCCTGTGTGTACTCCTGTATATCCAGTACTGTGACAGACTGATTCCATTCTTCAGTCAGCAGGATTCAAGCCACCTCAGTAAATCCATAGACGCATGCGCTGTTGTATCACAGCAACGGGCCCACCCGCTCAATGCAGCATTTGCAAGCACACGAAAAAGACCAACTTCCGCTATTAAGGTCACCTGACTTACGGTACAAACCAACTTCTGTTATGGAGTTGCAGTATGGTGGGGCCCTCTTACCTGCAGCCAGGGGCTCTTGGGGGTCCAGGCCAAAGTGTACGAAAGGACGCAGTACGAAAGCTGTATGTACACACAACACGGCGACAGCAAAGGATTTCAGGTTTCCAAAACTCTCCAAAAGTCGTTGACCTCACCGGAAAAATTAGATAAATTTGTCACTGGTTGCTTTTGGGGGAAAAAAGTCGCCAGCAAGGTCTGAAAAGCTGCTAAATCTAGCAACAAAGTCACTAAGTTAGGAACACTGCCATGCTGTCGCTTCCTGCATGATTTACGGGTGAAGCGGAGAGAGGCGGGGCAGTGTGAAGTTGTGCAGAGATAAACTGGGAGAAGAGAACGGTGAGCTGGTGGATCTACGAGTATGGAACTCTTTAATGCTTCAGCATAACAAGACATTGTGGACAATTTCATGCTCCCAACTTTGTGGGAATAGTTTGGGGATGGCCCCTTCCTGTTCCAACACGACTTCACCAGTGCACAAAGCAAGGTCCATAAAGACACGTATGAGTGAGTTTGGTGTGGTAGAACTTGACTGACCTCAACCTGATAGAACACCTTTGGGATGAATTAGAGCAGAGACTGTGAGCTAGGGCTGCAACGATTCATTGATGTAATGGATGACATCGACTACAAAGCTTAGTTGACATGGAATTTTAACGTTGAAGTATCATATTTTAAAACCCATCCATCCATTTTCTTCTGCTTATCATGATTTTTGTAACCGCAATACACTACAGGAAGACATGGGGACCGTATTGCTTCCATTGTCTGCCAATAACAATACCAGCGAAGAAGAACGTAACGTGAACAACATTATGGTGGTGGAACAGAGAGGAGGGTGGAGAAAATGGGGGGAGAAAAAAAAAAAAAAAGACAGTCAAAGGTGTGGGAGCATTTTACAGAAAACAAAAATAAAGCTGAATGCAGACTGTGCAGATCAGTGCTTTCCTTCCACGGCAGCATCACTGCAATGTGTGAGCGTTTAAAACGCCAGTACCCTGGAGCTGTGATGTCAGCTCTGGATGGGTACGTTTTGGAGAGTTGGTGCGTTGTTGAGACCTTGTTAATGTTTGTACAGTTGTGTTTCTATTAGTTAACCTGTTGGAAACAAGGTCTCATGGATGATTCTTGCTAAGCTGCACCGTTTCAGTTATGTTAGCTAACAAGTCAAGGACAATAGGAGCAGCTATAATTGTCTCCTATTTTTTTTTTCCTTGCATTAATATTAGCGTTCACTCTGAATAGTAAACCTCTTCATGAACTGAATCATCTGTAAACTTTTCAGTTGTTTTGGACAGAAAAATCTTTTCGATTTAATTTGAAACCTTATTTGAACTTCTGGACGGAGGCCATTTTTATTTATTAGCACGTTATATTTTAATTTAAAAATAAAACTTGCGTTCACTTTAATAAGCATTGTTTATTTGATATTTAATGTTAAAAATGCATTTGATTAGATTCAAACTCATATTTTTACGGGTCATTATTTTAATTGTGAGAAGAGAAAACAAGGTGATAACAGGTGGGCAGGCTTGAACAGGTGAGGTAAGATTGAAATAATCGTTGAATAATCGATTAAAATAATTGACAGATTATTCGACTACCAAAATAATCTTTAGTTGCAGCCCTACTGTGAGCCATGCTTTCTCATCCAACATCCATACCTCACATGTGCGCTTCTGAAACAATGATCAAAAATTCCCATATACATACTCCTAAATCTTGTGGATAGCCTTCCCAGAAGAGCTGAAGCTGTTGTAGCTGCAAAGGGTAGGCTGGCATGATATTAAACCCTAAACCCTATGGATTAAGAATGGGATGTCACTCAAGTTCATATTTGTGTGAAGGCAGGCGAGCGGATACTTTTGGCAATATAGCTCAAGTCTTCCTGCTACAGATCCACATTGACTATTTCCTTGTGAGGAAAATGAGAATGCTTTAGATGTTAAACATTAAGCATTGGCCAGACGTCTGTACAACCGGTATCTGCTGTTGTACATTAACAAAATAAGAATACAGATAAGAAAAACAATAGGAATATGAAATAATATGTTTAAATGTCCAGTATTTGTGGCATCGATGAGCACGGGCAGCAACAGCTAAGTCTAGTTGACTAGTTGCATGCACCCCATCTACCACCCCCTCGCTGAACAACTTGATATCTAGTGGACGGTGTTGGATTTAATAAAATGAACTGTCATGATTATTTACTTAATATTTACTTGTGCGTCTTTGCTGTGCTGTGCGCTGTTCTGTTTCTCAGTATGTTTGTGCTTGCCTTCTGTGTACAGCTGGTGATTTCACTCACCAGCACATGTTCAGACAGAAAGGAGGAAAGACACAGAAAACACTGAGTTTAGATTTTGCTTTAAATAGCACTGCTGAGCACTAAATTCAGTAATTTTCCTGTATTTTGTTATTTGACAGAGCTATTGTGGTTTGTGTATTGTCTTTTGAATTCCAAGTGTTGCAATTTTTGGGCAATTTCCAGTAGGGCTGTGCAATTACCGTATTTTCCGGAGTATAAGTCGCACTTTTTTTCATAGTTTGGCTGGGGGTGCGACCTATACTCCGGAGCGACGTATATGTGACATTTATAACACATGAACCAAAATACTCCAGCCACTTGACATCTCCGTGAACTGCAGCTTTAAGGCAGTCTTGCGTAACCTGTGGGCGCAGTGGATGATGGACGGAGAGCACAGCTTAACGGCAACTGGGAGAATGCGCCACCCAACTTTCCTGGAAGTCATTGGATGGATCAAGAAAACATGGGCTTCAGTGACAAACCATCCTGTTGGGATTCAGAAAGGCTGGAATAATTGGAACTGCAGCTGACGACAAGTCTGACTAACGCGACACAGAAGAGGAAGCGGCGCTTCGTCTACGGAGTGTACGGAATTGTTTAGAAGTGACACCGAGGATGAAGAATTCAATGGATTGATGGTTTGGTTAACTTGTTAGTATGTTCTTTCTGCTATGGTTATCTGAATAACTTAATGTTACGTTAACATACCGAACACGTGTTCCTTGTGCGTCATGTAGCTGAATGTGCTACGTTAGCATAACGTAGGTGTAACCGTGTTCGTCCTGTTCTTTAATCCATTATTATTTTAAATTGCCGTTCAAGATGGAATTTCTGCTCTGGGTCTCGGATTCTATCAACTCCCCCCGCCCCCCCCAAAAAAGTGCGACTTATTGTCCAGTGCGACCTATATATGTTTTTTTCTTCTTTATTATGCATTTTTTGGCTGGTGCGACCTATACTCCGGAGCGACGTATAGTCCGAAAAATACGGTAATTGAATTTTAATTTTCAATTTTGGCTCCAAACATTCACAAAAACAGTATAATTGACAAATAATGATTATTATTAAAATGAATTTGTCACATTACACTCCGAGTATACTAGCGTTGAGTCTTTGCAGAGCCTACAATGATTGTGATTGGCCTGTTTAGCACCATTGGTTCCTCCCGTGCATTTATGGCGCAGTTTTTTTTTTGTTTGCTTTTATTGGCGAGAGGATAGCAATCATCATCTCAGTATAAGGAATAATAATCATAGTATCAATACGAACTCACAAATGTCAGCAAATTCCTGGATGGAGATTGCTGAAACGATAATGAAAAACATGGGGGAATGAACAAAGAACTGGAAAAACTAGAGGGACAAATGTGTTGGAACCTGACACCCCCCCCTCCCCCCAGGAGGGGAAAAAGTCCCGGCATTTTATTCGTTTCTGTTGGCTGCCCCCTACATGTAAAACACCAAGACATGACTGCAAGGTAATTAACAGATTTGCTGCATGGTGGGATCTGCACCGTCCGCAACACGACAAATCTGTTCAACCAGCTGAAGTTCAAACTCCTCAGCCCTGCTATTATAACCAGTATTTGCTGTGTCTGCCTGAATAATTCTGATTTAGTCTGAAGCTGATCATGTTTTCTGTTTTCTCTGGGCTGTATTGGGCCAGTCTGACTGGAATTGGGGCGCAGAATTGGGTAGGGATATGTCCCTACCAATATCAAATAAGAGATTGTAGAAGTGCGCTAGATTTCAAGGTATTCACTGTTCTTTAAGTGCAGTAAATGCAGTGTGTTTACAAAGTCAATAAGTATTCATGTTAAATAATTGTGATTTCAATATTGACCAAAATAATCATAATTTTTTTTTTCCCCCTCCATAATCAAAACAGCCCTAGTCTCCAGGCACAGTGAATATTTATTTACTCAGTAAATTCATTTTCCTCTGCTGTTCTTTCCAACTTTTGTTTAAATGGCATAGTTTCTTGGGCATTCTGTAAGTGCAAAAAGAAACCTAAAAGTAAGATTTTCTTCCCACTTTTAAGTGGATTTTTTTTTTTTTTTTGTTCTTTGGTATATTATACTGAGCTGCAAATAAGATCGCCAGTGGCCATGTTGCACCTGTCACTCTAAGACCAGACACACATGGCTTTAGGGGAAGATGACAGAAATCTCTGGGCAGGACCACTGCTGGGGCTGCGTTTGTAGATATTTATAGCTATCACCTCAAGACAGGAGCCAAAAGAGATAAAACAAGAAATGGGAGAAAGCAGGGGAGAGAGATGTCAGTTATGGGAGGGAATAAAGGAGCATTAGTATGAAGTATTAATATGTCATAAAATTTTAAATTGGAGTAAAAAGAACTATAGATGTGAACTGTGAATGAAGAACATTCATGTATGTTTAAAATGTTCATACCAAAAATTGATACACAGATTTGTGTGTACCCACTATTAGTGAATGAGGCTCATTGTCTTACCAGGTATATATTTTCATTGTTCATGTAAATTACTCTTCTTTACCTATGGGTGCTTGCTTTCTTCTGGCTTTGACCCAGTGAAATGATTTGAAAGAGTGTAATATAATCAACATGCGCACCTGCTCGCTGTGAATTCTCCAGACATTTATCACCTCAATTCATACATTGGTTCGATGTAATGCAGGCTTGGAACAAGGGAGCTTTCATTGTGAAGGTTATTTAGCTCCTGTGTAACTGATTTATACTTTGCATTCCCACATACAGCTCCTTGGGTTATGTCTACAAAATTTCAGGGCTGCAGCGCATTTGTTAAAACAGCTTATGTCTCACCTTCCCCCTCCTTTCATGGTTGGGGTTCCCCAGACTGCATGTGGCCATACCCAACCAAAACATTGCTTTGCATTTTTGGTCTCCAGCCAACAAGCTCAGGGGGAAGGGGTGTGTGTGTGTGTGTCTGTGTGTTGATCTCCATTCTGAAATGATAAATGCAATGCCAGGCCTAAGCACATGTGGTTGAAGTGCATACTGCTGCTTAGAGAGCATTCATGTGCCTGCCTGATAGACAGCATGGGCTGAGAGAAGTGAGCAAGGAAAAGATGGATTGTCCCTTCAGCCTTAAACAAGCTTCTTCCACACGGAGCACCTGCCTGCCTGATGCTGGGGACAGACAGCGAGCTAGCAAGGCAGATCCGCAAGCCTGTGTTTACTCAAGGAAGTGTGTAGGCCAAGTGCCCTCATTAAAGCTGGGAGCCTGACTGAATCTCAATGAAGATATCCAGCAGCAGTGCTCAGTCTGGTAGCATTAAGACCAAGGTCCTGTTCACTGTATGCTGAAAAGTGATTTGCTTAAAAGTGCCTGGCATACAGTGACATTTCTCAGCTTTCACTACTTTTAGTTACACAAATTCAGTAAATTGGTGCTTTTGCGAGCCATGGTGCAAATGGACACTAACATAGATCCCAGTTATGGCCTCCACTCTTTACACAAGATCATCCAAGGTCAACAGACCACTAAACACCATGCTTATGAAGTAAGTTAAATAAGAATTCAGAGAGTATTTCCTCCCTCATCAGGCATGTCATACTGAGAATGAAGCAACTTTGTCACTTTTAGAGGGAAATGAAAACTGAGAGCCGCACCAGTCTAAGGATGTTTCTTAGGTGATTGTAAGCCATTTGGTGAACTTACAGTTGAGACTATGCCAAGTAATCTCACAATTTGTCCAGTGGGTTGATTTTATTAGTGAAGCAAAGCTGTAATGCATGCACACCTCCTGAGCTTTTCTCACCATCTTAATCACTAATTCTCAAACAAATTGTGGCTCCCTAGGCTCTCGCCATTATCCTCACACCTCTGGATGGTGTGATGCAAATATTCCTGCGCCACCCAGCAGGAACCACAAGTGCTGCTGGATTCAAGGTGTTGTCGCACTGTTTGTCAGCCAGTAGTGATGCTTTTACTATTACACTTCGTGCTTATTTTGTCTTATACTACAGGGACAAGGCCACAGTGCAGCAGCAGCTAGCAGGTTGGCTCATTAATATCTCATAATTGGGAATGTTTGTGAACATTTGGACTGAGACTAAAAGCCTATTGTTGTTTTTTTTTTTTAAAACAGCAGGATTTTTCAAGGATCAAAATGAGCCTTTGGGTGGTGACTACAGTCCACTTACTAAAGGCATTGAATCTGTTACATTATTTGACCAAAATCTTATGTATTTTCCTCTTTTTCTGTCTGTTGTACTCATATAAATGAAAGCATGACTAACTTTTTTTTTTTTTTTCTTCAAGTTTTATTATTTGAGGGGGTGGGGGTGTTGGGTCAAAAATATTCCTAAAAAAAACTGCTACTCATGTTGAATTGTGGTATGAGGGTATGAGTTGCCAGAGGTACATGGAGAAGTAAGAAACTGAGTGATTCCAGTATTGGTTTATTTGATGCATCAGAGGAGACTGAATTTAATTTCCATGCAGTTGTATAAACCATTTTGTGACCATTTTACTTCTCTCTCCCCTCTCATAGAACTTGGGTCACTCTCCTGGGATGATTTGGAGAATGACCTTCCAGATGAGTTGATCCCCAATGGAGGTGATATTAGTCTGATGGGTGGGATACCTTCAAATGGTGGAGCAGCACCTGGAGCTGGTGGACCGGGAGGCACAACATCAGGACTTGGTGGTGGCAGTGCTTCTGTTGTCCCAGATGCAGCGGCCAAGCACAAGCAGCTCTCAGAGCTCCTTCGGGCTGGTAGCACTTCTAATATAGGCACAGCTAGCCCTCAGCCAGGCAGCATGGGGCCACAGCTCGGAACACCGCTGGGTAAGAGCCCCCTTGGCCAAGGCTCCCCCAACAACCACCCGTCCCCTCAGGCCCAGAAAGCAGGCACGCCAACTGGAGTAGCAGGACAGAACAACAACAACAATACTGCAACTATGGGCTTGAACACAACGGGGTTCAACCAGGCCATGATTAACAATAACCAGGGCCATGCTGGGCTCCTAAACCAGGGAGGGCAGCCTCAGCCTGGGCAGGTGATGAATGGTGGCCTTGTACCTGGAGCTGGGAGAGGACGAGGGGCAGGGGTAGCAAGCATGCAGTACCAGGGACCGACAATGCAGGGAACTGCAGCAGGACCAGGAGGATCAGGTAGTGCTTTGGCAGAGACACTCACCCAGGGAGGGCAGCAGATGGGAGCTCACGCCACCCTCAGTACTACCCAGCAAGCAGGCAACATAAACAAGGTGAGCTTTTGTTGTTTAGTGTTTTGTTCATGCAAATTTTGAGCCCAAAGTGATTTGAAGCGCATGCACAATATTTCTCTGGCACTGATTTTCCATATGCATAGAAGTCTTAATTTGTTATTAATAGCATGTGTGTTGGGAACTATTTTAACACAGGACACAAATTAACTGGTCACTCATTGTATAGCCAAAGTTGAAAGCCTTGTGGCATTTTTGCGTATTACCACTTTGGGCACAGTTCATGCTGTGGTCCTTTTTTGAGGCTAACATTTTAGCCAGTAAAAATAGTTGTGATTTTTGCTTTTTTTTCTCTTTCCCTCTAGAAAATATTAAACCTATGTGGAGGCCAGATTTGTCAACTCTAGATAGGATTCATGTGTACAAATGTGTGTTCTTATTTTGGAATGAAAGCAACATTATTGGACAATGACAATCATTGTCCAATAATACTTTGTGATCAGTTCAATTCCATTTTAGTTATATAGCACCAAATCACAACAGTTGCCTCAATGCACTTTATATTGTGAGATAAAAAAACTACAGTGATACAGAGAAAACTCCCAACAATCAGATGACTCCCTATGAGCAATCACTTGGTGACAGTGGGAAAGAAAAACTCCCTTTTAATAGGAAGAAGGCTCTACCTCACATTTGACTTTGAAATACCTTAGGAACCACAAGTAAACCAGCAGTCTTAGAGCGAAGTGCTCTATTGGAGTAACAGTACTATGAGGTTTTTAAGATGATAAGAATAATCATGCCCCAATTACTCAAGACCTTGTATGTGAGGAGAAGGAGTTTAAATTAATTTCTGGTTTTAAAGGAGCCGATAACGAGAAGCCAATATGTGAGAAATATGCTCTCTTTCCTGGTCCCTGTCAGTACTCGTGCTGCAGCATTTTGGAGCAACTGAAGGATGTGCCGGCACAGCTTTTAAACTGTGGAATTTTTTTAGTACCACGGTGACACAGCAGAAATTAAAGCTACCTTATGGAGTATATACTATAAACGAGAGAGGTTTTGTTTCTTCCCTAAGTATATGGCATGTCTTTGAAGAACACGCCACGCAAACTTGTTAACTGCTTCTGCTGCCTCAGGAAATGAAGTGGTTTTTTTTGTTTTTTTTGGTGGCTTTTTTTCTGCATCATCTTTAGTTATCCGAAAATCGAGGAGAACTTTTTTCCTTTAATTTTCTTTTGTTGTAGTTTTGCTGATTCTTTGTTTGCCTTGTCAGTGCAGATTAGGGTGATTGCTCTTTTTTGAATAACTGTATATATATATATATATATATATATATATATATATATATATATTAGGGCTGCAACGATTCATCGATTAACTCGATTAAATCGATTCTAAAAATTTATCGACACAAATTTACTGTGTCGATGCTTCGTTTAAACTCTGCAGCGCTCAGCTGTCTCGGTGTAAGCGGCGCTCCTCACTAGCATTAGCAGCATTAGTGCTGACGTTTTTTTGTGGGTTTATTGGGGGCTGGCAAACCAACATAGAACTGCATTACCGCCACCTACTGGACTGGAGTGTGAATCACTCACGTATACACAAGCACACATTCTAAAAAGCTCTCCGTCGCTGCGATGGACTTCATTTAACACAGAGTGGATCATCTAGCGTTGCCACCTGTCTCGTAAAATACAGAACCCCGTATGTTACGGGACTCCGTGGAATACGGCTCCGTAACATGCCGTGTTCCGTACTTTACGGGACGGGTGGCAACTGTCGCTGACATGCATTTCCACGCCTCCACTGCTCTCTGTGTGTCTGTGTGTGTTGTGCTCTCTGAGAATTTCAGCTGCTATTTTTGTCTTTACTTCAGCTGTAGCTACCAGAACTGGTTTGCTAGCGAGCGCGGGCCATTAGCACTAGCGATGGTTCGGTACCGGAAGGCCCGCCCCCCCAGGACCGAGGGGCTCCTTCAAAATATTTTTTATACTTTAATCCCTTATTAGTGACTAAATATAGACCTGCAGTAGAAACGTATTTTCGAGAATGCTTGTGAATACAAAGCATTACACCATTACTCACACATGCGCCATGGCTCCCGCAGCCACTAGTTTTTCAAAACACTCATAGCAGGCAGCGGTTTTAACTGCGCAAGCGCAAAGAGGCGAAGCTGTGACGGTGAGCTCAAGTAGTGAAAAAGGAAACGTTTTTCCAGCGTCCAAAACAGCAGCTTTTTCTTTTAGTAACCACCATTAAATCTGTGAAACAGCTGGAGGTCCTTCATCAAGCACCTGATCAGCAAGAAAAGAGAACTTTGTAGCTGCTCCATTCACCGCTGTTTGTTCACATGGCGAGAAACTGCATTACGGAAGTTAAAATATGCAGATAAACTGTTAATAAAAAAAGTATTTCTTATCCGATTACTCGATTAATCGCTGGAATAATCGATAGAATACTCGATTACTAAAATAATCGTTTTATGCAGCCCTAATATATATATATATATATATATATTTATTTATTTTTTTTTATTTTTTTTTTTTATTTTTTTTTATTTTTTTTTTATTTTTTTAAAGACACATGGAGTCAGACACTATAGTTATGTTTTAGGTTGATTTGAAGTGTGTGTTCAGTAAAAACTGTACCAGAGTTTGCAGCTTACTCAACCCTGCCATAACACTTGTTTTGCTTTTTAAACTCACTATCAAAGTCCTCCTACAGTAAGAGGGGTCCAACAAAGAACACAGTAAAGTTTGAGGGCTTACATTAACTTGAAGTCACCTTTATGGCAACAGTCAACAAAGTTTGTTGATTTGTGGAAACAACAAACAAAGCAAGCACGGGCTCTTTTCAAAGCCACAAGACTCTGTTTTATTTTGCAGAAAATGGGAGCTGCTGGTTTAACTTACGTGTTCCCATCTTAACTAATCCATTATAACATAAGAGTCAAAGCAAAACACTTATGGAGCCAACAGTAAACGAACAGCTCCAATGATTAGTGAGGTAAAATTATCGTTCTTGTCAGTGGATTCAGGTGAAGGTTAACAGCTTTACTTCATTATCAGAAGGAACCATCTGACAGCAAGTAAAATGGTGAAAACGCTCTAAATAAAGCATACATAAAAATGCACAGTAATTTCTTTTAGCTGGCTAAAATCTGTTTTGTTGCTGACTGTGTCCAAAACAGTACATGGCTTTAGTTTCTGTGTTGTCAGGACTCGTGAATTGCTGCTGTATTGCCACACTTCACTGTGGATCAGAACCCCATACAGTAAATTACCTTGTGAAACTGTTTTTTTAAACATCTCAAGGAAATGAGGAAAGTGGTTAAAGTTTCCTGAAATTTGCTGCAGCTCCTTACTAAAAAAGAACTGCCTTTGAATATGGTCTATGAAATTGAATATTTTTTTTATTGCATTTATTGCTCACAATCAGGCAGCAGCAGTTATCCTTAGATTATAAGCACTTCATGGTTAGCATACACTGGCTTATTTTGAAATGCCTTTTGTGTATCTGAAAAAAATACTGGAGCTCAAC
The DNA here is from genome assembly GCF_007364275.1 of Archocentrus centrarchus. Lineage (NCBI taxonomy): Eukaryota > Metazoa > Chordata > Actinopteri > Cichliformes > Cichlidae > Archocentrus > Archocentrus centrarchus. Next base: position 29,572,076 of record NC_044346.1, on the reverse strand, counting down.
TTTATATAGCTTTTAATTGGCTGTGTAATGAGATGGACAAGACCATACTTCTCAAATGGCTTTTTACATTTGCTATTTCCACACACCAAAGCTTTTGTTATCAGTGATTAGGAGCTTAATTGAAGTCCCTCTTCCACACACTCTAAATTGCTTTTGGGACATGTGTGTTGGACGTGGAGGCATGAATCTGTATCTAAACACTCAACTAGTCACGCTTGTGGTTCATCTAAAACAGTTCTTTTATCCAGACAACTTGTTTATATTGTCCTAAGCACCAAAAAAATGTGCACTCCACAATTGGCAGGTGACTGGTACCCTGCTGTCAACTGTTCATTGTTAAGATTAGTCTAGGGATACAAAATTATGTGTCTGTGTGAGCGTTTAGTGTCATTTGCGGCTTACACGTACACTTGTCACTAGTGTGGTTTCACAGGAAATCACTAGGAAGCAAGCTATTTAACTGGCTGTGTCAGAACCAAGACACCAAATTTGTACTTAACCACAACACACACAGATGCTCCAATCTCCTGAGAAGAGACTTACTGAGATAGTCAATGTGTGTGCTGAGTCATTGCCAGTGTCTGTAGTCATGCTTTAACCACAAAAAAAAATTAAAAGCTGATGTAGAAGTAACAGCAACAGGACTGTCAGCATTTGTAGAAACAGGCCTGTTTGTGTGCGCCTCTGTCAAGGATATTTCCTGCATAGAGAAATTTTTGGTGCCTCTCAGCCATTTTAGTTAGTGCCAAAAGGAAATCACAAGCACCAAAATTATGACATTTGTAACTAATGTAAACCAGCTATTGCTTCTGAGCCATTTTCAAACCTGTTTATCTCCACTGCTAAAGTCCCAGTTTTATAACGGAGAGGTCATCTGACAAAATCACCATTCATAAGTTGAAAAAGTCTAGACTATTCTTTTATTTCAGCTGTATTCTCATGGCCAATGATGAGATGAGAGAACCTTTGAAGCCACATATTGCTAAACCTTCCTGTTAGCAGCTACAGTGACAGTTTGCAGCCCTCAGCTCAGGTTACATAGATAACTTAACATTATTTCATTTTTGAGATGTTAACTTTCTGAAAGGGGGAAACTGGAACTAAAATGGAGTGGTACACAACGTGAAAGCAGATCTTGCAGCTATGTGAAGTATAAAAGCAACCTGGTGTGATTTGGACATTAAGTATGCAAACCTGTTCTAGCTGGTCGCCATAATTAAATTATGGGCCAGTTCATTATAACCCAAACTGCACAAATGCACCAATGTTTTGTTGACAAACTTTATTTATTTATTTATTTATTTATTTTTTTTAATTAAATACAGTTTTATAGCTTTGTATTTTTACCCCATGACTCTTTGCCAAATATGAATAGCAGCTCACTGTATCTAATCATGTTGGTTTTTATGTGTAATCTATTTAGTAATAGTCACAAATAACAAGGAAATATATAGTTTTCTCTAAAATAACACAACACAGACTCCTTGTGGGTGGATTGCATTTACTGTTGTGCGTAGTCACCCACTGAAAAGGCTGTTCTGAGCCAGGAGAAACTCAGTCTGTGTGCGTGTTTTAGGCTCAGCTGGTCTTCTGTGATTATCATGTCACCAACTGCTCTGAAGGAGAAAACCACCAGACCCATTCTTTGTGTGTGGCTTCCTCTATTGTGCTTCAATCGCAGGTTGTAAATCTCTTTCTTAGTATTTGTGTTGGTGAGAGGCTCCTTACCACCACATGCCCCTTTTGTTACTGTATACGCATGAGCACTCACCTTGCCTTCTCCAGCTTATTGGTTTCACCATTTCAACGATGCAGAGAAAGATAGGTATTGTAAACCACTTAATAAGTTGAAATGACAGAGGCGGAGTACACTTGGGATGAAGGAGGGAGGCCAGCTCAGCTGAACAGTCTTGCCTGGCAGCAAAGCGGTGAAATGATAGTTGGCAACTGTCCTGCTCGTCGATGTGTGGAGTGTGTCAGAGAGCGAGGGACTGAATGGGGAGAGTGAAATGAAGTGTGTGTGTGTGTGTGTGTGTGTGTGTGTGTGTGTGTGTGTGTGTGTGTGTGTGTATCTGTCTCTGCTCAGCTGTGTTGAAAGCCTGCCAGTGTCTGGTCGTCTCAGCTGGGTCTTTTTTATCTGGTCTGTTGGAGTGGTGTCAACAGCCTGAGGGGATACGGCCTGGCATGGCAGAGTCTGGTTTGGTCTCCCAGCAGCTCTGTGGATGAGAGAGCAGCAGCAAGTTAATCAGTGTGTAATGCAAGGCGCTAACAAGGATTTTATTCCCTTAAGCGGCACACATCTTAATGTATGCACTACATTTCTTGTGGGTGTGATATTGTTTTTTGGATGTATTTGCATTTTAATGTAAACCCTTCAATCAAACCTCTATGAAACTTATGACGATCATTCTTGTGGTTGCTACGTTGCAGATGTGCTGGTGTAGGCCCCGTTTATACGAGAACGCCTTCAGGTGAAAACGATAAAGTTTTCAACTCATTTTGGCCTGTCGTTTACACGGCAACAGTGTTTCGAGTCCCTGAAAATGGTACAATTTGAAAACGGAGCAGCATTTTCAAAACACTCCACTCTGGAACCCGTTTAAGTGGCTGAAACACTACTTTTTAAATACGGGATGTAAAGGGACTTGCGCACTATTGTTGCAACTCCTATACCCACATCACCAACTTGTGGCCCCTCACGGGACTTGCAGTGTTATCAATGTCTTGAACGGTGATCATTTTTAAAACAGTTTTTTCTGAATGACAATGTGCTTACACACACACACACAATTTTTGAGGAAACAATGTTTAACCATGTCCTTTAGATTTTGACCTTTTCAGTGTTTTTTTTGTTTTTGTTTTTTTGTTTTTAATTTTTTTTTTTTTTTTTTTTTTTTTTTTTAGCCTTTTTTTCCTTAACCAACTGGGAAATTAGTTATCAGGAACACCCCCAGATTAAATAAGGAGGAGCACGTGTGTAAATAAAAAGTGTGACAACATTAAGCCCAAGCAGCCCCTAGTTTTGTCAACAAAAAAAAAACTGATAACACAACAGCGGTAGTGATGATGCTGTTTAACGTGGAGTCTGTCTACAAACAAACAGTGAAAAGCAAAGAGATGGAGCTGTTACAGAGACCGTGAGCTCATATGTAGTGAAAGAAAACGTTTTTCTAGTGTCCAAAACAGCAGCGCTTGTTCCTGTAATCACCATTAAAACCTTTACTGGGAAAAAGCTGGCGTGAGTCCTTCATCAAACCAGCCAATCAACAAGTTCCAAGAAGAAGACAAGTAAACATTATTTTTTTTTTTCCATTCACCACCATTTATTTTACATAGTGAAAAATCTACAGTAAAGATTGAGTTAAAATATGCAGATGAACTGTTAACTTGGTCTGATATTTTGTTTAAATTAGGCAGCTTGCTGATGGCAGCTGTCTTTCCTTCTATCACAGTGATACCTGCAGCAAGCAGGGGACAATCTAAAGGGGGGCATGGGGGTGTACGAGACCATATAAATTTCAAAGCTTTAGTAACATTATTTAGCAGATTTTGATTAATATAAATAAATTACATTAATGAAATTATATTAATATTTTAAAATAGAAAAATACCCCCCCCCCCCCCCCCCCCCCAAAAAAAAAGTACAAATATACATGGGCCAGTAAAACTGAGCCACTGAATTATTAACATCCGACAGCGCCGGCCTGTGAAATTTTTCTGGTTAGAACCCTGCATTCCCCTTTTAAAGGCTTACAACCACACCTACTCACTCATTCACTAGCACACTTAAATGCGTAGATATACGCACAACACAAACACACACAAAAAATACATACATATGAACACACACCAAATCTGTCTCATCCAGGAGACACAATACTGTCATAACCTTTTTGTCTCCTAATGTAAGAAAGCGTTCCAAGAAGTTAGAGTAAAGGCTGGTTTATACTTTATTTTAGGTTGTATGTATACCTTATTTATTTTTGCATTTTTTTCCAAAAAAAAAAAATCTGATTTCAATGTAGCATGTAAACACAGTGAAAGGATTTTTCTTTTTGCAGATATTGTATGCAGTTAAACTATTAAAACATTGGTTTCCGTTTTAGAAATTGTAATGAGCAGTTTATTTGAAATGATCTGTTTTTTTGGGGGGGGGGTTTTCCTCTTTTGAAGATTTACTCTTTCTCATTAATATACATTTCTTATCTGATTTAATTGATGGGGTAATCAATAGAATAATTGTTTACTAAAATAATTGATAGCTGCAGCCCTACAAGTAATTATTTGTTGAAAAAAATTATTTTTTTAATATGAACTCTAAAGGTAAAATCAAAATTAGTCAAAAACAGCCAATTATACCCTAGACCTCAGAGGGTTAATGACCCATTAAAAGGGCTAATTGAAGAAAAAAGCCAGAATAGAAGAACATTTTTCTGCTGACTCCTTATCCATAATTATGGCATTGTTAGTAACATTTTCTGTTGCATTATGCCTACTGACTTGCTTAAGAAAAGAAGAAAGCAGGAGGAGAAAGACTCTGTAGTCAAGAAGTCTTTCCTGCCAGTAGCTGGTGTCATGCTGAGTTGTCAGGCTGCCAGAGCATCACTGGGCTGCTTAAAACAGGACCCGGCACAATTATCCTGGCACAGCTATGCAAGTGCTTGTCTTGGCAGAGGGGGTCTTGTAATGACAAATTGGCATTGAAATTGAGACAGAACCTTTGTTGGCATGTTAGGGCTGTAAATGACTGGTGGGACAGTGAGGAACTAACATAATCCCTCAGGTAGATGTTTAACCACATCAAATCAGTGTTTTAAACTTGTGAATCCTTTGATCACTCTGAATCTGTCCCTTCAGTATTCTGGACTGTAATAAGCTTTTTTTGTTTTTGTTTTCTCTTTGCAGTAATAACACTGCTTAATTACAGTGTTCACTTTTTTGGTCATTTGTCTTTATTTCCAGATGGGCCTGGGTAGTAATGGGAGTCCGTTCGGGCCGCAGTCCTACGGTCAGGGGGCTGCAGGACCTGGCCAGCAGCTAAACCCTCAGCAGCAGCTCCAGAACAAGTCTGCCCATGCCAACAGCCTGCCACCCTTCTCTAATGAGCTCAAAGGGGCTGCTGTTACTAGCGTGCCAAACATGGTCAGTACTTTTTACACATTCAGGATATTACTGTACACAGAACACACAATTTTTTTTTTCCATTTTCTCCATTGAAATCCATTGATAAGTATTCTGTGTGCAGTATTGTTTGATTATTGTATTTCTTGTAGTATTTTTAGTTTTGATACATGAAATTGTTGAAAGATGTACTTCAGTGGACTAAACTGTTTACAGACTGTTAGTTTGATAAAAATAGTGATTGCTAACTCAGTCTGGATGATTATATGAAAGTGGGCATTTTAATTCAGAGGTACAATAAGGGCATTACATTTGCCAATTTGCCATATAGTGACAGTTTATACTTTATATTTATTAAGTTTTGAAGCCATATAAATACCATTTACAAAGAAAGTACAGTGATCCTTCACCTATTGTGGGGGTTACATTCCAGAGACCCCCGCGATTGGTGAAAATCCGCGAAGTAGCAACGTTGTATTTTATATATTTTATTATTTAAATATATTTTAAGGCTTTATAAACCCTTCCCACACTCCTGTAAACCTTTCTCACGCTCTTACTACATCTTGAATGATGAGTAATCTAGCTGTGCAGTACTGATGGCGATGAAGATGCTGCACCACCTTCACCCTTGGATCAGTCACAGCCGTAACTTCCATTTCCACTAAAGGCATAGGGGTGACTTATCTCTGTCCGAGTGATGAACATAGTTATGGGGTGTTACAGAAATACCTATATACCGCAAAATCCCACAATATAGTGAAAACTCTGCCAAAGAGAGTTAGTAATATTTAAAAATAAAATCTGCCATACAGTGAAGCCGCAATAAGTGAACTGTGATAATGCAAGGGGTCACTGTATCTCCTTTTTAGGACTGTTTCTGTGTCACAGCACTCTTATTACTTGTTATTTTTAATTCAACACAACTTTGACATTTGTCTGCCTGTTTGATCCGTGCAGCAACTCCAGCAGCAGCCGCCTCAGCAGCAGGCAGCGATGCTCCCGCTGGCCGGCGGCGGCGGTGTGGCAGTGCCTTCGGCAGGCCCCACAGCCGACCCTGAGAAGCGCAAGCTGATCCAGCAGCAGCTGGTCCTGCTGCTTCATGCACACAAGTGCCAGCGACGAGAACAGGCTAATGGTGAGGTGAGGGCCTGCGCCCTGCCTCACTGCCGCACCATGAAGAACGTCCTTAATCACATGACCCACTGCCAGGCCGGCAAATCCTGCCAGGGTGAGTTAAAGCATTTGAAACGAAGTGAAGAAAATTAATGATGATTTCCAGATGGACAGTTTGTGGAAGTCAGTCCCCTTTATACTGATTGAGACATTAAAGGGTCAGAACACAAATAGCTTAGCTCTTAGTAAACACCCACAGTTTTTTTGTCAAGCTGCTTTTAAGAACAAACAACCTTTTTTTTGTTTTTTATTACATTTGTCACAGTAAGATGTCTATTAACCTTTCACCACAGAAACAGATAATCTGCCTACTTTATATATAACCTTTATTTAATATTACCCTTGTTTTTACCCCTCCTACACAGAAAAGATAACACCTACAACCACGTATAAGGTAGAAATAAAAATCTCATAACACTTAGCGAAAAAGGATTTGAAGATAGAAGCAATATAGACTGGACTTCCCCCAAGGGAAAAGTCTGCCATACAGTGGGTGTTGAGATTTGTTAGTTAAGATTAAATATTGATAACTGACTCTTAAGGTTTAGGCTGGGTGGTGATAACTGAATTTGTACATTCAGTTGCTGTGTTACCAGTACAAAGGGAAAAGTCTTTCGTTATTGAATAGCTAGCCCAGTGATAATTCTGCTTATTTTACATGCAAACCTGATCAGAAACTGCCTCAAGAAGAAAACTCCTGACATTTGTTGATTGAATTTGGGATAACATTTTTAGCAGCAGCAGCTTTCTTTCCATTTATACGCATATTGTGGCCATCTGTGTTGCTATTTTTGGTAGAGATAGGTCTTTTTGTCATCATCCTGAAAAACAGATTGGATTTATGGAATAAATTTTAAATTGGATTTCATTCACAAACATTTTCAGATGCATAAATTACTGTGTAGGAGCCCTTTTGGCAGGAGTTACCTCTTTGAACCTTCTTGGCCAAGTTTCCACAAGCTTTGTGCACCTTGATTTTGGCAGTTTAACCGAGAACACTCAGAGACGTGTCCCAAAGTCACTCCAGCTGCATCTCCACAATATGCTTTGTGTTATTGTTGTGCTGACAGCTGAATGGAAAGGTAAAAGTGAGTTTTTGGTTACTTACTTGACCAAGGCTTTTCTTGTTTGGTATAGGAAGCGTCCTGGTGGTTCCTGCCTTCATGCAATTCCCAAAAGCTTTGAGCATGGTTTTATGATCCACGCCTTCCCATAATTTTAACCTTCCCAGATTTGAACTTTGTTTATCCCATTCTTCCTGTTTATTTGGGGGACCATAAACATTTGCAGCTAGTACATTCAAATTTTTAAAAAAAAATCTGAGATCAGTTGTTCAGGTTTTTTTTTTTTTCTTTCTTTTTTGTATATTTTCTAAAAGCATGTTGTGATTGACTTATTGGTAAAATTATGGACAAAATTTACCAATTTAAAAGCAAATCTGAAAGACAAGGGAGCAAACAGTAACATCACCTAATTCTGTATTTTTTTTTCATACCTCTGTTGTGCTTAATAATAGGATTTTTAAAAATTATTCATAGATGATATATATCAGTTAAATTTTTTTAATCCAACTTGAACTCCATTTTGTATTATGCCCAAGTTTGATGTTTGCAGTAGGTCTATTTATCTAATCCAGACTTTGCATAAGGGGAACTCCCACTTCTAGGACTGACCCTCTTATGTGACTAGGTCTTCTACTTCTCCTTCTACCAGTTGATTTCACTCTGTTGGTGAATTTTTTTTCTTGTTTGTTTCTGTCTGCTCCTTTCTGCGTCAGCCCCAACATTCCTACGCTGAAAAATTCCCCTTAAGCTACTCTCATTTAAATTTGTCTCTGTGTCTTTTGCACAGCTTTTGGGCTTGAATGCTTAAGTTAAATTGCAAACCAAACACACAAGAGGCCAAGGTGTGTTAAGTGTGAAGGAGTCTGCTCACTCCATACCAGCTCATTTCCTCTTGGTTTGGATCCTTGCCTCTCAGTACCACTGAAATAACTGTGTAGGGAAATTTTGTTCCCCGACACACAGTTATCACTAACGTTTTAGATTTATCTGATGTCTGTTGGCTCAGTTTAGTTTCAAGTGAGAAACCCCAGATTCCGTAGTGTGAGTTGTGCTTGGATTGGCACTGGACTTAAATATGAGAGCTTTTCTTTGCATACTGAATTTAGAAAAAGATACCCGCATGATAGCAGTACTTTGAATCTCTGCCAGCTCTGTTGGCTTTCTTACAAAGATAATAAAACATAATTATGTTAATTTGTGCCTAGCTCTTGAGTCCATGTAGCAATTTAATGTGGACCAGCACATACTAGTGCCAAGCAGCAAGCAAGCGCCAGGTTGTGATTTCTTGTCAGATTAGCTGCTACTACATTAGCCTGGCCACAGATGAAATAAAGCAATTCGGTTTGTTCAGTTTCCCACCAGAAAATGCGGTGTAGCTTCCCTATCCACTGGGCTAAACTGACCATCTTTCGAGAAGAAAAATTAACACAGTAAGCTGAAACATTGAGCTAAGTTTTGAACTGTTCTTAGTTTCTTTCATGTGCTCTGTATTACCCCCCCCCCCCCCCCCCCCACACACACACACACACACACACACACACACACACACACACACCCACGCACCCACACACACACCCCCCCCCCCCCCCCCCCCCCCCCTCAAAAAAAAAAAGGAAATGTATACAAGAGTGTAGCAAGTTTTTCTGTTTTGTGTTGTCAGCTAGCCAACAACTCGTTTCCCAAAGGAACACATTTGTGGTTAACATGCAGTTAATCAGTACATTGCAGAAACCAGTAACAGTGAATCATATGTTTAAATCAAGGACACATCAGGTCGCTGCATGTCTATGTACTTAAAGTATAAACTGAGCAAGTCAGGTCTAAATTGTTCAACCTGGCTGTTTGAAGTGATGTGATCTGCCATGAGTTCCTGGTCTGTGATAGAAGCGGCGCTCAGGATGTTGTTCAGATGATGGGGAAAAACTGCTACTGGGATTCTCGGTACACATGAAAAACTTGGGTTTACTATAGCACGAAATAAAATAAAGCTTAATTTAATGTTGTCTGCATTACTGGAGAAAATGCAACAATCTTAATGAATTCAGGTTGGACGGGACTAAAATATGACAGATGGTATCAAGATTTTGAACCTTGTTCTTCTCTCTTCCTCTCTGTTTGCAGTGGCTCACTGTGCGTCGTCCAGACAGATCATCTCCCACTGGAAAAATTGCACTCGACACGACTGTCCCGTCTGCCTGCCGCTGAAGAATGCTAGCGACAAGCGCACCCAGCAGCGTAAGTAGCAATCTCTGGCCCACCGTCGCTTAACCATTGTCAAGTCACATGTAACAGAAGTAAAAAAAAAACAAGGCTAAACTGCTTTCACTGACTGTGTTCAGTAAGCAGGAAACTGAGACCTGGAAGCGCTCGTACAGAGGCCTCAATTTGTGTCTGTCATTACAGGATATTGTTATTGGTATATTGAGCTCTAACAGTCTGTAGTGACATTTTTAGAAAGGTTTGTTTTTTTTGAAAGTCAGCAATGTGTGTTTTGTTTAGAATTATATTTGTATATCTTGGCATTCAAAGTGAGTCAAGCTATTTATTTCTAGGCTTTTGCTCCTCTGTGATGACTAAAAGCACTCAGCAAATAAAAGTGTAGTCCTGCTGGGCTTGTAATCTGACACTCAGGAGGGATAGCAGTGTGATTGAGGGTGAGAGGATATAGAGAGCGTGTGCTCATGGAGTCCCACAGAGCAATTGGCTGTTGGGTTATTTACTTCTTCTCTCTACCAGAACAGAGCTGAGTTTGCCACTCTGACTCATACCAAAAACTGCTGTTTTTTTCTGTTTAGTTTTTATTCTCTCATGTACCTGTTATCATCGCTTCAGTTTGTCATCTTTTTAGGTCCTTCTCTCGCGCGCTCTCTCTCTCTCGCTCATTCATATTCTTCCTGGTTTAGTTAGACTTTTTTTTTTTTTTTTTTTTTTTTTTCTTTTCACCTCACAGCTGAGCATCTCTCATCACTTAAAGCATTTCTGTCTTAGTCTTTCCGTGTTTGGCTTGCATGTTAAAGAACATGATGTCAGGGCTTGTGCTCGTGCCAGTGCAAACAGAGTGCAGTTTTCCTTTGTTCTGCCTCATCTGATTTTTGTCTTTACACAAACTGAGAGCCATTTTCTGTTCTTTTAGCTCAACCAATGCCTGAACCCAAAAAATATGCTAATAATCTGCCCCCTGAAGGGATTTATGCGTTAATGCAGTCCCCGGCTTTTTAAAGCATTTAGCCTTACATTAATGTCCTAACTGTATTCTGCTGCAATGTTGTGACTTAATGTTGCCTGAGGCCAACGTATGCAAATGTATGTGCATTTTGGTTTACCTGTTGAAGTATTCTACATGCTTGCTGTCTGCAAAGTATTCTCTTATGGAACTTGGTTCACAGTACCCACATATGCATTTTGTGTATATATATTCAGCTTGTTGCAGCACTAGTGTAAGATGCAAAAAGAGGAAGGTTGTTGCTAGGATAAACAGTATGATTTTATGTGGGTGTTTTGGGCTAACTCGTCTACATCTCTCCCCAGCTATGCTGAGCTCCCCTAATACGGGCCTCCAGAACCCCATGTCCTCTGTAGGCGTGGGCCAGCCTAGTGCTCCCACCATTAATACCTCAGCTCCCATAGATCCCAGCTCGATGCAGAGAGCTTATGCGGCACTTGGGCTGCCCTACAGCAGTCAGGCTACTGGGCAGGCTCCGGCCCAGCAGGCTCCAGGAACAGGTCAGACAGCAGGTGCATCGAGCACCCAAACCCAGCAGCAACAGCTTCCACAGCAGATGAGATCCATCAATGCACTTGGTAAAGTAAAATGTGTTTATTTTTCTTCTTAAAAATAAAAACCGACAACTCATGACCACACCGTATGCACTGAGGTATTTTAAATCAAACAGGGGCTTTTTGCTTACCGTATTCTGTATTTACAGGTAACCAGATGGCTCTTGGAAATGCAACAATGGGTGTGCCCACTTCAGAACAGACAAACCTGCACACAGACTCCCTTCCCAACACACTCAACACTAACAAGTCAGTCCCTGCCAAGTACAACAATAATTACATTGCATTTATTGACCCATTGATGTTTAAAAAAAAAAAGTTTCTTCTTAGAATATATATGTTTAAAATTAAAGTTGAAAATTGTAATTGAGGGCGCCAGAGTGGCTCAGAGGTTGAGTGGGTGACCACATGTGCCACGTGGTGGTGCAGACGGCACAGGTTTGAGTCTTGACCTAGTTGCCATTTACTGCGTGTCTTCCCCATCTCTCCGCATGGTTTCCTGTCTTTCTCCACTGCACTATCAAATAAAGCTCCAAAAGGCCAAGAAGAAAAATATAACTGAGTAAATACAAGAACAGATATCTGTGGGTATATAATTTCTAATCTTCCTCTTTTTGCACCTGCAGTCAGCTGCTGTCAGACGGGTCAGCTGTGGGCTCAATGGGCAGCCTGCCCACAGCAGCACCCGTCTCTGCCACAGGCTCCAGGAAAGCCTGGCATGAGCACGTCACTCAGGACCTGCGCAATCACCTCGTACACAAACTGTAAGTGCATACGTCTGTTGGAGAGATATAACTGTTAGCTGTTAGTCACCTCTTGGCTTTTGTTTTGAAGGCTGGCTATTTAAGGTATTGTTTTTGAAATGCAGTTGTAGAAATTTTCAGAATTTTAATATGTTCATCTTGTTTTTCTGTGGCAGAGTACAAGCCATATTCCCTACCCCCGACCCGGCAGCTTTGAAAGACAGACGAATGGAGAACCTAGTGGCCTACGCCAGAAAGGTGGAAGGTGACATGTATGAGTCGGCTAACAGTCGGGTAAGTATCCTGAGAAACCACATCAGCCAAGGACCAACTTGAATTGTTTATCTTGACACTTTCAAGGTCAAACAAGATCAAGCCCTTTACCATAGTTCCAGTTTCACATAATATGCCTTTTTACCCCATCAAGCTGATGGGGTATTGTTGTCACCCCGGCAGGTGGGCGGGGAGTCAAATTTCAATTTTGTGAAGGCTTTAACTTGAGAACTATATGATCTAGAATGTTCAAATTCATACCATAAATGCGTCTACTAAAAATGTTGGACGAGTTTGAACCTTGGCAGCCTCTGACCTCAAGCTCAGAGGTTAGGTTTTCTGAAAATCTTGTGAACACGATAACTGGAGAAAGATGACACCTGAATTGATGTATCTATGGCATCAATTTTCAAATTGATGCCATAGATGCATCTACTAAAAATCTCAAACGACTTAGTTCTTACCATAATAATGCCGATCACAGAAAGTAAGTGTTCTCAGTGGCTTATATTTATTATGATTTTAGCATTTATTATTCCTGGTTCTTACTTAGCCATTTGCTTTTGAATTGATATGGTGAATAAAGTCCTAAGACACTTGTGCTTCTAAAGGATTTGTGTCACCTAAAGGTTCTACTGCCAAGGGGCTGAGGGGTAGCACTGACAGTACTTTTGCCATTATCCTCAATATTCCCTTTCATCACCCCTCAACCCTCTTTCTTTCAGGATGAGTACTATCACTTCTTGGCTGAGAAAATATACAAGATTCAAAAGGAATTGGAGGAGAAGAGGCGTTCAAGGCTACAGAAGCAGATCATCAACCAGGCACCTATGGCTGCCCAGGGAGCCCAGCAACCTGTCCTAGCCCAGCCCAATGCCTTGGGCCCACGGCCACAGAGTGAGTGTGAGATTATATGAAAGTATTTTGAGTCTCATTGCTTTTAAATTGACTTATTACCCAGTTAGGGTTATATAAAATACCAGGGGTTATACCCAGCAGCCACTTAAGTGGTACATCTGTACTGTCCGTCTCAATTTAAAATGCTTTTTTTTTTTCCCCTCCAAGTCTAAAATTGATAATGGATATATAACCTGCAGCTGCATCAGATGTTTTTAGTTTTAATTATTGCATTTTCCAATGTATATATGTGTGTACAAGCTATTGTTTGGTCCTTAAATAACATTTTTCCCCCCTAGATGGACCTGTTCCTCTTCCCAACATGCAGAATCAGATCATGAATCGGATGCAGGTTTCACAAGGTATATTTTTAATGATGCATATGGTAGTTACAAACTGCATAATAAGTCAAATAAACCAACCAGTAGGCAGAACAGACGATATCACCAGACATGCTTATGATACTGCATAAATTTTATGGTACAGGAAATAATGAGCATTAGACAAGAGACAAAAATGATACAGCTGTAGAGAAAAAAGGGGTGCAGATGAGTTGATAAAGAGAAACCAAAAAAAGATCATTGAGATTACAAAAAGAAATGCTAAACTGAATAACTTAAACTGTAAATAATGAAAATCTGTTAACTTACCTGAGTTATTGAGTTGAGATGCCACCTGCTACTTTATTTTGTTCCAGAACTGCAGATGCTTCTATATTGTTGTTCTGTGTCCATTTCTAAAGTGTCTGATTCACTCTTCTGTACAGGAATCAACCAGTTCAACCACATGGCTCTGCCCAATGCCCAGATGTCACAGGCACCAATGGGACCCCGAGCCGCTTCACCCATGAATCACCCACAGCAGCTAAACATGAGCTCGGTCCCAGCGGTAAGGGGGCCACACAAATCACATCCACACATAGGGCAGACATGTAACATAAGCCAGCTCACAGTTAGACACTCTTGATGAATGCACAAGCTCAAGCTACTTTAGGTTTATAAATAATATAGTCAAGAGTCATTCAAAAGCAAGTGGTTTTTAAATGGCAGAGTATTGTTTTTAATATCTGAATTTTGAAATGTGATGCTCTAATCTATGCCTCTACAGTCATGGTGAAGATGCTTGTGCCAGCACCTATTGTGAAGTATTGGGAAAGCTGGCAGTTGACACACATATATATATATATAAAGGCACCACCTGCCTCCTCATATAATGCATGTAGATGCAAGAAATTAATTGTCCATTATTTTGTTATGATATTGCAATTGGAATACCAGTAATGTAATGGTTTCCTTTTTGTTTAGTGGAAACTCCTATTACTCTGCAACTAGTAATATCTTCTTTCCTGCCTTGTAGATGGGAATGTCCCCTTCTAGGATGCCCCAGGCCCAGGGCATGATGACTGCACACAGCGGAGGAAACGTAGTGGGTCAGACAGCCAACCAGGGACAGTTTTTGCCTCAGAACCAGTTCCCTCCAGGATCTGCGCCTGTTGCTGGGACGGGTGCAATGAATGTCACCGTGGTGCCAGGCATGGGTCAGCCTCAGGCACAGGCTGCTGTCACTCAGGTAAGACATAAAAAAAAGGGGTTCAGCAATGCTGCCACTTGCAGAGATATTCAATCATGCTAATTCCAACTAGTTGCCAGGAAACTAAACTCAAATGACTTTAACCATTCATACTACACACTAATTAATTGTTCTTTTACCAATCACAAGGTGCTCTCTAAACCCTGAATTGCGTGTGATGTTGTGTTTGTCCGTTTTACCTTATCACTGTATGTTTGTCTGATTATCGTGTGTGTGTGTGTGTCTGCCTGCTCTCTGTGTGTCCTTCTCTCCAGCAGCAGCAGCAGAGTGCTAACCTCCCCATGAATGCACTTGGCCCCTCGCTGGGCCCACAGCTAGCCTCCTCCCAAACCCCCTTGCACTCCACGCCTCCGCCTGCTGCCTCCTCTGCCTCCACAGCTGGGGGTGCCACTAACCTGCCGCTCCCCCAGCCCTCCAGTCGCAGCTCCACCCCTACCCTCCCTGGCCCTGCCCCAGTCCAGGGTGCCACCCCGCCCTGTCCCACCCAGTCCCAACCCCAGGTGGAACTCCCTGCAGCAGCGCAGACGCAGCCCCCGCCTCAACCCCCGCCTCAGCCCCCTAAAACGCCGGTGAGACTGAGTCCCTCCGCATGCCCTCCACTTTGACTACCCCCCACCCCCCACCGTGCAAACTCCCATTCCTCTGCCTGCCATGTACCAAACCATCCCATCCAAATCCACCATTTCTGTCTAATAACTTCATTTTACTACTGTTTGTAGCCTCCATTACAATGGGAATGTTAATGTCTCTCAACGCAAGGCAGCAATTATATGTATACGGGAGGTGTGCATTCATGTCATAGCCTCAGCCCTGCATGCAAACAAAAAAAGCTGTTGCAAACATGTCAAAACTTTTTTTTTTTTTTTTTTTTCCCCTGCCTCTGTCCTTCCCCTCCTCTTCTGCTTTCCAGCTGTCTCAGCCGGGAGCCAGTCTGGATAATCGGGTGCCCACGCCGGCCTCAGCTGCCAGCGCCGACCTGCACTCACAGCATGTTGGAGCAGACCTACCTGCCCAGGAGGTCAAAACAGAGACACACCATGATCACCAGGAATTTGAGTCCACGGGTGGCAAAACTGAGCCCAAAATGGAGGTGGGCTATGACTGCACTTTAAAAATACACATAAAACCTAAATTATAGCTTACGTAGGCTTATAAGTTTAATTCAGCATCTAAATTTTGAATCATCCCATCTTTTATTTATTTATCAGATCATGAACTCATTTGGCTTTACTGTACTTTGATTAATTTGTGAAGAAAACAACAAAACGTGCCTCAAGTCTTCTGTGCTGTAGATTTTAAACATGCTCCCTACGCCATCAGATGCCAGTAAGCTGTCCTTGGCTGCCAGTAGTACAAAACACCCAATAAAGCAGTTCGTGAACTTGAGAGCTTAGAAAAACAAAGTCAGGGATGAACAAATAATTGAAAGCACAAGGCCATAAGAATGAACAAGGAAACCATTAACCTAAAGATTATTGGAGTCATAAATAGACAGCAATTACTGTTGTTCACATGATTGTGGTATGAGATGTCATTTACCTTTATGTCTGTAGACTGAGGACGAGTCCGCTTCAATGTTGGCCAAGAAGGAAGAGCCAGAGGAGAAGCCGGAGCCAATGGAGGTGGAGGAGAAAAAGCCGGAAATTAAGACAGAACCCAAAGAAGAGGAAGAGGGTGGGGCTAACAGCACAACCTCCTCATCCCCCTCTCAGTCACGGCGAAAAAGTGAGTCTGTGGCCAGGGATTGATAAAAATCTGCATAAAGTTTGATTAAAATCAAGTTCTACTCAGTAATTGGGGAGGGTTTTAGTTATCGCTGGTAAAATAATAAAGTCAAAATATGCCACAGTAATTGTCAGTAATTAGTCTTGCACTGGCTGAATAATGTCCAGATTCTTTTGAGCCGCCTTTGATCTGCCACTAATTTAAGGAAAAAAGAAGTAGGCTGTGCATCAGCTGGTTGAATATCTTTGACAAATCGAGACACCCCTTCAAGGAAATCTGTTGTCGTGTTTCAGTTGTAATTGATGTTCAGGCAAGGAGCAGTGTGCATTTATTAGTGATAATTAAAACTTTTTCACAGGCATGGAGCAAGCATTGTAATGTGCATTTTTCATTGCTCACACTCAGCATTGGAACATAGGGGTCGGTCTGTTTGAGATTCAATAATGAGAGACGGGTTATGTAATTCAAATCATAAAAAAAGGCCAGAATTTGTTACTGTTGTGCACTAATAGGAAGACAGTAGTTGTAATATGTATTCTTCATTGAATCTATAACTCCTGTCAAGACAAGTAGAATTTTGTTATTGTCAGGGGGTTCAGAGAAGAAGTTGTCATGGTGTGTTCTGAACATATGGGAAGCCATGTTTTTGTGTGACATGATTACATACAAATCACGTACAATTAATTACTAAAAGATGTGAGTAGAGACAAAAAGGTGTCGAAAGATTTAAAAATATTTTAACTTAAGCAAATATTTTGCCTGCCCCTGGGTAGCTAAAGCCTATCAGCTGAGATTCTCCTGTAAAGTGTGGATTCTCATGAGGGAATCAGAAATTAAGAATTAACCCTTTAACACAGAGTGTATTTTCGCAATGTTTTTCCACACCTCCACCACTCTGTACACCGTGTGTGTGTGAGTTAGAGGGAGACAAAAGAGCGGATTCATAGACTTCCTGCAACAGCACAAGTGAACTTACTGTAATAACTGCATGTTGGCTGTGAAGTGCAATTTTGCAGCTTTCAGAAACCATTTGAGTTTTTCTGACAAACCATCTCGTATATGTGGTAATCCAAATTGCGCTAGCATGTTGGTGACGATACTCAACAATACGCTTGGTGTTAAAGGGTTAACTGCTATTTGTGGGCAACTCAAGTTATATAAGATTCAACTTTGCTCTTTAGAAACATGAAAAAAGGAGATGGGTTGGGGAAAGTAAGTGAAATCATAGGACTCTGGTAAGGTGAGGAACAAAAATGTTACTGCTGCTTGATTCTATTGGTGGTTATTTGGAGGGATCCCTTAGATGCAAATAATTGGGGGTTGCATCATGTCAGTTACTAAACGTACATTACAGAAATAGTTTTGATAGCTGTTTAAGTTTTTCTCTTTTTTTTGTGTGTAGTAAACCTTTTTCCCAGATTTTCCCTTACCTTGACTTTCCATTGTATATTTTTCAGTTTTTAAGCCCGAAGAGTTGCGCCAGGCTCTAATGCCGACTCTGGAGAGCCTTTACAGGCAGGATCCTGAGTCGCTTCCTTTTAGACAACCAGTAGACCCAATGCTTCTGGGTATCCCGGTAGGTAGCACACAAGAGCGGGCTGCTTAAACATAAAATCTTTTAATAAATGATTAAAAGTGTTGCTTGTACTTCGGGTGTATAATTGAGCTGCACTGTCTTAGCAATTTGCTGTGCTAACTTTTCCTCTTGCTTTTCTCTTTAGGATTACTTTGACATTGTGAAGAACCCAATAGACTTGTCCACAATAAAGCGCAAGCTTGACACGGGCCAGTACCAAGAACCCTGGCAATATGTGGACGATGTCTGGCTGATGTTCAATAACGCCTGGCTCTACAACCGCAAAACATCCCGTGTCTACAAGTACTGCTCCAAGCTGGCTGAGGTGTTTGAGTCAGAGATTGACCCTGTCATGCAGGGCCTGGGCTACTGCTGTGGGAGAAAGGTGAGATGGGTGGGCAGTGGGGAAGTGAATGCCTACAGTTTTATTTTCTTTGTCTTCTAGAAGTAACTGCTTAGATATTAATTTTAATTTATTGTTAACTTCTTCCTTTACTTTGGATTTGAAATAATCTCTTTAAGTAGGATGAGCCCAGGTTTTACCTCCTCATTGTTAATATTTTTGTTTTATATTATGTCAGCATTTTAACTGAAAGTTGAGGAAAATTTAGCAAACCATAACTTTAAATTATAATCTTCAGACTCGCTGCATCTGACAGAAATTATTTACTGAACAGTTTAACTTGGAATTTGTTGACCATCTTTGTTTATCTCACTTGTGTTTACAGTACGAGTTCTCCCCTCAAACCCTCTGTTGTTATGGCAAGCAGCTCTGCACCATACCTACTGGAGGCACATACTACAGTTACCAGAATAGGTACCCTTGTATGAATAAATACTTATCTTTTCTTTGCGTGTGCTTGTGCTCAACTAAGTGTAAAAACTAATGTTGCACGATCTGAAATGCTTAGTCTCTCTGAACATGCTCATCTTCATCACACATTTCCACGCACAGTTTTGATGGACAGTAAATGCAGCCATTTGAAGTGTATTGTCCGCGTCTGGGTTCTGTTCCTCTGTAGCTGGGATCGTTCTGATCCGAGCAGTGCTGCCATCCCGATAGCTACAGCTTTAATGGCTCTGCCTCCCAGGCCTGGCACAGCATGAGACTACAAAATGGTTTTGCCTACATTTATTAACTGCCAGGTTCCAGCGTCGCGCATTAAAAGAAAAACCCAAAAGACCATCAGACACTGAGAACAAAAAAAATGCCATGTGTTGATTGTTTTTCTCTCAGCATCTGTCAAGGGACTGTGCGAATTCGGTGCCCCCCCCCCCTTGTGTGACGGTTGAAAATTTAACGCTTTAGTTTAGGCCACAAGCTCCATTCCCCATCATTGACTTCTCCTCTTTGTAGAAATCCAGCACATCATTGCCTACACCACGTACCTTGCACCCCCTCCTGTATAAACTGTGGAACTGCAGCAGAGTAGCGCAGCAGTAGTGAAACAGAACAGCCTCTGAGACAGCATGAGGCTCCTGCAGCGCAGTCCATTTACACTCTCAATGGGAGTTCAGGGAATCCCTACTCTACGTAAAGTGTCATTTTGTACACAGTTATGCTGGGCACATTCAGTCACTTAGCTTAACACTACCTTCTCCAACATGACTCGTATTTGAATAAAAATAAACATTTATTTAGCTATATTTATAATTTTTAATGTGTTTTTCTTGTAGGTATCATTTCTGTGAAAAATGTTTCAATGAGATCCAGGGGGATAGTGTGACATTAGGAGATGATCCTGCACAACCACAGACGTAAGTAAGCCATTGGTTTCTGCAGATCCTTAAAATCTTAAGGCACTGAATTCTTTTTTTTTTTTGGGGGGGGGGGGGTCTTGATGGATTTTCTTAAATTCGTTTTTCAAGTCTTAACAGATCAGACAAAATTCAGATTTTTTTATCCCCCCCCCCCCCCCCCCCCCGACATGCAGTTTACAATCTCTTAATATTTGTAACATTGTTTTGTTTTGTTTTTTATTTTTGTTTTGTTTTTTAACTTGCCAAATACTAGATGAGGCACATGTCTTGTGTGCTGTAAGTGTTTCAAACTTGGGATTCAAACTGGCAGTTCTGGAGGCTGGGAACATTGTGCAGGATTCCACTCTGTTGTCTGCTTGCAGTTTGGTAAAGACAGCGTACATTAGAAAATTTGGACATTGCATATTCAAACCTCAATCAACCCAGAGAAAACATAAATGTATAGAGTGTGTGTTTGTTTGTTTTTTACTTTGTTTTGATTAATTTAAAGTTAAGTTTAATTTCAGTGCCATTAAAAATTAAAATTAAGCCATAACTTTATGTGAAGAGCTTTGTCATTTTAACCAATTCTTGAAGTTATGAAATTATATTTGAGTGATGGTGTCCCTTTCACTCAGATTAGACCATCAGCTATAAAACAGCAGCCATGCAGACAGTTTCTCACATTTCAGTAAAATTATTTGAGTTAAGGTGCCAACATCCAAACATCTTCAGCTGTAAAGCCATGTTGCTTGCAAAAAATGTTGTTTAATATTCATGATCTACCTTATTTATTGGATCTGAATATCCGATTCGTCAACACATGTATTTAATAAACAGACTTAGTATTACTTGATTAACTCTTTGCGTTTGCTAACATTCCAGGAGGATATCGAAAGACCAGTTTGAGCGGAAGAAGAACGATGTACTCGACCCTGAGCCGTAAGTTAACGCAAAAAAACAAAACAAAACACACACACCCTTCAGTGAAAGAAACTGTTACTGTTCTTTTTTTTTCTTCTTTTCTTGGAATTAATCTCATCTGTGGTGATGCCTTTTCCTGCTCATGTGTTGCTGATCAAATCTTTAAAAAGTAGCTTTTTCCTGCCACCCACATCTGGCTTTGTTTTGGTGTGTTTTTCTGCACCGTCTGCATATTTTCTCTGCGATCAATCTTTTTGGTTTCATTGAAGCCCAAGGGCAACTCAGCAGCACCACCTGCTGAGTGTAACTAGATGTCAAAGGTCTATTTCTAGTGAAAGTTTGGATTTGAGAGTGCAAGCCATAAATAAAGTAGTTGCCTTTTCGATTTGTCGCTGTGATTTTAAATATGCACTCTAAACCTCCCACAAAGGCGCTCTTGTATTGGCTGGCTTGCATGAGCGTAACGACTGGAGGAACATTGACGTGAATGAAGATGTTTATGTTGCTTGCTGCCTGAGCAGTAAAGATATCAACATTCATACAAATAATGGTCACAGGGTAACAAGACATGGATAGTTTTGAGAACTGGAATAATGTTACTTGCTTTTGTAATGTTGTGTGATAAATCTGAAAATTGTATTTTTTATTAATAAGGAACTGGATGGATGAATGTTTTGTTTTTAAATTTAAAAAGTGTCAACCATCTCATGCAGTGGGTTCTCTCTGGGTACTCTGACTTCCTCCCACAGTCCAAGGACATGCGTGTTAGCCTAATTAGGGATTCTAAATTGTTGATTCTACTGTGGTTGTAGGTATGAATCTTTGAATAGTTGTCTTACACCCTGCAGCAGGCTGGTGATCTGTGCAGGGTGTACTCTGCTGTATGCCCTATGACAGCTGGAATAGGCTCCACCCCCACAGTGACCCTGAACTTATTGTATATTGTCAATTTTTTTTTTTCAGGTTTGTTGAATGTAAAGATTGTGGACGGAAGATGCACCAGATATGCGTCTTACACTACGAGGTCATTTGGCCAGCTGGGTGAGAACATTGACCTCAATTGTTGGTTTTTATGTAGATTTGCATATTTTTTGCAGTTTTGCTTTAATTATAACAGTAAGTTTAACCTCCGTCCTATATGTTTGTTTTTTTTTTCGTTTTTTTTTTACCCCCCCCCCCCCCCCCCCCCCAGATTTATCTGTGACAACTGTTTGAAGAAAAGTGGAAAAACACGAAAGGAAAACAAGTTCTCTGCAAAAAGTTAGTACTCAATTTTCACTATAGAAGTTTTTTGTTTTGTTTTGTTTTTTCTCCAAAAGGTCAACAGATTATTGTAGTTTGATCTCACAAGATAAGAGCTCCATTTGCACATGGTCTGCATATATCTCTATGTGGTGTTGACCTTGTGGCTTCAGTGGTGTTTTAGGCCTAGAGACCATATGTTAGCGACAGATCTGAAGTTTTATGACATCACATATGCCTCTTTTCCACTAGTACCTACTCAGCGCGACACGACTCGGCACGTTGTTATTTTGTTTCCATTACAATTGAGTACCACCTCAATGCGGGTGGACTCGATAGAGTAACGCGGGCACTAGTCTCTTGACGTAATTTGTAAGTGACTTGAACACAACACGACAATGTCTACGCTGCTGTGTTGTGCAGTGGTGTGTTTTGAGCAGCCATTAGCTCGGAGACCTCATGATAAACTTTCTCATTTCTCGTCGCTCAGTCTAGCTCCCTCTGGATTCTCTCATCTGCCACCAAGCACAGAATGTCTACACCTCCTCATTTGACCACGGTGTTGGTTTGCGTGCTTCCATCTTCTTGCTGTCGGGTTTTAAAAATGGCGCAGTTGATTCTGGTGAAGGAGTCGCTCTCACGTCTCAGCTAGTGATGACACTCCCTGGCCAATCAAACCGCTTTTCCACCGACGGGGTGCTGGTGCCAGTATTTGAACCGTTCAGCGGTTTTTCCACCACAAATGCACTCGGTGCTCGGCCGAAAAACGGGTTCAACTTGGGCCCCGCAAGCTAGCTGGTCTGGAACCAAGAACCAGGGCTTTCAAATTGTTTTGGAGTAGCAGGGGGACATGCCAAAGTAGCAGGCGCCTTATGACCAAGACCGAAGCCATGACGGCAGCAGACGATATGAATAGTCACATGGCAGTTGTAAACCAATCAAATGGCTCAGATTGAAAGAACGTAAATATTGTCACATGCGTCCACATGGCGCTGGATACGGAGACGGTGCAAAAAAATTTTTTTTAGGAAAATTAAAAAGTAGACGGTGGAGTAGGTGGAAAATGCGCCTGCCGCCGGCATAATTTGAAAGCCCTGAAGAACGTGTGACGAAAGCGGCAGAAGGGCGTGACTTTGCATCTCAACATAAACTTTTCTGCCATATTACATGTGTATTACATTAGAAAAGCGAAGCGATTTTCACGGCTGAGAATTAGGTTGGGTCTTAAGGCTGAACTTGCTGCTTTGTATCAGTTCATTTCACAGATAAAAGGACGCAAAGTGCGTACTTGTCGTTTTGCTCGTATTGTCTGTATGTGTTTACCTCTGTGCTGCACGCAGATGCTGCAGTAGTTTTGTTTGGACCGTAAAATGTGTTAGCAGCACAAGAAAGGGGAACCTGTTCTCCCATGTTTGTGCCCCGTGGTTTCCATGTCCAGACGAGGACCCGCCCACACTCGCGGGCCCGTTCCTAAGCTTTTCGCCGGTTCTTTTGGGAACAGCACAGGCACCGGCACCAGGACCGGAACCCCGTCGGTGGAAAAGCAGCTCCTGTGGCACGTTCTTCTTCGACTTCACATTTTCGGATTGCCTCGGATCGCTTGGAACCCCAGCTGAGTGGGTACTAAAAAAGTGCCTGGTACCTGGTACCAGGACCTAATGAAAAAGTCTACAAACCGTGCTGACTCGAGCCGTGCTGAGTATGTACTAGTGATTCTTGTGATTCTTTTCATGGTAGTTTAAAGGCTGTTACAGATTTTCTCATTTTTCCTGGGGAAAAATTAAGCTCCTTCGTTTTCCCCAGAAAAGTAAATAGATTTGACCGTTTTCAAACTTCTCCCATATGCTTGTTTACTGTAGGGCTGCAGGTAACACGATTGGGAACATACATAGAGGACCGTGTGAATAAATACTTGAAGCGACAAAACCACCCAGAGGCTGGGGAAGTGTTTGTACGAGTGGTTGCAAGTTCTGATAAAACGGTGGAGGTTAAACCAGGCATGAAAGCCAGGTAAGAGCATCATTAACAAAGTGAAGAAGGGAGGATGGGATGATTTTTTAAAGTTCTGATATCCAGTGTTATCCATTTTAAGTAACAGATGTTTTTAATTGTCTATAAAAATTGCCTCGGTCAAATAAATGAGCAACCAAAGAGTCAACAGTTGGGGTGAGGGTAGCCAAACCACATTTCTTTGTAGATACGCTGGCACAGTTTGTGTTTTTCCTTATCTTATTTTTATTGCCATAAAGAGTGCACTCAAAGAATTTTATACACACTCAGAATAATTGTGGAACCTGCTTGTTTCATGAGATGCCGTGCACACCCTCCCAGGAGACCTCACGGTGTTGTTAATTTCATCACAGGATCAAAGTCTGCAATGTTTGTCCCATCTTCTCAGGGAGGAGTCCCTCATCCAATAGTCTATTGTCTTAAATGATTTAAGGCTGGCTTTTTATTGACTAAAGGCTACTTGACTTAAATTGTCCCATTGTGCTCTTCAGAGCTGCTGAAAGCAGTGACAGACATGGCAACTTGTTGGAGAGCCAGTGACTCTAGTTTTTTAAAAGCTTTTAAAGTCACAGTAAAATAGAGAAAACTGTTTATTGACATTTCATTCACTGCATTATATACAATTAAGAATTTTTGCGTACAGTATGTTGTGACACTTGATTTAACAAAACCCAAGATGCAATATTACAAAATTTGCTGTGTCGTATTATTATGGCTGCACATTATAATATTTGTTTTTTTTGTTTCAACAGGTTTGTCGATACGAGTGAGATGCCCGAGGCCTTTCCTTATAGAACCAAAGCACTTTTTGCATTTGAGGAAATTGATGGAGTAGATGTTTGCTTCTTTGGCATGCATGTGCAGGAGTATGGCTCTGATTGCCCATTTCCCAACACTAGGTCTGTGCATTTAATTATGTTGTACATAGTGATAAAGAAAATTTTTAGTTGTCTTATTTTTTTATTTGTATAGCTCATGTCAGATTTACCATGTTCTTCCTGAACTTTGCAGACGGGTCTACATATCATACCTTGACAGTATTCACTTCTTCAGACCTCGGATTCTACGAACAGCCGTTTACCATGAAATTCTTATTGGTTATCTAGAATATGTCAAGAAACTTGGGTAAGGCTCTTTATTTATTTTGCTATACTTCCTGATGATTTAGATTGCGAGAGCTTTGGCGGAGTATTTAGTCATAGGATCTAGGCCTAGGTTAACCTCATTACTGTCTCTTTGGCCTGACTTACTTTTATCCCTGTGTGTCCACAGATATGCCCAGGCCCACATCTGGGCATGTCCTCCCAGTGAAGGAGATGACTACATCTTCCACTGCCATCCTCCTGACCAGAAGATCCCCAAACCTAAAAGACTGCAGGAGTGGTACAGGAAGATGTTGGACAAGGCATTTGCTGAGAGGATCCTGCATGACTACAAGGTAACAAGGAGAAATTATTTCTACATAAAAGCCAAAGTGATTAAATTATAAAGTTCTTTGTTATATCACTAGCAACATTTTATGGGAATAGTTAGTAGTGGTCTGAACACATTTGTTACCTTTTCATTTCATAGAAAATACATTTGTCAAATGTCTTGCTAACTATTGTTTCCCTTAACCCATTGTGTTTTCCATCTTTCTCTCAGGACATCTTCAAACAGGCGACCGAGGACCGACTGACCAGCGCCAATGAGTTGCCATACTTTGAAGGTGACTTCTGGCCTAATGTGCTTGAGGAGAGCATCAAGGAGCTAGAGCAGGAGGAAGAGGAGAGGAAGAAGGAGGAGAATACAGCTGCCTCTGAAACTCCAGAGGTACAAATATTATACTGTGGTTTGATGATGTACAATAGCAGCTAAGAACTTCCACTTCCACGCTGTATTCTTGTGTTACTGTCTTTCCCATGCTGTTGCACTTGAATAATTTGAATTTTCAAAGATTAAAAAAGTGATATTTTTGTGTACTACCACATTAAACCTGGGATATTTTTATCAAAATAATTTGAGTGGAATTTGATAATCAGGTTAAGGTGACATCAAACAGAAGCAGTGTAACTGGGTAAATTGATGAGACTGTCAGCGCTCACTACACTAATTTTGCAACAATCAACAGCAATCAAAGGGATGAGAATATATGAAGATGAAATAATTTATAACGTTTTCTTTAATATATCTTTCAGGGTACACCAAGTGACAGCAAAAACGCTAAGAAGAAGAACAACAAGAAGACCAATAAAAACAAGAGCAGCGTGAGCCGAGCCAATAAGAAGAAGCCTGGGATGCCGAATGTAGCTAATGATCTGTCTCAGAAGTTGTATGCCACCATGGAGAAGCACAAAGAGGTCAGATTTGGGGGGTTTTGTGGTAGTGAAAATCTGTAGTGATAAACAATAATTTTATGGATTTAAATCAAATGGTTAACTAATGGGAAATGTTTGGAATGATTTTAAAGTTTTGTGCCAGAAACTGTCACTGAAACAAGTACACAAATGAATAATTAAACATTAAGAAGTGGATCAAAGTACTGTGGTGTTTCTAAAAGTAAATCAAGTTCTACTTTCTTTTTTCAATTTTTTTTTTCTTTTCCTTTTCTGAAGGTGTTCTTCGTGATTCACCTTCACTCTGGGCCCATGGTCAATACTTTGCCACCCATTGTTGACCCCGACCCATTGCTCTCCTGTGACCTGATGGATGGCCGTGATGCCTTTCTGACTTTGGCAAGGGACAAACACTGGGAGTTCAGCTCCCTCAGGAGGTGCAAGTGGAGCACCATGTGCATGCTGGTTGAGCTGCACAACCAGGGACAGGATCGCTTTGTCTACACTTGCAATGAGTGCAAGCACCATGTGGAGACACGCTGGCACTGCACTGTGTGCGAGGTTAGTTTCGATCGTGCTGCTGTTTTACACTGGATTATTTTGTGTTTTCGAGTTTGAAACTAGGGGGGGGAGTAATTGGAAGTGGAAGTCGGTCAATTTATAAATATTAATGTGGAGTGACATACATGAACTGGATCAAAAACACAATTTTGTAAAGTTTTGATAAGTTTACCATCCTTGGTTGGACTTTAATTCCTGTGTCCCCTTTTTTTTTTCTCTTAGGACTTTGATCTTTGCATTAATTGCTACAACACAAAGGGCCATGAGCACCAGATGGTCAAGTGGGGTCTTGGACTGGATGATGATAACAACAGCCAGAGTGGGGAGGCCTCCAAGAGCCCACAGGAAAGCCGGCGTTTAAGTATTCAACGATGCATTCAGTCCCTGGTCCACGCGTGTCAGTGTCGCAATGCCAACTGCTCTCTACCGTCCTGCCAGAAGATGAAGCGAGTGGTGCAACACACCAAGGGTTGCAAGCGCAAAACCAATGGTGGCTGTCCTGTATGTAAGCAGCTTATTGCATTGTGTTGTTATCATGCAAAGCACTGTCAGGAGAACAAGTGTCCTGTCCCGTTCTGCCTGAACATCAAGCACAAGCTTCGCCAACAGCAGCTCCAGCACAGGCTCCAGCAGGCCCAGTTGATGAGGAGGAGAATGGCCACCATGCAAGGCAGAACCATGCCGCTACCGTCCCCGCCGCCCTCAGCTGCCCCCAGCACTCCCACTTCCCACACCCAGCCCAACACTCCCCAAACACCCCAGCAGCCTCTTTCCAACCAGCCACAGACCCCCAACTCAGCAGGCGTCATGTCCCCCTCTTTCCCCAATGCACCTCGCATTGGCCAGCCTCAGGCTCCGGTGTCTCAGGGCAAACCTGGGCCCCAGGCCTCCCCTCTACACCAGCAGCAGTCCCCTCTCCCTCAGCCTCCCCAGCCACCACAGCAGCTGCCCCAGCAGCCACCTCCCATTGCTGCAGTCAAGATGGCACAGCGCATCGAAATGATGGCACAAGCCCAGCAGAACCAGCGGAACTACCGGGTCAATGTGAATGGCTTACCTATGAATCCCCAGCAACCACAAACTCGCTTGACAGCGCCAATGCAGCCACCCATACAGATGGTGCCGGGGCCACGGGGACCAACAGTCATGCAACCTGGCATGGGTGCTGGACAATGGGGTGGAGCTTCAGGGCCCATCCAGCCAGGTCAGACTCAACAAGCAGGCCTTGTTCCAGGCCAGTCCCCACAGCAGCCCATGCCCATGCAGCGACCTATGATGCCGCCAGGCCAGCAACCTCAGCAAAACCAGAGGATGCCGATACCACAGCAGCCTGGTCCCCGGCCACAGACTCCCCAGAGACCTGGAGCTATACCTCCAAATGCTCTGCAGGACCTTCTCCGCACCCTGAAGTCTCCCAGCTCACCCCAGCAGCAGCAGCAAGTTCTAAACATTCTCAAATCAAACCCTCAGCTAATGGCTGCATTCATCAAACAGCGAACAGCCAAGTACCATGCCAACCAGCCACAGCAGCAACAGCCACAGCAGCAGCAACAGGCAGGTCAGCAGCAGCCTGGCATGCCAGCAATGCAGAATATGCCCATGCCAGGAGGAGCGGTACAGAGACCAGGGATGCCTCCACAGCAATCTCAGCAGCCTCCAGTGCAGGGCATGGCTCCATTAGGGACTCAAGGGCAGATGATGAACACCGCACACAACACCAACCCCCAGATCCAGGAGATGTACCGCAGGCAACTCTTAATGCAACAGCAGCAGCAGCAGCAGCAGCAACAACAACAACAACAACAACAACAACAACAAGGAGTGTTACCACAGGGCCATCCAGGTCAGTTTGCTGCTCAGCCACAGGGTACAACTACCACCTACTCCCAGCTCCGCATGCAGCAACAGCAGCAACAAATGCAAATGCAAGCAGGGGCAGGAGCAGCTGGGGGGCCCATGGGTCAGCTCCCACCAATGGCTCAGATGACCCAGCCTGGCATGGGAATGGACTCAACGCAGAACTTACTGCATCAACGATTGCTACAACAGCAGCAGCAGCAACTTCCTCAGCAGCAGGCCGTCCTGAAGCAGCAGATGGGCTCCCCTGCCCAGCCAAGCCCCATGAGCCCTCAGACCCACCTGCTGGCTGGCCAGTCTCAGGGTGGAGCCCACCTCCCTGGCCAGCCCGCACTAGCTAATGCCCTCAGTAACCAGGTCCGTTCCCCAGCACCAGTCCAGTCCCCTTGTCCACCTTCGCAACAGCAGCCACCACATTCCAGTCCTTCGCCACAGGTCCAGAACCAGCCCCAACCCTCTCCACAGCACCCACCTCCACCCCACTCGGGTTCCCCTCACACAGGGCTTGGGGGCTCTTTGCAGTCCATAGAGCAGGGACACTTGGGGACACCAGAACAAAGCGCCATGCTACCGCAGCTTAATACGCCCAACAGAGGAGGGCTGAGCAATGACTTAGGAATGGTGGGAGATACTACAGGGGACACTCTGGAGAAGTTTGTGGAGGGATTGTAGCATTTTTGCTGGGAACTACAGAACACATTGTCACTCCCAGGGACCTGTCCTCCCACTTGTCCTCGTCCTAGTTTTCTCTCAAACTCTTTATCCTGTTAGAGGGCTTTGTTCTTTCTAAGGTCGACAACGGTTTTTGTACTGACATGTAAAAAGTTTCAAATGTTGCAAAAGGAGAAAAAATTTGGTTGATAAAAGTTAGTCTAAACCACTTGGGAATGTAACCCAAGTGGTGGGTGTTTCTTCCTTAAGATGTTGAGGGATTTGCTTCTTGAAATGAAATTAAAATCACAAAGAATATATTTTTTTGGTTGAGACCAAATGTGTTCAGTACTCAATTTTTTTTTTTTTTTAATTTTTTTTTTTTTTAGTCTTCTTTTTTTCTTTTGGGGTTGCTCCCCCACCCCACCCCACCCGACCCTCCTTGGTATGGTTTCATGCCCTTTTTTTTTTTTTTTTTTTTTTTTTTTTTTTTTTTTTTTTTTAAGAAAATGTAAAGTTGCATTATATTATTCATATCTTTATTTTGTACCTTTTTGAAAAAACCTTAAGCATTTTTTTTTTTTTTTAAGTTTTTTGAAAACTGTAAAATATTTTGTCTGGGCCAGGTTTTTGTTCTCTTCTCAAGCTGTCATTCCTGGCAATTGTAATCTAGTGTTGTACCATTACTGCAAGAAGATGCGTTCAGGGACAGTGACCGCTCCCTTTCTTTTTGTGTGTATGAAGAGCACTCATTTGTATTAAAGTAGGAAATGGCCTGCAGCAGGTTGTGTAAACAGGTGTATGCAGGAGCACATGAAGACACTGACACAAACCCTCACAGTCACTAAAGCCGCGTTTCCACCACAGGAACTTTTACCAGGGACTAGGGACCATAGTTTCAGTTAAGTTTGGGGTGGGAGGAGTGCTTCTCTACAGTGCTTCCTGTACAAGTTCAGGAACCTTTGGGGGGGAGGGCTTGAAACGCTGAACATTTCTGATTGAAGTACTCATCTTTACCGCCAACTGCGGGGTGTGAAAACAGCCGTCTCTTTTTGATATGTTAGCGGATTTTACTTTACTTCATGGGCCTTTAAACCTTTTATTTCCTTGGAAACAAAAATTTCTGTGACTTCTGGGTACTTTTGGGTGGACACGCGGCTTAAGAGAAATACAACTGATTGGTTTCACCAATATATAGACATTAAGGACTGCAACCTACAACTCAGTGGCCTGGAATTTGGAAACTTTGTCTTGCAGGTGTAGAGAGCTGTTGCTTTGACATTAAAAAGAATTTGTCATACTTTTTTGTCATACAAATGTTGTAAAGTGTAAAGAGAGTGCGAGAAAGAGACCAGCCCCCTAAGCTGAGGTGGAATGATTGATGGTTGGTTGTAGGCAGCGTCCCAGATGATGCCCAGTTCTCTAAATTTTACACTAAGTTGTGTGCTATCAGGGGATGAAGGGCACATTTGAGATTCACCTGGAGGAAAACTAAATGTCATCAACCCTCATTCCTCTCTCACAAAAACTTGAATTAGGGGGATTTACTTTTTCTCCTATTGTAAATCAAGTTATTAAGCAAAATACTATAGATATAAGGAAGAGAGAATGAAATCACTGTATAAACTGGTAAAAGACTCATTTCTTACTTATATACCATATTGTTAAATAAACTGTGTGCAACAGAAGAACTCCGGTACTCTGTTGACTAAATGAGGCATCATTTCCTCCTGTTGGTGTGTGTTCATTTGTTTCAGATGTTATATTACCAGCAACAGTTCCTTTGCTGTCACCCTAATAACATTTTTCAACTTTTTTCCTCTTCCTGAACCTCTAAAAAGATGGTGGGATTGAAATATCATCACAGCTTGATGTTAGAGTGCAGGATATTTAGTTTATTTACGTTTATTAATGCAGCACTTTACAGATAGTGGCAGATGCCTCTTTTCCACTCATGTGGGTCTGGTGCCCCAACTAGAACCAGTTTCATACTTGATGCATTTCCACCAAATGCAGACAGTCTCCCCTGCTGACATCAGTGGCTATAGGAGAGGAGATTGCAAGACATTCACCGTTGATTGTCTGATGTGCCAAACACATTGTCTGCCATAATTTTCTTCCCATGGAAATTATCCCAACCTCAGCTAGCAACACTATTTAATGATTGGTTCTCAAACCGGTCGAAATGCAGGCTTGTTCTCAGTAGGCAATAAAGCAGAACTGGCTTTGTATGTGAAAGGCACTGGTGGAAAAGAGGTCAAAGGTTACTTGTATAATAAATGTTTTGCTTTATTTTTAGCAGGAATGTAAGACCCCCTTATTTTACTCCAAAGCGTTAAGTGATCTCTGCTAGGGTCTTGAATAAGACTGTTGTGTAACTTCAGTAAAGTCCAGTGAAAACCTGTAACTAATGAACACTCGGGTCAGGTTAATAGGTACACCTTTCTAGTGCCAGGTTTACCCCCTTTTAAATTCAGAACTGCTAGATTGTGTTATAGATTCAACAAGTTGCTGGAAACATTTCTCAGAAATTTGGTACATGATGTCATGCAGCTTCACAATGGTATGTGGAACCTTTGAAGGCCATTTGAGTACAATGTGTAATTTAAAGAAAGTCTAAAATTATAAGACCTGTGTTGTGTTGCTGCTAAAACAGCCATAAAGAAGACAGGAACACTGCTCATAAAAACATGGACGTGAGCAACAGTATTCAGGTAGGCTGTGGCATGTAAATGATGCATGAGCAATAGTAAGTGGTCCAATAAAATATCCACTACAACACTGCACTAACATGAGCAGCATGAGTAGTTGTTACAAGGCAGGATACATCAGACTTATGTGAACATAGCCACTGTGATGTCAGTCCATCTTAATCACTCAAGTTAGTGGAGGTGAGGTTGAGCCAACAGGTAACAGATATAGCCATCTTTGTAGGCATCCACCACAGATAAAGCAGCCACACCCATTTATGTTAACTATCTGTGCAGTTCCTATGAATGAGTGAAATAGAGATCTGGAAGCATGTTATTTTTGGATTGGAGTTTATGAAGACTGATGCACTATTGCAGTATAGACAGTCTCATGTAGCCAGTGAATGAACTGCAATTTTTGGCATTAAATGTTTAGCTTCATTTTTCGGCCCCAGGTGCTGTGCTTGGGATGAATCCATACTTGCATGTTGCCCATAACAGATTCAGACCCTACAATCTAAATGTAGCAGGACCGAGGCTCATCAGAGGAGGCAATGATTTGCCAAATGTTTGTGTCTACCGGTGGCAGCATAATCAATTTCACACAACTGTACAAGTGTGAGCTTGACATAAATTAAATATCAGCTTCAATGACTGGCGTGGTCCCATAACAAGATAGTCTTCTTTCTCTGTTACACAGCCACTTTGGTAACCCATGGTAATGTTTCTGATTTTCTGAAGACCATTCTGCAAGTCTTGCATTGAGTCTCTGCCATTTGATTGGCTATGAGAAATTTACTATAATGGTCAGTTGGTGAAGTTGGACTCAAATTCCTATCTCAAATTCAAGTCATAGGGTTTGGAAGGGAGGTGGCACAGCGGTTAACACTGTTGCCTCATAGCAAGAAGGTCCTGGGTTTAAATCCACTGTCTGGGTGGAGTCTGCGTGGATTCCCTCTGGGTACTCTGGTTTTCTCTCACGGTCCAAAGACATGCAGTTAGTGAGATTAGGTTCATTGGTGATTCTAAATTCCCCGTGAATGTGAATGGTTGTCTGTCTCTCTGTGTTAGCCCTGCAACAGGCTGACAACCTGTCCAGGGTGTACCCTGCCTTTCGCCCTTCAGTAGCTGGGATAGGCTCCAACCCCCCCCTGAATTAGGTAAGTGTAAGAAGATGGATGGGTGGGTGGGTGGGTTTGGAAAGGTCTTTTAAGTGGGTATTACTAGTCTTTTTCTTTGAAAGTGCTGTTTATCAGTATCTGAGTTGGTGTCTGTTCCTGTCTGAACTCCAAGCATAGAAATACATTTAGACACAAATAAGATGACCATGAACTCTTTTGTGTATGATAAATCTTGCCTTAGAACAAGTTATTTTTCTTGTGTCAGTGTATAATTTCAATAAAAAAAAATCCATTATGTTTGTATTACATGTAATACTAATGTGTTACATTAGTTATATTCATAGCTACATTTATATTTTTAGCATATTGCAGATTTGTGAGATGTTTCTACATTATCTTGCATCCTACATGCCTTCACATTCTAACAGTATTGAACATCTATTAAATTACCAGTACTGTTAATTTGATGGGCTGTACGCTCACTGGTCACTTTATAAGATGCACCTTGCTAGTACTGCCTCAAACTGCAGTTTGAGATTATCTGAGCTTTGTGACATGACACATCCTGCTGGAAGCAGCCATCGGAAGATGAGTACCCTGTGGTCATAAGGGGATGGACATGGTCAGCAAAAATACTCAGGCTGTGTTGCTTAAACAATGCTCAACTAGTAAGGTATTAAGGGGCCCAAAGTGTGCTAAAAAATATCCCCTACACCATTAGACTACCAGCAGCCCGAACCATTGATACAAGACAGAATGGACTCATGCTTTCACGTTGTTTACACCACATTCTGTCCCTAACATCTGAATGTCTCACCAGAAACCAACACTTGGGCAACATTTGTCCAATTTTCTATTGTCCCATTTTGGTGAACCCATGTGATCTGTATGCTCAGTCTTCTGTTCTTAGCTGAGAGGAATGGCACCTGGTGTGGTCTTCAGCTGCTGTAACCCATCTGCTTCAAGGTTCCAGGTGTTATGCATTCAGAGATGCTCTTCTGCATACCTTGGTTGTAACAGTCAGTTATTTGAGTCATTGTTGCTTTCCTATCAGCTTGAAACAGTCTGGCCATTTTCACCCAGAGAACTGTTGCTCACTGGATATTTTATTTTTTCAGACCACACCAAGTGACTGTGTGGGAAAATCCCAGTAGATCAGTGATTTCTTATTACTCAGACCAGTGGGTCTGGCACCAACAACAATGCCACCTGCAAAGTCACTTAAATCACCTTTCTTCTCCATTGTGATGCTCTGTTTGAACTTAAGGTTCTCTTGATTATGTTCACCATGCCTTAAATTCATTGAGTTGCTGCCATGTGATTGGTTGATTAGAAATTTGCTCTGCTAATAAAGCAGAGCCCCATAGAGCTAGATTGTCCTGTTTTCAGATTTATTTCTTCAGCGTTTACAATATTTTATTTATATTATTATTTTACATTACTGTAATCAAGACAATAAAACGTTTATTTGATTGGAAGCAGTATTGACATTAAATACAGTTGCCTGGGTCTTTAGTTAGTTGGATTAGCTTTTATTTTTACTCATTATTTAGTTTAAAACGATTTTTGCAGCGTTGGAACGCTTTAATAAAGCATTTATAGATGATTATAGTATTAATCTGTTATTTACTGATTACATCAAAAACAGTTCGTTTCAGTCACATGACTTCGATGGCACCCAGTTATTCGTTGACTTTATCGTCACGTGCCCGGAAGTTGTAAATGAAGCGGCTGGGGGAGTAGTTTTGAAATGGAAACAAGCCCCGGTTTGTCCCTTCGAGGTTTTAGTCAGTAAATAAATCCATAATGCCACTTTAATTTTAAATGTATGAGAATAAACACTGCGGCAGCCTTCGTAAGCGATGAGGCAGAACGTTAAACAACTAATTCATCAAACATGGGTATGTATAGAGGTGTTAGCCTGAGAAGCTAGCTGATGACATGATTTGTTAAACAGTTGTGTCAGATAGAACTACTTTCATAGGTCTGAATCTAATTATACAGTCTTTGTTTTTATTTAAATCCTGAAGTACCCGCGCAAAATTTCCTTACATGCAAATTAAAACAGTTTCCCTCCATCGTTGCGCACCAGTGGGTCCAGCTTAAACTAGCTGTCTTTTGCAGGGTGACGATAGGCTGAAAAAGCCTCGTTTTGTGAGGAAAAATACGCTGTGATGGACGACTCGGACCAGGATTTTGAAGATCTCAGCCCGAAGGTGCTAAGACGTGTCCGCAAGAAACCAGGTGAACCCAGACAAGCGAGGAAAGCAGGGAGGCAGACCTCCAGTCAAGCAGGTGAAGAGGATAAGAGGAGGAGAAATAACAAAAAAGCTGTTAAGTCTGTGAAAAAGCTGTCTTGGTCCCAGCCTGCTGCTGGTTTTGGTGATGGAGGAGAAAGGTGTTTACTCACTGAAGTGGCTGGACATGAGTCAGGGGATGCTGGGCAATTTGCAGAGCCTTTAAAGGCAGCAGAGCCAAGTCCTCTAAGAGCAAAAGACAAAGTGCTTCTCAGAATGCAACAGTTCAAGAGAGAGAGTCCACAGAAGATGATTCACAAAACCCACATCCAACCAGTAAACCATGAGAACAGCTGTGCACAGCAAAACAATCAAGGTGAGATTACATGATCCTTTCATTAGTTTCATTTGTACTTAGCTTGAAATTTTTCAGTTCAGTTTAGTTTCAGGTAGTTTATAGAGTGTTTAGTTTTTTATAGTTAAAAATGTTTAGCTTTAGTTTTTATTAGAGTCAGTTTTTCTTTATTATCTAACAGGTTGTATTTGTCAGGGGCAAAAATTACCAAGTTCAGAACTGTACAGTAGTAAAAACGCAACAGTATAAACACTCAGCCAAGCGTGCATCTCAGTCTGAATAAACAGATACACCAAAACCTCATGGAATTGGTTCTGACAACAAATTTGACCAAGGCTCTGAAATTATGGATAATATTTTAACAATGAACATAAATATAATTTATTAGATGTTATGCTTTTGGCAAAAATTGTAATCACAATTATTTCAGTGAATATTAACATTTTGATTATTTAAATCAGTTGTTCAGACTTTGGGAAAATAGTGGGTTTATGAAGCTTTTCCATCTTTTAATTAAGCGGATCTTCAACCCTGCTGTGGGGGGACTATAAGCTAGTGTGCTCCTAGTGCAGGAGCCAAGCCCGGATAAATGTCTCAGGAAGGGCATCCGGTGTAAAAGCTTTGCCAAATCAAGCATTCAGTTCATCAATTACAAGTCAGAATACATGTGGGCGAATGAGAAGGACACAGGTGTAACAGCGTAGCTATAAGGAGTATAGGTAGTGAAGGTGAGTTTAAATACCTGTGTTCAACCATCAAAAGCAACAGACAGTACACAAAAGAGGTGAAGAAGAGAGCCCAGGCAGGGTGGAATGGGTGGGTGTGAGTGTCAGTGTTGATTTGTGACAGAAGGGTAGCATCAAGAGTGAAAGGGAAGGTTTACAAGATGGTAGTGAGACCTGCTATGATGTATGGTTTGGAGACGGTGGGGCTGACAAAAAGACAGGAGCCTGAGCTGGAGGTGAACTGAAGATGTCAAGATTTTCACTCAAAGTGAACAGGATGTAATTGTAATTAAAATTAAATTACATAAGCACTCTGGAAAGAATTAGGAGTGAAGCTACGAGGCAGCATTATTCTGCCTGCTTGTGTCGTCATGGGACCTCACATAGCGAAAATGGCAAAATTATGAAGGCAAAGTACAACTTATAAATACTGTAATATTATTTGTAGGGTTCAACATTTTCTGTTTCTGTATTGGTCTGAGACATGTCTTTGCCTAAATTTTAAATTGAGTTCGAGAGGATGGAAAAAGAAATTGGAGTCAAAAGGGATATTTCACTATAGGCCATATAAAATGTAACTTCATAGATTATAGACTATTGAAAAACTACTGCCGACTTGAGTTCCATCCGTTAAAACAGGAAATGTTAGCCATACCTTTTTCTTAACGTGAAATCCTGTTTTCTGAAGTGCTTCTGTTTTTCTTTTTGCTCTTATATTTTGCACTTCAGCAGTTCACATAACCAGTAAAAATACCAGCACAGCCCTTACTTTAACCTGTATATTTCACGACCTCCCCTCTGTTTGCAGATACTCCAGATTCCTTCAGCTCTGCTCCTCCTCCAGAGCCTCAAGACAGTGATGAGGCTCTGGCTCTGCAGCTGCAGCAGGAGCTGGACAGAGAAGCAGCGCAGGTCCAGATTGTGGACTTAGCGGATGGGGGTCTTTTCTTCTGTCAGATCTGCCACAGAGACTTGACACACATGACGCCAGAGGGTCGCACACAGCATCTCAATAGGTCTGTACATTTAGACTGCATTTTAGATGATACCTTTTAATAAAAGTGGACACACAGCAAGGCTTCCTTGATTACATGCACACATTAACTCTTCCATGCATGAATTATGAGAACCTCATTCAAGATTTTTTTTCCTCAGAGGTTTTATTCCACTTTAGGTGAAAAAATAGTTGCAACTGAAATTTTGTTTATGAACCTGTGTTACAAACATGTCCTCTCAGCTGTACACCATGCGTTTGACTTTTCAACCAGAGAAATATGTATTTAACAAACCAATAACAGAAAATGATATAGCATCCTCAGATCCGCAGTCACTACGGCTAGCAGTGACTAATCCCTGATCCTGTTAATTACTTTCAAATAACAAATAAAAATAACTAAAACAACTTACCTTGACTGGCCAATAGGTAGCAGTGTACGGGGTGATGCACAAGCATCTACTGTTTGCTGATATGCAACTATAACAACAAAACACATGCATATACAAGAGAGCAGCTTTTGAATAGCTGTCCAGTGCAGTGACCACTATGCATTAAAGGGCCAAGAAGTAAAACAGTCTTATTTTCACTGTTAAAACACTAGAAGAGATTTTATAATGGACAAGTAACCATCATGTGGAGTTGATTAGTCAGAAAATAAAGCAATGACTTTTCTAATTGTCAATCAGTTCATCAAGCTACAATGACAAACATTTGCTTGGTCTTAAATATGAGGATGCACTTCTTTTCTTATTTATTTAATTAATTTGAGTGTATTCCTTGTAAGAATTTGAAGTAAAGCCATTAGCACTTTAATGATAATGAAAACTAAATTACCAGAAAGAAAAGCATCAGAATTGGAACATATGTAATGACATTTGCCTAAAATAAAGACATCCTGAGATTACAAGTGTTTTCCACCCCTCCACCCCCCCAAAAAAACATCTCCAAGTCTGTGTTTTTAAAAATTTCTTGACTTTGCATTCATAAAGATGCATAGGTGTGAATGTGAGCGTAAATGGTTGTCTGTCTCTCTGTGTCAGCCCTGCGACAGACTGGCGACCTGTCCAGGATGTACCCTGCCTCTCGCCCTAGGTCAGATGGGATAGACTCCAGCCCCCCCCCCCCCCCCCCCCCCCCCCCCCACACACACACACACACACACACACACACACACACAACCCTGAATTAGATAAGCAGAAGTGCTGAAGTGCCTCTGAATAATCAAAATGCTTTCCTTTATAGTTTTTTTTTAATGAATAATCTCTTTTTACAGGTGTTTAGATGAGAGTGAAAAGAGTGGTCCAGCTCCTCCTCCTCCTCCTCCACCTCCACCTTCTGGTGTTCCTGATTGTCCCATCTGTGGTAAGAAGTTCAAGTCCCAGATGAGCCGCTCAGTCCACTTGAAGCGCTGTTCTTCAGATATGGGCATCTCTCCAGCTGTACTTGTGCAAGCTCTGCAGAGACAGGCTGAGGAAAACCAGAGTGCTACTACTGCTAACTTACTGTGAGTCAGCCTCAGAACTTCTCAGACGAGATACAAGGAAGACTTTTGATGATAACTTTGTTGCATGGCTTATGAGAACTAAAAATGTAAATGACAGCTCACTCTAGTTACTATCTTCTTTAGCATTCAGGCTGTTGGCACCAAAAGGAAAGGCCCGTCCAAGCCAGGCCTCCCAGCAAGGAAGAAGTCCAGGAAGAAGCCTGAACCCTTGGATGAAGAGACCATGGTGGCTCTGGCTCTGTCCTCCTCCCTGCTGGAACAGGAGAAAGAGGCAGAGAGGCAGTATCAAACAGAGACTGCTGCCCTTCACACGTCAGTGACTCAAGAGCTGAAGTGGAGGCCAGACGCAGGTACTGAAGCATCATTCGTATCATCTGTGTTTGTCAAAAAGCTTTCTTATGAAAGAGCAGGATAGACCTGAGTTTGTTTTAATTAAAGTTCATAACAGCAAATAATTACATAATGCATTTCAGGTTACTTTACATAGTAAACTCAAGACCTTGGGGTATTACAGAGAAAAACTTAACAATTACCCTTTTGGCAAGCTCTTGGTGGGGAGAGGCTGGGTGAGGGGAGAGCAAAGAGATAAAACAAGAGTACCAAGCAACATTAGCCAATACAGTACCTCAACATGTTTGTAAAAAAAAATGTTCCAATTCCAATCTTCTCCTCATCTCAAGAATGTCTTGTTCCAGCTGTATCCAGCTTGTCATGTGGTTTTCAGCCTTATGTTAGCACACCTCAGAAATGTGCAGCTCCAGACACAGAGATGCCGGCAGAAAGCAAGGTCACAGAGGGAAAACTGTCAAAGAGAGAAGACACGTTTAAAATAACTGAATTCCCAACTTATGAAGTCAGAAACCTAAGTGCGTTTTATTAATTTGACTTCTGAGCTTCAGTTTAATATTTAATGATCAGCATTCCCTGGAGCCAGGATACCCTGCCTTAGACTTTGTTTTAGCTTTGTCGCTAATTATGATCATTGATTACTTCTGGTCATTTCTCAGTTATCATACAAGAGAGAATAAATAACAGCTCAAAAGCCAAAGTGAACAAAGCAAAGTGCATTTTGTCTCTTGAGTTTTGTGTTTGGGTTGTAGGAAAAGGTTTTAACGGAGGCAGTTTTCATGTTGGATGTCAATGAGGAATAAGTATTTAAAAGTACAGTTTGATGATTGTGGGTTTGCATGTCTGATGCCTTTCAAAGCCCTGCAGCAGTGACTATATGACTGTCTGTTAGATGATAATTAACTAAAATACATGACTATACAGTTTAAATACCTGCTTTTAGGTCACGTTTGTTTTCACTCAAATTTAAATTCACTCATATTAAAATCATGCTTTAAATACTCATATTAGCTGCAGATGTGGTTTTTAGATGGAGGGAGCTCCTAAATCTTCTGCTCTCCTGGGTGCAGGTAAAGGACGTAGAAAAGGGAAAAAAGGAGTCGTCGCTCGCCCTCCTCCATTACTTCTCATTCAGGGTGCTGAGGGGGCACTGAGGAGGTTGCAGGAGCGCGTTTCTGCTCTTCTCCTACGCAACCCACCCAACTTTCCCCCCACCCCGCCCCACAGCCCCAGCACTCTGCCTGGCTGGAGTGGTGCTGCCCCCCTCTGGGAGAAAAGTCGACTGCTTGACGGAGATTCCGCCTGTCAGTCTGATTTCTACGTTCCGGAGCTCCGGGAATTCTTCACGCCCTGTGAATCAGCAATGGTGAGAGAGACCAAAGAGATGTTTACATATTTTACTGTATTATTTCTGTCAGGTTTGAACTGAGAGGAGGATTTATTTAATCAGACTGAATGGAAGGTTCTCTTTGTTTGCTTGTTTTAATCAGATGCAATTTTAAACAGAGAAAAATGTTGTTTGGAATCAGTAACAGCTGCCAGTGGATCAAAATTTTTTCCATTTTTCCAAAGAATACAAGCGATGTCTACCTAGTTAAATAAATATATCCTGTATGTTTTGTTTTGTTTTTTTGCTGAAATTACATACTTGTAAGTCATGATGAGCTGGATTTACAGTTGGTTTCACACATTTTTATCCAAAAGTTGAGTGTCCTTTTCAAAAAGCCCCTCACACAGTTCTCTTTACCAACATGGAAATAGAAATGGACTTATGTAGCACTTGTCTAGCCTTACTGACCAAGCCACATGTACCCATAAAGTTGATAAAGTGCTTTATTCTGCACACTTCAGGCACTTTATCCATGACCTGTGTAGAATCACCAGTTAACCTAACATGCACATCTTTTGGCTGAGGGAGGAAGCTGGATGCAGGAAACCCATGCAGGCACAGGGAGAACATGCAGACTCAGAAAGGCTCTAGCTGAGCAGGAGATTGAAACCTTCCTGTTGGGTGGCAGTGCTAAACGCTGCACCACCATGCCACCCAACAGTGACAGTAGAGACATAAACCTTTCATAAGTGAACTCAGTACGAAGAAAGCAACTGTTAATAAAAAAGGCTATTTCCTCTATTTCCTGTAGATTTTATTAGATTTGTTTAAGCCAAATGCATCTGCGTATGTTACAATATCTGACCAAAGACTGAGCATTAAATCAGCATTAAATTTGTGCTGTTCTCCTCCACTTCTAGACTAATGCAGCCTCAGTAGGCTCCAGCGACAAGCCTGAGTCTTCTATCCAACCTGTGGGCGAAGGAACCCCCGTCACTGGATCCAGGGCCTCCATCCTACCATCCTCTGCCAAGACGACTCCCTGCTCTCCAGCTGCCTCCACGCCCGGCACAGGGCAGCTCTCAGTGAGCAGTCAGGCTCTGCGAGACCTGATGGACCTGGCTGAAGATGGCATGACACTCACACAGTATGGATACACAGCCAAAGGTAACACACACAGGCAAAATTTATATTGTAAAACATTTTTTTAATGTAGGGTAGCATTATACCCTTAGCTATCCATCCATCCATTCTCTTCTGCTTATCCTGTTCAGGGTTGCGCAGTACCCTTAGCTAATGTAATGCAAAATTTGATATACAAATTTATGAAAGAAAATCTTCCTGTTTTTTGGACCTGCACAGGGAGGCAAAGAAAATGAGTGTTTCTTCAATTTTATTTAGTGAATTTTAGATGCCTTGATATAAAATGATTCCTCTTTTTTGTTGTGACTTTGCTGTTCATAGTGTGTTTTTCTCCAAATCCTTCCAAAGGTAGTGAGGTTTCAGTAGGTTTTAAGCAGAAATCTGATTGGCAAATAATGTATTTACTTGGTACATGTGTTATTAGAGATTAATTGATTGGTTTACATTTGATACTATATAAAATAATCATATTAAATATTAAAAATATGAGATAGCTTTTTTTTTTTTACTGGAAGCATTTTGTGAGCTGTCCTTGTTGTAAATTATAATTGATGTAATTTTTCTGCTGGCAGGCTTAAAATATGTGTGAACACATCACATACACACCTTTGCACACTTTTTTTCCTGTTTTGATTGAGCAAAAACAGCGGGCCTTGTTATACAAACAGTATTTAAAATTGAACATTTTTCGTTCATATATACTGCTAAACGATTTAATCCCATTTTTGCAGACAATGCCAATGAGAGCGGCTTCATCCAGGAGGAATCAGAGGAGCAGGGTGACCTCTGTGCCAGCGGTTTCCTGCCAGAAAGTGCCCACACGCATGCAGAGGAAAGTCACAGCCAAACGATGACAGCGGCTGATCAGTCAAAAGGCAGCCACCAATCAGTAAGGCGTTTCTTAACATTTCCCACCAGTTATTTTCTCTCCATTTCATCCTTTAATCCTTTAAGTACCATTTCTGTAAGATAGCTTTTTTTTTTTTTTTCTTCTTTTCCTTCTTGCAGTTAGGGCCATACGTATTTGGAAATATATGCATTTCTTTTGTACTCCACCAATTATCTCCCCATTCTTTTGGTTTGTGTTAGTCCTGGTTTCATCTGTCCTTGTTCTTGAGTGTAACCAGTGGTTTGCTGTAAACGCTCTGTATTTGCATTCATGAGGAAGTCTCTTGATTGCAGACCTTGACAGTGATACATCTACCTCCTTGAAAATGCTCGTAACTTGGCTAGATGTTCTGAATTTGTTTATCTTAACCAAAGAAAGAATTTGCTCTAGTGGTCTTCTGTGGTCTTTCAGGCCTTTTGGTGTTGCTGAGTTGGCCATTGCATTCCTTCTTTTTAACCATAACCACAGACTGTAGATTTGGCCACTTCTAAAGATATAGCTGTCTCTCTGATAGGCTTATTTTGGTTTTTCAGCCTTCACTTGCATCAACATCTCTTTGGATCTCACATACCAGTGAAAAGCTACCAAATACAAGTTCAACATGTGGGATCACATCCACATATTTTATTTGCTTAATTTGTCATGAAAGAATGAGAGAACAGGCGTCACCTGGCTGTCTTAACTGCTTGTGAGTCCAATTCATTTTGAGCCTCTGAAAATGTGGGACTTTATATAAAAATGTCTGTAGCAGAATAGAATAGAA
The DNA here is from genome assembly GCF_007364275.1 of Archocentrus centrarchus. Classification (NCBI taxonomy): domain Eukaryota; kingdom Metazoa; phylum Chordata; class Actinopteri; order Cichliformes; family Cichlidae; genus Archocentrus; species Archocentrus centrarchus. Next base: position 29,528,732 of record NC_044346.1, on the reverse strand, counting down.
TAGAATAGAATGCCTTTATTGTCATTATACAGGATGTACAATGAGATTGGAGGACCACTCCTGTTCAGTGCCATGTAACAGAAAATCAAACTCTCTAAAATAAAAATATTATGAAAATATTATAATCTAGTATGATCAATATAATCAAGAGATATACAGAAATAAACAATGTGTAAAATATACAAAAAATAGCATGTATAAAAATATATACATACATTGGTGCATCTGTACATTGTAAGAAAAGTAAATATGTGTATACATATAATAATGAAGATGATGAATATTGCACTTGGTGAATGAATATTGCACTAGTGAATGAATACTGGATATTACACAATATAGGAATGTCAGATATTGTTCAGTATGAATAATATAATATTGCACAGTTACAGTGGGTGAGTGTGTGAGTTCAGGGTGGTGATTGCTCTGGCGCAGAAACTGTTCTTAAGTCTGTTTGTTCTGGCTTTGATGCACCTGTAGCGCCTGCCAGAGGGCAGCAGGTCAAACAGGTCAAAGCCAGGGTGTGAGCTGTCCTTGATGATGTTCCTGGCTCTGCTGATGCAGCGGGAGGTGTAGATGTCCATCAGGGAGGGGAGAGGGCAGCCAACGATTCTTTGTGCTGTCTTGACTACCCTCTGAAGCCTGACCCTGTCTGCCTCAGTGCAGCTGCCGTACCATACTGTGATACAGTACGTCAGCAGGCTCTCAATGGATGAGCGGTAGAAGGTCAGCAGCAGGTTTGAGTCCAAGTTGTTCTTCCTGAGGACCCTCAGGAAGTGAAGTCGCTGCTGAGCCTTCTTGATAACAGCTGTGATGTTATCTGACCAAGAGAGATCAGCAGAGATGAGGACACCAAGAAACCTGAAGGTGTGGACCCTCTCCACATGCTCGCCGTTGATGTAGAGGGGAGCTGGGTCAGTCCTGTGCTTCCTGAAGTCGATGATGATCTCTTTGGTTTTCATGGTGTTCAGTACCAGGTTGTTCTCTGAACACCAGGCTGTCAACTTCAAGACCTCCTCTCTGTAAGCTGCCTCATCTCCCTTTGAGATGAGTCCGACCACTGTGGTGTCGTCAGCAAATTTGACGATGAGGTTGTTATAGTGGGCCGGACTGCAGTCATGGGTGTAGAGGCAGTACAGGAGGGGGCTCAGCACACAGCCCTGTGGGGAGCCAGTGCTCAGTGAGCGGGTGGAGGAGAGATGGGGGCCAAGTCTCACAGTCTGGAGCCGGTTGGTTAAGAAGTCCTTGATCCAGGAACATGTGAGAGGGGGGAGGCCCAGGGTGTGCAGTTTGGTGGTGAGAATGTCCGGGATGATTGTGTTGAACGCTGAGCTGTAATCCACAAAGAGCATGCGAGCGTAGCTCTGCTGCTGCTCCAAGTGGCTCAACACAGAGTGGAGAGCTACAGCGATGGCGTCCTCTGTGGATCTGTTTGCTCGATATGCAAACTGATGGGTGTCGAAAGTGGGGGGCAGGTGGTCTTTGATGTGCTGGAGAACCAGCCTCTCAAAGCACTTCATGATTACCGGTGTGAGGGCCACAGGGCGGTAATCATTTAGGCTGGTGACAGATGACCTTTTGGGCACGGGGATGATTGTGGCTGTTTTTAGGCAGGGGGGGATGACTGCTTGGGCCAGGGAGCGGTTGAAAATCCTGGTGAGAATCAGGGTGAGCTGGTGGGCACACGCTCTGATCACCTTGCCAGGTACTCCGTCTGGTCCGGTAGCCTTCCTGGGGTTCACTGCCAGGAGCACGCGCCGTACCTCATGCTCCTGGACAGTGAGTGGGGTGCAGCCTGGTGGGGGGGGCAGGACTGGAGCAGATGGGTGGTCCTGAGGCATCTCAAAGCGAGCAAAGAAACAGTTAAGTTCCTCTGCTAGTGACACACTCAGGTCTCCTGCAGTCACATCACAGCCTCTGAAGTTTGTGATGTTCTGAATGCCCTGCCACACCTCCCGTGTGTTATTGCTGGACAGATGGGACTCTAGCAGTCAAATAGAGTAGCAAAGCACTATATAAAAGCTAGTCTATTTACCATTTTCCCATATCTGATGCAATATACTGTGGTTTAGCTTATGTGTCCATTATAGTTGACTGAAACTGGATTTTTGGGGTAGATGATTAATTGATCATCAGATACTGTGACCACCTCTATAAAAGCCGAGGTTTTGGCAGTTTGGTGGTCTGGAGCATTCAGGTGTGTATTAACACAATGCCACAATATTCTCAGCAGTGGGTACTGGATGTCCCAGCAAATGCACCCCAAGCACCCCATCCAATGCTCAAAGAAACTGCGGAAATGCCAAGAAGTACATCTCAGGCTCTACAGACCTCAGTTAGTATGTTTAATGTTAAAGTTTATGACAGTACAAAAAAGACTGAACAAGTATGGCTTATTTGGAAGAGCTGCCACAAGAAAACCTCTTCTATATAAAAAGAGCATGGCAGCACGGGTTAGGTTTGCAAGGATACGACCAAACAAACCACAAGACTTCTGGAACAATGTTCTTTGGACCCACCGGACCAAAGTGGAAATATTTGGCCATTATGAACGGCTCCACAATTGGTGAAAACGAAACATAACATATTGGTACAAACACCTCATATGGGCTGATATGAGCTGTTGTGTTTGTTTGTGCTGGTGGAGGCATGATAATTGCAGTTTGTTTTGCAGCCACAGGACCTGGGCACCTTGCAGTCATTGAGTTGACCATGAACTCCTCTGAATACCAAATTTCAAATCTAGAACAGAATGGCTGAAAAAAGAAAAGTCAAGTTGTTGCACTAGCCCCAAAGTTCAAACCTCGACCTGATTGAAATATTCTGGTGGGACCTTAAGAACAAATGCACACAAACCTCAATGAACTGCAGCAATTTTATAAAGAAGAACAATTACTCCACAATGATGAGACTGATAAAGTCAAGTTATTGCTGCTGAACATGGTTTTTGAAGCTACTGAATCATGGGGTGTACTGAGTTTTTTATGTATGGCTGCAGGGAGTCCTGTGAAAATTTTTTTTTTCCACAGGACTGTATACATACAGTGTAGTTAGTTATACTGAAAAAGGACAGTGATGATGTCATCATTTCTAAACTTTCCAGCAATGCACAGCTTGACTCAGCATCTCTGTCTGCCCAGATGAGATGCATAATCTTCTGCATGCTACAGCCAGTGCTGAGAGCATTGTACACTCTTAGACAAACTTTGTGATGACATCATTTTTTAAATTACCTCAATTTATTATGTTTTATTAAAGTAACAAAAAAATCTGTACAAATCTTACATTAAATATATGTCTGTCATAGGCCAGTATTGAACTGTAATTCTCCAGTTTACTGACCTCTGTGTGTTGTGATGTTTTTCTCCTCCTGTAGGTGGCGCTATCCAGGCTGGCGTCAGACCTGACCAGCATGGTCAACAACCCTCAGCTCAGTGATGTCCAGCTCCAGGTGGACAGTGGAGAGGTCTTCTTTGCACATTCCTTCATGATGTACGCTCGCTGCCCTCTGCTGGCAGAAATGGTAAATCAGTTATTACTGTGCGTTTAAAAGCCAAACCGTGTTGCTGTGACACCAGGGACGCATTATTGTGTAGGTTGTTTTATTCTTGTGTTTCGCAAGTATGAAATATAATATAAATATTGAAGTAAGTAGTGTAGTAGTAGTAATAATAATAATAATAATAATAGTATAAATGAAGGAGGTAATTAAAGGAATAGACAGATTCACACAGCAGTGTGCAGTGCTGGAAACCAACTAGTCACTTCTAATTAAGCTGAACAGAGGTTTTCTATTGCATTTCAGTTCAGTTGAAAGGTCATGTGAAGGTGAGGTATTTCAAAGCTTTAAAAAAATGATTGGGAATTTTGCTTTGTGTAGTGTGGGTGGTTTATCTACTTATGATACATTCATCTCCACATTTAAACATGTTTGCTCAGATGTGATATCAGCACTTTTACTCCCTGTGCTTTTATATATATATATATATATATATATATATATATATATATATATATATATATAATTTTTTTTTTTTTTTTTTAATTTTATTTTATTATTTTTTTTTTTTTAATTTGACCTTTTGCTCCTGTCACAGGTTCATGAAAGTGGTTTTGGGGTGCAGGAGGAAGGCATGCCTTCTGCTCAGAGGGTGATGATCAGTGATGTCCCGGCCCAGGCAGTGTTCACTCTGCTGCAGTTTCTCTACACAGCCCACTGCTCCATCCCCGCATTGCTGCAGCCTCATTTGCTGGAGCTGGCAGAAAGGTACCAGGAGAGGGAGGACATAAAGTAAAAAGCACAAACTACAGGAGAGCAAGAAGATGCAAAGTTCAAAACGCAAAACTGGCATAAATGCATGCAGAATGAAAGAGAGATAAATAGAGAACAGATGCAGCTTGGAGTTCCCCCTGAACTAGCACTCAATGTTTTAATGCCTAATCTTAAAACTAGAGAGGATGTCTGCCTCCCACAAAAAAACTCAAATGCCTTTTACATACATACATATAATTGCAAATAAATTAGAAACAGTTTACTTAAGATATTTTCAAACATAAATGTGGACAGTATCAGGAGAATCGAGTCAGGTTCTTCCTCATTTTTGTAATTTTGTAAATAATTGCATTGAAGAATGCCCGGTTAGTTTCACATTTTTTTTTTTTTTTTTGGACTTAGAGCTTACCATTTTCTAAATAAAACATTGCAAAATAATTGTTTTACTGTCTTTTGTATTTTCCTGACCTATGCTGAAATTTATGTAAGAACTCAGTTGCAGGTTGTTCTGACGGCTTCTTTCGTTTCTCGTTTGTGTTTCAGGTTTGGCCTGCAGGAGCTACAACAGATTTGTCAGCTCCAGCTAGAGGAGTCAGCGGCTCTGGGAGGCGAAGGCGACTATGTAAACCGGGAGGAGAACATCGGCGACCAAACAGACCAGGCCTTCGTGGAGCTCCTCCGCTCCATGTGGAACGAAGATGATGTTGATGATGATGATGATGGGGCAGATTCACACAGAGGAAGAAATGAAGGGTTGGAAGAGGATCATCAAGCTGATGAGGTCACATCAGGCGATAGAGAGATTCGTGAGGAGCAGGTGAATGAGGAAGAGTTGGAGGAGATCTATGAGTTTGCATTCACGCAGAGAAAGAAGGAGAAGGACTCAGAGGAGGAGGAAGAGGGAGTAGATGAGGAGGAAGATGGAGAAGCAGCGTTCACAAAACTGACAGAAATGAAAAGATGCTTAAGTGACAAAAAACTGCAACCTAACTTTCAGCATGAGCCCGACCCCAGCCTGGATCGCAGCTACAGCCGTCTCTTTTCAGACTCATGGGGGGTGTATGAGGAAGCAGAGCCTTCCTCCTTAGCCTCTACCTCTGGCCTGCCAAAGATGCACCCTTCTCAGCAGTCCTCTCATAAACCATCATACAAACGTTCGGGAAGAGCCTTGCTTCAGTCCTCAGCAAGTGTAGTCAGTGACCCTTCCATCAGCCCTTCACCTGGTACATCCAACCTGCCGGTCCCAGGTCTGTCCCCTGGTCAAGTAGGTGACTTAGGAGGCAGTGGAGACAATGGGAAAGTTGCTGTTGAATTGGAAATGCCTCTAGCTTTGAAGCGAGAAAGCCAAGGTCCTCATAGTATTTGTGGCCGTCATTCTCCTGATTCTCCTCAGAAAAAAGAGGAACCTGAGCTCATAGTTTTGTCAGACTCCAGCGAGGAGATTGAGGCCGATGTTGCTATTCTAAATTCCTGCACCCCTTTACCACTTTCTCCCAGCTATACAGAGATCAAATCCAGTCACAACCCAATACCTAATGAACCAGCTCTGAAGAATAAAGAGGCCAGTAGTATGGAGTTAAGTGCTGGTGATCCACTAGACTGTTCTCCAGAAGTTTCCTGGCTGATCCCATCCACACCTGTTCGACCTGGCAGCAGCACCAGGAGCAGCTCCACTCAGACCAGAAGTAGCATGCGCAGGACAAAGCTGTTCCATAGAGGTGAAACATCCCCACCATCACCCTTTTTTTCTCCTCTCGCTTTTAAGAGCACCCTTCACCCCTCCAGCAGTCAGATCAAGGATTCTTCCCACACTGAACAAAGAAAGGGCAGCATCTCCAGGCTGAAGATGGACAGGAACTTCAGCTTTTCTCCAAAAAGTGACAAAAGTGATGGTTCAAGTAAGGAAGGAGAAGGGTTTAAAGTTCCCCCATCTCAACCTAAACTGTCAAATCTCTCAAGCTCGACTCAACTCGATTCCCTCCAAGCTTCTTCAAAGCATGATACCCCTCTCAAACTGCAGCCCCAACCTTATAGCAGCACTCCCTTACAAACGGTGCTCCACCAGGCCCCTGTGCTTCTCGCTTCTTCCCTGCTTCACACTGACCCCAATAAGCAGAAGCCAACAAATCAGAGAAGGGAGAGGGCACCATTGGATAGCCCAGAGAAGTCAGAGCTCGGGAGCTTTCATCTCTCCCCTTTGTCTGACCCTTCAGGCCCGCGCTCTTTGTCTTCTCATGGTCTTCAAAGTTCACAGAGACACAGCATGTTCTCTAATCAAAGTCAACGTTCTCTTAAGTCCAGCATTAGTAAGTCCAGAAATGAGAAAGAAGGAAGAGAGCTGGATTCTGATAATAAAGAAATGTTCAATGAGGGACTGTCAGAAGAAGCAAAAGGGGAATCCAGAGAGGCAGATGTTGAAGAATCTAGTATTCAGCAGAGTTTCATGGCTATGGATGAGCCTCCCCTAGCTTTCAGTGACTCATGGGGTCTCGATGCCTGTGCAGACGCTGATCCAGGCTGCTTCAGTCTGAGACTGGAGGACAGTGAACAACGAGAATCAAACCAGTCATTGACCAATCAACCTGAATCATCCAGACAGAGTGTCCGGTCTTTGAACAGTCGTGGTGGTGTGACTACCCCTTCCCCACCTAAATGTCTTCAGGCACATGAAAGTCCCTCTATCACTGCGCCACTACCTAAACCCAAATTGCTGAACACACCAGAGATTGACAACGGCCTCCTGGACTCCAAAATATGGGACAGCTGGCAAGAAGAAGGAGAAGAGGAACATCTTCCGCTCTCTCAGAGGGTGAACCCCTCAAATCAGCTTAAGACGCCGGGTAAGTAGTTCTGTTGTGTCATTTTCTAATATCATTCTGAATATTTTTTAAATTGCATATTAGTTTTTGAAGCCTAAATCCCCCCCAAAATATCCCAATAAATAAACATTTCTTCAAGAATGGTTATGATCGTTTTATTTTAAGAATCAAAGAGTAGAATAGTTATTTGCAGATGTTTTATGAGTCAGTTTCCTCCACTAATACATAGTTTTTATAAGAAAGTTGCTCCAAAATCTAATCAGATAGTTTGCTCTACCTGACAGCCTGTGGTGGAAGTACGAAGTTATTCTCTTACTCTGAGTTTTCATGTATTCACTGGGCTCACTAAATCAAAACAGTAGGCATCCCAAGGCACTTTATATTTTAAAGTAGAGACAATACAACAGTATAGATTAAAACCCAACAATCCTCTAATGACAAATAACTTGGTGACAGTGGGGGAAATACTCCTTTTAAACAGGAAAAGAAATTCTGTTAAATAAAAACTGCGATTTAGACTTGAAAAAAACCAAAGCCCAATTAGATTCATTCTTGAAGCCCATTGCACTCTGTTAGATGTTACAGGTGTGCTATGCGTTTAATGTCTGTTTAAGAAATATTTGGTTAGGATTTATTTAAAGTACTGCATGCATTTGTCTTTTGTGTATATTAACTTCTGGTGCAGAACTTAGACATGCCTAAACAGTGTCTTCTTGCCTGTGCTTTGTCAGTTTTGTCCCACAATAAAAGGCAGCACACCTTGGTACCCATCACTCCCATGCCCCACTACTCTGACATGGACACGCCTGAGCTTAAGAACAAGCTCAACAGGTCAGTTGGTTCACTCTCATCCTCTCGTTTAAGGTTAAAGGAAGGCCAGCTTTTTTTCTCTCTCTCTCTAATCACGGCGATTAAGTGAGGAATCTATCCGATTACCTCCCCTGGTGTCACTGTCAGTGCTGTCTGTCTGGCTCTGCTCCCTGTCAGGCTGTTTTCCTCTTCTCCATCTGTTAGTCTGTCTGTGCCTCACAAATGCCTTTAACTTTCACCTCCATGCAGGTTTGGTGTTCGGCCTCTACCAAAGCGTCAGATGGTCCTAAAGCTGAAGGAGATCCACCATTACACACACCAGCTGGTCAGCTCAGACACTGAGGATGAGGCCCCATTCACAGGAGGCACAGCTCAGATGAAGGCCCCTGCCAGCAGGCCTGTATCCTGCGCCCAGACTGTGAGGTTTAGAGAACCCAGAGCACCTACTGATGTGTCCCCTGTGAAGCACAACAGAGATGAGGAGGCAGAGCCGCTGTCTAACTCACAGGACTCCAACACCTCCTCAACTGCTGCCAGTGAAGAATCTGAAAGGTACTCTGTGGTGTGTGGATTGTCTTAGATGTTACATAACAGCACACTTGATTATAGACTCAGTCAGTGCTGTGTGCAGTGACTAAGTCTGTTCTCCAGAAGCCACGTTACTGATGGACCTGGAGTTGCTTGCCTGTGTGCGTATGTGTTAAGACATAGCCGGTAACAAATCAAATGGCATTAAAAGTTCACCGGTGTTGGACACCGTTACCCTCCTTCACACCAGAATAGAATAGCAGCAGTTTGTCTTTAGCAGCTGTGACAGGACCTGCTCTGGTCATTGTGGGTAACTTGTTGTGCTGTTGCCTCAAAATCACACCAAAGGGCACATTTGTGTATATCACCACTCATAACCGCACAGAGTGTGTTTACATTTTTATGTCTTTATTGATTGAACCCTTTGAGCTCTAGGCTGTTGACATTTTTTTTTTCCTACCTGAACAAAAAAAAAAAATCCCTTTATTTAGTCAGTAACAAGTGTACAACTGTAAAGTTGAGATGAACAACCTTTGGCTCTATGGATGAGACTCTTGGGACAAATTTGAAATGCAAGAAATGTCCTTTTGCCTCGTACCAGTGTGATTTAAAAGACTTTAAAAGACCATTATTGGCATGGGCACCTTTTCATTGTATAAAGAGCATGTATATAACAGCCATATGACATTACATTGAACCTGTTTTGAAAATGTTCAGCACTTCCAAATTCGACACAGCAGAAATGAACCACAACTGAACCTACATCCATTGTAGTAGTAGTAGTAGTAGTAGTAGTAGTAGTAGTAGTAGTAGTAGTAGTAGGTGGCTTCAGGTAATGGGCCATTCTTAGTAATCTTCAAAAAATGACACCAGATGCATTTTTCTAACAAATATGGCCTGGGCCCAGGATGGGCCACTGAAAAAGGTTTTTATCTGCTCTCCTCTGTTTTCTTATCTTTGACTTCTGGTCTGTTGGTCATAAAAAAACATATTTGTAAAGTACTAATATACTATGAAGCATTCATTCATATTCAGGAAACAGTCTGTATTATGAGTGATAGGAAACAGCTTTTAAACTTCAGCTTTTCACATTGCCATTAACTTGTGCTGCACATTTAACCTGCTCCCAGGCTCATTTTGTACCCAATAACAGACGAGCATGTATAAAAGCACTACCTACTCACCCAATCATTTTTTCTGAAAAATGGGATTACTTTTGGCAGATCCTGTGACGCTTGGTGGTTGGATTAGGAGGGCAAGAGTTTTCAGAGATGTTTGGCTCGCTTTAAAATTGTTGCATAGAAAGAACGAGAGCGGTTTAAGGTTGCACTGCCCCAATAATGGGGAGGAAAAAAAAAACCTCCACGTCATGCATTAATTGAGTTTCTGGATCTAGGTTAATTTTTTTTCTTTCAACATCAGGATGTCTCCAAATGAATGGAATGACTCCAAAAGTTAATCACTTCACAGTCTCACACTTATCTTTTGAGTGCTAACAGAGAACATGAACATCACATAACCTGCTTGTCAGAGGTATTTAAGCTAAGGTTGTACATCACCCATTAGGTAGAATACTCAGCTATAAATGTAGTCAGCCTGTATTACAGGCTAAACCCGTTCATGTTTTGTGATTGATCATCTGATGCCAACACACTCCTAGCTGGAGTCAGAAAACCTGTAGACTCAAGTTAGATGCCTTTCTCTCATTTACAGTCAGGCTGGGAAAGTGTACCGTGTTGACAGTTACTTTGAAATACATTCATATTAGTGTGTAAAACGAACCGCTTTCTTTTCATCAGGTCCAATCCAGAATTATGCATCTTGTCTGATGGCGACTCTGACAGTGATGGCGGCATCTCGGCCTCTCAAGCAGCATCCCGGCTCCAGGATCGACTCCGGGCTGTGCGTTCCTTCATCTTGTCTGACTCCAAGCTGTACAGTCAGATTCTCCAGTACAAGCCTCTTGTTCTGTCTCAGCTTCAGGAGCAACTCAAGGCAGCTGGGATACGCCTAGGTGCCGCCAAGCTAGCAGACTACCTGGACTCTCAGTGCATCACCTTCACCACAGCCAAGCCTGGCCACTCCGCACCGAGCCGCAGGCGGGTCAAAAGGACAGGCAAGGGGGGCAAAAGCAGGTGATAGGGGAGCAAGCCAGGAAAAGGCATTACAGTCACACTTTTAAACTGGCTGCAAGAATGGTTTTTAATGTACAAACTGAAAGATGGCAGATTTTATTTCCGTGCTTGGAACATTTGTCTGAAAACTGCCGCAAGAAAATATAAATTACGAAGAGTTATAGACTTTATTTCCATGCAACCAAAATCCTCAGTAAAAACAGGTTTAAAAGGATGTAAATATTAACACGGCTTCTTTGGGAGTGGTTGTATTTTAAGTGTTTTTTTTTTCTAGATGTTGCAATTATTAAGAAAATAAATCAGATGAATGATGGCTGTGGTGTGGGGTTTACAAATGGCTGCTTAAGCCCCTTTCAGACATGCACTCCTTCCCATTACATCTTACAAGGTGTCCAAATGAACATCCGGGTCACACTTTCCATAAAAGTCATGACAGCAATCTTAAGACAGAGCAGCATTTACACATCCGCTCACAAGAGAAGATCCTGAACAGCTCTCAGCAGCATGTCATATACACCCTGGTCTTCGTGCTCTCCGTTGTCACTAACATTTAAAAGTTGCAGTTCACTAGAGTTGATATTGATTATGTGCATCGCCCCAACTACAGATTTTTGCAAGTTTGACAACAATTATGCAAGTACGGTGTCTCTTTCCATTGCTGTCACATATGTCTGAATGACAAATGTGTCACTTTAACAGATTAAGCCAGTAATGTTATGTCTGAAAAGGGCTTTTGATTTAAAAATGAGTACAGTGAAGATGATGTATAAAAAGTCAGCCCAGTGAAACAGAAGTTAATTTTCAGCCCAACAGTCAGATGTGTTATTGCAATACAACAACAAACTAAGACCCAATTAACTGCAAAGAAATGCCATCTCACAGAATTTTTTGAAAAAAAAATTTTTTTTTTACATTTTTTTTTTGCTCTTCGGTAGCTTTACATCCAAAGATCGACCAAGACGCTCACAGAGCTGAGCACACTTGAGAAAGGAAGCAGGGTGTGGAACAAGAAAATCTCACAGCTTCTGATACATCATTCAAGTAGAGAGAGAGAAAGAGAGAGAGAGAGAGAGAGAGGGACCCTTTAGAGCAGCACAACACAAGTCAGTGCTGTCAAGAGTTCAGTCAGGTCACTGTGTTTGCATCGTTGTGCACTCAGGTTTCTCTACAGCAGTGTGAAGCACGAGGCGTCAAATCACATTCCAAATTAGAGACAACGGTGCAGATCCTGGAGACGGGCTCGCCTCCTTTCCGCCCGTGCGGCGATGATCAAATATGGCAACTTCTGGATGCATCAGCGCGGTGCTTCTTGTCCCAGCTCGAAGCCTCGCCCCAGTCATGACAGGTTGGCAATGTTGGCAAGGAAGCGCTGAGCCCACCACTCTTCCAGGTCGATGGGCACGAAGTCTGCACAGAAAGGAGGACAACAGCTGAAGCTTAACTTGTGTTCTAAGATTGATTCATTCGGTCCGTTAATGGTTACTTTATTTGGTGTTGTATAAACAGACAGCTTGGCTCAAAATTTCACAACTGGGGCCCATAAGATGAGCAAAAATATTTTCTGCATTAGGGACACAGATTTATAGAAATGCTTGTAGTGACACCTGTTTTGTAACTTTGGCTCCAGCACCGAAGATTTTAAAAGGAAACAACCGAGATGCAAGGGAAACGCACACTTTAGCTCGAAGGGTTGAGCAAAGTGTTACATTAACAGCTGAAGAATTACAACCTGCCTCCTTTTGCCACACGTTGTGCATTCACAGCAACAGCTTCCAAATGCAAATATCACACCTGGAATCAACTCCGCATCTTTTAGTTGCTGCATGAAACAGCTTTTGGGTAAGTGCATCTGACACCTTGAAAATAGGAGAAAGGATTTTTTTTTTTTTTAAATGGCTGTAATTCATTATCAGTTAGTACAATATTTTTGTTCAAACCCTTAAACTGGAGTCTCCTCGGCTTTATTCAGACCCACCTCTCGTTCGTCACGTTCACTTTCATCAGGATGTCAAAACACTGAAGCTCAAGGTTTCAATACAGGACTTTTATACAGTCTCTGCTCTAAACATAAAGAACATTTAAAGCTGATGGGGATGGCATAAACTTTGCAGAAATTTGAGATATTTTAAAAAAAAAATTAAGACTGGACAAAAAAGCTGCACCTGAGGGATACTGTTTGCTCATTGGCTAGTGACATGTCAGTCTTATGACTGACCATTGTTGATCCTCTTTTATGACTAATGGAGGAGACAATTCATAGAATGAACATCTGCTGCAAGCTTTTCGAGGCAGCAATACACAAAGAAGACTGGAACAGACAAGTAGGTGTGTGCACTACATTTGTTTGTCATGTCATGACTGGTTAGTCTGGAGTAGCCACGTTCTCATAAACCAAAGAACAGGTTAAAAATTAAAGCATGGCTATTACAGCAGCTGCCCTCTGACTGCAGATAAAGAACTGTAAAAAACCAAAGAAATACTTTGCATGCTTTTTATTCAGAGAGATGAGAATAACCAATCAGTTCAGAGGTTTAAAGACCCAGACATAATAAATACACAGATTACAGGTTCAAAAGCTGAGCGGCTTAATGTGAAGAAAGACGTTTAGCTGTTAGGATGCCATAAAGCCATATAGTAAGATTACATTAAATGAGTGCAGAGTTACTTTAGTTTCTGAATGGCTGGAGGTGACAAAAAACAAAAAACAAAAAAAAAAAAAACAAGGCACGAGGACTCACTCTTCATCGCAGTACTCGGGGTCTTCTCAGAGTACTGAACGGGCCCTGGGCTGTCAGCCACCTCCCCTCTGTCCTCCAGCTTCTGCTCCACCTCCTGCCATACTGCAAATGGTCACACACACACACACACACACACACACACACACAGTCAGTCCAGCAGTAATTGCTACCTAGATATGTAACATGGTGTTTAAAATACAAATACTTAAAGTGAATTATGTTTGTTTTTCCACCCTCATTTCGTAACTCATCCCAAAGCCTAAAAAAAAACCCCTAAAAATCCACAACCAGCACCTGAACTCAAGGGCGCGTCTACACAGCACCGTCCACTTTTCTGGATAATCTAAATATGAAGGTCATTTGTGGAAACCTTGAGGACTGGACAGGTCAGTGGAGCGCGTTTATCAGCTGAGGGTGAAGGTTTTCCAGCTTAAAAAAAAGATAAACCTCAAGGTCTTGTCTCTGTGGAAGAGTTCTCAGCTCGCTTCGAGCACCAACAATCAGCCAAACATTTATTTAATGTGCGCACTGTTTAACAATGTCAAACAACAAACCAGCTGAACATGTGCATGTTCGTGCATACAATGATTTCTAATGATGTCTGGAGGTTACATGTATTACAATGTTACCATTTTTTGTGAGAACATGTTCAACTGGGAAAAAAACAAAAAAAAAAGCTGCAGGTTTTCTCTCTTCAAACAACTCGACAGAGTGAGAGAGGTTCTTTGTGTCTGAGCAGAGAATAAAAGTCAAGCATTCGTCCTAAGCTGAACTTTATGGTCACAAAAGGACACCGCAGAGCAGTCTTTACTGGCAGTAGCCCAAGAGTAACACAGATAACTGGCTCATGCTGATTCAGTTCCACAAATCATTCAGTCTGAGCACAGCAGGAAATATTGGCCAGCACTAAGGTTTACTGGGTAATCTTCAAGACAGGGTGAACGATGCAGGGCCTGGATTTTTAAGTCATTGTTAGGCTTTACTGACTAGAAGCAACACTCACCTGAGACCCTATTGATGACTTGTTGAATTTTTGCAGTTATGCCAGCTGCAGTTGTTTAGTTCAACACACATCAATAAAACTCCTCATTAAAACATAAAAAATAAATAAATTGAAAATATAAAGAAAAACAGAATTTAAATTTTGCAGATCTGTAGATCCAAAGCATCTCATGTGGAGGAGAAAGTGTGTTGGAGAAGATCATCTGATTTCCACAATGTCCCAGTTTCGCTCATTACAACCTCTAACCTTTTCACCTTAAAGTGGACCTTGTTATGCTTTCCCCCATTTTCCATCATATATATATATATATATATATATATATATATATATATATATATATATATATATATATAAAAACCTGGTTTTACCAGATACCTTTCCTGATGCAACCTTGAACCAGTGACCTGTCATTTGCCAAGTGAATGTGTTAACCACTACATGCCTCTGTATGATGCCTATATGATGCATCTGCATCATTCAAGATGGCGGCGCGCACAGACACAGCGACTCACGGCTCTTCCTTTCGGTGCTCTTTTTTTGTACTTTTTGTATTTCTCCAATCTCATTGTACATCCTGTGTAATGACAATAAAGGCATTCTATTCTATTTATTTCAGTTAGAGTGGAAATCCCCATAATAGTCCTCTCAGGCAGAGGGCTCTGGCTCTAAGCACTGCAGGTTGCCCACTTACTGTGCAAAACCTTCTGTTTGCAAGATGCAACCAATGATAAGAAGAAAGTTGTCTTTAAAAAAAAATGGTCATTTCAGACCAGATGAACTGAAGGGCTACATTACTTCCTAAAAGAGGCTGAAAAGGAACATTAGAAACTACAAATCATCCAGATCTACTCTATTAACTAATACAGTGTTGAACGTGAGAATAACGGGTCCCTTTTAAGAAAAAGATCTCTACCAGCTTCTTGTCTTGGAGGTCTGACCTTGCACTTGACTCACATTACCACCCATCTACTGGTCCTGTCACCCTCACCTTCATATACAAATCTGACATTCTCCTCATGTGCAGGAGTGAATCCCTCCGCTGGGCTCTCGGTCTTCTGCGCGGCTGCACTGTGGTAGCGTTTCCCGTTGAGACGATTGAACACAATCTTTGGAGGTGGAGCGCTACAGAGAAAACAAGAATTAATTGCAGAAGAGTTTTTTTTTTTTGATGAGGACAAGCACAAGAGTTAAGTTACAAAGTATTAAGTTCACTGACTGGTGGACATGCAGCACGGATTAGTTGGTGAAGGTGCAGCTGGTTCATTCTTTACTTTGAATATTATGACTGGACAAAAATGACTTGGGTCTAGTTTTTACAGAACTTTAAATCATCTGGCTGTTTGGACAGAATCTGATCAAGTTTGGGTATAAATAACCAGACTTGATCTAAAGATGCTTTAAACAACTGAAAAGGACATAAAATACTAATTCTGTTGGAATGGATTTCACATTGTGTAATTACAAATATAAAATCTAAAAAGTAGTATTTTAAACTCTGACTTTCACATCTGGCAAAATTTAGCTGCCACTTCATTCTTTTATACACATGATGCTACAGTTTAAGTTTTCTTAAGGTGGACAGTTATTCTCCTGGACATTTTGGAGGCTACAGTTTGTTAAATGTATTGCGATGTAGACTGACAGGTTTTCAGTCTACACCTGAAGAAATTGGAGCAGGTCAGGTGGGACCCCGGGTTCTCACTAACCCTTAACCCGCTGCCGCAGGTAGCAGGGCGGTCGGTTACACCGTGCAGTGTCACACTTGAACTGTACACGCCTCCGGCTGGCCCGAGAAGCCGCGAGAAAAGTTATGTCCGATAATGGATGCAAGCCACGCCGACGTGTTATTTGATCGCACCCGCGGTGCACGTGGAAAGTATTTTGGGCTCGTGCCGCTCACACAGCTGCACGCCCAACTAACCCTCCAAAAAATAAATTCAAGTAAAAACAAAGAGTAAATATACTCACTTTGACGTGAGCCAGGACGTCGGCTTGAGTTTCAAGTCGCCGAACTTGCTCTCGATCTGTTGTGTGTTACCTGCGGCAACAAAAGAGAAAATTGGCGCTTTTGCAGCCTTCACGCTCTCTGCACGTAACCCAGCACGGAACCGTTTCATCTGACGAAATAACCCTGAAACTTTCCCTTTCTTGATCCATAAGCAGTCTGACGTTACATTGCATCACGCCTTAGGTAACAGCCACACTAACTCACCTGTCCTCCGTTGTGTAACGAGTTTGCTGGGACCTCTGGTGATTGTGTACATCATGTGAACGCCTGTACCCTCGAGAAATTTTGCAGTGCCCCTTCTTCTTAATTACTGGGCTCAAACATTGAAGATTGACTCTGAAACTTCTAGGCTTTATCCAGTCCTTCTTGGCTGCCACGAGGTGGGGGGGGGAGTCGCAACGTGTCTCAGTTTGTTGTCCGGGTCAGCTGCTCCACAGTCGGCCAGAGGCCCGCCAGAGGCTCGCTTCGACTTGTTGCCCGCTGTGTACCCAGCTCCTCCCCAGCAGGTGATCCAACTGTGATGAAGCGACGTTCAGTACTCGTGTAAGAGGTTGTGTGTAGGTCATTCAAGGAGAACGCGATTCCACATGCCGGGGATTATTAATGGGAGGCGGGTGCACGCTTTCTGACGTCCCTGGATTGTGACACTCTTACCCTCTCCGCTCTGCTGGTACCCCAGGACCGACTGTACCTCCACCAATTTCTGACAGGTTACAAGGGTACTGCACACTTTATTCTCTTCGGGACTGAAAGCGAACATGCTGGGCTAGAGTCAAGCCAGCTTGAATGTAGAACAGGGCTTCCGCGTAAACCTTTCAAAATAAAACTCCCTTTGGATTCCCTTAGTGTCTTTCTTTGCAAGTGGTTTAGATACAAAAGCTACTTTAAATTCCGAAACACCATTTAAAATACGATAATAATTCCAATACTGAGATGTATTTTCATAGTACATTAAAAACTACGCAGTTCATTTGTGTGCTATTGGGTATCCCGCAAATGCAAATCCTATGCAGATGAAGTCAGATTCTACACCAATCAGCCACAACATTAATAAACTGCTTAATATTACATAGGTCATCCTCTCTGCAGTTCCTCTCCACAGGTCAACCTGCTCTACATCTGGAAAAGTCGTTGACCTCTATGTATGTAGGCTTTAGCAATCATTGTATCAAGACACAAGATGGTTGGTTACAAATGTATTTTCTCATCAAATGAAAAAATGTTTTTAAAGATAGAGTGAGGAGTGCAGCCATTCGGGAGGGGCTCAAAGTAGAGCCGCTGCTCCTCCACATCGAAAGGAGCCAGTTGATATGGTTTAGGCATCTGACTAGGATGCCTCCTGGGTGCCTCTTGGGTGAGGTGTTCTGGGCATGTCCTACTGGAAGGAGGCCCTGGGGCAGACCCAGGAGACGCTGGAGAGATTATATCTCTCGGCTGGCCTGGGAGGTCCCCCCAGATGAGCTGGTGGAGGTGGCTGGGGAGAGGGAGGCCTGGGCTTCTCTCCTTAGGCTGCTGCCCCCATGACCTGGCCCCAGATAAGTGGAAGAAAATGGATAGATGATGGATGGATGGATGGATGGATGCAGGAACTTGTCACTATGGACAAAGATACATTTTTTTCCCTGTTTCTGTTCCTCATTCCTTTCTTCAAGTTTCTCATATTTAATTTCCATTTCTTTTCTAAGCTTCACAAGCTCATTCTTATGGAAGAGGTTCTTTATTTCTGTCAAAAGCCCATTTAGTTGTTGCCTCAGTTGGTATGTACTCTCTCAGATTGGAGTTTTCCTTTTGGACAACATGAATGTTGCCAGAGGAGAGTAGTGCTCCGGTGTACTCAAGTGTGGCGTACTCAACTGTGTTTCTTGGGCAGTACTTCCTTTAAGAGATAGCAACAAATTAAAGATGCTGTGTAGTAATGAAGCTGAAGTACTGGAGTAGTAGTACTGGAGTACTACTGGAATAGACTGTATTTATTTAAAGAGTTTCTCAATACATAAAATACACACTAAAATCTAAAAAAAAGACCCACCATCTTTACAAATAAACAAACAAAAGGACAAACTGTTTTAAATTTTGATAATACACATAGACTCAAATCTAGTAAGCTCAAATATTGATCTGTTGTGCTGCCTCTCTATATACTGGGATGTCTCACACACAATTATTAAAATGTAAATAGTGCCTTAAAATATATATTTTCCATCTATGACCACTGATGTGCTCAGTTGTCTTATGATATTTACTTGTGCACAGAGTATATTAATTTGTCTGTGCATAAAGAGATATGGCAAACTGCACTTATAGCAAAAGATTCATAAGTTTAAACTCAACTCCTTCAAGACATTAAGTTTGCAACAATTTGAAGTATCAAATGTCAGCTCTTACCATGTATCTTTTATTTAACATTTTTCTAATTGTGCTTTTTTCTTTCTTCTTTATTTAAGCTATTTTATTATAGGTTGTGTTTAACATTTTGGCTACTTTAACATGAATTGCCTATTTTGGGGGTAAATTAAATATTTTCTATCTCAAACTCAGTTTTCTCCACTCCTTTTTTTTCATTAATTTGCTATAACAACACAAATTGTATATAGTTTCATAAACTACTACTGTTGAGATTTACATGTATACCTGATATAGCTAAACAATATTATGCTTTTTTTTTTCCCTTTTATTTCTAGCCACATTTTTAGAGCCTTTTATTTTGAAGTCGGAGCTGCTGTGTTTCCGGTCGCGTTTTTTCTGTTTACGTCTGGTTAGTCCTCCTCTATGCGACGTCACTAAACGCCCCTCAGACTGGGTTTGCAGGAGCAACGAAACGATCACCTTTCACCTATTAAACCAAGTACGCAGATATACAGGCTCTTTGACAGTAATGTAGAAAACATAAGAAACTTCTATTTTTCTGCAGTGAGTAGATTTGTTTAAACACTTAAAAATGTTTATTACACAATGACTAAGAACTTTGATGAAATTTGAGAATTTAAAAAATAAAATAAAATGTGTGTGTGTATCAGTTTTGGCACCCTACTCTGTACAAGGACTTATTATCATTACTGTTATCCTTTGATGACTTATACCTGAGAGGCTTTTTTTTTTTGAACACAGGTATACTGGTTGTGTTGCTCAGGTAAAAATCACCTCCAAACGATGTGAACTGAAATTCTGCATTTAGCAGCAACTTAAGATCAGCCGGGACAAGAAGTAGCTCAGACAGGCTTAGCCAGAGTGATATCCAACACTACACCTCCCACTCACCCCCCCATTCATCTGCACTATCTGGGTCAATCGCCTGAGCCTCCAGGCCCAAAAGCTAATAATCAACAGTCCACACTACACAAACTGAGCATTAACAGCATGGGCCAAATGATGGATACATGAACTGATCAGCTTTTACATTACACCTGTACTGTACTGAACTGTCAAATGCATTTTTATGTTTTTGTGTTTGACTGAATGAGGGGCTCTAACATATCGGCTCAAAACTGCTCACCTTTATTAATCCATTTGGTGTACACAGCTGTCACATAATGTTACAATACATGAGATGGCAGTTCCAAAATTCCCACAATTATTAAAATAAAAAAACAAATAGTTATTATACACTAGAACCTGCATTGGTTGACCAATGTTAAAAATCTTCTTTGTTATAAGCATAATACAAAAAAAGTGGGGTAAATTAAAAATGGTCTGATGACATATAGGGTATCTCCTGCCTCAGAATGGGAATAAATTTGCAAGTGACTCTGTACATAAGTAGAACTGGTGAAATGATGAGAATCTGTAGGCAGAAAAAAGCAACATCCACCTTCCACCTTGGTCCGGGCCTTTCTGTGTGGAGTTTGCATGTTCTCCACGTGTCTGTGTGGGTTTGCTCCGGGTACTCCGGTTTCCTCCCACAGCCCAAAGACATGCAGTTACTGGGGTTAGGTTAATTGGTGATTCTAAATTGCCCATAGGTGTGGATGTGAGTGTGAATGGTTGTCTGTATTAGCCCTGCAACAGGCTGGCCACCTGTACAGGATGTACCCTGCCTCCCACCCTATCGCAGCTGGGATAGGCTCCAGCCCCCTGCGACCCTGAACAGAATAAGCGGAAGAGAATGGATGAAAGCTTAAACATTTTTTTTATTTTTTATTCCTGTTTACTTTACATTCAGCATAGATGACATGCAAAAGCATGAGGTTGATTTTTCCCCATACATTCACTCCTTAATTCCTTATTCCCGTGCCACATCTCATCCCTTCCTGTTCCTCTGAAATATCCTCATGTTTTCATACAGTGGGGGAAATAATTTTTTGATCCCCTTCTGAATTTGTAAGTTTGCTCACTTACAAAGAAATGAACAGCCTCTAATTTTGATGGTTGTTTCATATCAATGGAGAGAGACAGAATGTAAACCAAAAAATCCAGAAAAAACACATAAAAGTTATAAATTGATTTGCACATAATTGAGTGAAATTAGTATTTGATCCCCTACGACCCAGCCAGAATTCTGGCTCCCTCAGATTGGTTGCGCGGCACACAGATTATAATCAATCACAGACACTCCTGATCTCAACCAGTTATGTGTATAAAACACACCTGTCCACAGAATCAATTTTTCCATTCCAACTTCTCCATCACCATGGGTAAGACCAAAGAGCTGTCAAAGGATGTCAGGGACAAGACTGTAGACCTGCACAGGGTTGGAATGGGCTATGAGACCATCAGTCGCCCTTGGTCTTGAGCTCCGTGCAAGATCTTGCCTCATGGGGTGAGGATGATCATAAGAAATGTGGTGAGTCAGCCCAAAACTACACAGGAGGATCTTGTTCATGATCTGAAGGCAGTTGGGACCTCAGTCACCAAGAACACCACTGGTAACACACTGTGCCATAATGGACTGAAATCTTTAAGTGTCTGCAAGGTCCCTCTGCTCAAGAAGGCACATGTACAGGCCCGTCTTAAGTTTCCCAGCGAACATCTAAATCAGGGGTGTCCAAACTTGCGGCCCGCTTCCGGCCCCGCCCGCTTCCGGTCCGCGAATTGATGTCAAAAATAACATACAATTTGGCCCTTCAAGTTACTTTTTTGACATTTCGTCTTCCCCTACAATCAAGAGGGTTAAGCGAAATGTTAAAAAAGTAACTTAAAGGGCCAAATTGTATGTTATTTTTGACATCAATTTGCAGACCGGAAGTGGGCGGGGCCAGGAAGAGGCCCGCGGGCCGCAAGTTTGGACACCCCTGATCTAAATGATTCAGAGAAGGCTTGGGAGAAAGTGCTGTGATCAGATTAAACCAAAATCAAGCTCTTTGGCAGCTTGAACCACTGTGTTTGGAGGAAGAGAAATGCTGAGTATGACCCAAAGAACACCATCCCCACAGTCAAGCTCGGAGGTGGAAACATTATGCTTTGGGGCTGTTTTACTGCTAAGGGTACAGGACGACTTCACCGTCCTGAGGGGCCGATGGACAGGGACATGTACCGTAAGATCTAAAACCTCCTTCCTCAGCTAGGACACTGAAGATGGTCTTCCAGCATGACAATGACCCAAAACATACCAACAAAGGAGTGACTAAAGAAGCACATAACCAGTCTATAACTTTTATGTAATGTGCTTTTTTGTGGATTTGCGGTTGATATTCTGTCTCCCGCCATTAAAATGAAGCTACCATAAAAATTAGAGACTATTCATATATTTGAAAGCGAGCAAACTTTCAAATTCAGCAGTGGATTTTTGTTACTGTACTACAGAAAAAAGCACCTTAAAAACAGGAACAATGAGACCATAACAGGAACGACTACATGTCAGTCTAGTATTTCAAAAAAATGTTGACCCCCCCCCCCCAAAAAAAAAATCATCTCTAGGTAGTTTCTCTAAGTTTGACTAATGACCTTTTAGTGAGTAAAAAGCACACTTAGTGCATTGCATCTGCAAGACAGTAAAATAAACACAATTAACACAACAAACAAACAAGCAGTCCTGAGTTGATGAGTACAGTACATTGCTGCAGGTCTTTTATAGACACATATTAGCAGCACCTTGTATCAACAAGTCTGTAAATACAAGAGAAAAATTCTTTATAATATTAAAGTGACTTAGTTGTTATCAAACCTATTACTTGGCCTTTTTGTTATGGCATCCAGTTCGTATTTGACTAGGGAGATAAAACTCATACAAAGGGAACCTGTCTTCATTAAATGATAACATATTGTGCAGTGGGTTTATGTGTATGTCAGAAATGAGGGTCACAGTCTTCCACAATGCTGTCTGTGATGTAGTTGACTTTTAGAACCTCCTGGTAATACTCCTTCTCCACTTGCGTGTTGACGGTCCAGGCTACAACCTCGACCCCCCTCTGGGCCCAGTACTGCACATAGTCCCTGCAGACAGCACACACAAATCAGGGAGTGAAGTTCCTCTGGTCTGAATGATATGATTAAAAGTTTTTAAAGAGTGCAAAGCAACAACAACTTTGTTGCTATAACTTAAACAGACACTCTGGTCTTAATAGACAAATCACAGCAGATAACAGACAGATGATTTGGAGGATGAATGCAGTGTACAGCTTCTATACACTACTTTATGAGCCCGTCACATTTTAAAGTGCACCGCTGTATATAGTGGATGAAAGTTGCAGTTGAGATTTCAAACAATACTGCAAAAATGGGCTATATAAGTATGTGTGTCAAGAAATATTTAACCAAACATTTATAACAGATTTGTATTCTAATAAAATCCATGCTGCATACATATTTTTTAGAATTTAGCTACTATAAATAGTATATGACTGAATGATCCAGCCACAAAAACTCACTGTGAGACAAAGTTCTTCTGTATCAGGAACGCTGAGATGCCACAAAGCTTCCACAAAACGTGATGGTGTGCCCAGTCCAACAAGATGTCCAAAAGCGTCATCCAGTGGTGTTTCCACAGTGATGAGAAACGTGGGGTACCATCCCCAAACCGACTCAGGCTCCAAGGCCGGTGGGTCAATGCTGTGACCACCTCCGGGTCACTCTGTCTCATCTGAACACAAAGTGTTCATGAAAATTAGAAGAGCAGCTACAGCAGAAATACATGACAGGAGTATGTGGGATAAACGCTCTGCCTGTTTTGTTTCAAAACTATTTTTTTTTCCAGTCTTCTTGTGAAGCACATTGAGACTGTGGACGGTCTTAGCATATGCAATAAATACATAAAAACTGTAAACTGCACTGAGACAGTTTTAGCTACACGACAGTTGTTGTCAGGTTATCTTAGATTACACATTAATTTGTAAGAAGTGAATGAAAATGAGAACCAAGAGCTCAGGCACTGAGAGGTCTGTGTGCTCATAATGTTTTACAAAAATCTTATAACACATCACCTGAATGTCAAACTAGTTGCATAACACACAGATGTGCCACAAGTTTGTTTTTTTTTTGTTTTTTTAAATTCTTTTGAAAGTGGTCAGTGTTCATATTCAAGCATAGAGAATTCGGTGCCTGGGTGGCTTAGTGGTGAAGCCAGCGACCACATACATATGCCACGTTGCGGTGCGGGCGGCGCGGGTTCGAGTCCCGGCCCGTCACCAGTTTGCCTGCGTGTCTTCCCTGTATCTTTCCCCCATTTCTTGTCTCTCTCCACTGCCCATAAAAGCCGCTGTGGCCAAAAATGCAAAAAAAAAAAAAAAAAAAAAAAGCATAGAGAATTTAATTTTTAGTTCATTCATGTCGGCTAAACGGAGACAAGCTGACCCACTGTGTGCAAACCTAAGTACCTGAACTTTTTGTATCTTTGCTTTGTGTCTTTTTTTTTTAGGGTGCAATTGCTGCTAAACAACCCCTTTAAAATGACCCCTTTGGGGACAAACAGCACCTGACAGTCACTAGCAATTCTTCATCTGTGTAATCTGACTCATTATGTTTATTAAAAGTTGTCTTTGTGCTACACATTAGTTTGCCTCAGTGTCTTTTTCCTCTAGTTGGGCTAGATCATGTAAAGAAAACCACAGAAGAAACAATGTGTTTACTGACACAAACAAAATTTCCTTCTTTCTTATTGTTTTTTTTAGGCCAGCAAATCTGACTCTTCAGACACAAACTATACACGACTGTCTGCTCTTACCCTGTAGATGACTTTGGGCTCGAAGGAGCAGACGATGCTGCTGTTGTAGAGGACTGGATATTTCTTATACATGTCTTTAAGAGCTGCAGCCGCCTGGGGTGGGAAGGAGAAACAAATGGTTACCGTAGGTCATTCAACCGTTTGCAGTGTCAGGTTTACTGTTTTTGCTTGTGGGTGTTCCTCTCCGACCACTAGGTGGTAACTAGCAGCTGTGTATGCAGACAAACAGGCCCAGAAATCATAAATGTCAGCGCTTGAGCCTCTAGCCACAACAGCAGCTTTTCCTTCCTTAAAAAATGTGCAAACACTGCATTTAAGGAGTTCAGAAAGTAAACTAACTTTAAGCTAAGAGACTACTGCGCCCGGCTCTGTTTTTATGATGCCAACACAAACAAAGTCACATTTACTTGTTAAAGTGCAAACGAACAAAGAACGTCTAACAGCACGCAAAATGTTACCACACACATAAAACATTACTTATCAGAGGTGGTGTCCTGAATTTTTTTTTACAGAGTACAGAGAAAACTGGAACACGTGTTTTGTACACCAGTTTTGGAAAAATAACTGACCTTGTAGTAATGATAAGGAAGGCATTACTTAATTTGTGTTATATTCTCAGCC
This sequence comes from Archocentrus centrarchus, assembly GCF_007364275.1. NCBI lineage: Eukaryota > Metazoa > Chordata > Actinopteri > Cichliformes > Cichlidae > Archocentrus > Archocentrus centrarchus. Next base: position 29,503,702 of record NC_044346.1, on the reverse strand, counting down.
AGAACCAATTTTAGTGATTAGTCTTATTTCACTAATGCAGTGGCGCAATACACTGTAGCACCAGTCTATTGATAATAAGTGAAAAGTTAGTAATATTGAAATTGTGATCACACATTATTAAGCAATGCTGTCTGAAAATAAATCTATTAAATCAACACGACATAACAGAGACTGCACATCATCATCATCATCATCACAGTTTGTTAGTTTTGTTGGCTGCACCTCGTCTGGATGACCTTTGACATCAAAGTAGATGGTGAGCTGCAGTTTGATGCATTCCTCCACTGCCTCCTCCAGGGTTGGGATCTTCTCTCCTACAAACTTGTCCCTGGTGGGAAGAAAAAAGTAAAGCTTGTTTTAACTGTATTTCTTCTCATATTGCACCAGTAATCTTGCTTTTATACTCACTATCACTTATCACTTTTATACTCGTTTACTCTCATGTGTCATTATTTTCTTGTTCTACATTGTTTACCTGTTTCATTATTTTCCTGGGCTATTTCTTGTTTGTTTTGAGGAATGTGTGTGCAACCTAAGTGGAGTGTGGGTTAAAAAGAACTTGTACATTGAGCTTGTTTGCTTATGTGCGGTTTGTTGATGTTACTATATTGACTGTTTTGTGTTTTATTAAGGCAGTCATGGCTCAAGAGAGTGGGTCATCTATTTGGAAAGTCAGGGATTGATCCTTGGCTCATCCAGTCTGCATGCTGTCCTCGGACAAAATACAGCGTTTATCAAACACAGTGCCATCAAAGTGTCATAGAGAAAGCATTACATGAACATGTGTGTGAATGCATTAATTTGACATGTAGTGTAAAGCGCTTTAAGTTGATTATTGGATTACCAGCTATACAGGTGTGGTCAGAAGTCTAGATACACTCATCATGGGTATGAATGTCACGGTAATTTTGGACTTTTAATGATTGCTTTGAACTGTTCTTTCTCCAGGGTGGAAAGATTGTTCAGCATACATTGTTAATGACTTTAAAAAATAAGAATTGGGTGAACAAGTTTAAATTTATTTTTGATTTTCTCTAATCCAGACAGGTGCAAAAACCCAGGAATCACCAAGGCTCAAGCCTGCCATGAACTGGAAACTGCTGGAACACCAGCATCACTGTCCACAGTGAAGTGAGTTTCAGTCCACCTGAGAGGTTGGCGACCAAGAAAGAAGCTCTTGCTCCAAAAATGATACCTTTGAGCGTAACTGAAAGTAAAGGTGAGGCTTCTAAAATTAAGAACACTGTACCAATTGTCAAGCATGGTGATGGTAGCATCATGCTCTGGGGCTGTTTTGCTGTCAGTGGTACTGGTACATTGCACAAAGTCGATGGAATAATGAAGAAGCAGGACTACCTCCAAAGTCTTCAACTTCACCTCAAATCAGCAGCTAGACGGTTGAAACTTGGACACAACTGGGTATTCCAAAAGGACAATGATCCCAAACACACATCAAAACTGGTTTTGGCTAACATTAAGCTTCTGAAACGGCCTTCCCAAAGCACTGGCCTCAAACCTATTGAAAACTTATGGACTATGCTTAAAAGTCAAGTCAGTGCCAGGAAACCAACCAAATTAAATGAACCAATTTTGCCAATAAGAGCGGTCAAATATCCAGCCAGAATTATGCCAGAAGCTTGCTGACTGCTACCAAAAGCATGTGGTTGAGATGCAGTTTGCTAAAGGACATTTAACCAAATTAACCGTTTAAAGTCATTAAAGATGCATGCTGTACGTTCATTCCACGCTGGAAAAAGAACAGATCGAAGAAATCATTAAAAGCCCCAAAATACCATGACTTCCATAGCAATGATGACTGTATTTAGACTTCTGACCACAACTGTACTTCACTAAGATTATATACCACTCATACCTAGAAGTGACTTCAAGTTTAAAGCAACACTATTAGACAATCAATTGAGAATTTACTGACTGTAAAACATACACACACACAAAAAAACAACAACTATAAAATGACATAATTTTACATTCACATCTTTTTTATATTATGGATATTTTATTTTCTATTTGTCACTAGGTGGATGTTTAAAACTACTAATATCATATCAGTGTACAAGGTGCTTTGTAAGTGCCTCACTGAATATATGTGTCATTCTTACCTGAGTCGATGTTTAGCAGCTGCATCCAGTTTACCCAACTCTGACATTTTCATCTTGCTGAGGGGCCCCGACCCACTGGTTGTCCTGTCCACAGTCTCATCGTGCATCAGTATTGGGATGCCATCTGCAGAGAACTCCAGGTCCAGCTCCACACCAGTTGCCCCATTTTTACTGGCCTACAACAGAACAGCCAAACTTCAGCATTGGATGTTTTTCCAGGTGGAGTCAGTGGTCATAAATCTGTCCTAAAATTTCCCTAGAACAGAAAAAAGCCATCCCTAATTCCCTGCCTTTCTTAAGAACTTCGCAGCAACTTTGCAACACTTAAAACAGGTTAGACAACTACAAAACACTAGCAGGTGTCTTCTTCAGTTGCAAATGTCTCGGTCCATGGACTCACACCTCATATACACCTGATATAAGGATGTGCTCTGAAACTTTACCTGGATAAATGAAACCCAGTGCATGGGTCTAAGCATTTTCAGGTGGTGTTAAAATACATTTTCTTTATCTTGACTTTATCTCAGTATGCAGAGTGGTTAGGCTGGCTGTGAACTGGCTGATAACATTGTGATAACAAGGTGCTGCTAGAAGAGCAGTGACCTTAAAATCCCCTGTACAAATAAGTTATCCAGATACAGGCTGTATGTGAATACCAGAAGTAAAAGATACAAGAGGTCATAGTACTTCCTCTTGTAACCACTGCTAGCACACGCTGAAACTGAAGAGTACCGTGAACAGTATGAATGACCCAAAGGCTCCAAAACCTTCCCACCTCATTCTCTTACCTCTCGGATAGCTGCTATCGTGTTCTCCGGTGCGTCGTGTCCGCCGCCCCGGTGAGCGACAATCGACACCTTGCCGGTGCCCGCCGTGCCCTTGACTGGGTGGAGCACCTTCTGGGTTCGGCTGGCCGGTACCGGTGGGAAGCTGCACATGGCTAGAAAGAGGAAGAGGAAGGCAGTGAGGGCCACAGTCCACATCGGGCTTCGAGTCCCCAGCAGGATCCCCACGAAAATAAGGGAGTACAGGGTCGCTTCATCTCCTAGCTGGAGCATTGTTGTCCTCCTCACTTTGTCTTCCCCACAGGAGCCGAAAGTAACACCTGGCAAAAAACGCGCCGCATGTGAGGAGTAGGACGTTTACTATCCTCCTGACTTTAGATTATTCAAGGCTCTAAATGAAATACGATCAAACTTTGCGCGACTACGAAACACTCAGCACAAGAGCAAAGTCTCAACCCGTGATTCAGCAGGAACCGTGTATGTTTACACTTCCCCATGGACGCTTCCGCAGTGAAATTGACACAAAAACACAAATTAGGTTCAATCAAAATTTCACTAAAATTCTAATTGCTGTCCTAACACGATAATCACTGACATATCTCCCACAGGGTGCCCCGAAACAAACAAAATCTTTTTTTTTTTTTTTTTTTTAAAGAGTTAACAGTAAGCACATCCGGGTCAAACCGCGTAACTACTTCCTGTTAGTTTCAGTTTCAGTCACCTATCTTTCTTGTTTCTTTGTTTTTCTTACATTTAGCTTGTCGAAGATCATGGTAAGCCTCATTTTTCACTCAAACAGCTTTTACTGTTATTATCCGAAACATTAACTATTGGCCACATAAGGTAGTTACTGCTGTCTCTGTGTTACTGCTGTCTCTGTGTGACAGCTCAGTCGGGACGTGCAAGCCCATGTTGTTTTCACACCTGCACAGCAGCTGCTGGCCGTGTACTGTAAGGCTGATGGTTCACTTGTAACTACGTTTATTTAATTTTTTTTAAGCCGTTGCATAATATTCTGTTGTGTATATTGCTTCCACCGCAACTGATAGGTTGGAGTGGCAGGGTGGAGTGGAGACGAGTATCAGGGGTGATCAGTACTATATCAGTGCACATCAGATACCCTCACTGTCATAACAAATGCTTGATCACCCAAACAAAACCATCTAAAGAAAAAAAAAAAACTGTAAAGAGAAACTACCATGGAAGCTATCTATCATATGATGTCAGCTGGACCAGATGTTCATCAATGGTTGAGAGAAGTTAACTGTTGCTAGCATGGTAGCAAGCAGTCTAAACAGGCACTAAGAAACCAAACATTCCTTCTGAGAGAAACTTGGCCTACTGTCAAAGACCACGGGATCTGAACCAGAGGCACCAAGGATATCTGCTGGATTGTCTGAAATTGTCTGAGAAAGCAGATGGATGCAAGCTATATACTAGTGGAGCTTAACATACACGTGGAAAGTGTGTGTTTGAGAATCCATCAGTGTCTCTATTTTCTCCAGAGACTCTGAGTATTTGGTGTTTTTCTTTCTTTTCTTTTAATAGGGCTATTGTAGAGTATATCTTACGTTATGGCATCAGAGAGTGGTTTGGAATAGTCAAGTATAAATCTCAAATTTTTAATTTAATTAAATGGCAGGAGAAATCACAGGAACAATACTCCCCAAGATATTTTTGTGCAGTCTTCTGTTCGGGAGGTTAACAGGATTTAATCTCACCCCTCACACATGTTGTTCTCTGAGGTTGTGTTGATGAAGTCTGGGGTACAGGGTCCCTTTATGTAAGTATAACTGCTATAAATATTAATTTGTTTCTCTGTCAGTTAAACTAATAAATGAACATCTCATGACTAAATGACAGGGAAGTGGCAAAGTGTTTTAGGTTAATTGTTGTTTAATTGCTCATTTATTGTCATTTCGTTTAAAGTCTGGGTGCCTTTTTAGGGTTTTTGTCTTGATTTGTGTTGATGTCTGATTTTTGATGCAGCAGTTGCCTGATCAGGATGGTTTTCTTCTACGGGAGACAAAAAAGTTATCTTAAGTTCAGTTTATTCCCATAGAGGATAGCTGATCAAATATTCTAACAGTTTTGGCTCTAAACACATGCTGAATTTATCTTTTTACAGATCAGGTCAGTGCTCCGGAACAGATTCACCTCCCACATCCTTTCCTTCACCAGAGGATCATGTCTGCTCACGGGTCGGATACCTTACAGTTTGCAGCCTCGTTCACAAAGTCTAACGCCAATTCAGCAACACCTACATGGACCCCTTATCCCTAAAATCACAGCTCTGGTTAAATACTCAGATGTGTCCACACAGAAGTACACTATGATTTACACCCTGCCATACATTAAGCTCCTTAGAGCTGTGTCCAGGCTCAAACTTCTCCAAACTGCAATCACTGTGGTCATCTTGCCCCCGGTGTACATCCTCTATTTCCAGGGAGCCGCCTCCAGCTTTCTTGTCAGCTACACGACCGGGATAGCGCTGTTTGCCGGTGTTATGCTGTACACTGCCAGTCACTTCTTCAGGAGGGTTGTGGGGATGATGTATCTAGACCCATCCCAGTCCACACTCAAAGTGTCCCACCTCACTTTCTGGGGAAAGCGCCATGATATCTACCTGCCAGTGTCCGATGTTATGACCATTGGCGATACAGGGGACAGCGTAAATGAGACCATACTGAAACTTAAGAGATACAGCAGTCCGGAGACGCTGTATTTCTCAACGCATTTTGGGCGTGTGGTGGATAAACAGGCTTTTGAGACGGTGTTTGGAAGTTTAAAATGATTGTTTCAAAAAAAAAAAAAGCTGTAAGGTATTCTGAATAGTATCACAATACATGAGATGCATCTGTTGTCCATGAACAAACTTCAGAAAGTAAAAAATTATACAGTGGAGGATTTTTGCTGTTATAATTTATAACTAAGATATTTTAGCTGACATGGGTCTGAATCATCAACAGTTGATAAATTACTGGATAAAGTATTTTTCTTATTGCTTTTAAATGAATGTTAGTAAGTAAGAGTGCATATTTAAAGAGAAGCAGCAGGACTGTGGCAGGTTAACATGTTTGTTAAACAGTGGCTTTTATGTGTGCAGCAATAAAATAAAATCAAATGAGATTGGCCCAACATTTTGAATGTGTAAATAGTCATGTTGCATCACCAGACCATGGTTGCACAAAACAGGTAAATATCCTAACGCTGTATCCTAACAACCATCAGCGTGTAAGTGTGTTTGATAGATAAAAAGCTTATATAAAAGTGCTTTGAGTACTCAGAGTAGAAATGCACTGTATAAACATAATTCCATGTACATTTACTATATAATATCTAAAATGTTGGCCCTGGAGAAAAATATAAAGTTGTTTCTTTTTTTTTTTTTGTATCATATTACATGACCTCTAACAAAAAGGTTTCGCTCGCGACTCACAAGTTTTGAGAATGATACAAGTATTGGTTTTCATTCAGTTCTCATGATGGCAATTTGCATATACTCCAAAATGTTCTGAACAGTGATCAAAAAAGTTTGATGGCTGTGTTCTCTTTGCCAAAGAACACCGCCGTGAATAAAGAATGGTACCAAAAATCCTCAGAGAGGAAGTTCTCCCAAACATCCGAGAACAGTTTGGTGAAGAATAATGCCTTTTCCCACATGATGGAGCCTCATGCCTTAAGGCAAAAGTGATAACTAAGTGGCTTGGGGAACAAAACATTGAAAAAAATTGGGCCATAACCAGGAAACTCCCCAGAGCTTAATCCCTTTGGGAACTTGTGGTCAATCCTCAAGAGGCAGATAGACAAACAAAAGCCTGCAAATTCTGATAAACTCTAAAGATTGATTATGCAAGAATGGGTTGCTATCAGTCAAGATTTGGTCCAGAAGTTGATTGCCAGGGCAAATTGCAGAAGTTTTAAAGAAGAAGGACCAACACTGCAAATATGTAATTGTCAATGAAAGTCTTTGAAACTTATGAAATGCTTGCCATCATGTTGAGATTGTTCTGTCAACAACTGCTTCAAGGTAAATAAAAAACAAACAAACAAAAAAAACCCCTGAATATTAAAATTTGTTGAAGTGCTCTGAACAATTAAAATGTTTATATCAAAGGTTCCTTAAATTTATCTGTTGAGGATATGATCCAATATAATATGTGATATGATCCAATATTACAAAATGACTGTGTTAAATGTGTGTATGTCAAATTAATGCATACAAAATTCTGAAATTAAACACAGCACATGCAGATTATGAATAAACAATTATTTATATTGGAAAGAAAAATGTTGATGTTTGAACTTTTAAATGATCTAAATAATGAAAACAAGTCAAAGAACTGAATTTGGTACTATTGCATCTGACCCATTACAAAATGTTTTAATGTTGAGTTGTAGTATTCAAACTGATTTATTTTTTGCACACCTTAATGTATTTATTTTTAAAGGATACAATCAAAACACCACCATAACAAAACATGTTTTTAGACTGTATTGCATATTGACAGTCCTCCCTGACCAAGGCCCTTTCTTGCTTGGTTACTTTAGCTCAAGTGTTCAACTTCTGGTAAGAGACCTTTTCACAAAAGATGTTCAACTAATAACATTTTAATCACATAGGGGAAGAGTATTCATTTAATTTTTCTACATCATAAAGTGCCTCTTAATTTAAAGTGCATGCATCATAAAGTAGCTTTTCAAGCAGCTGCATCACCACAAAAGCTCTTTCACTGCCATTAGCTGTCTCAGAAGCAGAAAGCTGTATGTTCCATACAGCAAAACACAGAGTGAGATTAATAAAGGAAAACTCAGAACAAAACACTTCGAAAAACCATCTTGTTTCTGTTTAACTGTTTGCCACGTTCTGATAGTAATGGTCAAACTGAGGAAGATAACATTTGGCTGAATCTAACAGTGTCCATCACCCTTCTTTGGCAGGTCAAGTGTGTCAGAGGTCACATAAAGTACCAGGCAGTAAACCCAGCGAGGATGGCCATCCAGGCAGCCAGAGCCACCTGACAGGGTGGATGTCTGAGAAGCATCATGGCTAACTGGCATGCATAGGTGGGATTTCCACTAATGGCTGTTCAGAGGAGATGAGAATACAGACAATATCAAAAAAGAAAACAAAGCAGGATAATTGAATTAGTTACTTCATGTAACTTTGTGACTCTAAATGGTGGTCTGACACTTCGCAAAATGAAACACTAGTAATAAATGTCATAAATATAGTAAAGAAGATCCATTTCTTACCCATTTTGGCTGCATAGTACGGGCACTTGCTGATATCCCCACCCTGCATAATCTCTGCGTGACTGTGTCCAAACCCTGCATCTTGGACCTCTTCTTTAATGGTCTTTCCAAGTTCTTCAAGCTCTGTGAATACCTGTTTTCAGAATAAAAGTAGATTTTTGTCACCTTTACCTTTCTCTTCCAAACAACGTGGGGTTTTTTTTTTTTGGAACCTGCTGTACACTCTGTCGTTTCTGTCATCAGGTCCCTCACCATCATATTAAAGCCAAAAGCCTGATTGGATTCTTCCACAATCCTGTCTTTGGTCTCAGCATCCAGTTCCAGCTCATTCATCCTGCTGCGGTAAAGCTGCTTGAAGCCTTTGTGACTGTGGATTCCCTCAAACTGGTAGAAGTTGAGACCCTCTCCTGTCGAGGGGAACTTTAAAGCCCTCTGTGCCACTTTCTTAAGGATCTGTCCACCTGAGAGATCACCCATGTAGCGGGTGTAAGAGTGGGCCACCAACAACACTGGGTCCTTCTCCCCCACCTCGTGGATGCGGTCCACATAAGGCTTGGTGCCTGTAGAGAGGCTGATCTGGAGAGAGAACATGGCTGTGAAAGCCCGGCTGTTACAAAACCTGTCTCATATGCATATCAACAGATATAATATTTGATTAAATACGATTTTTGTGGTGATAATAACAGCATAATCATACCTTAATTAAGTAACAGAGAATGTCAGCCACTTCTGAGACTGATATATGACTTTCTACTCACCTGGTTCTCCCAGTCTTCTCCATAGAAATACTCCAGGTCCTGGGCCAGTGCCTCACGCCGGTGCAGCTCTGCGGGGAAATAGATTGGAGCGATATGAGGATGGTCTTTGTTCTTCTCAATCTCCTCCTCCATGGCCGAGTAGACAAAGTATAGAGCTGCTGTGGCTCTCTGACAACAGAGGGAGGAAGGAGGATAGAATAAGTGGGTCATACTGTTAAATAGTGAAATGATTATATTGTATTCCTGACAGCACATTTTGCCAATTTCTTTAGGAGTATTTTTCTGATCATGCTTTAGAACCAGGGCAAAGCGTAAAGTTAGACTATATCACACTGATAACACCAAATATTTCTTTCGGGGTGGTTGGTGGTCATATTTATCCTCTACATTTGCATTAAACATAGCACATGCAGATTCTGAAGAAACAATTATTTATATTAGAAAGAAAAATTTGCAAAGCATGGTCTTAGGGATACTGCTGGGTGTGTTTGTGGCAGAGCAACATTCAGAGGAAAATTATTATTCCCTAAACTGGCTACAGTCATTTCAAACCACTTTGCTGGAGGACGGATTTAAACTGTACATTAATGCAAGATAAAATCGAAGCATACCTTAAACAACTCCCTTTTGATGCGGCCCCTGAGGAAATCTTTGACAAACTGGCAGTTCTCTGCTCTGTCGTGGGACTCCTTGGTCCCCTCGGCCAGCAGCTCAGACAGGTCTGTTGGACTTGGTGAAGCAGAAAAGGACAGACAGGAAGGTGCAAATGAACACTTAACTATTGTTTGAATAACTTCTACAATATGTCAGTAGCAAAATAAGTCGCTGCTTCTTTAGATTTTTTTTTTTTCTTCATACCTGAGAACTTCATGATCATCCTCCTCCTCATCATCCACAACAATTCTTGCCCTTCCTCTTGTTGTGCTGCTGGATGTGGATTCTGGTGTCAGTTTGTTTTCCATCTTACAGGCTGTCTCACAGTATTTTCCCCTTAAGAAGGAAAGACAGAAATACAAATATACAGGTCAAATGAGTGCTGGCAGATGTGAATTATAATGAGAAAACTAATAAAAAACAAACCTCCATGACTTCGATAGAGGGAGTCATCAATATTTATACCACGTTGAGATGTTAGGATACAAAAAACCCCCAGGAAATTTAAAAAGTAAGTATCAAAATAAACAACTTCTCACCGGTATAAACAATTTATTTGAAATAAAAAGGTTACAAATCACTTTATAATGTGACATCAAAAGCAGTTTGTGCCCTACAGTACAATGCAATGTATTTCCCTGTTAGCTGATCAAACACCAGGTGAAGGAATTACTGTATTAACCCTTTAACATATTTTCCTAAAAACACCAGTTTTTGGAAAAATATTGCACCGTCAGAGGCCGATAATCCATAGAGGGCACCTGAGGGGACAGTTACAAAACTGACACTGCGCTTCCGTGTGTTTCGTAAGTAGCTACGGTTACAGCGTGCTGGTCACACTGTAAAGAGCCACTCTCTGTTTGTATAAACACACCACAAACTGCGTGTTATTACAATGTTTTCGGGATATAAGAATGCAAAGCTAACTCACCTTGTCACAAGCCCGCCTGCATAGCTCGTCCGCAAACAGCAGTCTATGTAAAGGGAGGCACGGTTACCGTGACAACAAGCCAATCAGCGGGTTTGCTGTAGCGAAAATGCATTCTGATTGGGTAAATCCTCAGATTCTACACCAATCATAAGTCAGTATGAAAGGCTCGTGGTTTAACCACTCCTGATTGGTGTTTATCCCCATTGCTGTACAACGGTTCTTATTCATCAAATTTCAATTAGTTTTAGATCCTCTGTATGGTTAAAGTTGTTTTCACGTAAATTAAATGCCAGTTTACCCGCTTTTTTTCTGTCACCACACGAATTTCACCCAGTGTTTCACCCAATCATTGATAAACATATCTGTGTATGCATCCAATCACCTGAGGGTGTACAGTACTACGAAGTGAGATCTTAGTTGGTTATGTGGAGCTTAAAGGCAGTTTTCTGTGTCACGACTGTGCCTCTGTTTTTGTAACATAGGAGACTGGTGTGACCTGCACATTGACCACCGGGAAATTGGCACTAATTAGATTAGATTCCCCCTCGTTACACTGTTTTGATTTTAGTGATTTAAAAAAAAAAAAAAAATTGTATTTTAAAATTTTCACTGGTTGTCTTGCTGAGACTGTTGGTTCGACTTTTCGACATTTTTACCTGGCTAAATCGCCTTATCCATAAACTGGTTGGGAGCAGGCTATGTTCAGAGTTTTGGTTTAATAAAATTGGCTGGAAGCGCCACATTTTCACTGATTCTTTTATTCACAGCATGTTTTAAGTGAATTATAGATTCTTAAATGGTTAAGTTGTTCAGCAGGACCTTACTAAAACCACTGAATGAAGAAAGTGTGAATGTGATCTTTTTCATTGAAAAGTCCACTGCGCTCTCTCGGAGCTCTCCATACCACATCTCCACAGCTACGTCATCTGGGCCAATTGCTTTTCCACTCTTCATCTTATTCATAACTCCTTACTAATCCTGTGGACTTCCTGAGTCACTAACTGTACTTCATCTATCCTCCTCTCTCTCTCTTATTTTCTTCATTAATACAGAACACACTAAGAGTACATGCTCAATCAGTAAAATTTTTTAACTTTAATCTGATAAACGAACAATCTGATTCCTCTTCCGCTTATCCTGTTCAAATGTATCCAGTTTAAAGTTTCGGAGCTGTAATGTACAGTTGTCATGTGCAACTTGAATTAAAAATGTTTTATTTTTATTTATTTCTTTTTTTTGCATTTTTAATGCTGAAAAAAATGCAACAGAAAGGCCTTATTAACAGAGAATGCTGATAACCACCGTCATGATACCTGGTATCGCCAGCTGGGGTTTTAGGACTTGTCGAGCCAGCAAAGGCAAAGAAAACCTGCCTGTGTTGAACTTTGTTCATAGTATACCCCTCTGCTTAGAGCTCATTTAACTCCACTCATCACCACTCTGCTTTGTAGTATGTTGTTTAGACCGCCAGGTGTCACTAGACTCCATGTGACGGCTCTCTGGCGCTTCTACAATTTAACTGAGCAGCTGAACTGTGTCAGTAGCAGCACAGATGGAGCAGCTCATTTTAAAACCTCACACTTGGATTATTATGTCCAGCCAATAACTGTCTATTGCATTTTTAAAATTTTTTATTTTATTGGTTAATTTTAGAAGAACAGAGCATGATTAAAAGTAAATAGACCAATTGCCCTTGGGCAGCTAAACAAGAAAAAACAGCACAATATGTAAAAATCCATCAGTGCAAAACTATGAATTTAAAGACTATAAAATAATGTAGTTAATATAAATAATATGTCCTCCCAGTCTAACAATATATAGGCCTAACCTTACTTGACTCTCCAGTATCTTAACTTCCCTTTCACCCATTAATTTAGGGCTAGCATGAATGCTTTATGCATTTTTTGTTTTGTTTATTGCTTTGTCATATTCCTCTCATGGCCTCCGAGTTGCATTGCTGTTTTGGTAATCTGTACATCTGTCTGAGATGGTACTAATTTTTGTGGTTTCAGTCACACCCTGGATAAAGAACACCCTCTGTTCACCTACGGCCTCCCAGAAGAACACTTGAGAACGTGAAAAAAAAGGAACAAAGGTACTCAGTTTGAGTTTTTTCCTCTGCAATAACCTCAGTGTATTGAAAAAGATTCTGGCAGCTCAAAGTGCATCTTTCATGTCTTGAAGGGGGCCCCTAAGCGCTCCGCACAACTGTAGGAAAGCCCCACTTCTACTTGTTGCTATCCTGATCCGAAGCGTCCAACTGCAGACCCACCTCTGTTTGTTTGGTCATTGTTAATAGTCTGAGACGAGCTTCCTATGATCAACAATATTACACTGACCTCGACTCCATTGCCTCCCAAGTGATTTTGTTGTTAGATTGAATACAATTTCCTGTGTTTATGAATATTTTGGCTGCTTTTCTCTGATTCATTAGTCATTAACAATATATAGGAAGGCATGTGCAGCTTTTTTGAACTGATGTGTAATACGCTTAAGTATGCCAAGTGTTGCTTGCATTGTGCCAAGGAGGCATTTATCGCAGTGCAACCTGGATACTATCATGTTTGTATAACTCCCTGTAAGTGCTAAACTAAGCCCACTGCTCTCTGGGGTTTGCATGACTCCACTATGATGAACTTCCAGCCACGCCAAGTCCCGGTAATCACACGTGTGTCATGCGGGTAGAGTGTACCCTTTTATTGTTTACCACATTCCAATTTGTTTTTTGGCACAACATTTTGGATCTTTATTACACAAAAGGGAAACCTTCCTGTCTCTGAAGGATTTCCTCTTATTTTGAATAATGAAACAACTCAAGCTAAAATAATCCAGGGCTGGATTCATCTTGGCTTGGATCAAAAATTTAGATGTTGTTTACTTCTAATATGTTTGGGGATAATAACAACAGTCCCTTGACATTTTCTGATTTTGTTTTTTCCAGTGACATTTTCTCATGTGAGAATAAATAGCTTATTCCTTCACTGACTAACATGAACTGACAACATGTCTTCCTGCTGTTGTGACATTCTTGTCAATATAGCACTGTGCAAAAGTCTTGAGTCACCCCTTGTTTTTTAATGTTTTCCTAGGAAAATGGAGTGATTTATTGAAACGTGCAGAAATAAATGGAAATACGGTAAGTATATTAAAAACAACAACAACAACAACAAAAAAAAAACAGTTTGTACAATTCTACAAATTGAGCAAAATGAGTTTAAAAGTTAATATTTGATGTGGCCACCTTTAATTTTGACCACAGCCTTAACTCTTTCTTTTAAGTAGTCTTCAGGAATAGTTTTCCAGGCTCCTTGAAGGACCTTCAAAATTCTTCTTTGGATCTTGGCTTTTGTTTGTTCTGTTCTCTGTCAAGATGATCCCACACTGCTTCAATAATGTTGAGGTCTGGGCTCTGGGGAGGCCAATCCATGACTGATAGTGTTCCATTCTGTGTTTTTCCATGCAGGTACGGTTTTACTGCACTGGCAGTGTGTTGGGGATCATTGTCATGTTTAAAAATGAAGCTGTTACAGCTGTGACAGAGCCTTCACGGTGTTTTAGAGATGGCTGTAGGCACTCACTTTCGTACCTCTCTCCTGACCTTCTCTGTACATATTGATGATAATATGAACCAAAAATTTCTAATTTCCAGTGTAGTTCTTGTATGATTTGGCATACTTCAGCCTTTTTCTCCTTGTTTCCCTTCCTTAAGAATGGCTTCTTGACAGCCACCTTTCCACTGAGACCATTTCTGATGAGGCTTCAGTGAACAGTAAGTGGATTAACTGAATAGCCAGGTGCATCTCTCAGGTACTGTGACAGGTCTTTGCTGTTTTTTTCCCTATTGCTTAAAGGCATGACTTTCAGATACTGTTCATCTGCTGTAGATAGTTTTTAGGCCTGCCACTTCTTCTTTTCAAGATAACACATAGGTCCTATTGCCCATACCTATAATTTTTCCTTTGACTTTTACCTTGAGGTCAAGGCTACTGAGATTCAAAGTTGTCCAAAATTTTTAGTAGCTGCAGCTATGGTGTGAATTTGAACATTTTAGGTCACATCATTCTCGAGTTATAGTCATTCAAAATTTTTTCAGAAGATTTGACCTTTGACCTTTACCTACTTTTGCACAGTATTGTACTTCTTTAATTCACATCTCTGCTTAATTTTGGACATAAAGTTCATGTAGAAAAGCGCAACAGTATTAATTACTAATCCATCCATCCATCCATCCATCCATCCATCCATCCATCCATTCGCTTATGCTCATCCGGTTCAGGGTTGCGGGGGGGCTGGAGCCTATCCAAGCTGTCATAGGGCAAGAGGCAGGGTACACCCTGTACTGGTCACCAGCCTGTCGCAGGGCCAACACAGAGAGACAAACAACTTTTCACACTCACATTCACGTTCTCATTCACACCTATGGGCAATTTAAAGTAGCCAATTAACCTAACCCCAGTAAGTGCATGTCTTTGGAATGTGGGAGGAAACCGGAGTACCCGGAGGAAACCCACGCAAGCACAGGGAGAACATACAAACTCCACACAGAGAGAGGGAGAGGCCTGGGCCAAGGTGGAATCGAACCCAGACCTTTCAGATGTTAATTACTAATATTTTTGCTAATTGCATCTAAAGAATTAGTTCCTCATTGTGGGATATACACGTACTAGCTTTCTTACCAATACTCAGATAAAAAGATTGAGTCTCTCAGGCCTGTATCTAATGGAGAGCTCAAAGTGATCAGCTCAGCTTCCACATAAAGATTAACATGCTGTGCTTCATATGTGTAATCTTTATAAAAATGGTCTTTTCATCAGTCAGAACCTACTTTCCAAAATGTTTTTTTCATGAATGCACAGAAAAATCCCTTAAACAGGGGGCAAAAACACAATGCTAATCATTTCAAAGAAGAAACTTAAAATATGCATTCCCAAAACTCTGAAGCTCAGTGATAAATATGCTGCATTTTGTTTGATGATGATGATGATACTTTATTGATCCCACAATGGGGAAATTTGTTTAATCCATACTCAAACCAAAATGATCCTAAATAAAAATGGGTATTTTTTACAGGGCGTGTATAGCTATGTGTTAAAGCTTGTAACTTTCTGCAGGACCACGACATGTCAGTTTTTCATTTTTGTTTGTTAATCTGAACAAATTAATTAGTAAAATAATTGTATTTAATATATTTGAAATTCATGCACAAACCAAGCTAAAATAAGCAATCAAAAATTTGCGTGGCCTTAACCAAATCTCCTAATTTTGCCATTACAAAAAAAATAAAACAGCTCCACCTCCTTTGTTAACTTCTAACGTATTTCCAGCTGACAAACATTTACTGCCAGTCAAAGTACATTCCTGGCCTCGCTGCACCTGCTTATTAAGGTACATTAAGGTAAATTTTACATTCAGACAGATTACTAAATATTAGGTTTAATATTTGAGAAGCTAACACAAATATTAAGTGACATGCATATCTAACTAGATCTGTCTTTCTAGATTTGATTTCTCACTGCTTGAACGATACAACACAATTGGTTTGCTGGCAGCTACTTTTTTGATTTTTAGCCACAGAGACTGAACAGATCAGCTTCACTGATGGGTTTCTGGGGTGGGAGCCTGAATGTTGGTACCATAAATCCTGGTGACTGTGGTGGCCAGCAGAGAGTGTGTTTAACCCAGGATCAAATTTATAATTAGAAACATACATCCCTGTGTTTGCCTGCAGGAAACAGCCCAGGCCCCCATGTGTGCGTGAGGCTGTGGGCTAACAAAGAGAGGAAAGTGTATACATGAGGCAAGCATGCAATGTGATCATAGACTGGTATTTAAGTGCTGTGATCACCTCATTAGAATGTGCAGGTGGATGAGAGGGCAGGATGGAGAAAGCCTATGAGACAAGGGGAGCAAACAGTCATACTTCTACTGTATGTTTCAAATAGTCATCAATGAACTGTGAGGTTATGCTACAGACAAGGGTTGACTCATATACTAGTAGTCATGAAACAAAGGCTACACTGTTACGCATCTGTGAGTTTAGTATAGAAGAACAACAACAGATAAAAAAAACAAAACTGAATATGTGTTTAGCGTTGCATCTATAATCATGACTTCTCTTTTGTGCGTCCACAGTAGCTGAACAGAAGCTGTTTTTTTTAATAACCCAGAAAGCTCTTATGAGGATCTTGCTCTGCAATTGTAGGATGTTTGCTTTCTCTTCACCCTCCGACATTCACTGATCCCCCGTATATCTTAATCCGCTATGTCTCCAAGGAAATCTAAAACATATGGCGCTGACCTTATGTCTGATTAGAAACATTATATATTAGAGATGGAAATCCTATTTTGTGATTGAAAACAGTTACATTTGGTTGAAAGCCACAAAACAGGAGATCCAACTGATCCCTGCTCACAAAAAACACACCCAGGGCTTTCTGATACGCACAAGACTTCTCACTAGTTGTACTCATAAAGGCACAGATTACTTAGGATTCAGTTTCCCAAAATTTGTCTCTCTCATTGGGCTGACTGAAATGAAATCAAAATTAAACGCAGACATCTTAGGACCTACATATAATCCTCAATATATATCATTTAAAATAGCAAAATAACCATATATTATAGTAAATATAACAAGCTAAATAAATTAAACTCATGAGAACATCTTAAACAACTATGAATGCAAACTATCAGATCCAGCATTTTCCATCTGTTTACAAACTGCTTCAGAGGTCACATCAAATTCTGATGCCAACTGTAAACGTGGCTCTAACCTTTTCTAAACATGCCATAGTATAAATATATATTTTGCCAGCTGTAAATCAAACATTTAGAGGAAAAGAAAAGGAAAAAGGAAGACTATGCTCTGTATAGCGCCTGTAAGTTTTTGAAGCCATATTTAACACACTTTATACCATCTTCTGTTTCATCAGTTGTTTTTGTGAATCCTTCAGTCCGACCACCCTGGCAACGCAGGCCAAAGCCAGACAAAGCACTCGCTTGAGGGATGTGTATGAAAACAAAAAGAGTTAGAGATTCTCTGGTTCACTCAATGTTTTTTCCAGTAATAGTCAAGGGAATATGTTGTTGGGTAACACGGGGTGAAGCTGGGAGAATCTGACAATAGACAATGGGTAATACGCATCACAACACCTATTGTGTACTCGGGTGAAATGTCTCCTAGTTTAATTTGTGGAGTCCAAATATTCCCTCCTTTGAGCTGGACTCAAAATTGCTTTTCTTTTTCATACATAAGCAGCATTCTTTCACCAGGGACTCCACAACACGAAAATGTTCTATTTTTGTGTATGACAGTACTGAGGGGAGAAATGGATTTCTTTTTAGGATAAACTGAAATTGTGTACGGCAGGAGGCACTTCAACCTGTATGGATTTAATAATCCCAAATGGCTTTGGACTGGCTGTATGCTCCATTTGTCTTTATAAGGTTAATTAGGTCCTCAAAATGCATATGGTAGGTGACCTGCATGAAACACTGCACCACCCTACAGGGAGCCCAGCAGAGTTCATAGGTTAAATGTACATCGTTAACTGTTAGCAAGCATTTGACACTCGGGCAGGTACTTCCCCTCTCTGGACTGAATCTTTTCAATACAATTTCCCCTCCCTCAAGAAACACATTGAAGCCAGCTTGCAGGCCCCGTTCTCACACCCGACCTCCAGAGAAAAGAATTGTGGGTCACGCTGTACATTTGAATTCTTTGAAAGCGATGCCTCACCCAGTGGGGGGTTCCTGCTGAAAAGAGGAGAGCGACTCAAGCTTGGCCTCAGAGACTAATACAGGATGGAGGGAGGAAGACTACTCTGCTCCCAACATTATGTCTCCAGTGTTCTCAGTGCCAGTTCCAGTCCTAGTTTTGAATTCCTGAATTCTGATGGGGACTAAGAGCCTAAATCCACATTAGCAAGGTGTCAAATGGGCATAAAGATGACCAATTTGGTTAATTAACTCTGTTTACCTTGGCAGCACATGTCAGACTGACAGTCTCCACTTTAGAGCTAAGGGGGATTTCCTCAAGGTCAATCTCATCAATAATGAACAATGCCACATTACTGGATGAGGAAAGGAGCTAGCAGGAGGGTGCGAGGGTGGAGTGAGGTGGGGTGCTAGGTACCCTTTGGGTGTTGAGTGATGTAATCTGGTCAGTTATTGTAGCGCTGCCACTCGAGGCTTCAATTACTTACCTTGAATGCGGCACAATGTGCACAAGAGGAAGTCCGGGTTTTGGTGTATATCAATGCTTGGCAGGTTTATAGCTTAATTGTACCGTTATCAGCAGCTCCATTGTGTACACTGTACTTTATGAGATGAAGCATGCAGTATATATATATATATATATATATATATATATTTAGCATGCAAACAATGTAAAAAAAATATAACATGCATTTTAAGCACAAATGGCAAATAACCTACAAAAAGTCTGTTCTTTATTACTGCACTGCATAAAGGGTGGCAGTACAGTACAAACCAGAGTGGTCCCTTTTAAGGCTAGATTTTTTGATAGATTGACAGCTCATGCAGTATGTCAAACTAATAACTGGACCAAAGTGCAACCTGCTGATGCATGGTTAGGGACCCAGCATGAAATTTTATTTTTTTTTTATGTTCCACATTTGAAAGTATGCTCAAATGCCAAAAAAGGTCAAAATGAAACAAACTTTTGAGGGCTGAAACTACAGACTGAATTATAATTCAATTCAATTCAATTCAATTCAATTCAATTCAATTCAATTCAATTCAATTCAATTCACTTGGTGACAGTGGGAAGAAAAAACTTCCTTTTAACAGGAAGAAACCTCTGGCAGAACCAGGCTGAGGGAGGGGCAGCCAACTGCTGCAACCGGCTGGGGGTGAGGGAAGGGAGACAGGACAATAGAGACCTCCAGCTCTTTTTTGTTAGTGCCACCATCTCCAAATCATACATCACAGCAGACCTCAAAATCATCTTATAAACCTTGTAGACCTCTACAGCTTGCAGCTTCAACTACTCATTCACACATGTATTCTCTCTTGGTTTTACTGTGAGCCCAAAAAATTGGCATTGTTTCTCCTGTCTCTGAATCATATCAGTGCTCTTCAATATAAAAGTCTGTTACAGCTGACCTATTGAAAAAACTTTTAAAAAAGGAGTAACAGTTGTTTTAACTGGAGACTGATGTATTTTGCTTTCTCCTGTGGCTAGGAAAGCGACTCTGATCTGAATGGAAATGTTATTCACTGTCATATGATGGATGTGATTGTCCAGGTCATCTCATGTGTCTCCTACCTCTATGATGCCTAATTTTTTTTTTACGTTCAAATTATTTAAATAAATGTTTCAATTTTCTTTTATTCTTACTGAAATACAGTCAGCTGATCTGGCTGCCAGATGGATTTTATTTGTCATTAAGCTTCTTGTTGTCCAGCATACCACCTACCAATGAAGCGCTTTTAGTTTTAGCTTGAGTTCAGTTTCAGTGCATGCACTATTGTACACTACACTTACTGTTAGTCATCTGACATCCACAAAAAGAAATCTAAATCTCTGCCAGAAAATCATTCCTTTAAAGCATGTTAGTTTTCCCAGAACCCACTCTTAATGACACAGTGCAGCTGAAAAGAACCAAATGGAAAAATTTAATCCTTCTCATTATTTTGTTTAAGACAGCAGCTAAACTGCTGACACTTTAGTCCCATTCTTCTTACACTCAAGAGAAAGGTGCTGACAAATGAGTCATGGCTTCAGGGAAGAGGAATATCAAGGTGATACAGAGATGATGATTAATGATTAACTTAGGGTTCCAATACCTCTTCATAATGTTGTGCTGCTTAAACAAGGGTTAAGCAGCAACCCATGTACTGTGAGGCTAATCCAGCAGTCAGGGTTTGAGTCTGCCCTGGGCCAATTTCTGTGCACTCTTTCCCTGCTTTCCTGTCATCTCTCTTGACTGTTGCTGTCATAGGTTTTATTGGAGTTTAATAATGGTGTCAAGTGCATGAAAAATTCTGGAAATTCTTTCTAATGCCTACATACTCCTGGTGTATGGCTCCAAAAGCTATGGTATTTACCTCGAAAGCTGTTATTTACAATTTTCTGCACAGTGCAATAACAACACACAATTAGATTCTAAAGTGAGCTTAAATGTTTTCATTTTCTTTGATTTAACAATCATTCTGGAACTACATTTCAAATGAAACAATGTTGCAAATTTCTGACTTAAAATATTTTTAATGATCAAACTTTAACAACAGTATTTTATGTTGATCTTGTTCACTGAAAATTTTACTTTTTGCAAGTTAAGGAAAAAAATAAACCCTGAACTGTGCCGAGTTTCTTTCCGCAATATGATTTATTTTCAAGGAATCAGATAAAATCTTTTAGTGCAAACTCGAGGCACATTTGTTCAAGAAAGCCCACTCCCTTCTTTAACTATCAGCTGGAGGCTGTTATTGTCATTTTTGCTAAGAACTGATTGAATATGGGCTGGTATTTCCATGTACTGCCATATAAACACACACGTGCATCTGTGTGAGGCACACATAAAAACAAGACACAATGGAGGAAAAGCCGATATTGTATCTGAATTCCCTGAATTATATGACCCGTTTGTGTTAGCAAACTTGGAAGAAAGGTCTGTTATTTGTCCTCACAGTAGTTCTACAGACCCAATAATGTTGCATATAGTTAATACAGTATATTTAATTTTTACTCAATCCCATGAGAAGTTATAAAAACTTCACATTAGCTTGATATTGTCAAGCAGCATTACAACATTACTGTGTTAATAGCCTAATACAGTAATATTTAGATCAAACCATCTGTGATGGATGTGTTTGTCTTCTTTTTGAATTGAGCTTCTGAATTCTTCTGCAAGGTACATATGCTGAAAAAAAAAAGACCATCATTGTATCCTAAAATATCCCTCTGCTATTCCCTACGACTCTGTGGCGCTTGGAGGTTCTCCCTTAGGGACCACTGGCTAATAACAGCATACAATCAACAAGTGCATCACTTTTTTGTCATATTAGGGCACATCAAGAAAGGGACCAAGAGAGCCAGAGACAGTTCCTCCCCCAGATTCCTAGGCCTCTGCTTGGTCTGTCTCAGTGGCAAAATGGACAGTTCCTGTGTTTGTGCCTGTTCCTGTCTCCTGCTGTCACTGTGAGGCGCGTCGCCATTGTTTCCGCAGCGAGCGCCGGAGGTCAGGGCTGCTCCCTCTCTCGCCCCAGGCTCTTTCTCTCTCGACCTTGCGGTCCAGCTCAGCGAGGGGAGCTGTGAGAGAGCAGGAGGCCAGGCTCCAAACAAAGCTGGTCACACCTAAATGAACTGGAGATACAGTTGGAGAATGGGCTGCTGAGCTCAAGTGCTGTTGCTTCTAATAGTCCATGTAGTGCACACACAGCAACAAACACAGCTCACTCACACATTTACACGTCCACCTTTTGTTGTGCAGCAGGGGGATTCCAGGTTTCTTGTAAACACTGTGCAGGTAAACAGACTCCCTGTCTGGCACATTGAGATTAGAAGTGGGTGACTTTTTTCTACTGTGCTGAACTCACATGCACTTTACCTGATTTTATTGAACTCCATACCTCTCCGGTCACTTTTCTGCTTTTCTATTTTCTGATTCATTCTGCTACTTTCTTATCTCATGACTGGCTTCTGTTCTCTTCTATACTCTGCTCTATATCATATCTATTACCCAGATTTTTGTTCTGCATTCTTTAAATGACAGCACATCTCATGCATTAACAGCTCTGCGCTGCAATAGTGTTGCAATAATTATGCGTCCATCTTAACGATGATGTAGCTGCTGAGTCCAAAATTAAACCAGAGCTCGGTAGACAAAAGTTTATTATCTTTATGCTCTGCGTTCAGATGTTTTTATCATCTGTGAAATGTCAGCTGTGCTATCATTGTAATCTGTACATGCATTCATCATTACTCAATCTATATGAAACCTGACAAAGTGTTGAATTATATCTGGATAAAATCCAGCACTGACTTTTCAATAAATACAGACTTCACTGAGCTGCTGTGTCTTGGCAGATTCTATAGGACTCAAAAACGCATGTTTATACAGTCTTCTCACCTCACAGAAAGCATAAATTGGGGGAATTTTCTCATCAAATTACCGTATTTGTTCTGGCTCAAAAATCCGATGCTTTCTGTGTGGTAGCGTGATGGGTCATGATTTATTGTTTTTTAAAGAAATCATCCCGATAACATTGCTAATTGAGCGTTAAGGGCCCATCATGATTGCAAAATTCATCTCTGCTGTGTATCATTATGACAGAAGCATAACTGAAACCTTCTGTGCTGGGGTCAACTTACATGTAATAAATTATATTTTAAACATTTGCTTATCTAAGGAAGCTACATTGACCACATTGTTCCAGTTTCTGCACTCACATTTGGGAGCCACACATTTAACTGCAGCGGATGGCATTATGTGTGGCCATGAAGCAGTTGTCACTACTGGCTTTTTTAGAAGAAATGGTAGAACATAACATTAATGTATTCAATGCATAATTCGCTTGTATAATTTTGCAGTGTAACACTTACAAGATTGTGGTGCTGTTTGTACAGAGGTCATAAATATGATCTGCTCAATTTTGCCTTCAATAATTTTCTCGTAGCCAAAGGTATGTGGACTCAGCGTACAGTCATGCATTAGTAGATTACTTTCATGTTTTCACCAAAGGTTCTACCCTCTTTAAACATGACAGTGTGCACAAAGTCAGGCCCATAAACAAATATGCTCCCAGTATTTGTGAAAACCTTAACTGAACAGTAAAACGCCACAATTTTAAATGACTGAACACCTCTGGGGTGAAGTGGAGCAATGACTGCTGGCGTGGTCTTATCGCCCCAAATCAGCGCCTTGCTAATCTCACTAATGGTATTGCAGCTGGGGCTGAATTTCATCGAGGTTACAAAATCTCGTGGAAAGCCATCCCAGAGGAGTTTAGGGTGTTATAGCTGATGATGAATGGCCATGACTCTAAATGAAAGCTGGTGTGATATTCAGGTGTCCACAGACCTGCATCTGTGTAATGCTCACTCTTTCACCCATGCATTTTCCTAATGCAAATACTGAGTATAAATGTCCTTTATCTCCTTCAAAATCCTCTGTTTTCTGTCCTGTGACCCTGCTTTTCTCCTGTAGAGTTATTTGCTCAGCCGGTAGCCGACACCTGGACTTTTATGTCCCTGCTGGCTTCATAAGTTATGCTGATTTACATTTTAAAGGCTTTTTTTGTTGCTACTTTTCATATACTATTATTATATTTTATTTTACCCTTTTAACACATAGGTTCATTTCAGTCTACTGAATAAATACAGAAGAGTGACAAATGAAAGAAAACCCAAAATGAAGTGTCTAAGTCAGGTGCTGGACCACCACAAAACAGCTTCAAAACACCACGGCATTGATTCTAGCCTCTGCAGTTCTACTTCAGAGACCAAACCCCAATCTTTTGAAAGATGTTTGATGATTAGCAAGTGCTGTTGAAGATGCTGGTCCAAAGTCTTACATAGCTGTTCAGCTGGATTGAGATATAGGAACTGTGAAAGCTGTAACATGATTTAAATAAATTTCTTGCCTATAAAATCCTTCAATGACCCCATCATGTCCTGTGGATGGAGGGTATTGTCATCCTGGACTAGATCAGTGCTATCAGGTTTCTCTCAGGATTTATTGATTTGCACTAACCCATCCCTCTAAGGGGAGAACTGGATCAAAAACATGTCAATAAAATGCACCACATAGCATGTCAGCACCATTTCCCCCACTGCTGAGGGGTGGCAGTGGCAGCCAGGGGGAGTCAAGGGTTCACAT
Source organism: Archocentrus centrarchus (assembly GCF_007364275.1). Classification (NCBI taxonomy): domain Eukaryota; kingdom Metazoa; phylum Chordata; class Actinopteri; order Cichliformes; family Cichlidae; genus Archocentrus; species Archocentrus centrarchus. Next base: position 29,479,354 of record NC_044346.1, on the reverse strand, counting down.
TTTTCCTTTAATTTGTCACCCACCAATAGATATATTTATCCTGTCCCTCAGCACAGCTAAAGTAAGATTAAGTCACATATTGCAAAAGGTTTACTTCCACAGTGCTGTGTTTTTCATGTGTATATTCAGTGTGTCTAAATAAACAGCTCAGGCTGTGAATCAGCTTCAGGGAAAAAGGTAATTAATAGCACTACAATAAACACTTTAGGGCATGTAGATATTTTCTGTTTTCACTTCATGGTTTAAAAAGCATCTGTGTCACATCGTCATCAGCTGCAGGTAGCTGAGTCACATAAAGCATCGGCTTTGACTGTGAAATCCAACATTTTCCAGCTGAGATCAAGTTCTTAGCTAATGGCCGATGCCATCTGGTCCTGATGAGGAAAGGAAACACGCTGTAAACCTCACGTAAAGCTAGTTCTTTCACTATTCTTAGATTATGAGTTTCTCCAAACAGAGGCATAGTGTTAGTGATAGATTCCAGTTATGATAAGGTGTCTTGTTTTCACTATGACATTAGTAATCTCCTCATGATCTCAAAGCAGACATGTGCGCCTCGTCTTAGTTTTAAGGAGAGGGCTGTGCTCTTCGGTGGACACTGCTGTGAGTGTGATTCTTCTTAAAATGTTAAAGATGTTAATATTTGATTTTAAACAGCTTTAATCTGTGCAGAGTGAAAAAAAAAATGCCACATCAAAGCTAGTGCTGGTTAAAGACTGACTAAGTGACCAGTTACACTGATCAATACCTTTTTGATATCTTTGAAATGTGTAATCATGTGATTATAGTGAATTATCTTGAATTCGGTTACACTTTTCTGTAAAAGACAAAACAAAAAACAAACAAACCGCTGGATCTTAAATCAAACCTGAACTTCATCAACAATGACCTCAGCTTCGTTAACACTTTGCTGTCTCTCTTGACACTGACGGTGAACAGGACTATTTCCTGAGGCCTTACACCTTCCAGCACTGAGCTTCAAGTGACCTCACGTCAGTCACCTTAATCAAGAAAAATCACAAATACAGTTCAGATGAACGCCTGTCAAACAAATGATGGATTACTTACAAAGGTTCTCATTATAAATGAAGACAAATACACATTTCTGCTGCACATGTGTTTTGGACTTTCAAGAGAATAAAGCGACTTTCCCATAAAAGAATTTAATTTCTAACAGCTTGAAATCGCTTCTTCAAGGTCCAAAACGGGTTAACAGGGACCTGAACTCTTTGCTTTTGGTGGACTTTAGTCTTTGTTTGAATAAAGTGGTTTTGCATTAACAGCAGGGTGCAGCACCCACATGGGACATGGGAACAAAGGCTGCTGTGTAGAGTCTGTTTTTGTGAACCTAACTGTTTTAGGATCATGGAAAGAAAAGCCAAGGTTGTACTTATGATATTTTAAAATTACTTCAAGTGGATCATTTAACTGTAATAGACTGTGCTTATTATCCTTGTATGTTGGTACAGTAAATGTAACTGTATATCGAAGAGATATGTTTTATATTTTGATTTTAAAACCAGATAAATTTAGGTTTCAAATGACATGACACTAAGTGAATTGGTACATTCTCATTTACCATTGTTCCAAGGTGCATGAATAACACTTCAAGCTATTTTGTATGTTATCACTAAGCAATTTTTGCTTTTGTCAGGATCATATCACATCATGTAATCTAAATGAACAACACCCTAACCCTGAACCTGATCCTAACCCATTTTGTGTCATTTAATGCTTAAAATGACAAATGAAAATTTTAAAATCCAAACATATGACACATGAAATGTGGTGCGATATTTATACATAATCCCATGATATCATATTGCTCACTCATCATTTTGATACATTTTGAAATTGAATGACTATATAATATAAAGCTATTACTCGCCCAGAAACTGTGAACACAGCTGTGCTGCTTTGAGAGCCATTTGACTGCAATCCATGTTTTGTCTTTTGTTGGATCCTGTCCCAGCTGTCATAGGGCAAGAACCCTAAACTTGAATATATGCATGCTAGTCACAGAGGGACAGACAACCACTCACCCTTAGATTCACACCTACAGTATTGCCAATTTAGAATCGGCAACTAACCTAAGCCATGCATGTTTTTGGACTGTGGGAAGAGCAAAGAAACACACAGAAAGGCCCCAGACTAGAGTTGAACCCAGTACCTTCTTGCTGTGAGGTAACAGACTAACCACTGCACCACCATGTTGCTTAGTATTACACAGTTAATATTAATTTATACTTCTGTGTTGAATCTACCAAGTGCCTAGGATGTTTGCAAGTGGCCAACACTGTTGCCTGCATTTATACCTTGTGTGCCTCCATTGCTCTGCAATTTTGCAGCCAAAATGCAAGATGGCAGTGGGTTTTTTCTCTGTTGACTCTCTTTAAGATGATTCGAAAACTGGTGGCATAAGAAGAAGCTGGACATGCTTAGGAGGAACCAGCAGTACTTCTAGGGAGGTGCATGTCAGGTTAGGCCAAGCGTTTCAGAAGGCTTTGCTGTTGTGACTTAACTATGGTGTAGAGTTTTCCACAGGAGGCATCGCAGCCCATTTCAGAAGCATCCCAGAAGCAGCTCTCTGTTCAGCACTGTTTAAAATGGCGCCATGACAGATTATTACAGACTGCACACAGCAGTTGACGAGGGCAAGATTTCAAACACAGGAATGGCATCGAAAACCAAATTTCAAAGTTAAAGATCCTGTGCAGGTTAATGATCTGTTCCTGAAATGCTCCCGGTGTGAAGCTGTACAAAGGCTGAAACTTCATCAGAGATGCAAAGATGTGTTACCCTGTGACCCTGCTGGATCTCTAATTCCCACTAGAAGGTCAGAACATTAGGACACTCCAAAATTCATTTTTTAGGCATATTATCAGAATGACTGTGGAAATCAATTAATCAGAAATCAATTAATCAGATACCTATATGCTCTAAATCAAAATAACAGGATAAGACAAATAACTTTTAAACCATAACTAAAAAGACTGCAAAATTGAGAAATTTCAGAATGGGTGCCAGAGAAGATTTGACCTATAGGCACCAAACCGAGGCTGACTCAAATTCTGGCTGAGAAAACTCTTCAGGTTATGTCAAAATTTATTCAGCAATTATCCCATAGCTCTTGCTCTATTTCTACTTCTATTTGATACTATATAAAGCAAATGAACATATTAAAGCATCCATACTGCTGTATTTAGTAATAGAACAATAATTTATCTTGTCTTGTCAACGTCGTAATTGACTTGAATTGGCTTCCTGAACTATTTCTTTAAAGGCCTGTGTCAAGAGTGGACATTTACTTTGGCACAGCACTATGGCATGACCTCTGTGGGTACAAAATTGAACAAACAGTCACAACCAACTTGTGTCTTTTTGTGTACTTTGGGGGTGGTGGTTATTGTCTATTTCCATTTGAATCTCTGCTTACATTGTTGGTCGCTGATTTGTCTTTAGTCCAAAGTGTTCCTTTTAAATTGTCAGCTAAACACTCCCACACATGGAAGCATTAATGTGGTGAGAAAACGGCTTGCATGAGAAAAAAATACTTTTTTTTTTCTTTTTTTTGCATAAAATTAACTCACACAGCTATTTTTTTTTCTTAATAATACCCATTATGGTCACGACCAATCTTTTGCTGTGTTTTCCTTCTGTTTTTCCTCTTCATTGACTTTTATAGCTATTTTCATTCCTCATCTTTGTGATATTTAGAGCTAATCAGATACGACAACACAGATGCATCAAAGTCTCACTCATGTTCAGAACATTTTGTCCCACTGGTTTTTGATACATTGCCCGGGTGCAGTTTGCTCCATTTAAAAAAAAAAATCTGTATTGATTTATGAGGTCAACACCTGCTAGTTACAAAGCTACCAAATCAAGACTAATGACTTTTTAACACAGAGGCTTCTCTTTTGACCACCCCCTCCTCAGTCAACAGATAAAATGGGACATCAGTGGTGATGCTCTGTTGACAGAAAAAGACGGACTGGGCAGACAACCAACATTTTGCTAAATCTCCCATCAAGCTGGCGGTGACATGCTTAACACATGTACTACACCAAACATGGCACGAAGATGTGAATTACTGTGTAATTGGCCTGGGAAGCAGCAATGGACAAAACAAGTATGACAGCTCAGCATTCTGTGGCTTGAAAGGACTGGAGGTTTGCATCCTAACACCTGTCTGAGGTTATGCTAACACAACTAAAAAAAACCTTGGTTAAAGTGAGAGACAGATTGTGGTTTGGTCAAATGTTAACAACAGATGTGTTACGATACACCGCTGACGTGAGCAGAATCTTTCGGTGACCTTCACCAGGTGCTTCAAGTGCCTATCTCTGGATTGTTGTATACAGCACATGGCAAACATTATTATCGTCAGCTTTGAGATTGTGAGCATTTTGGCATTTAACTGAATGAAAAAACAAAAACAGACCAAAAAAAAAAAAAAAAAAGAAAGAACAGCCTTCCTGAGTGATGTTAAAATGAAACTGGCAGAATTTTTGAAGCATGTTATGTAATCCAACTTTTTAGGGAAAATAATGACATTGCCTTACAGTTTTTTGTGACTTGCTTAATTGTGCAAACAAAATTAAAAAAGGGAAGCAATCTCAAATTTTTCTACAGCAGCACTATTAATAATGCTGGTTACTTAAGATTTTGGCTCAGCAGTCATTTTCTTTTTTTACTCAGTTGAGCTGTTGCGTGTGTGGTAAAATTAATTATACTAATAAAAGTTCTGTAAATAATTGGCAAAAAGTCCAAAACATGGATGTCCTGTGCAAATTCCCAGTGCTCCAGCTTTTACATTTGGCCAGTACAACTACAACTGATGCTTCCCAGATACCACAATCCAGAAACTGGCCACTTTATTGTGAATATAGCCTGGCAACACAAGCTGATGGAATCATCAGAAAAATATTTGCAATATAACCATTTGTCATGGAAGTGGAAGATTTATTATAATCAGAAGAGCACCATACTCCACAGCAAGTCTTCTTTTAGAAGAAGACTCCCAGATCTGTCTTTGCTCACCCTACACAATTACATTTGACTCTGATGCAACTTGTGGATGTCAAAACACTTTTTCTCCAACAAAGAATGCACTGTTTTCATGACCGTGAGCTGTGACCTTTCATTCATATTTCTCATTCAGATTTCCATCCCCATTTGGTGGTCTCAACCTGATCTGGTCCTCCTTTGGATTTATTGAAGTGCTTTTCTTGTGCTAGTGGCAGGCAACGTCTCAAACGCTGTCTCTGTCTAGCCCCAGTGATGGTATGTGATTAAAGTTATGAATCTTCCAGCTGTTTACAAGTGACCATCTATTGAAGACTGCACAAGGGCCGAAGGGTTGGGGAAAAACACCAGAAGTCTTTATTTTGGTTTAGTGGTCTCCTGTGGCCTTTTGGAATCCCCTTTAGACCAACCTTTCACTGCCTGCAGACTCCCTCCCCTCATGTCTATTCAATATCTGAGAGATGGTCTGATAATTGTTCTGTTTATTTCCCGTGTTCTCTGAAAAGTACTTTGTTTTGCGCCGTATTGTTAGAAGTGCTTTATAAATACATTCGCGTCCTCAGCTTACTCACATACACATTCATGCAGTTAATGCAAACAAAATACATCATGCACACTATAAATTAATTGTATGCACTCATGTTTCCATTAACTGGAAACATTAAGTACCCAGAAGAGTTTCAAATAATCCATGTTAGAATAAACTAGGCCAAGCACTGATAGCAGTCTAATTATCACTTATTGTTCACTGCAGTGGTATTTTGCTTTTAACTTGTGGGTCTCTGTGCAGAAGTCCTGGAGATACTATTAGGCATTTGTGAAGCTTTCCAATATGCATTCATCCTGGTCTGGACATTTATGCTAACATGATATTCATAATTTGTATTACAAAAAGAAAGGCTGAAAATACAATCTCAGCCACTTCGGAGCAAATTTAACATAAATATAGCACTGGACAGTTTGAAAACATGAATTATTATGACAAAGATTCTTTATGAAAGCCAATACAAACCCAGTCTGTCTTCCAAGAAAAAAATGACATCAGTGATTTCAATAAATGACCCAAAAATATTTTTTTATGTCAAAATGACAAAGCCAAACTGTGGCCATATGGATTATTAGTTTGGTCTGTTGGGAGAAAATTAGGACGTCAGGTGACTATAATAGAGTGACAGGTTCTAGAAATACCTTGTGTCCACAGATATGCCTTATTTCAACAGGGAGGATTTATGATTCACACACACAAATCTTTAATGCTCAGCAATCATCATCATCTTCCTCCTTTGTCCTGCAATTGATCAACCTTTCCTTCATTTGGATGCCTATTGATATCGATTCATTTTGAGGCTGCACAAATACATCACTCTTTTGGAATGTTTTTAGTGTGACTCGATGGGTGACACCTGCACGAGCTTTTGAAAAGTTTAAGTTTTGTCATCTCTTCAGCACAGGGAAAGCAAAGTGAAGCAATGGAGCCACATTTCAAACCATCCGATTCAAAGTTAATGAGAGATGAGCGCACTGAAACCTTTCACTCATACATGTGAATCCTTCCCAAGCAATTGCAAGCAAATTCTATGGATTAGCTGTTGGTTATGGATAAGTCAAAAAAACACAGAAAAAGGGTGTTTCCTGTTTCCTGCTGGAAGTGTTTCATGAACCTAACCAAACCTCACCCATAGCAAACAGCATTATAATTTTGTATTAAAAAAATAGTGGATGAACTGTGAATCCAGCTTATCTGTAGTAGTGCTAATGAACTATTTTGCTCATCAGCAGCTGTCACTAAATCAAAATCAGAGTAAAATGAATTCAATTCAATTTCAATTCAATTTTATTTATATAGCGCCAAATCACAACAAACTGTCACCTCAAGGCGCTTTGTATTGTGGGTAAAGACCCTACAATAATACAGAGAAAACCCAACAGTCAAAACGACCCCCTATGAGCAGCACTTGGCGACAGTGGAAAGGAAAAACTCCCTTTTAACAGGAAGAAACCTCCAGCAGAACCAGGCTCAGGGAGGGGCAGTCATCTGCCGCGACCGGTTGGGCTGAGGGGAGAGAAAGACATGCTGTGGAAGAGAGCCAGAGATTAATATCAATTAATGATTAAATGCAGAGTGGAGTATAAACAAAGTAAATAAGGTGAATGAAAAGAAACAGTGCATTATGTGAACCCCCCAGCAGACTAGGCCTATAGCAGCATAACTAAGGGATGGTTCAGGGTCACCTGATCCAGCCCTAACTATAAGCTTTATCATAAAGGAAAGTTTTAAGCCTAATCTTAAAAATAGAGAGGGTGTCTGTCTCCCGAATCCAAGCTGGAAGCTGGTTCCACAGAAGAGGCGCCTGAAAGCTGAAGGCTCTGCCTCCCATTCTACTCTTAAGTATCCTAGGAACCACAAGTAAGCCAGCAGTCTGAGAGCGAAGTGCTCTGTTGGGGTGATATGGTACTATGAGGTCTTTGAGATAAGATGGTGCCTGATTATTCAAGACCTTGTATGTGAGGAGAAGAATTTTAAATTCTATTCTAGATTTAACAGGGAGCCAATGAAGAGAAGCCAATATGGGAGAAATATGCTCTCTCTTTCTAGTCCCTGTCAGTACTCTAGCTGCAGCATTTTGGATCAGCTGAAGGCTTTTCAGGGAGCTTTTAGGACAGCCTGATAATAATGAATTACAATAGTCAAGCCTAGAAGTAATAAATGCATGAATTAGCTTTTCAGCATCACTCTGAGAAAGGATGTTTCTAATTTTAGAAATATTGCGCAAATGCAAAAAAGCAGTCCTACATATTTGATTAATATGTGCATTGAAGGACATATCCTGGTCAAAAATGACTCCAAGATTTCTCACAGTGTTACTGGAGGCCAAAGTAATGCCATCCAGAGTAAGTATCTGGTTAGACACCATGTTTCTAAGATTTGTGGGGCCGAGAACAAGAATTTCAGTTTTATCTGAATTTAGAAGCAGGAAATTAGAGGTCATCCAGGCCTTAATGTCTTTAAGACATTCCTGCAGTTTAACTAATTGATGTGTGTCATCTGGCTTCATTGATAGGTAAAGCTGAGTATCATCTGCATAACAATGAAAATTGATGCAGTGCTTTCTAATAATACTGCCTAAGGGAAGCATGTATAATGTAAATAAAATTGGTCCTAGCACAGAACCCTACAGTGGTACACTGGTAACCTCACAGCAGGACGTTCTTAATTCAGACCTGCTTGCTATGTTTTTTGTGCGCCGTTTGTATGTTTTTCATGTACCTGGGTGGGTTCCATGCTTAATTCCAGAATCTCCAGAATGTACCCCACCTTTCACTCAGTGGCAGCTGTCATGTCCTCCAGCTCCCCCACAACCCTACATTGGATAACTGGTCAAGAAAATGGATGGACGAACGGATGGATGGATGAATGGAGAGTAAAATAGGTGGAGAAGGATAAGTGAAAAATGTCAGACATATAAAATTTGTTTTTTAACTAGATTCACACTGGCAAGAACATTCCTAGAATTTCTCCCATGACTGTGGTCTGAAAAATCATCTGTCCCTATCTCTGCAACTACAAATTCATCATAAAAATCCCTCACCAGCTTTTTCCCAGTGCACACTGATGTTCAGCAGGGGAATAGCGAGTAGATTTGAGGTTACACTGGTGTACTGAGAAGTCAGTGTGCGTTTGTCTATCTATTCTAGGTCTTCTTATGGCTCCCAGAGGAAGTATTTTGCAGGGAAAAGCAAAAATATGCCACCCAAAGTTGTTCCACAACCCCTGACCTATATGACATCCCTCGTTAGTCACAGGTCAGTCCATTTTCATAGATCATATCAGGTTATTTACCTACTGGCTGCACATTGCTAAACTCTGCACCCTAAAATAATACAAATACAGTATTTATGTTAGTGCATCTCATCTGCATATGCAGTGTGTGGTCATTTCTGTGTTTAAACCAGTATTTCTCATGAGAAGAGGAATTTATATGTTATGAATCAAGTTTGACCATCAGGCCCAGCGGTCTGTATTTCACTTGTTGTCAGCTTAATGTCTCTAATGTAAAACTGTCAAGCTATCAGTCATGAGAAAATTTCTCATGACTGATAGCTGAGGGGTTGAAGCGCCATTCTTATTTATAGTTTACATTTCATGGATGCCTTGTAAGGAGGTGCCCCTCCATTGTTGCTGCAAAGCCCAAAGTCAACATTGTTGCCAGAGATTATTTAGAAAGAGTTTTAACCCTGTATGGCTGTAGGTTGTAGCTAGAACCTACACACTGGGAATCATCATGTTTTTTGTGTACTGAAATGAAGTTGAGATGATTAATTTCTAATGCTGATTTATCTGTTTCTGGTAGTTGTTCATATTTATTATTTCACAAGGTGTTAACAAATAACAGGTTGTGAAATTCATTTGGCCTGGCTCTATAAAAAGCCCTCCAGAAAGCTCAGACATCTTAGTATTCATCACTAATTGAAGAAAATAAAAGCAACCCCATTTTTCTTTTCAGCCCTGAAGCCAGGCTGAGAGTCAGAGCTCTGTTGAGCTGAGTGTCCAACAGTATCCACTTTGGCCGGGGGAGTTTGCATGTTCTCCCCATGTCTGTGTGGGTTTTCTCCACGTACTCCGGTTTCCCTCCAGAATCCAAAGACATGCAGTTAGTGGGGTTAGGTTAATTGGTGATTCCAAATTGCCCATAGGTGTGAATGTGAGTGTGAATGGTTGTTTGTCTCTCTGTGTCAGCCCTGCGACAGGCTGGCGACCTGTATAGTACCCTCCCTCTTGCCATAATAAAAAGCTGGGAAAGGCTCCAGCCTCCCCAGGACCCTGAAAAGGATAAGTGGAAGAGAATGGATGGATGGATGGATGGAGAAAAGATTATTCATAACCATCTCAAAGACATATCTTCATGTTTAGCTACTTTCAGTACTACTGATATTTATTTAGACTCTTTCCCTCTGATTGATCTTCCTGACTTAACTTCAGTGGTTACTTCCTCCAGACCATCAACATGTCTCTTAGACCCCATTCCTACTAGACTGCTCAAAGAAGTCCTCCCATTAATGCTTCAGTCTGATCAATCTGTCTTTATCAGTTGTCCCTATTAGTGATGGCTTTTTAAGTAACGGTTTAATTTCTGCCACCTTAAAAGCCATCACTCGACCCAGCTGTCTTAGATAATTATAGGCCAAACTCCAACCTTCCTTTTCTCTCAAAGATTCTTGAAAGAGTAGTTGTAAATCAGCTAACTGATCATCTGCAGAGGAACGGTTTATTTGAAGAGTTTCAGTCAGGTTTCAGAATTCATCACAGTACAGAAACAGCATTAGTGAAGGTTACAAATGATCTTCTTACAGCCTCTGACAGTGGACTCATCTCTGTGCTTGTCCTGTTGGACCTCAGTGCAGCTTTGATACTGTTGAGCATAACATTTTGTCACAAAGATTAGAGAATGTCGTAGATATTAAAAGTACTGTGCTGACTGGTTTGAATCATATTTATCTAATAGACTCCAATTTATTCATGTAAATGGGGAGTCGTCTTCACAATCTAAGGTTAATTATAGAGTTCCACAGGGTTCTGTGCTGGGACCAATTTTATTGACATTATATATGCTTCCTTTTGGCAGTATTTTTAGAAAGCATTACATACATTTTCATGTTTATGCAGATGATACCCAGCTTTATTTGTCTATGAAGCCAGATGTTGCACAACAATTAGTTAAACTGCAGGAATGTCTTAAAAACATAAAGGCCTTGATAACCTCTAATTTCCTGCTTCTAAATTCAGAGAAAAACTGAGTTTTTTTTTTATTTATCATTCACCTCTTTTCACTCTGTTTATATACCACTCTGCATTTAATCATTACTTATTATTGATCTCTGGCTCTCTTCCACAGTATGTCTTTTGTCCTGTCTCCCACCCCTCAACCCCAACAATCCCTGACCTTGTTTCTGCCAGGGGTTTCTTCCAGTTAAAAAAAGAGTTCTTCCTTCCCACTGTCATCAAGTGCTGGTTCAAAGAGGATCGTTTTGATTGTTGGGTTTTCTCTGTAATTACTGTATGGTCGATTTGAGGCGTCTGTTATAAATAAAACTGAATTGAATTGAAAATTGTAGAAGGGTCATGGTAAGACTAATGTTAAGGTAAGGCTAAATTTAAGGGTTTAGGTTTATGTCCAGGTTAAGTTAAATGGTTTGATAACCTCTCGAGACCCTGAATCCTCATAGGGAAATTTCTTTCTGTTTAATGATGATACTTAAATTTTATATTTATCAGATCCAACTAATCCTAAATAGCCAGGAGAAATAACAAAAAATTCATCCTTTAGAAACTTATTTACCATTGCTCTGTGTTTCTGTAGTTTTTTTTTGTTTTTTTTTTTTAAATCTTTTGGATATAATAAAACACACTACAGCTGTACCAGTGTGTCCTTTCACTGCTTGGCCTCTTACATACCCAATAGTACTTTTCGTATGAAATATATAATGCTGGTGACTTTGTCATGTTGGATTTTTCATTCAGACAAGGTTGTTTTTTACAGTGTGATCCCTCCGCCTTCAGTTAGTCTGTTTTGGAAAGGCTCACAGTACATTCAAGACATTTTCAAATCACAAGACTAGACAGTACAGGAAGCCCACCCTTGTAATTTGCATACGTTGCCTGGTTAGCTGTGGTCTGTTTCTCAGAGTTTGGAAATATTTTATTCAATGCAACTCAATACCACTACCATGAACAGTCAACAATATAAAGATTTCTTAAACTTTAGGAAATTGTTTTTGATGCCTTCATCATTATTTTTTCAGCACATGCACACCTGGTTGCTGTCCTTTACAACACTCACTGGCTACTGACCAGCTGTGCTGTAATAGATGGGGGTTAAAAGTATTGTTGATGAGGGAACGGAGAAGTGTCTGTATGTTTTCCACCCACATTTCTCAGGGGAATTTGAACTGGTGACCTTCCAGTTACCAAACTTGCATCTCTAAACTTGATGCTGCTGCAACCTTGATTAGATCAACTTGAAACAGAGCAGTAATACCAGATGAATTTGCAAACTATTTGTGCATTACATTATCTGTGCATCTACATACTTAAGGTTCAAGTTCTTCAAAAACACATGGTGAGCCTGCCTTTTGTTTAAACCATGAGAACTTATTTTGCAGTTTCTGCAACATATACAAATCAGAGCTCCTTATGTAAAAAGTGACTAGAACAATTTACTCAGTGTGAAATTGCACGTGTTGAACTTTGATTTGAGTTGATTAAATAACTGGTTGATCTCCAGTGGGAGGTTTGTTAAACGTGTTTACATGTGGTCACTTCCTTTGGTGTCTGTGTCCTGCCCAGGAGTCCATACGCTGTATTTAACATCGCACCTACAAAATGAGGCCATGTGAGACTGAAACTTATGAAACACATGTGAGGATTTCACTTTGCCCTTTTCCCAAGTATAGCAAGTTCACAATGTGAGCTCCATACTGGGTATGAGAAAAATCTAACCTCTCAAGGGTCAGCCAGGGAAGTCCAGTCCAATATAATCTGATTTTGTACTCCAACAGCCACACTGAGAATAAGATGCTGGGTGCTTGTTTATGTTTCAAAACCTTAGAAAACTGTACAGGAAAAAAAAATCAAGCTTGTCATTACATTGCTCAGATTTCTCGTTTTACAGGAATTGGCACATTTGGTAACATTAACATTCATTTAACTTGGCATTAAACCAGATCTAACCACTTCAAGGTATACCTTTGCAACATGTTTCAAAATAGCAATTACCAGTGACTTAAGAGGGGGGAATTACATTTAGTCTTGTACAGTTTATTTCTTTCCATGTATTTTCCATCTATATTCCCTTATGTTAAAAAGGGAAAGAATGTTTAAAAAAAGGAAAAAAAAGAAAAGAAAAGAAAAACTGTCTTTCAGCCAGCTGCTCCTTTTACAGCATCTGACGGGGAGCTGGAGAGCTTCCTAAAGCACCAAAAATGAAATTCACACCATCTCTGATATAGTCAGAAAATTACAAGTGTGTCAGAAAAACTCAGATAGCGTAACAGACAGCGAGTTCAATAATACCAACAGAGTGGTGATAAACAAGGAGGAATCTCAGAAAAAAGCAGTGACTGTGTTGTTTCAGACCTGCAGCAAATTATGATGTGCTCCTGAGAAATGTTGGCAGATTTGCTTGAACTCTATTCTCAGTGGTTCATCAGACTTCACAGAAAATTTTCTCCCAAAAGCTCTGCTCGGAAAGTCTCTTGTGGAGTTAAACTGTATAGAAATTCTGTTTAAGCAGAAGAAGTTTGATATTCATCTTTTGTCACATACTCGCATACAGGATTTAAGACTGTAACAGATGAAAAGAGTTTCAAATACAGATAAAGTGACATTATCTAGAAAATAAGGTGATCATTTTCTATGTTTTTTACAAACAGAAAAGTCAGTTGATCACATTTTATTCATATGGTGCACTTTCACTTTTATATAATAAATAAATAAATAATTCATAGGATTTTAAAGCAACCCCAAACCTGATCATGATTATAGGGTTCCATAACTTACATTTTCATAAGTGTAGCTCCTGCATTGGTAACATCCCCTAACTAATCATTTTTTAACTGCACTTTTATCTTACAACATACTGCACCTCTAGGTGACCACTTTTTTTTTTTTTTTTAAACCAGTGCTATTTAAATGTTAATAGATTTAAATTTGCACTTTTTTTTTTTCCAAATCACAGGGAAATGTGCTCTGTTGGATTGGTTGCTGTTGAGCCTATTTGAGTACAGTGAACTATCACTTTGAGGTGATTTGAGTTTGTTGCATGCTGCATTATCCTGCAGCCATTTGAAGATGGGCAGACTGTTGTCACAAAGGGATGGACATAGTCATCTATATTCCTAAAGACATTAAATTGCTGTCATGTGATTGGCTAAGTAAATATTTGCATTAATGAACAGTCAGACAAGCATAGTTAAAAAGTAGCTAGTGAATTTATGCTAAACCTTCAATCTTTAAAGTAAATATTAGCTATAACTGTCAAATGAATCTGATATAGCTAATAAAAGTGTAGTACTCCTAATTAAAGTGTATTGCAATGTAAAGTATCTACATATTATCTTGTTATTATAACATCCATCCATCCATCCATCCATCCATCCATCCATCCATCCATCCATCCATCCATCCATCCATCCATCCACTACTGTTACTTGTTACCTTGGGATGAAAATATGAATGTGTTTGTTCATTGTTTGCAGGGTTTAAACAAGCAGTGAGCTCCAAAATGGGCCCTAAAGAAATCTTTACATTCTTAAACTATGAATGACACTTTTAAAAGCATGTAAACTCTCAGCAGGTTTACATCATAGATGCTAAATAAAACATGAAACTGTTTGCCTCCTTTTACATTGAAATCAGTGGTGGTTCAGTAGTAACTGCCTGCAGGGCATTTCTGCCTTCCAAAAGGAAATAGCTGAGAAGTCAGCTCTTCACTACGTTAATGATGCTTGTCTGTTGTATGCCAGAAGAGGAATCTGATAACCAGGCAACAAAGACACAGTCTGCACAGTCCTGCATCACAGTGAAACGACTCATTAAACGGGGATCATTGTGAGCCTTTTGTACGTGATGTCTTCCAAAATGAGCCGTGAATGATGACATCCTTTTTCATCTTGTTCGTTTTTTGTTTTTTTTTTCCCCAGAATATGCTAATAAACAAAGACATATCACGTCCTTTCTTTGCTGTGGAACAATTGTGAGTCATTGCTGACAAATAATGACATTCATCTTGTTTATCCTCTTTCTTCCTCTGCTGTGCTTTGACTCTCATAAGGGATGTCCCCACATGGAAAGAGTGACCAACCTGTTTCTACAAGTGATGCCTGTGACCTTTTTCTCCCCTGTAAGGTTAGAAAAACACTGAGAACTCAGCCATGATGAATTTGAGGACATTCCAGAATTCCCATGAGCTGTTTACACTAATGCCTTTCGATTTGATAGTAGAGAAATGTCTAGTGGGATATGTGGTTTCTGTGGCAAGAGGAATTGTGAACTCTTTCATCCTTACTGCTCGCCCTACACAATGACACTGTCAGTCGCTCAAACATCGTCAGTCTTTTTGAGGCAGTGTTTGTTGTTTTTTGTGTGTTTAGGTCTGGAGTTGATTGTCTGCAGGGGGTAACTAGGGCTTGCATAATGTGGAGGGGGGTCACAGCACAATCAGTTACACAAGGCACTCAAGCATAGGCTAATGAAGGGATAAAATTAGTGGCAGTTTGCTGTTGCTCTGCATGGAGTGATGTATATTTAACATTAAATTTACCTGTTATGAAAATGAGCAATTTGTTAATGTTCTGATTAAGACTGATAAAGAAAGAGTTATGAGAAATGCTGACTGAGCTTTCATCATCACTCTAAGAAATTGTTGCATCTCAAATCATATCGTTCAATACTTTACTATCAGGTATTGATGTTAATTAGTTGTAAAATTTTTGCAAAATGCTGCAGCTAGTGTGACAATTACTTCAATTCAATTCAATTCAATTCAATTCAATTCAGTTTTATTTATACAGTGCCAAATCACAACAGTTGCCTCAAGGCTTTTTTGTAAGGTAAAAACCCTACGATAACTACATAGAAAACCCAACAGTCAAAACAACCCCCTATGAGCAAGCACTTTGCGACAGTGGAAAGGAAAAAACTCCCTTTTAACTGGAAGAAACCTGCAGAACCAGGCTCAGGGAGGGGCAGTCATCTGCCACGACAGGTTGGTGCTGAGGGGAGAGAGACAGGACAAAAGACATGTTGTGGAAGCAAGCCAGAGATTAATATTAACCCATGATTAAATGCAAAATTTGTATTAAGAGAATAAAAATAAGTAAATGAAAAGAAATATTGCAGCAAAACTAAGGGATGGTTCAGGGTCACCTGATCCAGCCCTAACTATAAGCTTGATCATAAAGGAAAGTTTTAAGCTTAACCTTAGACAGAGTGTCTATTTTTGCCAAGCTGGGAGCTGGTTCCACAGAAGAGGGGCCTGAAAGCTGAAGGCTCTGCCTCCCATTCTACTCTTAAGTATCCTAGGAACCACAAGTAAGCCAGCAGTCTGAGAGCAAAGTGCTTTATGACGGTGATATGGTACTATGAGGTCCTTAAGCTAAGATGGGACCTGATTATTCAAGACTTTGTAAGTGAAGAGAAATGAAGAGAAGTCAGTATAGGTTAAAAGTGCTCTCTCTTTCTAGTCCCTGTCAGTAGTCTAAGATGCAGCACTTTAGATCAGCTGATGACTTTTCAGGGTGCTTTTAGGACAGCCTCAATGTAATGAAAAACAATAGTCCAGCCTAGAAGTAATAATGCATGAATTAGCTTTTCAGCATCACTCTGAGAAAGGATGTTTCTAATTTTATAGATATTGTGCAAGTGCAAAAAAACACTCCTTCATATTTGTTTAATATGTGCATTGAAGGACATATCCTGGTCAAAAATGACTCCAAGATTCCTCACAGTGTTACTGCAGGCCAAAGCAATGCCATCCAGAGTAAGTATCTGATTAGACACCATGTTTCTAAAGTTTCTAGGGCTGAGTACAATAACTTCATTTTTATCTGGCTTTAGAAGCAGGAAATTAGAGGTCATCCATTCATCTTTAAGACATTCCTACAGTTTAACTAATTGATGTGTGATCATCTGCATAACAATGAAAATGTATGCAACACTTTCTTAAAATACTGCGTAAGGGAAGCATGTATAGCGTAAATAAAATTTGTTGTCCCAGCACAGAACCATGTGCAACTATATAATTAAATTAGTGTGTGAAGAAACTCCCTATTTACATGAGCAAACTGGAGTCTATTAGATAAATATGATTCAAATCAGTGCAGTGCAGTACCTTTAACACCTGTGGCATGGTCTAATCTCTGTAATAAACTATTATGGTTAACAGTATGAAAGCTGCACTGAGGTCTAGCAGGACAAGCAGATGAGTCCACTGTCAGAGGCCATAAGAAGATTGTTTGTAACCTTCACTAATGCTGTTTCTGTATTGTGATGAATTCTGAAACTTGACTCTTCAAATAAACCATTTCTCTGCAGATGATCAGTTAGCTGTTTTACAACTACTCTTTCAAGGATTTTTGAGAGAAAAGAAAGGCTGGAGATTGGCCTATAATTAGGTAAGATGGCTGGGTTGAGTGATGGCGTTTAAAGTAATGGTTTAATTACTGCCACCTTAAAAGCCTGTAGTGCATAGCCAACTAATGAAGATGGATTGATCATATTTAAGAATTAAGCATTAATTATTGGCAAGACTTCTTTGAACAGTCTAGTAGGAATAGGGTCTAATACACAAGTTGATGGTTTGGAGGAAGTAACTATTGAAGTTAACTCAGAAAGATCAATCAGAGAGAAAGAGTCTAAATAAATACCAGCAGTGCTGAAAGCAGCCAAGCATGAAGATAAGTCTTTGAGATGTTATGACTAATCTTTTCTCTATTGGTTAAAATTTTATTTGTGAAGAAAGTCATGAATCACAGCCAATTTGTATGCACAACATAATATGTTTTTTTTTTTTTTTTTTTTTTTAATTTTAAATAACTCTACACTGTTGAAATGTTGGTAGGCAGTATACTGTAGGGATGTATATATGTATAAAAATATATATATTTAGAAGCATCCACCCAGCTAATTGGGGCTCCACTAGTTTCCTTTCAAGTTGAAGGTGATAACAAGGCTCCCATTAGTCACTAGGGTTTAATATTTTTCCCGAAAATGACATGAATCAAATCCCGGGAAATGAGGAGCCATTTCCCGGGAATCCCGGGAAAAAGTTTATTTATTTATTTATTTTAATTAGGCCTTCTGTAGCCTGTGTCGGCCTTAACCTATTCTGATATTGTAGAGGTAGCTTTCCAGCTATGTCCTGTTATGCCCAGTAGGGGGTAACGTCGGCTTGATTAACGCAATAAAACCTACATCTCGACATTCGAGTGCTCGAGCTATGCGGTGTTGTATCGTTCCTCAACACTCCCTTAACAAATATAATTCGAATATTCCTCCATTGTACATGGAATTATACCAAGATATTTTACAACTGCTGGTACAAAACAATACGGTTCATCTCCACAGCATTGATAATGGCTCAGCCACGCTGTCGTGGCGACATCTGTTGCACTATATCTCCACCAGTGGAACGCTGTAATAGTCATTGAAAAGTTAACTACCGTACTACACTATAATATGACATAACACAGGGCCTCGAGTAATGCACTACGACTTGGTCATTGCCATTCTGGCAACAGCAAATTTATAACACCGTGTCTGAGGGTTAAAGTAGGTTCGCTGTGAATCGTCTATTGAAAAACTGGCCAATCATTATAGCCTAAAAAATATACATTTTACTCAACTCCATTTTAAAAGCGAAATATGTTAAAGCAATCTATTTCATGATCATTTCTTCACCCATTAGGCCCGTATCCTAATTCATGATTGTTAGTAAGCGGCTGCAAACGAGGAAAAGAAACACTCGAAGTTAAACAGATATTTCTTTATTGTTCAGGGCAGGCATATTTTATAGGCTATATAATGCAATATAACAATATATAATAATATGAAATTATATAATACAAAATACCTTAGGGTAAACACATTGCCTACGATTTCAACAAATTAAAGAGGAAAAAAGTACAACTGTGTAATACCTCTATTAAAACGCTTGAGATGAAGGCTGAAGCCTTAAACGGAGGCTGAACGTGCCTGAAATGAAGAGTAATGCTTTTCGCATTAAACGAACCCTTCTCTCAATATTTCCTTTAAATTTAACATTCTGAAGCTTTCTTTTCTTTCTGAAAGTCAAATCGACGCGCGCGACTTTTTTCCCGGTTTCCCGTCTAACGTTTCCCGGGAAACGGGAAATGGTTCTGATCGCATTTCCCGGGAATCCCGGATCCCGGGATTAAACCCTATTAGTCACTGCACCTGTCCAGCACATAGCTTTCAATAAAATCAAAAGAAAGTTTTTTAAACTGAATGGCAGCCAGGTTTCCCCAATTACTAACTTTATGCTAAGCCCAGTTAAGCTAACTGTCGCCCTCAACTTTCTATTTAATGCACAGATACAAGAGCAGCATTGATCATTTTTTAATCTAATGAAAGAGAATAACAAATTTTAAAAAAATCTTAGATTTGTTGATAGTCATTTTTATTTAGTTGCATTTGCACACAATGCCTGTGTGTTTGCATGTGTACATTAGTTTTATATTTTGCCTCTAAACATACATGCTAACTAGTCACTGGGTGCATGTTTACTTTATCTTTCAGCACCACGCTCATGATGTCTCATTTTCTCTGGCATTCTTTTCGTATAACAGCACACACACACAGACACACACACACACACAGACACACACACACACACACACACACACACACACACACACACACACACACACACACACACCACACACACACACACACACACACACACACACACACGCCCCAGTGTGGATTTATAGCCAACATGTTTTCTATTAACTTCAGCTCGGCTGGTTGGGTATTAAGTTGTTCAAAGATGAATAGATGAGGAGCCTCAAATCATGCGGGATTACCTGCAACCTCTGAGACCAAATCAGCCGGGCAATTTGTTGTCCAACCTGGTTATATTCTCTGTCTCAGGTGATTTGAGTTGAAGGCTGCTGTGTGCTGTTTTAGTGTGGTTGTTGTTGTGCGAAGGTCATGATATTTACAGAAGACAATCTTTTACATTTTAGTTGTTTCATTGAACAGCATATTTACTTCAAGTGCACAATGAATGGTGATTTATAAGAGGCAGTGGATAAGGAAAAGAAAATCTATACTTGTGCTGTGAAACAGACTTCCTTTTAATACTGAGCTGACATGTAGATATATAGTTTTGGCTTTAGTTTGTCTATTTTTTAGGGTAATATACTGCTGTGTAATTTTATTCAGTTTGCTCAGTTATACTTTTAACCTTTCTGTCTTTGGAACATTTAACACAGAGACCCCATAAAAAGGAGCTCTTCATTGAGATTGCATTGGGCACCTTAAAGGGAATGGTGGAGAAGCGGGATGACTGGCACGCATAAGTGGAAGAATCATTTGCAGTTACTTACAATATTTTCATGAAATAGAGCCAAAGGAGTTCCTGCGTCACTTACGGATCTTATATACAGTTTTTAAGTAAACATAATGTTACACACAGGATGGCATGGGATACTATGTAATATAATATGTGTGTCATATTTTATACACAAGATCACTGCCTCCTTGAACTGTATGTGAGGTCCACTTTCCCCTGAGCCATTTGTGTCAACATTTGCTCTGCTGCTTCATGTGTTGCTATGTCTCTTCATCAATCTGTGCTTTTATTGTTCTTGGTTGGACAATGCATGTCTGATTCAGCTTTAATTAGCCCGCTGGACACATTTTATTAGTCACAACTGGCTTGTAATGTTTTATCTAGCGTTATTAAAAATCTTTCGCAGGCTGACCTGAGGCCTCTTAATGTTTGGTTAGATTTTTTTTCTTGGTGTAAAAACCCCTTCAGATTCTTTAGTTGAGTCGAATGAGAGCAATATGTCAGTAAAAATACATCTTATTAAAGAATTCTGTGTGTATGTCAGGCACCTCCGTTGTGCCTGGGTCTCAGCTGAGTAAGCACAGTATAGAAATCCCATAATCATTTCTGAATGTGCCCAAAAGGCCCAAACATGTAACTATGACCCTCTAAACCACTTGGTCCACATCCAAATCATGTCTCACGTTCCTCATATGTATCTACACAGAGGTCAGAGAACAGAGCTGTACCATGAAATTAATCCGCTCTACATGGTTCCACTTTATTAGAGCTGACAGCTTTTTAAAGCTACACGGGCTCCCTGGTGTCGCAGACGGGGAGTAATGAACCAGCACAAAAGAATACTTCTGAAACCTCAGGTATTAAAATATCAGAGAGGGATGCTAATAGGCGTTACATGTGCTGTGCTCCTCTTTATCGTGCCCAAAAATTTGCAGAGTGGTTTTCAGTTATAAGGTGGAAAATGTTAAATGATAGCCCCTTTGCATTATTGGTTGAGTCTTAAAGTGGTTGTTCTAGGCAATGCAAGACTGTTTGTGTGAGGTTCTGGTTTTGCTTTTCCATTTGAGCAGGTTGATTTTTGTGAACCTGCGACAGGAAGTCTAGTCTCCAGTGTTTTTTTGTTTTTTTTTTCTCTATGAGAGATTTGTGTGGTCTGCAGTTCATTGAACTCCACCTGTCTGAGGTGTGGTGCCGCCATTTAATATTACCATCAAACAGGGTAAGTAACTACTCATGACAGTTCCCGAAAAGAAAAAACGTCTCAGTCTGCCAGGACATTTCTCAACACATTCTAGTCGTGCTGGCCCACTAAAACACCACTAACATATTCAAATGCATAAATGACACCAGTATGATTGGACTTATTAATAAAAATAATGATATCCAATGTTGCAGGAGGTGAATTGTTGTGTATTTGGCAGTAATAACAATCTGATATTTAATACCTCAAAATCAGTGGAAATTATTTTAGACACAAGGAGAAGAACTGATTTCAAAGCCCAGAATTACATCTCTATATCTACCTCTACATCATCAGCCAGGCACAACAAACACTTCATCAGACAGTCACACTAGGAGAAAAGTGGAGTGGATTGCTACCAAAGCCTTGAACGTAATTGATTCTGACCGTCTAGGAGTTAAGTCAGTGTATATAATGCATATGTTCAACTGTTCAACAAAAATAAAAATACACCTTTTCTGTCTTCTGCCTGCTGGAAGTTGATACCATTAAATTCAAAACCAGCTTTTTCAGCCCTTTGCAACCCCTTTCACCAGCATATGAACTCCCTCATATACTGACCTCTGTGTGCCATATTCACTGTACTGAACTGAGACTGAATTTGTTTGCACGGCATAAATGTCACACTGATGTTGGGTTGTTGAAAAGCTGAGAAACTCGACTGGATGTGTCAAATTCACAGTATATATTTTCATCATTTGTATGTCGCTGTGATTGTTGATGTTGTCTGTGCTTGTTTTTTTCTTTCTTTTAACACAGGAGATGAGACGCCATAGATTTCCAAAGCAAATACACAAAGAATGCCAGGGATTTTTGGAAAAAGATTTAGCAGATTTTCCTTCTAAAGCTGGAGAAATTCTGATACAGCTTTGTCTTTTATGCACCGTATTGCTCGTTTACATTACACCAGACAAACAGAGTGCAGTACCAGTCCTGCTTCAGCTTTTTCAGATCCATCAGAGGTCTTGTGTACAAAGACAGTGCCGGTGACTAGTGTGGTGAGTGCTGTCACACCAGCTCTCCCTTTCACACAGACATCAGTTCAGCTCTGCAGGCTTAAAGCTGCAACAACAATGGCAGCAATCCATCTCTGTACTTTTAACAGAGGCGGATTGTGGGGTGAGGCAGGATAGCGGTGCATCAGTCCCACAATGAACAGGCTGCTTAAAAGAGGTGAAAAAGCCTAAAAGAAGAGTGAATGCTGAGCTTTATCTAACAGGAAAGACTCTCAGCTCTAATGTGATGCTCATATGGCTCCAGCTCCACTTCACTCCTACTCAAAACTCATATAACGCATCTTTAAATCATCATTAATGACAAATACACAAATAACTGATCTTTATTTGATATAAGTTTATTGAAAAAAAGGGGATGATATCAAAGCTAAAATACTGCCTCTTTGTTTACAATCAGTGAAAATACAGAGTAATACTCTAATACATCTTATGTATAGAAGAATGTGTCAGAAGCTGCCTCAAAAGAAATGAAGTCATTTCACATTGTCTTGGGTCCTAAGTAAAATACAACTTCAGTTATTTTAGTAACACACTAATGGCAAGTAATTGCGACCCTGAATATATATTTGGTCTAAACACAAGGAAAAGTGTCTTTGAAAGATATATTTGCACAGTGATAATGGTGCTGGAATACAGTTTTGTCTGATATGATTTGATCCCACAAAATATGCTCTGTACTGACAGGTTAGTGAGAGTGCATTTAACACTGCACAGGCTAAAAGTTTCCACAGGGGCCACCGGACTAATTTAACAGCACTTAACGTCTATTTAATACAACTAAATACTTATTACATTATGTGAATCTTAAGAACATAAATCATGAGTGACACAGAGGATATGTTGTTGATAGTTTCTTTAACATATTTCTTATTAGCTTAATAAAGTTAGTCCTGTTACTTAGATAATAATCACATTATAAATGAAAAAGCTGGACTTTTTCTACAGGTGGATGAAACCCTATATTTCATTAACTAATTATGGAGTGATCGTGGTTTAACACAATAATAAGATTTATCTTTGTCTATCAGTGTGTTTGGAAAATAGCCCACTTTTAGCTTATTAAGCAATGTGTTTACACAAATCAGTATAATTATATAAGATTCTTGGCCATTACAGTCACGAGAAGTGAATTACACTTACAGGACTGCTGCACCATTAGCTCCAAATTGATAAGATTATCACCATAACCTGCCATTCAGTAAGTAGACCATATAAAACAAAACACTGACAATAACAGTGACCACAAGCACTTGGACTTCCATAATGATTTTCTGGGAGAAAACAAAACAAAACAAAACAGTTTCGCGGCATGGCAGCAGTTTAGTGAAACTGAAAAGAAAGCCTGTGGGGTGCTGGGAGTGTCCAGATTGAAAGCACATGCTGGCCTCTTGGATCTAAACTCAGAGTCTTTATTCTGTTTTGGGCCCAGCAGTTCTTTTGACATATCATACATCAACTTAAGTAAAACTTAAAAAAAATCCTCAAATCATGTGGTTGATGGGGACAACTGGTGGGCTGCGCTGAATAGTTTCCTGACACGTGCAACACAGCGACAATGGCTTTTGCTTTCAATCACTGCAGGTTGGACTGAATTTGATTTAAGTCACACTTTCTGCATCTGAGACTGATAAGGAAACAATATGAACAAACTCAGAACAACATTTAGTTTGATCATAATCTATAATCTAAAGAAAATGCTAGTAATAGTAATGTATATGTGTTGCATACTGTGCATAACAGACTTTTACATATATGTGAAATATTGCATGAATCCTCAAAAATGAAGTCAGATACTGTTTCTAGCTCTTTAATGAATGACCTTCATTTAGTAGTTTCTGCCTGCTGTACATTGCATTACAAAAACAGTTTGCAAGATTATACTCAATATAAAAATAAAGCAATTATGTTAAAAAAAATGATCATAAAGTGGCTCACACGTATATAAAAACTGGTAATTAAAACTGTTCTCTTTGCCACTGTGAACATTCCCTGTGAGGCATTTATCTTTCGGCGATTTGTGACAGTTTAGTAGCTTTTCATTCCTACTAAGGACAGGTGTTGGTATATGAAAGCACTGCAGGTAACTACTTATGTTGTCAAAGTGTAAACTGTTATGAATTGTAATGACCTGCTACCTGCTTTACCTAAAAATCCATGAAATAGAAAGTTGTGATTTGTGGCTCGTGTTTCTTGATGGTGCATAAATATTTGGTCTCTCTTCACTAATATGTTCAATCAGTGAAAAAAAAAAGCTGCATTGATAAGTGTTTTATTTCTTTGTAGTCTTTATCAGTAAAGTATGGCCTTAAAATCAGCTAATAATAGCTTTCCATTTCATTTTTCACTCCCAACAACAGCGCTTTAAGCCTTAAGATCAGAACATACTGCGTTTTATTTAAAACACTGAGGGTCATAATCTTAAATCTAACATAAAATGAACACTAAAAAACTGTTATGTCAATGGCTCTGACCCTTTATACTGAACAAATAGCACCATAAGATCAGTGCGCGCTTCTTAGTAGTTTGTGTGAGCTTCCTCTCTGTTCCTGCATCAAGCTCAAAGATGATGCCAGAGCTGTGGTAGGGTGCTCTGCTGTGTTACAGTTAGCCAAAGCTTGTGGATGGTTTGCCCAACTGGCCATTCCCTGAATCTATCCCATGACCCTTTGCTCTCAGAGCAATGCCACTATCACCTCAAATCAGAACAAGCCTTCTGCATTCAGGTTTGGAAATCCCACATCCAAAAATTCCTTATTTGAGTAATATATATACATTAAAACAATGAGTAGAACAATATAAAGTCACATGAACATGACCTGGAAAAATTTTCTTTGGTGTCTGAAATTTCAACATTTCTTTTCCAAACCGCATTTGTTATAACAGAACAGGAATTGGCAACAAAGTCCCAACTGCAATTCTTCTGAGGACGTTGATGTGAATATTTTTTCCTCAGTCAGCAACTTTTATTAAAAATTAATCTGACGTGAAATGATGGTGGCATTACTCACAAAGTCTTGTACGAGAGCTAGAACTGTTCCCTTATAGCTGTGTGATGCAAGAAAATATTATATACAGGCACACAATCAGTGTTCATGTATGCAACATTCTCACACACACACACACACACACACACACACACATACTCTTTGTCACGCCATTCACTCAGTACTCAGCACATATTTTTGACATCAACGTGTGTCCGTCATTCCAAGGTGAAATTGCACTTGGTGCTAACATTTGTTGCCGGATGAGGGAGGTTGGGAAACAAGTGGAATCTTGAGGGAGTGTTGGTGCTCGGGATGGAGTGCAGGTTCTGCAAGCAGTCCAGAAAGTTGGACAGGTACATACAGCGTGTGTACATTCATCCATAGCAGGGGAGGTACAGGGGTTTGACCCGGGAATACCAGGCTGGACGGCATTCGTGACTCCCCTTGTGTTTAGTTTGTCTTGTTAGTGCGTCTTCTAGATTTCTTCACCCTGGAAGGATTCAGAAGGCAACATTCTCATAAGCACAGTATTTCTCATATATAATTTTCTTTATGCTATTTCAACTTATCATATCTTTTAGCTATTTCTGGTCTTTGTAACAGCACTTAGTGTAAAATTTGTGTTTTTAAAGGTTTTCCATTCATTACTGCCTCTCATTTTGAGCATTTCTAGAATACAATAATGAGTCTCATGCCAAGTCCTTTGTGCACTTCTGGTGATTTTCATATAAAAGATGCATGTGAGTGAAATGTAATTTTGTCCAATGAAAGAAGACAGATCAGGAAGTTTGTAAAGCCTTCTAGTGGAATATTATGTGTGCCTAATTGCAAGCATAAATCTTTCATTTCTCTGATGATTTTTATAAGTTTGTGTTTGCCACGCTTGAATTGTGGTGTCTGGGAAACATCACTTTGCAAATCCAGAGGTCGTTTGCATTGGCTAAAGGTGAACATCTGAGTTATGCAAACCTTTGGATTTACTGGATTGATCAGTTAATCATTAAGAGAATCATTAATAAATCATTTGTGTTTTTGGGGGGGGTAGGGGATGGGAGGGTGCCTACATTGGAGCTTAGAGGCTCTTTTTTAGCATCAATCATTGTGGTCTAATGTCCCATTTGTTCCCCGCTGCAAAATCTGTCATGTTAAAAGGCTAATTGATCATTAGAAATATGTGTTTCTGTAAGCGCTATGTGAGCACAGCCGAACACTGTTCTTCTGATTAAATAAGAAATATTCTTGGCTACTGCTGTGTTTCGAATGCCTGAATATAGCGTAACAATGGACAAAAAATGAAAAAGAACCAGTAACAGCGGTGTATGTAAAACCTCAACTGTCAGCCCAAAATGCCTTGTGGAAAAAGCTGAAATATGGTGGCTTTTCAGGCAGTGAGTGGAAAGTTTTGCTTGACAGTTATGATGTGCAATGCATATTCAACTCTTAACCTCTCATACTTACACCAGCTGTATTAGGATGCGTTTAGTTACATGTTAAAGAAGCGTGGTTTCAGAAATTGTGAAAGTTTCTTATATGCATTTTGGTCTTAAAGTTTTCTGTGACTGACTATTTTTGGATATGCAAAATAGGTGAAAATTCCAAATAAAGATGTAGATGTGAATCTGACCCAACCCTAAGGGGAGTCTTGGTTGACATACAGAAGCCCATGAAACATAGCAGTCTAAATATGAAAGGCTGATTTGGTGCGTATGACAGATTGTTTGCTGCTGCACCACATGCCAGCTTCAATGAACTATGACAATGACTGTATTCAGACTGCTTTAAAAAAAAATCTGCAGTCACTGAGGTCCTAAAATAATACACAATGTCTTGCAAATCCTCAGATATTCCTTTATTATTTGTTTTCACATTGTGCATTTTTAAGTGTTTCAAGAAGCAGACATGCAGCCTGGCAATAATCACCACCAGATATGTTGGGAACATTTTTTTTTTTTAATGTGAAAGACAAATATTTACTGCATAGCCCATTAAAAACTGAAACAGCTACTGCAGTTTTTACTGCAGTTTGTACTCCCATAGTGCTGCTTGCCAACAGAACAGCTTTTTTTTATAGATGTGCAATTCATGATTAGAATTATATGATTTTTTTTTACTTATTATTTTTTCTTAGGATTTAAAATTAGTCTTGGTATAATATGAGTACACTGACTTGGCTGACTTTCTCAGACATGCTTATGAGAAAAAAGGAAGCAGACAAGCCAGTGGCAGATTTATCACTGAGCTTACTTGATGCTAATTATTTCACAGATAATAACTCAGTGGCTTACATCAACCATGTCACCAATTTCAGAGACTAATTGTCAGTAGGGGAACTGAGAAACTGCCATGTTTTGAACACTTATTTGCAAGCTTTAAACTTAGTTGGAGAAGGGCACCATATTTCATTTCTGACTTTGTCAGTGATGCTCATACCATTCCTAGATAGATAGAAGGGGGTTTCTTACTTGTTAATGGCATTCTTTAAGTACTGCTGCAGCCATTTGGTCTCAGGGTTGATGCAAACCTCCCTGTTGCTCTTCAGCTTTGCACTGTGGAAGAAAAAAAAAAGTATGAATTGATTTGACTACACAGCACATTGTGCCAAAATGGTGCAACCTTGAAAACACAGCACGAGCGTCCTTTTAATACAGTGATTATTTGATGTCTTAACTTCATCTGAATGTGCAATAGGAAAGCTGTTTGCTTTAATTTATCAGTATCAGTATATACAATGTTGTCTGTGTTTTGATTGGTTGACTTTAATCCTAATTTTCTGACAACATTTGAGAATTGTTATTTGAAACCAGTACAGAATGCACGGGAGCCTTGTTGCATTATGTTTCATATGTTGTTTTTTGTTGAACTATTACGGGGTTCTTGATTTTTTTCTTTATATAAACATCTCCACCAAAAATTGATGCAGAAGAAGGTACAAATTAGCACCACAATATTAATTAGGATGCAGGAAGTGAAGCGTCTGAGGCTCAAAATTTCCTGAGAGAGGAACCCAAGAGCCCAAACTGAATGTGTCTATCTGTGCCCATGCTGGTAGCCAGCTGTCTGGAGTGACAAACAGGCAAAGAAGGAGAACCATAGAAACTATTTAAGTTAAACAACAGTTTAAAAACATTAACTTGGCCTTAATTTTACTAAATTAGTAAGTTTAAAAAAACTACCTGTATATTTCCAGAATGGGGTGTAGATGGATGGGATATGTTTTTGTTGCCACATTCTCCTGCGTTTGCTCATGCAGTATGTTTTTTTCTACACTTATCCTGGTTTCTGCATAAAAGCAGGAGTAGCAGAGATAACGTGGAATCAAAGTGTTTTAAGTCCAAACCAAACTCACAAGCAATGAATCACTTTCAAGGACATATAAGGGTTACAGCTTCAGATTCAGGCCTCCTTTGTAGCTCAGCGGCCTGCAGTGGTGTACAGTGCAGAGATTTTATCTCCTTTTTCAGCTGTGCGGTTAACTAAACTGTAACAAGACTTCTCAGGAACCTCAACAAAGCGTGGCCTGCATTTTAATGTATCCTTAAAGAAGCTCATCTAACCTCCTTCACTGGTTCTCTTCGGTGCACAGCCCTTGTGGTTGTGTGTGGTTACGTTTAACACGATGATTACCAGTCAAGTGTTGTTAGTCACTGGGATGCACGCAGCTAACATTATTGTTAGGCGCACTTCCATTGTATTAGTTATTGTTAGTGAATTACAAATTTAAATAAAACCTAAACACTCACTGGTATGGACTGTCAGGACCCACTAGAACATATATACTCCCCAAAGACGGTAAGTATATATCTTTGTCTCTGGTTAATAAATCAGTAAATATAAATTTTTTACTAATGCAAAAAAACACAAAACACCTTACAGCATCATTACAATTAAAACCAGAGGATTGGTACTTCTAACAAGTTGCCATCTTAAAAAAAATACACCAGCGTTGTTTAATGTAACAGCTATTTACAGCTAACTTGCATTTTTAACCATAATTGGAACAAAAATAGCCACTCAGTGTTTATGGTTCATCTGTTGTTGAATAAATCGTAAGTGAAATGAGGACAACATGTCAGGATGAACTCTACGAGGGCCAAGCTCAGAAACACTTCTGAAAATCTCTGCACCTCAAACAACACATCCAAGCTCAAAGCCGGAGGATTACTGCATATAACAGGCTGTCACCGTCTGCTCTGCGGAAAAAAAAAATCACAGCTCTCTGTTTCTACTCAAGGACAGCTGAGGGGGGAGGCTAATATCACAGATCACACTGTACTGTATGACTTGTAAAGCTGTCTCTGCACAGCACACTAAACATCTTTACACATAGTCTGATATAAACCTTACACGTGGGAAAGCTTTTTGATCAGACTGGTTTCATGTAAAAGTTTTAAAAGGGGCAATTTAACAATGGCATCAATAGCTTTTGCCACCACTCTTAAATCATTTGAGTATATCATTACAGAGTAGAAATTCTAGTATAATTCTATATATAAAAAAGTATATTTTTAAAATAAGTTAAGTGTTGCTTGACCCTCAACACTTTATGTAAAGTAAAATGAATGACTTTTAATACCCTTTCATTCTCCAAAATATAAAATTTTCACAGATAATTTCCCCATCAGGATCCAGCTGGCGTTGCAGGGCGGTCACAGAGTGTGTTGATGTCTGGCCTCTTAATAGAGAGTTAAGCCAGATATTTAGGAGAGGATTTGTTCTGTTGTCATTCACTGACTCTGGGTGAGTTTCAGACCTGATGGGGTGATTGGGAAGGGGGGGGGGGGGGGGGGGGGTCTTGCCCTGCTCCAAACATGTGGATGTCACACCTCTGTGGCAAAAGGTTGTGTATGAGAGTTAACAGCTCAGAGGTGTAGGACCTCACTGCTTCAGATTCTCCTCCCTCCGTCTCACTATCACACATCTCTGTAAATTAAACACACTGCTTTCGTATTCAATTTGTAAATCCCCCTTTGCTTACCCCCCCCTTCCGATATACCAACTCCCTTATTCCTCACCACATTTAGAGGCCCATGAGCAAATGGCCCCTCAACTTAAAAGAGCTGTTTAGGAGCATAAGTCTGAGCCCAAATCCCTCAGACAACATGGTAGTCAGGAGGCCAAACAGCTCAGTAACTGGACCTGTGTTTGCTTTTCCTCCTGGGGTGTCCCCCTCCCATGCACACACACTTTTTTTTGTGTTTTTTTTAGGGGTTGCCAGCTCATCCGTTCGGAAACCCTCTGTTGTTTTGATGTTTCTTCCTTCATCCTGTTGATCTGTCTGCCTGACTGGACCAACTGACAGGCTAAACCCTAACTGACTCGGCTGGAGTATCAAAAGCAGCAGGTAGTAATTACTTCACAGCAAGTTAATACCAACAGTGGTGGCCTGTGTGTGTGTGTGTGTGTGTGTGTGTGTGTCTGGCAGGCGGGGGGGGGGGATTGAGGCTAGAGTGAAGGGCTGAGGGCACACACAGTGGAGCACACAGAGGAGGAGGTTTTTTGGGGGGAAAGAGGGTGTCATGTTACTGGCTTTATTTCATGCATCTCAACAGAGATATCGGAGCAGCGCTTTGTGGGTTCCTTGTCTGAATGACTTCTTGACTCCTCTGGCAGTTTTCTGGAAGGAGGTTAGAGGGAGTTTATAGCCTGGCCACAGGACTGTGTGCCCTTTCTGACCTTTTGCCATTCGGTTACCGCTTCCAACCATCACTAGCCCCCTTCCTCTTTTTTGGTAGAAGCCCCCAGTGTTTTAGCCTTTTGGCCTTGAGGCTTCTGCCAGCCAGATTTTCTATAGCTAACAAATTCAGGATTTTTTTTTTTTTTGGTTAATGTGTTCCAGACCAGTGAAATTATACTCAACATTGCTGGGAAAGGAAAAAAAGAAAAAGTAGACGAGGGACACAAGAGGTCAACAGAAATACAAAGGTAATCACTTTGACCCTTAATTATTGCTTCCTTTGCTAAACATAAATGGCCCCCTCGAGCTCTGACCGTTAGCGCTTTCCTCTCTCTGAGTGGATTGTGTTGTTTTAAAATCAGCCCGCTCACTCAGGAAAGGCTAGAAGTATATTAACACCATACCACAGACATACCTCACACATCATCAGTGAATTACAGTTATTTCTGTTTCCTCTTGTTGATGAACGGCATTGGCTTAGATAGACCAGAAAAAATCATTTACACTTCAAAAAGTGGCCTTTTGTAAATTGTACACAAATAAAATGGGATGAAATCACTGACATGCATTTGCTATTATGATAATTTTTAAAGCCTTTTTTGTGGTCCTTTTGGCATAATTTCAGTTTAAGTGGCTGTCTCTTCATGAATACTGGGAAGAAAAAAAAACTGATGACTGACTTATTAAATTGAAATACTAAATAGTAACATGAACATCAACCTGCATTATCACCCAGCAGATTCTTGAGTTTATGCCATGCATGAGATCTGAGTCGAAATTACTGGGACGGATTTCTAGATTTTAAGAAGTTTGACTTCACTTAATATATAAAAGCAGCACCCATATGAACCTCAGCACACTGAAATCTGAAA
Source organism: Archocentrus centrarchus (assembly GCF_007364275.1). Lineage (NCBI taxonomy): Eukaryota > Metazoa > Chordata > Actinopteri > Cichliformes > Cichlidae > Archocentrus > Archocentrus centrarchus. The sequence goes on along the minus strand of NC_044346.1, from coordinate 29,447,445 downwards.
GAATCTGCTTAAACGGGCCACACGAGTGGCAGACTCATTAAAACAGTCATCAGATAATTACACCAGGAAATGCATTTATTGAAGTCAATCACCCCTGCAACATGAAACCCCTTTACTTACATGACTTGGAAGGGGCAGTTGGGCGTGTGGAGAAACTTGAGCTCTTTGATGGAGCGCTGAGGAACAGTGTTGAGAGTGGAGCGACACCAGCAACGCTCAACCAGACTGATGGGCTTTGCTACACGCAGTGGACAAGAAAAATTGCAAATTAGCACAAAGGCCAGAAAATGCAACAAAAATCAAGAGACTGGGCTGTTAAAATGCTAAAAAGTAATCGCTGTTCCTATTCTTAAGTATTCTTTAGGATCCAAATGTCACACAGACAAAGCAGCACCTGCCTTATTTTAATATGTAAGAGCAAGAAATGCTTAACAAGCTTTTGTGAACAACAGAGAAATCAGTACACAGAGACACGTTCAGTATCGCTCATGTGCCGCTGTGCAAGGCAGTAAGATGTGGCAGACAATGGACTTCAAGATAAATAATTCTATTAACTTGTCAAAGAAAACGCCCTCAGATCATAGTGGATGAAATGAGCAGCGGCGTCTAATACTGGGTCATTCTGGTTCAAATGAGGATTCAAATACCTACATCAACTTGAATCAAAGTCCAAAATCAAACACAGCAGCTTCTAATTCATTCGGGTTGTGATTAAACGTACCTTTTGCCTCAGCGGACAAATTAAAAGCATGTTTAATCTACTGTAACAAATCTTAACAAAGCATGGGAATGTAGAAGTTTACCTGCTATTTCTCTGAACAACACGCTCATTAAAAAGAGATTAGCTCTTTCTGACCACCCTCTCTCTCTCACTCACACACGCACGCATGTGGAATTTTAGCTTTTCACTCCTGGAGCATTCAGCCCAGCCACTCTAAAGGAGAAGGGTCCTCAACATTCAAGTTCCAATATTCACCTCCTCTATGAAAGAACCCTCTGCAGCTCAGACGGCATCAGCAGCCTGTGTGGAGTACATTCTTAAAATGATTACAAATCACCCTTGTGCTTCCATGGAGGCCTGTCGGTGCCCTGAGGACTGCAGTTGCACAGTAATAACACTAAATGCTTCCTTAAAAGTTTGAAAATGAAAGAAATGATTAGGGTTGTAAAATTCTGAGGGAAAAGATGAAGAAAAACCTGCCTTACAATAAAACTTAAAAAGAAGCCAGCCTAATTCCCTTTAATTGCATCATTAGTGGGCTTTGAATGGAAATAAAATGAATTGAAAACCGAAGCTCAAAGTGTTCTTCAGAGAATTATAAAATATAACAGAGCTGAACAAAGCAAAGTGCAAAAACTCACTCTCTGCACCAGCCATGCCCTGCCTACATAAATTTCCAAATTAAAAGTCAGGTGCATCAGCCTTTTTTATTTTTTTCGGGGTTCAATATATTCGTTTTTTTTTTCATAAAGACACACCAAATGTCCTGCCACAAATGGCTAAATCCTCAGTAATACCACTGTGAGGATTCACACCCATTCAGGGTCTTTTCTCATGGGAACTAAGGGATCATTATGCAGCATGCAGCACCACGGCCAGAAGCATGTGTCCACTGCAGATTTATCCCTAATTAGAAACTAATTATAAGAATGCAGACAGAAAAGGCAAATACACACATCTACATCCAGCTCTTGAATATTCAACCTGAGCTCTTGGTGGGGCAGAAACAACAAGCTTAGGATAAATCCTGCTAGGCAACTCAACACCCCGTCTTGTTCCCCACCAAGGTTAACATGTGGGAGATAAATGTGGTGTCACTGCAGAGGCCGCACTTTACATTTAATATAAGATCTTAGCCCCCAAACTGGAAAACCTGACATGCTGTTTGTTTAAAAAGGCTGCAACAGTTTTTTGGGATTCTGAATAATATCAATATATTTTCTCTACTCACAACTTCTCTGAGCACCACAGATCAAGACCTGCAATGGATAATTATTTTTATTCAAGTTTAATTTTCTAATTCTTAGAAATAATAAATTTTGTTCTGTTTGTTTCCATAAACCCAAATACAAACAAACAAACCTTTAGAAGAGAAGATTTGGCGCTTGACCTTCACTAAAAAAAAACTCTTGTATTTAATTTACTCTCCAAGTAATTTCAGTTCTTTCTTTGTAGTTATTTAGTTGACGAATACGTCATTTTGGAAAATCAATCCACTCTGCTGCCTAATTTTCTGTCTAAAAATCCATCAAAGTATAAATAAAGCAGGTGATCCAAGAGCTGGAGTTCAACAGTCTTGCAACAAGATATTTACCATGAAGGCAACATCAATTATAAACATAAAAAAAAAAAATGTTATTAAAACCTGTTTCTTAAATAAACTTGATCCAGAAAATGCTATCGTATATAGCCAAGAAAAATCCAAATGTCAGAAGCTCCAGCATCTTAAGAATCTAAATTAAGCAAAATTAAAATGATGTCAGCAATCTTTCTGAACCATTTAAAGTCAAGTAAGGGGCTGATGTCCCTTTTCTGGACTCACCGTTGGAGGTCGGCACTTGTGTGGCCACGGCCAGCAGAGCCAGCAGTGCCAGCAGTTTGACGTCCATGGCGGTGGGCTTACGGGCTGCAGGAGGGCTGCTCTCTTTCTCTGTTACAATCCAGGACACGACTGTGGCCGCCAGCTTCGGTCTGCGCTGTGTTAAATCTTCAGACGGGAGGGAGAAAGTGAGCAGGGAGAGGGAGTCCCATTTTCTATTGAGGGAGGAGGGGACCCCCGCATGAGGGGAGACGGAGGGGAGGGCAGGGCTGGTCAGGAGAAAGAGGGAGCGGCAGCGACTCAGTAGAAGCTTCCTCGATGGTAAATGCATTGGCTGGGAGTCAAGGAGAAAGTCTTAGGGCAGTTTCCTTCCTCTAAACTAATTTCTTGCAAATTTTTCAGCCATTTTCGCTCAGCATTGCTTCATTGTGTCTATTCAATCTTCTTTGTTGTACTTTTCTTACCCTTCTTCCATTTATTCCCTTCACCTTTTCTCGCCATCTGCCACACACATGCATATAGAACACAGTACAAGCATGTTCCACTAGTCACTGCAGACGCTTGTAAGAGGCAGATCTCCCTGCATTTGGACTAATATTGTTTTATATGTCAGCTGCCTGTTGCGTATTTGACGCTCTCTCTCTCCATGCGCCATTGTTTCTGTGTCGTTCTCATTTTCTCACTTGCTGACTGTCATCTGGCTGGGCTCCTGTCCATGGCGCCTGGTTCATGTCTTCATTGGGACTTCCATTGTTTTCTCTGTGAAGAAACCATTAGCAGACTGATAAGACTTCATGTTTATATCGTTATTAGGACACAGGAAAAGCTGCATTTTAAGAATAATCGTAGATCCATAAAGTGACGAAGTTCTGTGACTCGTTTTGTGCTGTTTTAAAATTAAAACGAAGACGAGAATAGGAAGTGATACTTTTGCAATGTTAATCACAGAAAATATACATACATATATGAATACATTTGAAGCGTAAAACGAATTCTTTCAGAATTCAATTTTAAGTAAAACAAAAAAAGCTCAATGAAAAATATCCTCAAAAGAGAAACATGCTTTTGGTTCTTTTATTCAGTAAATATATTAGGTGATGAATTATCACCACACTGAGTATAAGTGGGACAAGATCTGTTCCCTCTCACCAGTGAGTTTCTCGAACACTGAGTTTTCTCAGAATTTGCAGATGCTGATGAAAGTTTCAGGTCTGATTCTGGGAAGGAACTGCAATCAGCATGTTGTTTATGGAAATGCTAAACTAGCACATTCATCAGTAATTTGGAGGGAGTTTCATACAATAATATAAAACACCAGATTAGTGCATTAGATAAGGGGTTTTCAGTAGATTTTCATTTTTTGATGACAGATCAAAGTTAGTCCTCTTATATATATATATATATATATATATATATATATATATATATATATATATATATATATATATATATATATATACACACACAAGACTTAAACTGATGATCTGATGAAGATCTTCCAGCTTCATCTGGAGGAAATCAGCTGTGACTGTAGCATGTAATAGGGGTACAGATGCTGTGCAGTTATAGCGTGTGTGTTAACCTGTGCCCCTGTATGTGTATTCAGACATGCATGTGATTATACATGTTTTTGTCTCCTTTGCCTCCGCTCTCCTGCATTGAATCCAGGAGCTGGTAAACTGAAACTGGTCTTCATGCCAGAACTTAGAGCCTTTCCTGTCAGATGACTTGGAGACGGTTCAATAACACCCACCTGCCCTCATGTGCAGCCCTCTATCACCATTAGCAGTAATAAAACCATGCAGAGCTAAAAACAGCCTGTCAGTTCATACACTGAAATCTCTCCCCCGCAGTTTGCAGGCCTCTACCACCACGGCGTGCTGAGAAAGTGCTCGCAGGTCTTCAGCCTGCTGGAAGCTATAAACCTGAGAGTGTTTCCTGTTAACCAGAGAGTCACCCTATACAACTGCTATTACCAGTGGGGAGATGAAACTGAGCTGTGAAGAGACAAACATATTATTATGTCTGAGGAATTTACTGATCTTTGAAAGAACAAAACACAATTTTTAAAAATTCTTTTATGACCCAAGCAGAATTCAGTTGCAAGTTTACATTCATATAGAGAGATGGTTTTTTTTGTCATATTTATGTGCATGTGCTGCCTTGATCACACAATTATTAACTGATTTTCAAATTAATTTTTAGGATGACTTTTGTTTAAACGGGATTAAAATATTTCCTCATCAACAATGATTGTTCGCAAACAGTGACACAGTTACTTATTTTATCTCATTTAAACACTGCTAAAAAATATCAACAATGTGTTATATAGATTTTACAAAGTAAAAGAAAGATATAGTGACTCCATATTAATCTCCCTTGTGTTAAACTTGGTATGGAACAAGACGGGGTATTGAGTTGCCTGGTTGGAGTTATCATAAGCTAAGAGCTGAGACTGAGTATTAAAGAGTTTGATCTCACTTCATCTATTTGACTTTTCTCCCACCTTTTTTTTAATAATTAGTTATTATTTTTTCTAATTGGGGATAAAGCAGCAGTGGATACTTGAGCTAAGGAGAACCAGGGATAAATAAGAGTAGGAAAATTAGACTTTTATTAGATTAGATTTTTATTTTCACATTTTTCAAAAAAGTTGTAATATCTGGGAGAAAAATCCTGGCCTATCAAAACTGATACTGATGGAGGGTTTTCTTTGTGCATTTTGAGAATAAAGGCAAAAAGTTCCTTATCATGGCACAAATACCTTTAAATTGCAAATATAAAAGGTGACACAATGTGAAAAATAATTCTTTGGTTACAAAAACATAAACAAGATGTGCTTTCTGGAAGGTATTTTTCTTTCAGTCTCACACTCTCTCATACTGAAGCTCAATGTTGTTATGTGCTGCACATCTTCAACACACATGCTTGTCTTTCTTTAATTCGCCAAATTCCTGATTCGAGGATGATTTGAGTAATATTAGGCGAAATAGGTCTATATTATAGGCTATCATTAACATTTACAAGTTAGCTTACATACCCCCCCACCCCAAACGACCTAAACCCCCGTCAGTCCTTTCATCACAACACCGAGGCTTGTATTTAGGGAATCACAAAAACAAATGTCAGAAGTGTTTTAGCCGCTCGAGTGCTAACATGCCACAGAAGTGCTGCTGCAGAGGAGGCTGGGAATGCAATTGCCACGTTTACTGCTGACCTGTGGGACAGCACTGTCACTTGTATCACACGTGGGGTCAGAGGTCAGTGATTCTTGTCCCTGTATAGGGTTACAAGAGGTAGAGCTGCAAGGTCTTTGTTCTGGGCCAGTCCTGATAGACGAGCTTGCCCGAATGGCTGCCATGATGAGGGATGTGATGGAGAGCAGATGAGCATTTGGTCTTGGTGGATGGTCTGCATCAGGCCCACACATGCCATACATGCAAGCCCGTCCTATTTGAATGGGCCCAAATAAAGATTATTAGGTGCAATAAACTTTTCCTTTTTCACTGTAAATGCGATTATTTCTTGTAAAACTCTGCCAGGATGGGAGGATGTGGTTATTTAGGAGCCAATGGGGTTTTTAACATCAAAATATCTTTTTGCTCTCTGACAAAACCGACTGGTTTCCTGCCATGCATCCACTTGTGGTTTGTAGTGGATAAAACAGTCTCAGAAGAAAAAAATAAACACTAATTAAAATCTTATTTGGAATTAAAGTAGAACCACAGAAGATAATATACATACACTATCATATTTTTAGTTTAGTTGAGTTTAAAGCAGTTGCGAGTGAAAAATGAATATTCTGTCATCACCGAGTGTGTCATAGCACTTAAAGCAAACTCATACAAATATGTTATTAATGTCTTTCATGCCATTCCATGTAAAAATGAAGCCAAATAAACACAGACTAATCTTTGCACAAATCTCCCATGTGACAGCAGATCCCGACTTTCCTGTTAGGATCAATGTTAGGAGGTCGCTTTGTGGTTGAGAGTTTATTGTGTTTGTCCAGCAGTTTGCGTCTGGTGCTGAGTTTTATTTTATTGTGGCAGAGCAGATGAAAGGTTTCCCTCCACTAGACTTAGATAAACAGTAGATCACAATCACAGCTGGGGCAGTATGAGCACTCAAAATGTGCCATGTAAACACACATTAATCAGCATGTGGAAAGATTCTCAAGAGCACAAATATAAGCTGCTGGATAAAAAGGGGAGTGTTGAGTAAAGGCTAGTCAAATTTGTAGTTGGCTTTCAGTATATTCTGATTTACAGCATCACGACTTGGGATCAGATTTTTAAATGAAAAAAAAAAAAAAACACATATACACTGGATATGCATGTGTGTCCTGTGTGTGTTCATGCTGGTGGTGTGAAGCTGTGGGTTCTGTAAACAGGATAAAAAGGAGGCTTAAGGTGTTTGGGGGCTGAGGGTGTGATTTTTATGAGGGGGGGGGGGTCCTGGATCAGTTAGCACATTTCTTACATGAGCCTCACCAGCTGGCTTTTCAGGAGGAACACACACATGCACGCACGCATGCACACACCCATCTTGCTGAGAATTGCTCAAACAAGATGATGTTTCCATTAATCTGTGTGATTTATGACAGCACAGAAAGCACGGGGAGCCATGTGGAAAACTACCCAAATATCAAGAAAGATTCAAAGCAAAAATCTTTCAGTACATTGATTGGATTTCTGAGCATTATTTAATTGAAAATTAATGTAGAGCATCGGCAAACACTGAACACAGTGTGAGTCATTTGGATGCTGCTCAGACAAAATAAAATTAATGAAATCCTTAAACCCACGAAACTTTACCTCCACAGATTAAGATTTCAGTCCACCAGTTTGACCCAAACTGGAATATACTGACAACTACTACCTAATTCATAGTTCCTGGATGATCCTGATTATTTAATTCTATACAATCAAATGGAAATTTACTGGCTTACATCAATTCATGGGAGGGATTTTGAAGTTAAATCAATTTAAAGACTAACATTCCTGTCAGCCTCAGATTAGGTTCACTTCTAGAAATTCCACATTTGGTTACAGAGAAGGAGCTGCATGGTTAGAGTGGGCTAGAGACAGCGCAGAGGAGACTGTTGCTGAGTTAAATGGTCAGTTACCTGCCCTATTCTCACATGAACACAATCAGATTTCAACAGAGTTTGTGCAACAGAAAGAATGTTTAATGTTTAATTTCCCTCAGTTGGGAAATGTTTGGAAAAAGTTCCTGGGCTGATGTGTATGTATGAAACTGGCATAGCCCTTTAAGATCTATTACAAAAAAGTCCACCAGACGATTTTACTAATCTTTATACTAATCAGCTTCATCCTATAGATGAAGCTAGAAGATCTCCATTAGATCATCAGTTTCTCAGAAACATGTGTCCAAGCTTTATTTGTTCACTTTGTTGCATGATTTCTGCCATTAGGGTTTCACTTATGAGTATGTATTAAAAAAAAAAATTCAACAATGGAAAAAAGGATCTATGCAACACTGATCTGGAGTAAATTAAGTTGACAGTTTTCTTTAAAAAATGTCTATTCTTATTCATAATCTAGACAGACTGTTGCAGCCAAGAGTGACCAACAGTTTAAACAAGTACAGTACCCGCCAAAGATGAGTGTGTCCAAACTTTTGACTGGTACTGTATGTTAAAATAGAACAACACTGTCTGAGCTCTCAGACAGCATCAGTCTAAAGATCAGAAGAAACAATGATTAAGGCCCAAAGAGGACTTGGCTGAACAAAAGATGGAGAAATCTCCCTGTTGAATTCCTCTCTTGACCATTCTAATCCTTCATTTCCTATTCACACGTACAACATACAGCACATACAGTCAGAAAGCTATGGATGCCTGCAGAGAGCGATGATAAAGGCATTTCCATTTGAATAAATGACTGGTTTTTAGGTAGACGCGTTCTGAATGCGTTTGAAGTTTTCAGCTCTCCTTGGCTGTCATTTATGGGAGAAAGGCCTCTCAATGACTAATCCAGTTTACTTTGTGCCCATCTGTGAAGGAGAGAATCTGGCATGACACCAAATGCCACTCAATAGATGCTTTCCCAAACAAAGGCAAAAAAAAAAAAAAAATGGCTGCCCCTCCTCTGCCCTCCTCCTTCTCACTCCTTTTCCTGCTTGACAAGCACATTCAATCTGTCTTGTCTTTCATATATTTGTCAAGAGCATGGTTTGTATGTGACCCCGTTGCTATAGTTTCAGCTCCCGTATGGGGCAGGACATGTGTTTACTGTATATATTATGGGATGCTGAGAAAAGAGAGGGCGGACTGGAGTGCTTGTGCCCTTTCGTGCCACATTCAAGTGTGTGAGACTGTGTGTTTTTTTTTAACACTATGCAATTGTGTGCTCCTTTTCTCAGGGAAATGCTGAGAGCAGGAGGCCACATAAAGGACGGCCATCACGACTCAAACTCTAATTGGATGGGATGCACCGTGAACGCTCAGTGACCACAGGCGTGTGGTCAAACCGCATAGGTGGAGTTCTGTTCTGTTCTGAGTGTGTATGCCTCTTGAATGGAGACACTTCTCCTTATAGAACAGGATCAAAAAAAGGAAAAGAAAAAAAGAACACATTTGAAACAAATACCAGTCAATTCATAGAGGCACAATATGTTTGTTAGTTTTAAAAAATAGTGTTAAAAGTTACTTAAACCTTTAAAGAGAATGTAAAGGATTACATATGTTGTTATGTCTGAGACATATATGCTTTGTTTTGCAGATAGTCTACTGAAGTTAGCATGCTAACCAGCTAGCGGTGACTTGTAAGTTACCCTCACATAATGCCATAATGCTTCAGGGCAGGTTATGTTTGAAATTTTATCAACATCACCAGCTATGGACCAATCAATTCTCATCAAACTAGTGTACCCCAGGAGATTAGTTGCCACACAGGACACAATAACACAGGTTCTTGTAGCACTTTAATGACACACAAAGATACAAAGAGTAAAACACACAAAAAAATATGCCAAAAAAATAAATAAATAAAAATACGGCACTGGGTCTTACAGGCACTTACATTTCACAGCAGTCTCTCTAACTTCATGCAACACAGCCCCAGCCTAAAACAAACATAACATGAACCGTAGACCAAGATGCACTTTGCAGAATCTGGAAGGGGTGACCACTGTTCTGCCACCTTGAGATGGACGTTTGTAACACTGCCAATAAAACTGCAATTTACCTTACAACCACAAATTAACAACAAATGTCACATTCAGAATAAACTGACAATGTTTACTGACACTAACATCCCAAGAGAAAAACCTATTTAGCTCAGATGGAAAACTTCATTATGAAATGAATTTATAGTTTTTATCCATCTGACTACATTAATGTCCACATTCCTGGGAGACATTAATAATGTCCTTTTAATAGTGCTTTTGTCTTTCACTGATGAGGGTCAGTAAGAAATATAGATTATTAGAAACTGTCACAGTTAGGCTGTATGGCAAAGCAGGGTTGGACCCCAATGCAGGATGCATGAAGCAGAGCTTGGCTCAAAACAACTTTAATGGTGGAATCGTCTCATATAATACAAAACTCAAAATCCTAAACTCAACCAAGGCTTTAAAAAGACAAAATAACAAGCCTGGGAGAAAAAGGTTATATTAAGAAAAAAAGAAAAAAAAAAAAACACTAAACAGGGGGACACGCAACTAGAGGGGAGCACAGACAACACCACAACAAGGAGCAGGAATAAACTGAGGGCTTAAATACACTCAAGGTAATTGGGAGAATGGAGACAGCAGGGAACAACAGGTGAACCAAATGAAACTCATTACACAAAGGAAGCAAAACCAAACACAAAACACAGGGAACACAGGACTCTCAAAATAAAACAGGAAGTGAATAAACGAGACACAAATGCAGACTTAACACGAGGAAATGCATACATACTGGCGAAACAGACACAGGAACACAGACACGAGGAAAATCAGAACAAAGGGAAACAAGAATGAAATCAAATAACTATAATAACGATAACCAAAGGCAAAGTACAAAACTATAACAAACTGAGAATCCAAACTGTCAGAAAAACCAAGAAACACAACTAGAAAATACAGTTTATATTAAATTTGCAAGTTTGTAGCCTATGTTTGAACTATGTTTGTATATTTATGCTTTACTCTCCCAGGGCTACAGCTAAAATAATAAAACTTAAAACTATCTTATGCAGATCTAAATATTAATTTATTGTAACCTGCCAGATTCTCTGTGTTTTAATGATAGAGGTGTAATGCTGATACGTCTATTACACTATTGGTATTTTTGTTGGCTTTCTTTCCTGGCTTCAAATAAGCTTTATTAGTGCTTTTGCCAGTGTCACTGTATACAGTACAGTAAAGTACACACACATTCATAGTGTTTTTAAAACTGTACTTTACAACATTTCTGATTTTTTAATAACAGCTGTGTTGCTTTCAGACCATATTATGTGCTCAACTTCTTCATATTTTTAATTTTGTTATTTATTGTTTAATCTTCATTTGTAAAATGGGTCAATCTTCTGCCTGTCCATGTTTGTGATTGGTCAGATGCTGCCAACACCACATTATCCATGGGAACGCTAGATTGGGAAACTGTTGAAATGGTGATAAAAATCCATAAAGAACATAACATGGAACAGAGCTGCTTGATTTTGGGCTTTTGTACACAGGGTGGTAAACTAAACATTTTAATTTGAGTTAATTATTTTAATGCCGTGTGTGCTCTCAGTGCTACTGTTTATTTTCAGCTCGATGGCTGCACATTAGAGCTCTGAAACTTTAAACATGGATACATTAAAGCATTAAATGTTACTGTTCAATAGCCCAATAAAGGAGATTCAAAAATCTGTTTAGTTTGTGGACAGACCAAAGAGAAATAAATTTTACTGATTGAATAGATATTCTTGGTGTGAGTTCTAGTAGCTGCAATTCCAGCAGCGTAAAAGAGACCTGGCCGCAGATTAGACTCAAGTATAAAAACATTTACACATTTTCTGCTTCACCAAATGAATACATTCATAGTCCACTGACAATGCAATGAACAGTTTCTGCCAAGAAACAAAAGTTATCCCAGTTATACTTCTCAATCATATCTGTCATTTAGGACAATTTTCTTGTCATTTGTGGAATCCCATGATGAATGACAGAAAAACAAGGCGCGCAGTATGAGAAGGCATTGACCTCTGACAAAAGACTTTGTCACAAGAAAATAAAAGCCAGAAAGTCAACAACTGAAGATTTCGATGCTGATTGAAAACAGAAAATTCTGAAACAGCATCAGTTTCCACAAATAACAAAGAACGAAGTGAGATGATGTGAATTTAAGATAAAGACATACAATACAAATTGAATCCAGAGATATTTTTTCACAGATGCATGAAGGAGCACTGACATAAGAAATATGGTGCATGTTCTGAACAGAAGGACTGTTCAGATTGTGAAGAAAGCTCCAAATTTGGCATATAAGTTCCTTAGAAAATATAAAATAATTTAAGGGGTGGACACACATGAAACCAATAATCTGTAGGGGCGTGCCAGCAATGAATTCAAAATGGCTGTCATTGTACTGAAAATGCCCTTATTTCAAACTGTTTTATCCTTTACTTTCATTTTAATTTTGGTTAACATGCTAAAAACACTAATAATCATCACATATCAACTTAATGTTAATGTCTAACAGCTAAATATGCCTTTTACTGATTTTATTCAAATGATTTCATTTGTATATTTGCATATTTAAGCCTGTGCTGGTTTGGTTGTAGAGTATTCCGATTTGTTCCATGCGAATACTAAATATCATGGGTAAACATTAGGTTATAGATTATTTTTTATGTACACATTTTTGACAAAAACAAATCAACAAATAAAAATAGACAAACACAGCAAGGACATATGCATTTGTGTTATGGCTTGCTCATCTTTATGGCTGAAGGTCAGGTACCAAACATCCCTATAACACAAATAAAAGCTTTCAAACAAGGTTTAATTTTAGGATATGTCATGTTTTCGTGACTGTTATTGAAAGATTATTAGTTTGTGAAAATGGGGGACAATTTTACCTGAAATGTCAAGGGGCTGGTAGATACTTATTAAATGTTGTTTGTCCTAATAGACTGTCACACGTGCTTTCTTTTCCTTTTTAGTCATTAAGGTTTGGTTTAGTAGCCCCTCAAAACATCCCGTGGAGATATTCTTGCTACATTCACGCTGTCTTTTCAAGCAAGATAAAGAATGTTGCTATTTCAATATAGTAGCCTTTACATAATCATCCACATTTTGACAATGCTTTGCATCTATGCAAATAAGCACATTAATAATAATGTAATGTAATATGTAATAGAAATCTCATTTTTGTGTGCAGAAATTTCTTAAATATGTAATCAAAGTGGTTTATGTTATAATAAAGCTAGTTTCAGACGTTTCAAGGCAGAAATGTATTAATGGTTCAGTTTTTATTGCAGTTCATTCTTGCATTTATGCACCTTGTGCGAACCAATTTGGAAATGAGGTGCCACGCCCACTCATTATGCATATTTCACATGTGTCCATCCCTAAATTTACTAAGCTTGGCCTAAAGGTTGTACATGCCAACTTTCATACTTTCTTCAAAATCTGAACAATTGGTCCAATTTTTGGACCTGAGGACCTGTACTAATACAGCGATTAGTACACTTTTTTTTTTTTTTTTTTTGCCACTGACCACATGTAGCTTTTAACTGGTAGTTATGGTGTTTTTATGACATCCCATATGAGTCTTGCTTAAAAAAGACAAACAGGAACAGCTGTGTGTCCTTCCTTTTTCAACAATCCCTTGATGTTGTTGGATTGAGGGGACCGTTTCAGAATGACAAGTTTATTTTCCTTCAGTTTATCTCAAACTAAAGCTGATGGAGGCCAAAGGCCTGGCAAAAACAGGGGACAAATTGAAAACATCAGCCATGGCAGAGTCTTAAAGAACATATGCCTCTGCTGAGCTTTTTAGACTTGGCAAATTAAAGCTGAATTGGCTTGCACACGTCTCCCGGCACTAGCTTTGATAGTAACAATTCAGCATACAGCAGCATTTTGTTGACTTCAGTCTGTGCTCAGTCTGCAGTTTGTTCTGCTCTGAAACATTTCTAAACCGGCTCCGTCAAATGGGAACGGATGCTGTCTTTGTGATGTAAATTGCATATGGGCTGCCTAGGCTTAATGGCATGTGTGCCTGACACATCAGGAACAAATGTGTTGGTTTTGGTGCACGCATGCACGCAAGCGCACGCGCGCACACACGCGCACACACACACACACACACACAAATTGCACAGATATTTTTTCAGAGCTGGCTTCTTCGCATCTCTTAATAGGCACACAAATAAGCACAGCAGTGCTGTGGACCGAGGCCAGAGCTGAGCCCAGGCAGGGATGGGATCTTCGGTGGGACAGAACAAGGATGAGGTCATGACCCTAGCAGATTGGACACAGCTCCTGGTTTGGCAAGAGCTAACACTCTCACAGGTGGGAGGCAGGCAGTACTCTTTCTTTTTAAAACCATTAAAACTACAATAGTTGAAAGAGTGTTTCTGCTACTACAGCCAAACGAATCTTGTGTTTAACAGAGGGAGCTTGTTTCTGGGCAGGTGTTTTATTTCAAATGGCTTGCTAAATAAGTGGTTGATATGGTTACGTTTGTTTGCTATGTTTGTTTGATTGGTTAAAATTAGGTTAAGACTGTTGCCATGGCTGAATATTAACAAAAGCCCACTTGGATTCTTTAAACACTAAATCCCACTGGTTTTCCTGTGGGCCACATGGCTGCCTTTCACTATTCTGTGTAACATCAGACTATTCCTTGTATTGACACTTAACAGATGACCTCTGATTCTGTCTGATGCACTGTATGGACAAAAGTACTGGCCCACCTATGCATCAAACCTACAGGAGCTGCTCAGCCATGGAAACTGATTCCTTGAAGCTCCCAGTGCAGTTTTTGTGCTGATGTTGACGCCAAAGGAGGTTTGGAACTCTGCAGTTATTGAGTCAGCAGAGCTTTGGCAACTTTTACACACTATGCGCCTCAGCACTCGATGACCCTACTCTGTAACTTTACATGGTCTGCTACTTTGTGGCCAAGCTGCTGTGGTTCCTGAACACTTCCACTTTACAATAACACCACTTACAGTGGAATATCTAGGAGGCAAGACATTTCACAAACTGGCATGTTGCAATGGCGGAATCCTATTACAGTACCATACATGAATTCACTGAGCTCTTTCGAGTGATCCATTCCTTCACAAATGTTTGTAAAAATGGGCTGCATGGCTCGGTGCTTGATTATATACCCCTGTGGCAATGGGACTGAAAATAACTAAATTACAATATTAAGTCCTCAGTCCCACAGTAGCACGGTAGCGCCGGTCTCTGGCTGCATGACCGCAGATGCTCGTCTCTGGATGAGTGATCTGGAATGATCATTTCGTTGTGTGCCTTGTGTGCATAATGACAATGAGTTGAATCTAACATCTAACACAGGCCTATAGACCGGTCAGTGACCCCCTGGGAACCTCTGGTCACTTGGAAAAAAAATGTATATTCCTTGATCAGTGGGTGAATGCTTACTGGAGGTAACTGGTTACAAAGAGGGTGCTGAAACAAAAACCTCCTTGTGATTACTTTGATTGCTATCAGATTGGTGCAGTTGTCCACAGTTTGTATGGAAGACACAGACTTGTATACAAACATTTGCTCTTTGCTGTCTGAACTTGAACTTGGAAAAAAACCCAAAATAAATAAACCCAGAAACAGAGGATGTTTGTCTTCAGAGTACAGGCTGTGCCTTACCGCTGCAATCACCAAATTTTGACAGGAACAGCTTATACTTTGAAGGCAAACATCCTCCGTTTCTGGGTTTAGTGCTTAGTTATCAGCTAATGCTGATTAGCTGCATCCAAAGACTGTATTGGTGCAGTGACAGGTGCATACACATGCCAGTGGGGGTTAGGTGATAGAGAAACAAAATCCTAGAACTGTCATGTCAGTGTGTAATGTGGCTGTAGCTCAGGTGCTAGAGGAGGTCCCCTACTAATGGGAAGGTTGCTGGTTGAATCCCTGGCTTCTCCAGTCTGCATGCCCAAGTATCCTTGGGCAAAATACTGAAGTGCTTCTATGAATGAGGCATGTTGTATAGTGTACTCAAGTACAGTAGAAAAGTACTATATAAGAACTAGTTTCTTTATTTAATGTGTAAGCTTTTCCTGTGGAATCTAATGCCGCTTTGTCCCCATAGACGTTTCAGAAATCTGAGAAAATCAGTATTTATGTATTTCTTCAGAATTTGTTGGGAAAATTGAACAAGGCCTTTCATGTCTGAAAGAAGATCAGCAATGGCAAAAGGAAGACCAGAGATTTCTTTTCTCTGACTTTTGATGAGGTGACATTGAAAGCAACGTGTTACAGGGCTGTCATGGTGATGAACAACATCAGTAAGGAGTTACTGCAAAGCAAGCAGTGTCATATTAGGCTGGAATATTATCTATTATTGGATGAAGCTATGCAGCTGGGAAAGCAGCACCCACACAAACTGGATGAAATCACAAAAAGTACAAAAGCCTTTTTTTTTTTTTTTTTGTCCTAAATTTTTGGACTGATAAAAACCCAGTTCCAAAAAAATGTGTATGATATGTAAAATGTAAATAGCAGAATGCAATATACGCAAACCTCATAAACCAAGATTTTATTTACAATAGACAATGGAAAACATAAAGGTGACTGTTTGTTTTGATTTGGTGCTATATAAAAAAACTGAATTGAATATCAAATGTTTAAACTAAGAAAACGCACAATTTTAAGACAAATATTAGCTCATTTTGAACATTTGGGTTTGTAAATTGTGGTTCATTATAAATCCTTGTGCTACATGGACCTTAGGCAGGAAAAATTATACACTGAATAAAAGTTGTAAAAATATTAAAGTTATAAAAGCTATACAAGTGCAGTACATCAGAGGTGGGAAGTAACAACGTACAAATACTTCATTACTGTATTTAAGTAGGTTTTTTTTCGGTATCTGTACTTTACCTGAGTATTTAATTTTCTGACAGCTTTTTACTTTTACTCCCTACATTTTTACTGCACCTTCAAACATCAAACCAATCTGAACAATAACACATAAAAGACAATGCTATTGGTGTATTGGTTATGTTTTTTTCATATTGTGAAATGTCCTGAGGTATAGCAATTTTGTGTTATTCAAAAGTTGCATGAAAATACTGCAGTTCAGTGAAGGATAAACAGGTTCGTTTGCTGTACTGTGATGAATTTAAAGTAAAGTGCTGTGGTGTTCATGGTCACAGTTAGGTTAGATCAAATGTAACAGAGATGAGTTTGAATTTCAGCTGTCAGTTGGTATAAACAGTATACTGTCAGGTAATGGAAGTCAGCTAAGAGAGCTCCTGAAATACAGCTTGCTGAATTCAGTTGTATGAATCCACAAAGAGCAGTAAACCTCAGAGCAGCAGCAACACACGTCAGCTGATCACAGCCTGCACACAAAGAAAATCTACTGGGCTCACAATAGAAATTATTGTGCGTTGTGACTCTTTTTTTGCCAACTGTCCTGACTGTACTAATTTTTCTTTTTGGGTTTTGAAGCAGAGTTATGCTCCTCAATGTAGGCGGCAACAAATAGAGCTATATTTTAAAATGAATACTCTTTCTTCTTCTCTGCTCATGTTCTACATAACAGTGTTCAAACTGAGTACATTAATTAGAATTTAGACTGACATAAAGTTTGCTTTCTCATGTAGTAATATTATTTTATCATCATATTAATATAGCATCCCCAAAGAGTTACTTTTACTTTCTTACCTTGACTACATATTAGAGCCTGTAGTTTTTCACTTCTACTTAAGTAAAGAAGTTGAATCAGTATGTTTTCTAATACAAGTATCCGTACTTCTACTTAAGTACAAAATGTCTGTAATTTTGCCACCTCTATACAATATACCTTTATATTTTCACTCAAGCCTGCACAAAACAAGCGTCGTGTCAATTTAACTGACCATTTCAGTGTGTAGCGGTATCAGCTGTCATAGGGTGTGCGAAAAAACTTTGCTGTAATTTGTTTGAAACATCACACTTCAAGATGAGACAGATTATACAACATGAAATATTTTGGGCACTGAGTCATTTATTCCTATTGTTGCCCGTTTCATCCAAAGCTGTTTCATTTCTCAGTTTTCCTCTTTAACCCCAATTTGGCAATTTTCCTTGTCTTCACTCCCCACCTTTCCACAGCAGCGAGTGGTTTTTGTCACCTTCTCTGCCTCATCTAATGTTACCAGTCAGTTATGCTATCCATCTTCAGACTATACTGGGCTTGTTTTCAGAGCATTAGAGTCTGCCCTTCCCACCAGCAGTGAAAAGCCAGGGACTGATAGGATCTGAGAGAACTCAGCAGCTGTCCAGTCAACATATTCAGGAGAGAGGAAGATTAAAGTCTGCACAATGAGGGCTGCCAGACTGGTTATCCACACACAGACACATTGAACTAAGAATTCACAGAAATACGCATACACAAAAACACACAGACTACACATAGGTTTAGTACAAAAATATTCATTGCCAAAAATAGGACGATCATCTATCAGTATTTGAAAGACAGCTTATTATTTTTGAAAGGATTATTTTTTTTATTACTTTTCACTCACACATGCAGTAACCTCCATGAGTTTGTGCCACTGTATTTTTTTACTGTAGCAATCACCGTCATTTACAGCTACAAGACAATAATCTGGCTCCAATGAAGAATAGCATTACTTCAGACAGCACTGAAAAAACAAACAGGTTTCTACAGACAAGCCTCTGAATAATGTGTATGCAGAATATGTAGGAAGATTTTCGGTACCAAAACCTTTTCTGTTTGCATTATTATATTCAGTTGTCTTCATAAAATCGTGTCTGTGCAGGCTTTACTTCCATGTGGTCGATGCGGAGAGCAATAGCCATACTGTCTCAAAAGACCAGCTACCATCTGACCGTGATTTACTGTTTTATAAGCTTCAAAATGTACCGGCATTCATAAACATTCAAACAGAAATGGAGCTCATTAACCAGATATCAATTATTTCCCAACTGGATATTCTGGCCAGACTTGAAGCCTAAAAAAAATATGTTCTTTTTATCAATTCAATTCAATTAGATTTCAATTCAATTTAGAAAAAAAATGTAATTCCAAATCACAACATCAGTTACCTCCAGGCACTTTATTTTGCAAGGTAAAGACCCAACAATAATACAGAGAATACCCCAATGATTAGATGATCCCCTATGAACTAGCACTTGGTGACAGTGGGAAGGAAAAACTCCCTTTTAACAGGAAAAAATCTCTGGATGGACCAGTCTCAGGGTGCGGTCTGTGGGGGTGAGGGGAGGGAGACAGGAAAAAAGACACATTGTGGAGGAGAGCTAGAGATTAATAATAACTAATGATTAAATGCAGAGTTTACCAAACTAACTAACCCAGTGCTCATGATCTACCAGCGGTCTCAAGCTCCCGGCCTGCGGTTGCTTTCCCCTCCAATTAAGAGGAGTTAGCGAAATGTCAAAAAAAGTAACTTAAAGGGCAAAATTGTCTTCTATTTTTGACATCAAATCGCTGGCCAGAAGTAGGGGGTGGGGCTGGAAGTGGCCCACTGGCCGGGAGTTTGACTTGTGCAGTATCTTCCAGATTGCTATATTTTTTCTTAAATCACTGATATAAATAAGATAGGTTGTTTCTCAACAACCTGAGTTTAAAATGAAAACAAAAAATTGCTGACTCTTCATCTTTTTTTGCCACTCTTGATTGGGGGGGGGGGTCACCACATCAGATGATCTGTTTCCACCTCTTTGTATTCTCAATCTCTCCTTGCATGTCGTTTCTCATCACATCCATAAGCCTCTTCCTTGCCCTTCCTTTTTTTCCCTCTTTATTCAGTCTCTTAGACTGAATACAATTTACTAAAATGAAGGAAGAAACATAAATGTTGCCCAGTTCGATGTTCCATCTTGGACAGAGTTTTGTCCACCAAGGGCTGCCTCTCATGGATGTTTGATTTGATGATGGGTTTCGTTTTTGTGAATAACTGCCATAGAAATAACAAATATAATGGAATATATTGTTGGTGAAATAATCAAACATTAATTAGCAGATGTTTTGACTAGAGGCCATGTGTATTGAAGGGTACAGAAATGAATGTGGCAAAACTGGTCACATTATAAGAGGCCTTTAACTTCAAAAGAACCCTTCTGCAATAAGGATTCTGACTTTTAATCTCAATCACATTATATCTACTACAATAAATATTTTATTCAGTACAGAGTTGAGTTTGACTTTAAGACAAAAAAACCCACTCTGATCTTTTCACCCACTCAGCTTTTTACTGCAGACCCATTAAGTAGTATTATGAGTTCGCTCCTCTCAGTATTGCCAATTTATGACCCGTCTGTGAAGACATGACAGGATTCTCCTCCTCTTCCTCCTGCTCACTGGACAAAAGGATAACAAGAAGAGTGCTTTACTTGCCCATTAAAATCTAAGGAAGATGGTTCCCAGATGGAAGAGAGCTATAAATCCTCACACTAAATGTGATGTGACAGATCAAAGTCCCCATGTCGCTTTTCTCTAAAACCATGGCACAGGTTGGTCATGGGTTTATATTGATCCCTATACTGAATAAAAGCAATTCTCTCCTAACCTTTGGAGGTAAAGTATGAGCTACATTACAGTGAGATGTAGACTATAAGAACTCAATAAGTGAACACACATTTAAGGAAGATGTCTATATATTTAACACAAAGTGCCAACTCTGCCGAGATCATGAGAGAGTTTGCCATTTTATCAGATTTGTTAGCTCACTCAGAATCTATTTCTTCACTGTGAGTCGCAGAGCATCCTGTGGAGGTTTAATATTTAATATCCATCTTTAAGCTGATGCTCCACTCAAAAGTTCCCACACTAATGCGACAGATAATTTAATAAAAGCATGTTATAAATCTCTTTACGCTTTCAACAGAAATAGCATAAAGTAAACTATGTGGATGATTTACCCAACGCATCACAGGACACATGAATACATGCACTTTAGCAAGTAATTAATTCAGAAATACAGCTGCCATGCCAGTATATTCAGACTTTCATCAACCAAAAGGGCGATAATGAGAATTCTCACGTGCTCTTCATGTTCTTTCATTTTTTTTTTAACTTTCCATGTCTGAGACAAAGCCCCATAAAACTTATACACTGTTCAAAAAATGAAAGGAACTCTTTAAAACACATCCATTCACAATGAGAAAAAATAAGTGGTCTCCACCTGTAAAACCAGGTGGAGACCACCTGTTGTTAATTTTATTAACACCAAAGCAGCGGAACTGATTAACAACCCACTCTGTTACTAAATTGACCAGATCAATATCCCAGAAGTTTAACTAACTTGATGCTGCACTCTGATTAAAGTGTTCCTTTAATTTTTTGAGCAGTATATAAACTAAAGCTGCATCCACATATAAAATAATCACTCAGTAAGATTGCTTTGTAGCTGATAGTTTGTAGTTGATGTTCTAAGCTGTTGTTACATGAGTAAAGCATAGAACAGAATTGAAATCTAGTCAGACCATTGCTTACAAAGTGAGAAAATATTGATCAGATTATTGCAGTGGAGGAACTGACTGCATCTATCTTTGAGGTCATGAGTTTGAGCCACCCTTGCAGTATAGTTGAAGTTTGCATACACTCATCAAAGGCATGAATGTCATGCTAATTTGGGGTTTTAATGATTTCTTTGAACTGTTTTTTTTCCAGGGTGGAATGATTGTACAGCATACAGCCTTAATGACTTTAAAAAACAAGAATTGGCTGCACAAGTTTGAATTTATTTAGGATCTTTTTAAATCACACAAGATCAAAATTATGTATACAGGCTCAAATATTTACACACATTCACTTCAATCACTGATAGCACAGACACAAATTCGGTTGAGAAGTAGTAGATGACGCATGTCAAAAGATTTTGCTGTGTTTAGTCTTTTAAAGCTTTATCTATAGTTACGGTAGAGTTGTCCATTACTGGGCCATGAAAGAATGTGTGCATACGGTGCGTGCACGCACAGATGCACACACACACGCACACAGAAAATGTTAAGTGTTTTAAGCTGAGCCACCCATAGTGATTTTTCTTTTACAAATCAATAAAAGTAAAGACTAAAATTGCTCTGGGGACATTAGCAGCTGTGAACAGCTCTGGTGCTGGACTGTTTGTATTGATCTGGTGCTCATCTCTGCTGCTTTTAAGTACTTAAACCTCCTGTGTATAAAGAAAATGTGATCAATAGATATATGAATAGGCCCATATAGAGGGAAATACACGCACACACACACACACACACACACACACACACACACACACACACACACACACACACACACACACACACACACACACACACACACACACACAAAATTCCCATCCTCTTCTCTCATCTCTATGTGCACCTAACACCAATCTTGAAAGATACCGATGGCCTGCTTGAGGTGTAAGGTCTCAGCAAACTGTGTTTGAAGTTTGTTTGGGGCTTATCCAGCTGGGTCATTGTCTACCCACACACATGCACACACTGTGACCTGCGGTGCCAGGTCCGGGGCTGAACACCCTACTGAATAGAAGAGCAGATGGTCCAGGGGGGTCTTCAATGGAAACCGAGAAACTCAGCGTGTTTCTTTGTGTGCCTCACTGTGTATGTGTCTTGTTGCAAGTTTTTGTATTTTGAATGTGCCTACATTTATGTGTTTATGGGCCTCAGGCTATTCAGTAGTATTGGCGTAACTCAATATCTTTCTGAATTGTTCTATCCAGAAATTTTTGCAATGAAATGTAATACTATAGCTTTAATGCAGCATGCATGAACTCCCACAGTGACTACTGTCGGCCACACACGCACATCAGAGCTGAAACTGATTGTGCATTACCCAGTGAACCCCCAACTGTGATTTCTGCCTTTACGGTTAACCTCATTTGTCAGATTCAGGGCTTTAGACTTAATGGATTGTCCACCCACACACCCCACTTAAAGTGAGGTTACTTATTGATTATCTTTAGCTATTACACCACAAAAATTTGTGTGAGCCACTTTAGGAAGCAACTTTCATGACAGTTTTTTTCTAGAAACAACAACCAATTTTCCCTGGGATTTAGTAATTCTCAAACAATGAATGCATTAATATTTTAAGTTAAGTTAAAATATATGTAAACAAATGGTTGAAATGACCAAAAGTGGATAAACACACACATCCACTGAATCGCTCACTAATGGTTCATGTCAAATAGGACACATGGACCATTCCCTTGCCCCTTTTTGTTCCTTACTCAGTAGCTTCTATAAACAGATCCCCAAAACCAGTTTCCATTAGATTTGAGTCTCTTAAACCCCAGAGTGCACAGCAGTGCCTCAAAAGATAAATTGTGCCTGAAATAGTGGCCAGAGCTGACCTTGAATCTTCCTCTTGGTACAAAGTCTCCATGGCTTTGGCAATCCCTAGAGGAACTCTGGGTTCCCAGCTAATTAAGTTAAACACATGACTGCAGTGGGTCAGCGTAAATATATCATAACCATTTGCCACATGCTCAATAGCAGTGGCATTAAGATTGAATAAGGATGGCTGCAGACTTGAATAATGTGTTGTTTGGTTTCTTTAGTCTGGGAAGGACAATGGTACCATTACAGATGTCCAATGGAGCACTCACATTCAAATTCAAACCAAATCAGGCTAGGAATGTGAGATCTGTTGAGGAGGCCGACCTCCACATATCTGCGGTAAAACATCTGACACAGTTTTTTTTTTTTCTGTCACATTACATCCCCCTTCTCCTGGTCCCTGCAACCTGATATTTAGTCTAAGATACTTTAAGAGCAGTGATCTTGTAAGAAATAGAAAACTTGCTCATGAAACTTAGTGAAATATGTACAGTCAAATGTAAGGCCAGTCCAAGTGCTTTTGAATAAAACCACTGCATTAGTGACACTGAGCATACACTACATGCAAGGGTTCAATTGACCAGGTTTGTTCATTATTGAGAGTCACAAGTTATTGTTAGGATACACTGAGAATGATGATCATCAGTGATATTGGAAAATTAGCTAACTAGCTAATATTAACCTCAAAAGTACTGCTACTACAACACCAAACATGCCCCCAACCATGTCTGTCAGTTATTAATGTTCTGTGGAAACATTTCCCTTATAGACGGTGCTATTTGCAGCATCTGTTTCTGATAGTGTTTTCCACATTAGCAGCTTCTTTCTCTCTTTGAATCTGTTTTGTGTCAACTGCCACTCTCTTTCTTTTCCCCATCTTTTCTTTTGAGCCACCAAAGTTAGGAACCCAATCAACTGCGCACACCAATTTTTGACAGTAATCTGGAGAGCAATGCAGCCAGGCCTCCAAATAAGTCAAAACCAGCAACAGAATGTCATTCAGAATTACAGACAAAAAGATGGAATGTAAAAATATATTTTCCTACAGTTTATAGGAAACGGTAACACATGCTCGAAATCAATCAAATACATTTTAAATATAGGTTATTTGAGAGCTTTATGGTGCACCACAGCAGGCTTTCATGACCTTGACTCCATTATTTTAGATTCATTAACAGTTTTAGATAAAATAGAAGCAAGAGGAGAGGAGAGGAGAGGAGAGGAGAGGAGAGGGGAAACTTGGTTTGTTTTCAGATATTTGACTAAATCAACACTCACCATGTGGGATCGGCCATCTGTTGACAGCTTAAGTCACTATGGAGACTGAGGTTACAGGGGTGAGAGAAGGACGAAGGGTGAAGGAGTTGATGTATGTGAGTGTGTGAAGGCATCTGTCTGCAGGTTTTATTTTCCTGCCACACAAAGACTCATCCTCTATCAGTATAAAAAATAAACATGAATAAAGGTGTACAATATTTAGAGTTTGATATTAGTGCAGCAGTTGGGGGGTGGGTGGGAGAGAGGGTTCAGGTCGGCAATGTAGCATTTAAATGAAATTCAAGCACACTGAAGATTGAGTTTCCTCTGTGCAGCCTCAAAAATAAACACACCAGAAAACACTTGACGCATTTCAACATCACTGCCGTCGCTTCCTCTGACATCAGGAAGCATTCTCAAGCATCGATGAATCTAAACTGTTTATTACTGGGACAGAGAGCAGGGTTTGTGTGGTTTGTGTGTTGGCTTTGCTTGTGTGTTTCTGCTAAAACGTTAGCTTACGTGCGGCTGCATGTACACACAGCCTGTTTGACGGGAGGTGAATCTGGCAGACATTATCGCCACTCACCTCTGCCCACAATCAGGAGGCACTTAACCGTGTGAGACAATCACTGCAGGGTTCACAGGGTCACCGCATCAACCATGCAGAAGCAAACAAAAGTAGAGCATGTCGGAGGTTAACACAGGAACCAGTAGCCTTGAAGACACCATTTACACAGATGCTGGCTTAATGGAAAAAGAAAATAGCTGCCTGGATTACATGGTCCAGCTGAAAATGCATTTAAACAGTGGGCGTCAAACTCCCTCTTGTTGTTTTAGCATCCCTAAGTGCACACTATTTGCTTGCATTTTATTTACACCAGTTAAAAGTGACAGGTAGGAATTTCTGCATTTAACAATCAAATACCATCAACCCGAGCCCCCATGCATTAATTCAGACAATAAATGTAGCCTTTTAACTTATCAAGAAATTATATGTTTTTTATAGGATAGAGTAGCACCAGTGGTGGCTGTTGCTGGGTAATGTAACCAGTTGGTGTCTTCTAAGATTCCATTTATGTTCTTTTTGATTGTTCAAATTTTGGGGGAACTGCAGCCAGGATTATGACCAGAATGATCTTTTGTTAACAGGGAACAAAGCACAGAAATCCATCCTCTTTCCATAAGCTTAACTGAGCACTTTGAGTTTCCCAAACACAACTGGTTCAGTCTTTTAGTAATTACACAAAGGTCACCATACAAGTATACAATTGTTAAAAAAGAAAGAAAATAAATCAAGTTAGGCAGATATGCAAATAAACATGTGTGTATCACGTTGATGCAGTGTTACATCAGTGAACTGCTATCTTCCTGCTGCACCTTGAAGTTATTTCCTCCACTGTGTAGGAAAGAAAGAGAGCTGGTTCAAACCTCTGGGTTGGCTAGATACCCTTGTTGTGTGGACTTTGCGTCTTCTCCCTCTGCATGAGTGTGATTCCTCCCACAGTTCAAAGACATGCATTAATTGGTTATACTAAATTGGCTCTAGGTGTGGAAATGATGAAATGATAATGAATTAGCAGAGTGGCCTGGTCAGAGTGGCCAGCAAACATCTGCCCTATTGAAGTAGCCCAGAGTGAGACCCTGTGTCCTACCCAGGTCATTACTCCTTTGCTGACCCTGTGGAATGACCTCTCTGAATGGGAGCAAGTAAAATTAATTTCCCTTGAGGGCGCGATAAAGCAACACCTTGTTATTGATAGTGGGAAAATGAGTGACATTGACAAATGCACTTTGAACGATCAAAGGGATATTCCACTTCACTGCACTGCACCTATTTTTGCTTATTGAATTGTATTAATTTAGCTGGGATGACTTACGCTAAATAAATCTTTTCCTTACATTTCTAGATAACCGTGACTATAGGAAAAAAAGCAAAAAGAGGCGTCTGGAGGGCCAAAGCTATTTTGCCCAGACAACAGCTGTAACAAAATATTCCTGTGACCTCCTGTGTGATCATGTAAAACAGAGAAATGCTTGGAAAAGGTAGCTGAGAAAGAAGATCTGATGAGAGGACTGCGAAGTAGTGTTTTGTTAAGACAAAGTACATGCAGACAGAAATATATGGGAGAGTGTAGTGTGATTCAGGAAGCTCCAAATTTTCTGTCCAACTGAAACATAAATCACTTCAGTATTTATTTTTCAGAACACCTTCTCAGCGAAGGGATGACGAATAGCTAAGATCACAGTGCTGAAGATCTTTTTAGGTATTTACTGTGTTCAGACCAGTGTTGGTCTCAGTGGTGATATCATGATCCATACTTTAACCCCCAGTTTATCATAGTCAGAGCTGGGCCTGTATCTGCACAGATGTTCAGTTTGATAAATGTAGTTCCACACAGACATTATGCCCTCAGATGCTCTTCAGACTCTGCAGGAGGATCACATTTTCCTCTGTTGTGGCATGCACTCACTTTATGCTCACTGCATAAAAAAAAAAAAAAAAAACTCTTTGGCATTCAGAACATTACTTATAAGAAATGCTTCACAAAATTAGTGATGCGTGCTCTTTTACTTCCATTCAGTTTGTCGTGTTTATTTAGTTGACGTGGAGCCCTGAATGGCAAAACATACCTGCCAACATTGAACACTTAAAAGAAATGCAGCACACCCCAGCAAGGTCTGGACGCAATGACTGAAAACAGCCAAGTTCCCTGCAGAGCTCTGCCTTGATGATGTTTTGCAAATATCTTAGCCACCAGGATGAAATTGCAAACAATTACAGATAATACATATTTTTGATTCAGACTGATCAATGGTACTGCTTTCTGTGGTCCGTGCTCTGGGGGAGTAGCTCCAAAGCGGTCACATTTTGGTGAAATAAATACAGTTTTATCTAATCAAAACCTATTTCCAGTGTCAATTTAAATCACTCACCAACAAGACCATTTGGTGCAATTTTGCAGCTGTGATTGCATGGCAGGGATAGAAGTATGCTGCAGTGCTTTGTGACTTTTTGTGCACAAACTGAGTACTGCATCTATTAGTGACAGTTTTCTAAAATTTTTGACAGATATTCAAATCTTATTGTTATCTTGAATTCTTTTGCCCATGATTATAAGATTAAAATAGAGTGAAAATGTGATATAGTGACATTAATAGTCTGGAATTCCCTTAAAAATAATTTAACATAAATACAAAACTACAAAACTATTACTGCATTCCTCAAATGAATGAAACTTAGTCAAAAGACACACACATGCATACACACTCACACACACACACACACACACACACGCTCCATGCATCATAAACTTTTACATCAACCCTGTAAAATGAATCACCTCTTAAAAAACAAAATGTCAGAAGGATTTTCCCAAACAAATCCAAAGCATTAGCTTCCAATGAGCTGTTAGACAAGTTTACACCCAGGCTACAACTATCAGCAAATTTACTATTTTCTCTCCAATTCAGGGACACTAAGTAAGCCAAACAGCAGGACCTGTCATCCAGGTGAAGAGCTGAATTCATCCGTCCGCAACAGGCAGAGCCCAGACTGAATTATGGAAGGACAGGGAGCTCTGCGGGGCGCCAGAACTTGCTTAACTGTTTATTTACACTCCTGTTTAATGAGCTTTATGATTCATAAGCCAGTGCTAACAGCCTTTATGGGACCAAATATTTATGTAAGTTAGACCTCTGGTCACTCGTGAGGAAACTTACAAACATACACACACAGTGAAAGACACACACACACACACGCACACACACACACACACACACACACACACACACACACACACACACACACACACACACACACACACACACACACACACACACACACACACACACACACACGCTGTGGTCTGTTATTCACTGCTTAGGAGCCATTTCTCATTGTGAGCACGTGGCCCCAAAACAGAAATTGATGAATGATTAAAACACAAATCTGTATGATCTGTATGATCTGTGTTTGAGGAAGAGTAGGAAGGTGACAAAGAGAGAAAAAAGAAAACGAGAGCACGAGCTTTAAGCAGCACTTACTGAACACAAAAGGGGCACAACAAAGAAAAAGCAGAACAAAATAATAACACTTTAAATGCATAATAAGGATGAACAGTGAGGCCAGCAGGAGCTGTCTTACAAGAGAAGATAAAAAGAGCCTGATGGAGTGTACTACTGTCTTCGCTGGTGGCTGCATCTGATTAGTTCAGGAAGTGCTGGTTACCATTATCACCATCCTCTGGACCAGCCTGGTGAACTGGATGATGACGTAGGCAGAGATGGACTTACGGATTTAGGGGGCCCCAGGCAAACTAAGTAAAGGGCCTCTGTTGTGCCCCTTTCATCCTTTGTGTTAATGTTGGTATTGACACTGGTTATATTTGGTCCAACAATGTCACTTGGATTGTTTTTTTTTTTAATTAATTTGGAATTTTTTTCAGTTACAAAGAAAAAATATTAACATGTCCTTTATTAACACTTTGGTAAATAACAACTTGTCTTGTGTGCTAAGTGTGATAAGCAGATGTTTTGTTTCCATCTGGTTTTTACTTCAGATAGTAAATATGGTCATTATTCAATAATGTTTATGCTTGGCCAAAACCTGAGAAATATGGTAACCTTTTCTAATTCAAAATGTGTAAAAAACATGTCAGTGAAAACAATAATGACATGATGGTGTGATTGAAATGCCAGCATGATTATGAATAATATGAACATGAACAATATGAACATTGTTTTTTTTTTTTACAGCTGTTTGCATTTAATGCTCTGCTGGGGCAAGCAAGGCATAAGTACTTGCCCAGTGAAATTTAAAAATACACCAATTAAAATAAAATCAAAGTAAAAGTGATCTCTCTTCTTGTGGCCTGTTTATGCTTGCTTTTGTCACCCTCATGAACAGTGGCATGTGCCAAAAGTGACAACTGCTGGCGCTCACCATGCTTTGGTGTCATTTTAGCTTGTTACCTCCCGATATTTGTAAGCCAGGTTACACAAAAAAGTTGGGTTGTAAATAAGTCAATGAGTAAGTCCGTTTTTATTGGTATTTCAATGATATTCCTCAATTGTACAATGTTCAATTGTATAACTGTACACTGTACAACTGTACTTGAACACATGAGAGTTTCTGGAGAAAACTTTGAAAAAAAAAACTCTGACAAACTCAGCAATCACTTTGCTTCCCGTTTCCACTTCCTGTTTCTTCTGACACTGAGGTTTTTCTGAGTTGAGAGACCTCAGAAGAAATTCAGGAGAACATTACAACAAGTCCAGCTCATCTCAACAACCAATGCAGTCACCATAAACTTAGCACCCTGCCTCAAACAGTGCTCTGCCCCAGAAAGGATCTAATGTTGCCTGTTTGCATCCATTCTAAAAATTACTGGCGTCTTGTGGAGTCAGTTGGCTACTGTTTCTGATAGCTAGCTTGACTATGAGATACTGGATCCTGTTAACAAACACTGAAGCTCATCAAGCTGAAAGGCCAGCAGCTTTTTTTCTGGTGATTTGCACATTGTGGATAAACCTGAAGTCTTTGACGGGAGGCCAGCATGGAAGTCAAGCTACCACTGGCTTTGCTTTCTCTGTCAGTTATATATCTGTGTGTTTCCGTACACATGCACAGATATGCATAGAAATTTCACTAGCAAGTAAAGAAACAAATTAAATAAGCTGACAAATCTCATCTTAATCATCTTGGCAAACGTGTATGATGTAGAGGTGTTAGAGTTTTGTGTGATTAAACTTTTAATGACTCCTTTAGCAGATTAGCAATGAAAACCTTCACAGATCATGAAGAGAGAGCGATGAATGATAAACATAGCAATGTAAACAGGTGCAGGTCCAGTTAATTTCTTTTACTAAAAGAAATTATCAGTGTTTTTAATCCCTCTTTAGCTATTAAGTCTATTGTCTCTGCTTGTCTTTGTATAAAAGCCACTGCACGCCATTGCTTCCAGGTTTCAGGTTTGTAAACTTGTAGGGTGAATGTGTACCAATGTTGATTTGAACAGCAGTGTTTGTTAATCTTCTCCAGACCCATCCTTTATAACCCTTTAGAGCTTTTTTACGATCCTTTAATAACCATGGAGCACAGCCCTCTTTATGACCCTAATCATTACCACTGGGGTCAGTCCACTTAGCACCCCCCCCCCCCCCCCCCCCATCACTTCCTCCTTCACCTAAACATCATGAGGGGTTAACAAATCCTGCTCATTTTCCCTGTGAGATATCTATCAAGTTATCATTTTTCTAACAAATTGTTAGGGCTTTAGTCCAAGACGGTTTAAGATAATGTGTTTAAAAACTGAATACAGATTTTACGGTAACCACTTGGCTTGTGAAAACTCTAAAATGTTATTAAAATAGATCTCAAACACTGAAATGCAAAAAGAAATGTCAATACACAAATATGCTGTCAGTCGTCTGATTGGTTACTGATTCTTTTTGAGACAAACGTGCTGATTTCTACAGCATGTAGCAGATTTCGTCACTTTCTCTAATGTTTGCTTTAATCAGCAAAGGCTCTCGGTGATTAGCATTCAAATGCTGCTTTGGGATTATTACATTTAAGCACCAGCTGCATTGCAGAAGGATCCAGTATACTGTGAGAGAATTGTATGGCCACTGTGGATTTTCCTGTGTCCAAAATGATTTATTCTCTCTGCTTGCAGTGCCAAAGTCATTTGTCTCTGATTAGCTTTAACTAAAAACACAAAGTTGTCTTTTTAACTGTTCAAAGTTGGTTTAAGGATTATTTAAAACATCACGAGATTGATGTTATTTCAAGCTGTGTTAAAAGAGAGATGAATAATATATGTGCAATAAAAATGCTAACTGTTATGAGCGTGGGGCATAATACATACAGTACCAGGTAAAGATTTGGTGAGTGAGTCCATGCCAGTAATGTCAGCCAGCAACAGCTGAAAGCTCATACTCTTCATCCTTCAGGCATAGGGGGTGCTATTTAAGCTGCTTGGCTTCCCTGATATTGGTCTGCATCTGTAAACTGGTTTGCAAGCCCTTCTTTGTCATGTTTTTGAAGACTGCTCTATTTTGAGTCCAGTTTTCCTGTATGCAGATGGATGTGTGGGGGATGGTGCTCCTCAAGAAAGCAGCCATATTCCTAATAAAAAATAGTGCAGATGAAAATAACAAAGTTCTTTTGACCATAATGGTCCTGACTGAATAACTGCTCCCAAAATCATAAATCACAAATAAACACTTGCATTATGCAGTCATTAAGCATGCCTTTTAATGGTCAATCATCTTAACCTATAATGCATGAGCAAAAATTGCTGAGAGATCTACAAGTACTGAGAAGTGAGATACACATTACATCATAATTTTTGTGCAAAAGGACAATTATTAGCTTATATGACTATGAATGTATCTCAGCTGTGGTACAAAAGTAATATAAACATGAGAAGAAAGGCATTAATGTCTTTATTTCTGAATACTTCCATACATATACATATATAACCACCACAACACCGACTGCTACAATGTAAGAAATTTACTTTTTAAGGAATAACATATTCCCGATGGAAAAAAAATGGTAATAGTTGGAACTTTTTAAAAATATAAATTAAGAATTTAAAGATATTTCTGGAAAAGGATATCCATTGTTGTGGAAATGAACCTTCAAAATGCCTTTGGTAAAAGGCACATGAAAGCTCACATTTAAACACAGAATTCCCAGCTAAGTAAGTATGCTCCAGCCTGAAAATCCCAAAACAACCAATCTTAACATCTCACTTACACCGTCACTGTATTTGAGTTTAGACTCAGCATGTTGGGAATCTTGTCATGTCTCCATGTCTAAGGATTAAGGGGTGGTGGGTCTGTGTTTATATAGTCTTCTTTATGCTCCTTTTTTTTTACACCTCACTAAAACCCAGCTTGGCAGGAGCTGAAATCCCAACATCGGGAGTCTCCCCTGCTCTCCAATATCCACAATTACTGCTTCGTTGACAGTCTTATTTCCTGGTAAGTGAACACAACTGCCAAGAAAAACTGTTAATGTCCTTCCGGCAAAAGTGATGGAAATTTTATGAGGGGGAAAATATATTAAATATGTCCATTTGCGTTTGACAAAAGTAATCTCTGAAAAAAGAAAGTAGAAGATGTGGGAATAATGATAGACGGTTCAGATTTTATGAGCTAAATGGAAAATGGACTCACCAATATTGGAGTACAAACATCTTGGAGGGATTGAAACATGCAGCAGTGTAAATGTAAATTATCTCTAGAGAGCAAGCACTTTCTTTGTAACAAGCTGTAAATACTAGCCGTAAATTTATGGATATACATTGAAGTTCATGAACATTACTAAATTCACACAGATTTACTCCACTGATTCTGATTATTCCACAAAAATAACCTACCTTCACCATCATTTTTTAATAGGAATGGTGGTGTGAGACACTTAAACTCTCCTTTAGCTCTCCCTTTCACTCTACATTTCATTCCATCATTGCAGGATAACAAAGCAGTCGGTTTCACTTCAGAGACTTCAGAGACTCTTAATTATTAGAGATTGTTTCCTAAAATTTGCCTACACACACACACACACACACACACACACACACACACACACACACACACACACACACACACACACACACACACACACACACACACACACACACACACACACACACACACAGATCAGTAAGGACCACTTCACCACCCCGAACAACCAATTCGAGCCCAGCATCAGAATAGGACTGACCTCATGACTTCCAGAGACAAAAACACTGGCCTCTATAGAAACCACACTATAGGATGTTAGTTTTGCGAAGTCCCAAGGCAAATCGCAAACAGGGGTCCTCTTTAACCCTCCTTTTCATTCCACATTTTCACTTCACACAAACGGACAGCCATCTTTCAAAACCCATGTCGTTCCAGTGGCCGACCCACAAAGGCTGAAAAGCTGCCAGCAAAGAAGAAAAAACTGCAAAGAAGGAGAGTTTTCATTTGTCTGGGTCTATGGTCAATCTTTGAGCACCAGACTCTTAATGAGCCTTTGGTGGTGTTCAGGCTTTTTGTGGATGTAATTAAGAACTTCTCGAGCTTCAGCAAAGTCCAAAGGCCATTGAGGGCTACCTTTATGCAGTCTTTAAAGATACTCCTTTCAGGTTACCATCCCTTGTTTCTGCTGTTTGCACCTTTGAAACAGAAATTGGAATCAAAGTGATTCATTTACAGTCTATCCATCTGCACAACATGCCTCGACTTTGGAGTAAGACTTGAAGAAATGTGCCATCAATGGGCAGATGTCATTTTGTGACCGCTTTCCCGTAAAAGGTAAACATGAAAGGCTAACGGTGAGCTTTGCACTGCAGTAAAAATCCACAAAGTGTGGACTCTGTTAAGATAATGTGCTCTGTATCCCATCTGCTGTTGCATTTTAGGACATTCTCCCCCTAATACCTTTGGAGCCAGGCAACAACAAGGCAGAGAGCATTTTAGTGAAAAACCTCTAAGAGAGATACAAAAGCTGCAAAAGCATTTTACTGGAAGTATTACTCCTTCTAGTCTTTCATTCACAGAGTGGATAAAATTGTGTTCGGATGTATTCACACAGAGACGAGAAGGTTTTGTGCTCCAGGAACAATTTGTCATTCACCAAGAAAAACCTGGAGTTTAAAAAAAGACCACACATTAAGCTGTTTTCCAGTCATATGAAAGAAAAGTCAGGTCTTTTGCTATTTAGTGAAAGGAAAAAATGTAGTTGGCAGTGGTTATTGTGCATAGCTTGAAAAATCATTTTTATATGGAGGGTTTGGCACAGATTAAGCAATCGAAATATAGCTGCTTAGAGAAAGTTAGGGAAGTTTTTTTTTAAAAGTTTATCACAGTTTCCTTTTTCTACAAGTTAAGACCCTTTTATTTGCTGGCTAGACTATATTAGTTTTTTCATCATTTTCATCTCAAAAAGAAGGTAAATTAGTGTATTCTGCAAACTATCAGACTATTTCCTTCAGCCGTTTTCCTCTGGAATCACCTAAAAGCATTTACAAATGTTATCAGCGCTGCTTGTACTGCCTTAGATATTTCATGTAATATTAAAAGCCAATTATAATCACTTGAGAAAACCACCAAATGTTTACCATAAACATCTATATCAACATTTATTTAATAAGCTAAATCCTACATTCTGAGTTACAGTCATTTTTTTGCTCTTGAATTGGACTTGATTGCTCAGCTCTCTCGACGTTGATTTGAAAGCTGAGTTTACATCTGCTCTGGACAAAGCTCTGAGATGTAATTCAATTCATCCTTGTGTGAGAGATTTGTAGGCATTTTAAACAAATCATCACCTCAGCTCACCACCTCATGTACAAAACTGTTTGCCTTAAACAGCTTTTCTCTCATTTTCTCAGAGCTGACGCGTTCCCAGTCTGTCTTTCAGTTTCTTTATTTTCTCTTCCTGAACATATCATCTCTCTCAATCAGCTTTTCGCCGGGTACAGAGATCAGTCTAACAAGTCTGTCTCATCCAATCAGCGAGTCCTTCTGAGGGCTGTCTCAGATTCTATTACATCGCTGACACGCACTGATCTGTGGGTTCACTTTTGGGAAAGGCAGCACCTGCCTGTGTCTCCATTCATGTGTCTTCCTAAAGACAATAATATTGTTTCTGAGGTTGAAATTGTGCCAAAAACTACATGTGAATTTAGTTTCCTCACAGCCTGACACATACTAACCCTCCAGCCAATTCCTTTTGGTGGCATTTGAGTTTAATTATAATTGAGGGAAGGTTTAGCAAACATTTACAGTTTCTATTCCACTGCTTCTTCTCTGCTGTTTATTTTTCTGTCTGACTTGCTTTGTTTCTCTATTCATCACTCCTCTCATCTTGTCACAAATCCACATAATAATGATCCACGTTGCAGAGTGTTATAGAGGGGCTCTGATTGGTGTAGGTGGTGGTAGAGAAACGCACTGCCTTCTCTGACCTCCTGGAGATTGTAAACCACAGCAGATGATTTTTGCATGAGAATTATGGTCCACTTAGAAGGAGCAAAGGGTCGGGCTCTGGGACATGACAAAGCATTTCGAGAAAGTGTTATTATGAGGCTTGGCATGTGTTTATCATGGATTTACCAAATGGATGAGTGGATTACTTTCTGACAGCTGAGGTGCTGTGGTAGAGGCATTTGTGTTTCCTGGCCTCTGTATGTAGGATGAAATTTCATTTTTTCCCCCTCCCCATCAGCAGTGCAGTATGTAGTAGTGTATTTTTCTTTACAAAAAAAATCTTCCATTGTGTTGAAAAGCGTATCAGTTTTTTCAAACTAGACATGTGGAAGTGTTGAAAATGACAGGTGGTTTTAAAGACAGATGTCCTCGTTCGGTTAACCTGCTGTGGTCACAGAGGCAGATGTTTTTCCAATTCTCCACTTCTGCAACATGAGTTAGGAAGAAGTCAGGTTATTGCAGAAGTTTTAGTAAAATATTTAGTAGTAATG
Source organism: Archocentrus centrarchus (assembly GCF_007364275.1). Lineage (NCBI taxonomy): Eukaryota > Metazoa > Chordata > Actinopteri > Cichliformes > Cichlidae > Archocentrus > Archocentrus centrarchus. Next base: position 29,411,660 of record NC_044346.1, on the reverse strand, counting down.
CACAGATAAAAGATTGAGATCATTTTTTAAAAATAAACATTATCTTTTCAAAAGCAGCTTCATTTTTTTTTTCTTATTTGCTTTGATCTTTGATGGCAACTTTGGGATTTCTCAGTCTAACCAATCTTCAGTGTCCACACTGTCATATTAACAGTTTGTTAATATTTTTGGTTTATATAACTGCAGTTTTAAATGTGTGACTATTATCTTTTATGCATTGATCTACCAACATGGGGGCACATCTTGGTTGATCTGTGGAAGCACAGTAGGTGTGCATGCTTCTCATATCTTTCTTTAAAGAAACACAGCGTACTGCTTGGATTTTTTTTTTTTTTAAATCACAGTCTAGGTGTAAAGATGTTCAGATACATACGGCATCTGGAGGCTCAGCTCCTGCAAAGAAATTCACCTAAATCCACTTCATCCAGACTTTAATCACCCACACAGGGACCATGAAGAGGAACCTCTTGGAGTCCAGCATGAAACATGAAAGGGACAGTTTACTTTACTCTTAAATACACACTAAACTGCATAAATATATGCCTTGTGTCAACAGACACTGTTGCATCTCTCCACATGCAAGATCGATCTACCCCCTGTTTCTAAGGGAGAACAAAAATCATTTGAAATGAGCAGTCCCTCAGTGAGGGCCAATACATATTTTTACAGCTGTACAGAGAGTAGAGGAACATGCATGAGAGCAACAACTTCATTAAAACATTAAGTCGTTGCTCTGCTAAAAGCCCGGAAGAGGGTATATTAGCGTTTAGAGTCTAGAGAATTAAGTAGTCCTGTAATGCAAAGAAAACAGGTGAGGTGACTTCCTATTTCAGCACCAGCTGAAGATCGTTCAATCTTTGAGGCCTCACACAAAGCCTACAGTATGCATTGTAGTTATTTTTCTTCTCGCTTGTGACCGGGCTATTATTAAAACATTCGAACCCTTACAGAGACCCCAAACTGTGTTCTAACAGATGTAATAATTTACATCATCTAGAAAAGTCAATTTAGTTGGCTTTTCAACTGGTGTTTGAATAGTGTGTGTATACATTAATATCTGTGATTAGGTTTCAAGCTCCCCTTTCCAAGCTTCGTCATTCAGAGGATTTTGTTTTTCTTCTTAAGTTCAAAAACTCAATGCAAGAACTGCCACGCCTCCTCTGCACCTGCTGCAAATCAGCCTAATGAGTTTAATATGATTCACCCGTGTAGCAGCTGCTGCAAATAGGTTTCTTTAGGTTTAAAGGTTTAAAGATAGAATATAACATCTCACCAGGAAATTATTTAATTTAGAATTAATTTAGAATTAACACTTCATTCTGCAGCCACTCAACTCTGCATTATTTACGTCGCTGTCTATCTGCAAATGTGTAGCTAGATAACACTCCCCTTTATGTGCAGATATTTTGCCAGTGTTACTTTGACCTTTTGTTGAGAGCAAAAAAAAAAAAAAAGTGGAAAAAATTTCTTTAATGCAGGTTTAAGTGAAAACGCCATTTTAACATGTAACAGTGAGTGCTTGATTGACCCACAGTTCAATAAAATGACCATAATTGTCTCATATATTTTTAATATTTTAACTTAGACACATTTCATTGTTACTGGGACTGCACATTCAATTGCATAAAATCAAGTTTTTTTGAATAAAATGGCAGTACACTAAAAAACAGAACCAAAAAAGCTGCAAAACTCAAAGAATAATGAAAAATTAAAAAAACAAGACATACTACAAGAGCTGCCTTAATATTGAGGGGATGTTGTTATAGCCACAACTCCACCATCTGTCAGGAAAACCACAATTAGAGTGAGCCCTTTGGGACTGACCCCAGCCGCTGATTTTATGGACAGGCCTGACCAAGTTCAGCTGTCTCATCTAAAACTGTCACCTCCTATTTGTGGGTGTGCAGGTAGGAAAACAGCAAAGCATGTTTGTATTGATGAACATTACGAGCTTGGAAAGGTCAGATGCAATAAAGTCTGACCACCTAAAGACATAAACTCTATGGTGAAAATGCATAAAATACTATGATGCCATGTGACAAAATGCTGTTGCTGTTGTGAACGTGTATTTGTTTAGAAAAGCAAACAAGCAGGGAAAGGAAAAAAATAAAAGGACCCCATGCCAGAGAGCAAAAACATGGAGAAAATGTGAAATGCAGTCAAATTCCTGGATGCTGTTTTTTCTTCTCACTCTGAATGGAGTTTATGAGTGAGTCTCCACAGCCAAAGCTATCATTTCATGACACAGACACAGATGTTATATCATACATTATTGAGGATTCTAAGACAAAAAAAAATGCAGATACACATTATTAAACCAGTATAGAGTAATTGAGATATAAACTGTTACTGGATTCTTTATTTTATTTTTTTTTTACATATTTTGCAAAATGTTTATGTACTTGTATGCAGAGCCAAATAAGAATACAATTTCTCATATTTTTATGCTGTCCATGCAGCTACCACCAGTTTTCTGGTGCATTTAGTGGTCTTGCGTCGATTGGGTGTCCATCAAAATTACCCATTTTTTAATCATCCATTCTCTTTCGTTTACCCTGTTCAGGGCCACAGGGGGACTGGAGCCTATCCCAGCTGTTACAGGGTGAGAGGCAGGGTACACCCTGTACAGGTCGCCGAGAGATAGACAATCATTCACACCTGTGGGCAATTTGGAATCACCAATTAACCTAACCCCAGTAATTGCATGTCTTTGGACTGTGGCAGGAAACCGAGTACCTGGAGAAAACACACACAGACATGGGGAGAACATGCAAGCTCCACACAGAAAAACAAGGGGCAAGGTGGATTCAAACCCAGACCTTCTCGCTGTCCTTCTAGCAATGAATCAGCAGTGCTAACCACCACGCCACCGTGCCGCCCCTATTTTATTATTTTAAGAATTTATAGTTTTATTTAGCTACAAACAGCAGAAATGTCATAAATTTAACATAAGTGATCATGAAACTTCAGTCTCCGTATGTATTAAACAAACAGGACATACTGTGTTGTCAGCAGATGCTGCTAAACAGGTTACCTGCTTCATTCTTGTTTCCTCCCATGTTCTCCATTATTGGAACCTGAAAAATGTGCCCCCCAGTTCTGCATAATGTTAAAAACATGTGGGTTAGAGTTAGAGGTGGGTTCTTGTGTGCTAGCAGAATACTGAAATGGAAAACATAGGGCCCCTACTAGTCTAACTAAGCTAAGTTAAAGTCTCCTGGCTCAGGCTTCATATTTATGACACTGACAAGGGGGTGACTAAAATCTCTGCATCAAGACAAAAATAGCATGGAGTAATAATACAGTGGATTTTATCAGTTTTTATCAGTTTTCTTTTGGTAATAAGCTTATCCTATAGTGTAAAATCAAAGTTAGGATCAGATAAACATGGGAGATAAATGCATGAGGCAAATGCAAAAGTGGTGAGAAAAGGGTGGAGAGTTTATTGGAGTCTCCTCTAATCTTTGGAGACAGGAAATGAGAACTGGGGGTTGATTTGAAGGAGGGGAGATGAGTTAGGGATCTTCTGAATCACAGCAGCATTTTTATTGGTCACCCGTAAACCTCTGATGATCCCTGGGCTGGCAGGTCACCTATAAAGTGCCATTTAGGAGAGTCCTGGAATTCTCTAAGCTAAGATTGAAGCTAGCTAGGTAAAAGGACACCGTCGGGCCTGACAAGTTTACGAGACCCCCAACCCTCTTTAAAACAGACGGGCTTTTAGGTGTCTCGGAGGACCAAGAAGATTCCTTTCCTGTTGATCTAAACAGGAGATTCCAGGCTTTAGTGAACCAGAACAAGTGGGATCAACGCTTCTCAGTGTCGAACCAGCGAGCTGGAGAGGAGAAGGTGAGGTGGTGATGGGGGGTGGGGGGTGGCTGGATGGATGGAGTCAGGAAGACAGAGGGGAAGACGCTCCGTGTATTTACTTGCACACATGGCTGCACAACATTGTCATCTTGTCAGCTGTAGTCAAGAGCGGTCGAAACATCCTGCCAACTGACACTGTCTAGCTTTCCCAGTGTGTAGTTTTTGAAAAATAAACACGACTTTTAGACATTTAGACAACGAAATTATTTTCTTAATTTCCACGGTAAACTGGAGCTCAAAATCTTTCTCTCATATCAACTTGAGATCCATCTCTGAGTATTTGAGCATAAAAGCTACAATCTTCCAAGGTGTTTACATTTACTAACCACCACATCTCAGCACTCAGATGTTGTCTTAGCTCTGTTTTTCTTCAGTTGCATTTGCATTGAGCTCCCCCCCCTTAGTATAAATGAAAGGAGGAAATATTGTAATATCAAAGTGGCCTTAATGGATGTGTTATCTAGATGATCCATGTGAGATACCATGTGTGAGAGGTTGGCTGTGATGAATGTTTTTTAAACTTTCAACTTAGGGTCCTTTGGCAAATTAATCCAAATTTATCAGTCTCTCACTCAGGCCAATGCCAAACATGCAGAGGTCAGAGTTAAGTTTGGAGAGGCGACACTTCGCATGAACTCCAAAAAAGACTGACTGATGATTCCTACCCTATTTGTAGTTGAGATGAGTGTGAAACACACTAAAAAAGGTTTTCTTAAATAACATTTGTTGTTTGAAATAAAAATATAATGGAACACCTCTTAGGTGAATTTAAGTAAGATACTGTAACAGCTTAAAGTCATTATATCTATATATATATCTATCTCTCTCTCTCTCTCTCTCTCTCTCTCTCTCTCTCTCTCTCTCTCTATATATATATATATATATATATATATATATATATATATATATATATATATATATATATATATTCAATTCAATTCAATTCAATTTTATTTATATAGCGCCAAATCACAACAAACTGTCACCTCAAGGCGCTTTGTATTGTGGGTAAAGACCCTACAATAATACAGAGAAAACCCAACAGTCAAAACGACCCCCTATGAGCAGCACTTGGCGACAGTGGAAAGGAAAAACTCCCTTTTAACAGGAAGAAACCTCCAGCAGAACCAGGCTCAGGGAGGGGCAGTCATCTGCCGCGACCGGTTGGGCTGAGGGGAGAGAAAGACATGCTGTGGAAGAGAGCCAGAGATTAATATCAATTAATGATTAAATGCAGAGTGGAGTATAAACAAAGTAAATAAGGTGAATGAGAAGAAACAGTGCATTATGTGAACCCCCCAGCAGACTAGGCCTATAGCAGCATAACTAAGGGATGGTTCAGGGTCACCTGATCCAGCCCTAAACTATAAGCTTTATCATAAAGGAAAGTTTTAAGCCTAATCTTAAAAATAGAGAGAGTGTCTGTCTCCCGAATCCAAGCTGGAAGCTGGTTCCACAGAAGAGGCGCCTGAAAGCTGAAGGCTCTGCCTCCCATTCTACTCTTAAGTATCCTAGGAACCACAAGTAAGCCAGCAGTCTGAGAGCGAAGTGCTCTATTGGGGTGATATGGTACTATGAGGTCTTTGAGATAAGATGGTGCCTGATTATTCAAGACCTTGTAGGTGAGGAGAAGAATTTTAAATTCTATTCTAGATTTAACAGGGAGCCAATGAAGAGAAGCCAATATGGGAGAAATCTGCTCTCTCTTTCTAGTCCCTGTCAGTACTCTAGCTGCAGCATTTTGGATCAGCTGAAGGCTTTTCAGGGAGCTTTTAGGACAGCCTGATAATAATGAGTAATGAATATATATATATATATATATATATATATATATATATATATATATATATATATATATATATATATATATAAAGCATTACTCATTCATTCATTCATTATGAGAATGATTTATTTCCCTGCGCTAAACCTCTCTGCTACTGAAATGTGGTCTCTGCACACAGACAGTGCTGTGGGGAAACTTGATACACCAGAATTAAACAATGCTGCCACTTACAGCCACTGCATTCCTGGATCATCGATAAAAATCACATCACTCCGGAAGATCATTACTGAAAAATGGAAAGACAATCTGGAATATTTTTCTGCTTGACTGTTTCCAAAGTCTTTACTGCATCTTACCAAAATGTCAGTTTACTAGTCAAAGCTCTTTTACGAAAAGCTAAACAAAGACATTATTAAAAATGATCTGGGGGGTGGGTCAGAAGTTCTTCATATGAACGGGGGGGCAATGTGCATGCCAGGGATATGTTAGTAAATGCATGCTTCCATATACATCCGTATGTGTACATAAGCTTCTGATTTGCTTTTGTTTCCTGGCACTGTTTAACATTTTTTAAAAAAGAATGCAGTCATGTTCAATTTAAAACCTGTGATTTATACATAAAATACATGTTAAGAAATTTGTAATTTTATTTTGGATGTCATAAACTGTTCATTATAAACCCCAAAATGAACTAAAAGGATTCCCATAGAAGCTGGTAAAAAAAATGTGGCATTCATTACCAAACTCATAAAATAATAAAATAAAAATATTAAATTTCACAGCACTAAAGCTAAATTCTTCAATTTCTATCTTTTGCATTTCAGCCTCCCTTGCACTGAGCATACTACCTTCCCAGGCAAGCAAAACACTAATGATGCAAAGTAAATAATATATAGCAAAAGTTTCTGAATGCACTTTTAACATATACACTGTAAATCAGTATGTTCAGTAGAAATCCCTCTTTCTAGTGCCCCTGTGCCCTCAACGCTAAGGATGTCATCATGCAAACCTGTCTTTACTATCTCTGATTAACAGCTTATTCCCAGGTGCACAGGTATAACCATACACCAAAAATCCCTCAAAAGATTAAACTCAGTCTAAATAACTACAAAACTAATTTCACAGTACCAAAATAAACAACAGAAACAGATAATCTGATCAATAATCAAACATCACTAAAAATAAGCAGGCACAGTGTAAAGGAATCAGTGTACATAGAAGCAGCCACTTGCTGCACTTTTTCTTTAGGCCGTTCACGCCTTTGGGATGAGAGGTGAAACGTCTTCAAGAAACAAAAAGAAGTCCAGTCGCCCTTTTTTCCAGCTCCAGAGACTACTATGACCTGGATGACTGAGAACCTACACAGACAAGTTGAGTTTTACCCACTTACATTATTGGTGGATTAAGTTTGAAACACTTAAAAATTTGTTGTTCCTAAATGTGATCAGGTTATTAACCCATAAGGGAACTTCATATCTTGACCCACCCAGGAGTTATACAATACAAGTGGAGTGAGTGAGTCTTGTACAGTAACAATTAAGCAGCTGCCTACAAACATGAAACTTGATGCCATGCTCTCTGGCAAAAGGACAATGTCTCAAACATCTAAGTTATCCTGCTGCAAAATAATAATTCACACTCAGTGCAAAAGTAGGATGTTTTATCACTTTTCATGTGGTGTTGATGTGAGATCACAGGAGTGGTCCTCAGTGGTAACAGAGCCAAGGGCTGTTTATTGTCCTGTTAAATCCACATGAGAAAGTCAGCAGACAGAAGCGGGCAGCAGTTGGCCAGCTGTGGAAACACAAATCTCAGCTTGCTCGTGGTGACTATTAACAGTTAATAACAACTATTAGCAGTGACTCACACATCCGTTATTTAAAGTGGTACCAGTGCGAGCACTCCGTGAAAAATGGTGTTACAAAAGAAGATTCACCGGCTTGAGCTCTTGTTCTTTAAATAACATATTTTAAAGCACTGTTTTCATATGCATTGTACAACTGCTGGATGTTTTAACATTTTTATTATCTGTATGGATACTTGAAATGTCTTAAGACATCGAGGGCAGCTGTGGTTCAGCAGATAGAGGAAGACACTGAACTCCAAAGTGCTCCTGATACATCCATTTCTTTGAGTGACTGTGAGGAATAAAGCACTTGAAGTGTGAAGATACTGTATTTCTTGTAATGGTTATACTGTACATGCAATACATATTTGTATCTTAATGGATGAATGTGGTAAAGCACTTTGAGTGGTTAGTAAGAGAAAAGCTAGTCCAGTTATTATTTGCCGCCTTAAAGTAAGAAAAAATCTAAAGCTGTAAATGTACATTTTAAAATAAGAGCACTTTTGATGGTGACACAATGAATACTTTGCCTAATAAAATGCTCTTTTTGTCTGAGAGTATATGATCCATACATCCATCAGTTTTTCTCAACCACTTATTCAGGGTGGCGGGGTGCTGGAGCCTAGAGAGACAGAGAACCATTCACATGTTTTTGGACTGTGGGAGGAAGCCAGAGTACCTGGAGAGGACCAATGCAGGCAGGCAACGCAGAACATGTGAACTCCACACAGAAACGATCCAGCACATCTGGTGGACTTGAACCCGGGACCTTTATGCTGTGAGGCTTTGCATTGCATAAGATCTCTCACTTACTCTGGTCACAAGGGTGATCACAATACAGGAGATAATGAAGATAATTACAGAGACCAAAGCCTTTTATATATATATATATATATATATATATATATATATATATATATATATATATATATATATATATATATATATATATATATATATGCCATAAGTTTGGATTATTGCACAACAATGTAAAAAAAAAAAATTATACAGAGAAGAAACATAATTTATGGTTAATACCACATTTCCTCTTTACTTCTGATCTCTGACCACCACAGTGTGTCCATCGTGACTATTTACTGACCAAGCTTTTAGCCCCACGCATAGTTGAGCCAACAGGGATATTTGTTGTTCCTATGGGGTCAGAGGTGAAGTTTGACCCGCTTAATGGAAAGCTCTCCTGTGAGCTGCCAGTCATAGCTACACATATCTGAGCCAATGATAATGTCCTGCTCCCCCTCACGGGAACTCAAATTAATTTCAACCTAAAGTGTGTTTGGGAGAAGCAAATGGAATGAAGCTGCTCTGGATGATGATGTAATGATTGAAGTACTATAGAGAGAAGAGGTGCTCATGGGAATGCGTAGGATGTTCTAGTAAGTTGTTGCTGTAATAAAGAAATACCATTGAGAGCACTGTGAGGCACATATTTGACACACTAGCTTATATTAAGTTGTCTGCGAGTTGTAAAAAAAAATGTTCATCTTTATTGTACTTTTATCCTATGCATTTATCATACGCTAATTTAATTTTGCTCTATAGACCAAAGCAGAGGTTTAGCTTGAAGTCGTACTGCCTATACCTGACTTTCTTATACAGAAAACAATAACCATCATGCTCAAGAAGTATTAAATGTTTATGGAACCTCCAAGGAGGTTTCCCTAAAAAAGATTAGCCCACATGAGTTCAGTGCCAGCCTGAAGCTCAGTATTAAGTTTCAATATAGCCAGAAACAGAGGACACATTCCAGCATCTACGTATGTGAATGCGAGTACCTGCATTTCAGGACAAATCTATCATCACTTTGAAGAGGCAAATTTCCTGTTATTCTCTGAGGATATAGATAAGAATACATTGATTTCTAAGTTGATCAAGAAGGCTGCCAGAACATAATCTAATACAGTTCTGGGCCAAGTTTTTCCTCCCCCTAAGCTACAAGCTGCAGGGCCAAACTTGAAGCAGAACATATATTCAAACCTAGCAGGGAAGCCTGCCAAAACCCAGTATTCTGATGATTTAGAAAACATTTCATATAGAAGTAACTCAATCCTAAACACTTTCCTGGACAGATATTATTACATGTTTAAATAATTTTCTAATGAAATAAGCAACACATTGAGAAATAAAATGAGCGCGATGTCAGAGGATCAACAGATGACAGATCTTGTATTGACTATGAGCTGATGAATGGTCAATGAATGAATAGCAGCTATGGCTCATTTAAACAAAGTTGTGGGCAGTCTGATGAAGCATGATTGTCCAAAAATGAACTATCCATCCTCTGACAAAATCAAACACACCGATGGATCTCGGTGCAGAGCACACAGCATTGCTGGAGACAATGTGTGTGGCTACATGAATGTGTGTATATAAGGTTATTTTATGGCTGAAGCAAAGGGGTAGAACAGCGTGCACCTATTCATACATGCACTCAACGTGTGTCTGAATTACATACAGCATCTCATATGGAAGCGATTGTCTCAGTCAGGACAAGCTTTTTTTCTCTTTAGGAGGCAACAATTCCACTTATCATGATTTATAGCCTTTGATGGATGTCAGATTGTGTTTCTGGGGTCTTTTCAAAGTGTCCAAGATGAAAAAAAAATTGAATTGTAGAAATTAGATTTAATGGCTACTAACGGAGCATAATGTTGCCATTAAGTATTCAGAGCTCGGAGTATAACAAATGTTTGAACATCTGACAACTTTGAAACGCCCTGAAACTTGTTTCGATTCTAAATCTTTTGTCATCTGTGACTGCACCACACTGTATTAAAGAGATTATAAAATACTTAAAATGATAGCGTACATTGCTTTAATGCAGCATTCATTTAAAGAATTTTTGGAATCCAGTTTTCCATCAAAATAAAACACTAAAATGAAACAAAAATCAGCCTGAACTGACATATGAAGTAGTGAAGTATGAAATAGTCAGGTACAGTTTTTTTTTTTTTTTAATCTGTTAACCATTCATGTAGAGTTGTGTTATCACTCCTCCAGGAAAAAATGCAATTCTCAAGTGCAGTGCACTTCTCCTCCTTGATTCAGAGTAAGGGCGATCGGTGTCACAGATAGACATAAATCATACAGCAAAAGAAGATAACAATGACAGTAAGACAAATAACCCAGAGAGTTAAAACACACTCTAAGGCTCAGATTTGTCTATTTACTCTGGATACATGGAGGGCTCCACCTCTCCAGGCTGAAATGTGTTTTGTCTGATTCATGATTAGATCTCATCGTGTCTGTGCTGTGTTGTGGTCCCGCGGTCAGGAGTTAATGGTTCTTTCAGTCAGTCACTCATACTGCAGATTTCATTCATTTTGATCAAAGATTTGCCCCAGTCTGGTTGTTGTTGTTGTTGGTGTTTTTTCTGCAGGTGCAGTGGTAAATGTGACACTATATGTGATCCTCAACCTTCTGACATTATAATGTTTATTGAGATGTCTGCAATCTTCTCATCCTCCATGGTCATGCTCTCCAAATATGTTTACAAAAATGATTTATCATCTAGAGTGTGTATGCTTTTTCGAATAAAAGGTTTTTGGAAGTTTGCTTTTGGGAGTTGCTATTTGGACTGATGGTGTAACGATAAAGTGTAAAGTCATTAAGAATATTTTCCCTTCTTGTTTTTAATGTTTTCTCATTCCCCAAGCTGCCATTTTACAAAATACATAAAGATCACAAAATAACCCAGATATGTTTTTTTCAACATTATTTCAAAAGTTTTAACAGCAGCATGAAGCAGAATGTTTTTCTTATTTTTAGTAGCAGCAACATTTGTTCTTGTTTACTATAAGTGGTTCTTGCACAAATGTGTATTAAGAAATTGTTGGACGACAAAGATTTCTGCCAAGTCTCTTCTTAAGACTGTTAAGAAGCCAAGTCTGATATGAAAAGTATAGTATAAGTATTTGGATCATAATTTTTTTTTAACAAGTCAGCCAAAACTAGACATGCACAGGGGTATTCTGCAAACCAGATAGCCAGCTGCTGATGGGTGGTAATCAAGAAGACAGACTGCAGAGGGGTAACCTGTTCCAGACAGTCATTTATCAAACGGGTAGAAACATCACGACACTGTATCCCATGTTGAAGAGGTGGTCTCTGGATTATGTTTTGCACACAGGAGGACTGGTATGTGAAAGGAGCAACAAAAAAACCCAAGCCACCCCCAGTTTTAGTCTTTACTCAATCGGATCTGCATCATGCTGTAGCAAATATACATCACACCCTGAAAAGGAAAAAGACGGAAACCAACTGGTCCTTACAAGCAACTGTCCTCTAGTACAGGGTCCTCAGGGTCCTCATTTAGAGCTTAAAAATGTTTATCAACTCAATCAAATTAATACCTTTGGACAACTGTGACTAGCTGGATGTTTTATTTTTCTTGCTAGAGTCACGCGGCTTGTTCTGGGTGTGTTTGCACGGAATACACAAGGGTCTGTGCGTAAGGGTGTTGATGTAAGTGAACGTGTATGTGTTTGCACGTTAGCTTGATTGGATTTGCGTGCGTGCATGTTTGTGAATGTGTGTTTAAGTATGCGCTCTTGCGGGGCTTGTTTTTAGTAGAATGAGGGACGTAGGGCAAACATTGGGTCTAGTTTATCTAGTATAATTAACACTGCAGGAAATTTAATCGTGGCAACGAGAGAAGCCCAGTGGCTTATTTCACTGTCTCCACTAATTTTCTCACTTTCGTCCCAGCATTATTTTGATAATGTGTAATCCTGTGATGTAAATTACAAAAGACAAAATGTGTGCCACTGAAACTTTATAGATGTGACTTAAATGTAAGTGGATTCAATCAGTGTGAATCAGTAAAAAAGTGAAAGGAAAACTGTGGTGAGACAGAGTGCACACAAAACCCAAATGCCTGCTGAGGCTTTCATTCTATCAATGCAACTATTGTCTGTCTGTAGCACTGATATGATGGTTTTGACACGCTTATGATCTACAGCCTGATAATAGATAAGTGGAATTTAATCTACCCCCATATACCTGTCCTGCAGGCTGCAAGTCCAGCCATTATCTGTCAAACCACTACTGCCTTAGATTAAGGTCAGTTCAGTGTCAGATTTGTTTTGATTGCCTGGGCAGTGCCCGGCTTAGGTTTACACTATGGAACAAGTGATGTTGAGTGAGCTAACGGAACTTATCTTTTTTCTGTGTAAAGTCTGTGTTTGGCTTAATTGGACCTAGTAATGCCTGAATGATAGCATTTGCACCGAATCTGTGAATGTGAAAAGAATGAGGAGTAGCTCAGCTAATTTCTAAACAGAGTATATCTCATCCACTTGAGTCAGATGTAGCACGTGACCTTCATGCTGCATCAAACTAAGTTAGCTAGTGAGAACCCTCAAACCTCTCTTTCACCTGATGACCAGCACTCTAAAAATATCCGGTAAATCTGAAAGGTTTACTGAGCAATGTTCAGTACAGTTTTCATTTGCACTTTGGCTGCAGCCACAAAAGAGAGGAATTGAGATCTCAAACCTGACTCATTCACCAACAGAAATGATGAGAATGGAGCAAAATGATAGAATAGACAAAAGACTGGAGAGAAAGAGAGAAAATTGAATGGATGACATGTTTAAGGAGGGAGGAAATCCCCTTTGCCCAGTTACATCCTTTGAAAATACACCTGCAAGTAATGATAAAATTCTGCCTGGTGCAAAAGAAACAGCTGCAACAGACAGCTTCTGAGATACCCCTGATCCCCTGGGAGTATGTCTTACAGATGTTACCTAGAATGTGCAAAGAGACAGGGCTAATATGTCTTACACCAGCCACAGCCCAAGAGCTCCTGTCTACTGTCTGATGCAGGACTCGGGGCAGTGGGAGATCCTAGCAAAGTGGCCACAGATAAGAAGCTTTATATAAATGTAATGAGATGTGTCTGTGTAGGTTCTCAGTCATCCAGTCATGGTAGTTTCTGGAGCTTGAAAAAAGGGCCTCTTTAAGTTTCTTGAAGGCATTTCATCTCTCATCTCAATGGCTTCTTCAATTCAGGTGAAACATCTTCAAGAAACTTAAAGGAAATCCACTCGCCTTTTTTGGTTTTTGAAGTTCAGTTATTGTTAAATTTCTTCAGTTGTTTCATAGTTTGCTTATGGTTTAGATTCTTCATATTTGTATTTCTCTGTTTGTTCTTAGTTTAGTTTAGTTTAGTTTGAGTTTTGGATTCTAGCTTATTTCTCTTCTCTATCTTGGCTCTGTTTCCATTGCTAATTGTAACTACGGTTAATTCCTTGAGTTTGTTTTCCGGCCCTCCTTTGCTCCGTGTCAAATCTGCACTTGCGTCGTGTTTAGTCATTTCCTGTTTTATTTTGCTAGTCTCCTGTCTCGTGTGCATTCTTTTCACCTGTGTCCTGTTTTCCCCCAGCTGTGTCCTCTCTCCCTAATTACCTCGGGTGTGCATTTAAGCCCTCAGTTTTCCTCAATGTTTTTTTGTCACGTCCTTGTCTATGGCTCCCCTCCTGCTGTGTGCTATTTTTGTTCTTAGTTTCATCTTAGACTAGATATTTCTGGCTCCAGTCTTGCTCAGTTTAAATTATTTTTCCTCCTAGTGTATCCCAGCAAATAAAGCTGAGGTTTGAGGTAATTCCCTGTCCTCCGAGTCCAGCATTTGGGTCCTGTTTTGCCTTCCACACAACCGTAACATGACAGCTGAAATGTTAAAGGAGTTTATCCACGGAGAACAGAATCTGAAAATCACACATGCTGCCAAACCGACTGTCAACAGACTATTTTTTCCTTTTTATGTAACAGTCTGTTGACTGTTATAATCTTATTATAACAGTATGAATAATCTTATTACTAAACAAAGAGGTGCATATAAAACCATGATGCATATCATACCCAAAGTTGTTGTGCTGAATATCGCATGGCTGTGATTATCTTCAGCGCTCTGCCTCCTGCCTTGTACCTACAATTCAATCACTGCATGCAGTTTTCATTACAGTAGCAATTCCTCTTATACTACAGCTTAAATTTAACATAAAGTAAGCATTTATTTTAAAAATCAGTTGAAACAAATAAGTTTAGGTTTGGTGGTAGGAGTATAATAGGATCATTTGGAAACATCACCTCATTCATTCCCCTCGAGAAAGAACTTACCTTCAGTGCTCTCTAACTCATTCCAGGTTTCAAGAGTGAACTCATAGTCCCACAAACAGCTGTTCCTTAAAAGCTCATTAACTGTCACCAGTACGGTTGGGCTGAACATTTCACATTTATTCAGAGGCTTAAAAATACCTTGCAATTTCATCAGCTTTAATTTGCTTTTATCAAGGCCTCAGCTCAGTTAATTCTTTTCTAGGATACTGCACCGATCACAATTATACCTCCCATAACAATCCTGTCCGATCAATTTTATTAGCAATGCCAAAAGGGTTGTGTAAGCTTTACAGTACCAACCATGCCAAAAGCCCAGCTGGTTTTTATTTGTCTGTCATCTTGGTTTTGTGTTGAAATGCCAAATACTGCAGAGAAAAGTGAAATCAATACCGTATGGCCAAATACCATTGCAATTAATGGTCGTCTTTCTTCAGTAAAAATACAAGATGTTAAAGGCAAACTGGGGTCTTGTAGTTCTGGAAGACTTCAAGATATTCTTCTCCTCCACGACACATTGCAGGTTACTGTCGATGTCGTGAGTCACTGATGTAATTGTAAGTAAGGAGACAGCACGACTCTGCGGCAGCCCATCTGTGGTCCCAAGTGAGAATTGCTAATAGAATTGCTCAAGCCAACTGTCCTTCTAGTGTCATCTTCAATTACTCTGATGAGGAAATAATTAATGAGCCACTTTACCGCTCCCTAAATTGAACACATTTCTGCATTTAGGCATGGAACTAAAAATGGGACCCACTGGAGGATCAGGTTACGCTCTAACTGAGCAGAAATAATAAACCCTCCTCAGGTTCACAACTCCAGCCAAGATGGAGAGGTGGGAGGTGGTGCTGCTGGTGGGGGGTAATAAAGCTTACGCTGCATGGGTCTCTACACTGACAAACTGATCGCAACATTCAGTACAAATGATTGGGGTAGTGTTTTGCACTTCTGAGGCATGCTGTGTGACAGGACTCTCAAATTGCCTGTTACAAGCATTCTTGTTTTTCTTGTGCCAGCGCACTTTGACAGGTGCGCTTGTGTCTGAAAGATGTGGTGGGAGTGAAGCCCTCAAAGGCCCAGGGTCAGTTCTGTTTTATGTTTGCCCAGACCTGCTTGTGTAGGGCCCCGCTGTTTTCAGGAGAGGTGAAGATCCATGTGTCTGCCTACTTATCCAGAGTTTATCATGTTTCATCATCCCTCCCCTTCTACCTACAGCCATTTGTATCTGTATTTGTATATATTTGAGACACATTTCATAGGTTCTTTCCTCTTCGTCTCTGACAATCTAATGACAGATTCATGTCCAGTCTTTATTTTCAATTATGACTTTTACCCTGTGTGCCTAGGAACTCGTGATGAAACTTACCTTTTGTAACCCCATCTATGACCTCAGCTTTTCAAAACAAACTCTTTAAGTGCAGTTAGTCATTATTTGGTCCTGCAGCAGCTCCGCACTTGTTGTTTCAGGTAAGTGTGAAAGGAGATTAGTTACGGCCAGACTATCCCCCTGTCACACGAATGCAACTGAGGCTGCAAATTTATGATCATATCGACCAGAGATAAATCTGTTAAATGTGCATAAACCATTTCTTAAAAACACAGATACTGTAC
Source organism: Archocentrus centrarchus (assembly GCF_007364275.1). Classification (NCBI taxonomy): domain Eukaryota; kingdom Metazoa; phylum Chordata; class Actinopteri; order Cichliformes; family Cichlidae; genus Archocentrus; species Archocentrus centrarchus. The sequence goes on along the minus strand of NC_044346.1, from coordinate 29,395,416 downwards.
AATCAGCATTCCTCCCACTTAAACAGTTTCTGTCATAAAACATTTTAACAAGTTTAACATCTTGGAAAAATAAGAAAAGCTGTGTTTACTACAAGCTGCGTTGTTATAATACACTATTAATGGGTACAATTCTTCAAAATCTGACAAGGGCATGCCACCACAGTGCTTCCTCACCTCTTCTTTAAAAAAGACTTGGAAGAGATTAGAGAACTGTGGAGACCAAATGTTGTAGTTTTGTTTTCTGGTCCTTGCTTGATATAGGTTTTCAGCTGTTTAGCAGTTGGGGTTGTTTTATTTATTTAGGGTTACCTAATGCACCAAATCTTTTAGTGGGTAACACTTCTGACTTACAGACAGGCCAGCTGCTGCTGAGGCATGCTGTTGTAGTATGTCTAGAATGTGTTTTGCCAATATTATGCATTAATAAGTAGCGAGTTACCAGCAAAAGACTTTGCCTGTATGGCAGGTTATGTTGCTCTAAATTACGTCAGATCTAGAGAAGGCAGCAGCATTGTATGTGTTTTTCTTGGCATGTCAGAGCTTTAAGTTCCATTTGTGGATGCAGTGGTAAAATGTGTTTGCTTGCAATAGTTTCTGAAGTGGTTGAGCCCATGCAGTGATCTCCACTACAGAATCCTGTCTGAGATTTCATGTAATGTACCCTAGATGGTGAAATCCCAGAATTTGTATGTGCTGGCACCGTTCCTCTTCACCCTCTACACTGCAGACTTCTCCATCAACTCCCCACGCTGCCATCTGCAGAAGTTCTCTGACGACTCTGCCATAGTTGGCCTCATCACAGGTGAGGATGACTCAGAGTACAGACAGTGGACTCAGGACTTTGTGGACTGGTGCCAGCGGAACCACCTCCTGATCAACGCCGCTAAAACCAAGGAGCTGGTGGTGGATTTCCGCAGGCGCAGACCCACCACATGGACACCGGTGAACATCCAGGGAGTGGACATTGAGATAGTGGACTCTTATAAGTACCTGGGTGTTCACCTAAACAATAAACTGGACTGGACTCATAACACTGATGCGCTCTACAGGAAGGGTCAGAGCAGACTCTACCTGCTGAGAAGGCTGAGGTCTTTTGGAGTGCAGGGGACACTCCTGAAGACCTTCTATGACTCTGTGGTGGCATCAGCCATCTTCTATGCAGCAGTATGTTGGAGCAGCAGCTTGTCTACAGCTGAGAGGAAGAGGATAGACAAGCTCATCAGGAAAGCCAGCTCTGTCCTAGGATGTCCTCTCGACTCAGTGCAGGTGGTGGGAGACAGAAGGACTCTGACCAAAATAACATCACTGATGGACAAGGTCTCCCATCCCATGCATGAAACTGTTGCTGAGCTGGAGAGCTCCTTCAGTGACAGACTGCTGCATCCTAAATGCACAAAGGAGCGTTACCGCAGATCCTTCCTCCCAGCAGCTGTAAGACTTTATAACCATCACTGCTCCCAACAAAAACCACAATAGCCTACACAATGTAGGATAATATATAATATACTGTAAATAGTCCGGCCTGTTAAGGTTCAACACACAGGCACATCATGTACATTGTATATAGTGTTATTATTAGTAGTATTAAGGTTAATCTTGTTTGTTGATTTTATATATATTTATATTCTTTTCTTAATAGTGTGAATTATTATATTTTTACTTATATTTATAATAACTGCGGCTGCTGTTACACCCAAATTTCCCCTCTGTGGGACAATAAAGGCTGTTTCTTCTTCTTCTTCTTCTTCTTCTTCTTCTTCTTCTTATAAAATGCTGTTCTAAGAATCTTGAGTATTTGCACAGTGTGGTTAACTCCTTTTCATCTGGAAGACACAGCCTTTTTGTGTCTTTCAGATGATCATTTTACTAAACTAATTAATTGTTAAATGCTGCCATTACCATTTTTTTTTTTTAACATTCCACAATTTTACTGTCTCGTTGCACGTATCCCATTTTTATTGAAGTTCATGCTGTTATCAATTTAACATAGGGTTTCAATAATTTGCAAATTGGAGCAGCACTGTTAGCAGACTTCACAGCAAGAAGGTCCTGACTTCTAATCCACTGGCTGGCTTAGGCCTTTCTGTGTGGATCCTGTGTATTCTCCCTGTGCCTGCACTGGTCCTCTCCAAGTACTCCGACATCCTCTCACAGTCCAAAGACATGCATGTTGGGTTAACTGGTGATTCCAAATTGGCTATAGGTATGAATGTGTGAATGTGATTATCTGTCTCTCTAAGCTCCAGCACCCCAAGAGACAGGTGACATGTCCAGGGTGTACACCACCTCTCACCCTATGACAGCTGGAATAGTTCCAGTCCTCCAAAGACCCTGAATTACATAAGTGGAAGAAAATGGATGGACGATTCTAAGTAATGGAATTGTACTGTTATCTCCAACAGTCACAGTCTTAGGTTACAGTTATGAGTTGCAGTATATTACTCTTATTTTTTAAAGTTCTCTTTAGGTACTTAAGTATTTTCTGTAGCTGTATCATTCAGTACAAATCAGAGTGGCATAGATTTTACACTTTTATGACTATTATATTAAGATTGTAAATGTAAAGCATACGGTTTATTTGCAGTTCATATACCGTATTTTATAAAGTATATAAAATAGATGAAATCTACTAAAGCACCAGTTATAAATGTATAATACACCAACATTGGCAGACTATGTGACAATTAGTTTACGTTTTCTTTTTTTCCCACTGATGTGTCGTTCTCTGCAGTAGAAAAGCATTTACTGGCAGTCTGCAAGTGCTGATTTGTGTATCAGTGGTAAATTCTCCATGAAGACAAATATGTGCTTGGGCTGCTGTAATTCATCATCACTAATTGTGATCTGATGAAGCACTTATAAAGCAGCATGACAACGGTGGCTGTGATGTAATGTGGGATTTAAAAGGCTTATCAGAAGTTCCTTGTTAGAGCTCTGAGGTATTCTTTTGCTAAAAACGTTGCCCTTTTAAATGACCTTGATGAATAACACAATTAATAATAACTGTGTGAATGAATGTGTATGGAAGTGATGTTTACATCTTGTGCGTGTGTGTGTTCTGTTTTTCTACTGAGAACAAATTCCATAAATCATTAGGAGACAACTTTTCGTTGCAGTTGACAGACTAATTTGTCATCACTAGCCAGATTTTAGAGTGTGATAATGTGCACCTGGGCCTGAAGTAAGGATAATATAATTTTCTATTTGGACAAATCAACCATCAAGTTAAATGTGTGTGTTTGCATATTAGATATGTTGCAAGTGGAACTATGACCTCCACCATTTGTAGAACGGACGGACAAACATTACAGTCTGAAGCCTCTTTCTACGTTTAATCATTAGTCCCACAGCATGTCTTTTGTCCTGCCTCCCCCCCCCCCCACCCCCAACCGGTCAGGCAGATGACTGCCCCTCCCTGAGCCTGGTTCTACTGGAGGTTTCTTCCTGTTAAAAGGGAGTTTTTCCTTCCCACTGTCACCAAGTGCTTTCTCATAAGGGGTCGTTTGATTGTTGGGGTTTTCTCTGTATTACTGTAGGGTCTTTACATTATAGTATAAAGTACCTTGAGGCGACTGCTTGTTGTGATTTGGTTCTATATAAATAAACTTGAATTGAACTGAAGTCTAGATTCTCCAGCTGGAGACCCCACAACATGAAGTCTGCATGACACAACAAGTCCATGTGGGCACAAGAAAACAGGCAGGCACGAACAGTCGCGCTCAACATCTGATGATGAAATTTACGTTACATATAATCCCAAAATATTTGAGGCTTAATCCAGGCTTGGGAATGTACTGTCACTCAAAACAGTACCAAATAACACATCCAAAACAGCAAAATTATCCACTGTTAAACACACTTTGGCCATTTTTAGTTATATGTATTAATCAATGTGCCATATCCAATTAGTCAAAATATACAATGGTAGATAAATGAAGTATCATGTTATAATACCTGGTGCAGCATATTGTTACACTTATCTGTGTTTTGTGCTGGTCAAAAGATGGATGTTGTGGCTGTTTAAATTTGTAATTAAATTAATTAAATGACCTAATGAACACAGTTAATCTTCTCAGCAAACACTGATTTGAAAGAGTCCCCCTCAGTTTTTCAGTCAGCAGCTGGAGCCGCTGGACTTGGGGTGCTCCATCACAGATCCCAGTACAGCTGGCGGAGGCCTTACAACCAAAGCGCCTCCAGTGTGTCTGATCTCTGGGGAAGAGAACCTAATACCTCCTTCCCTCCGCTCTCTCCACGCTTGGACGAGTACACTTACTGCACCATGAGCCACAAAGTATGTGATTTCACTGTTTGAGTTGGCTGCCCGCACCCAAGCTGTCTGCGCCTTAAGGAAGAACCTGCTGGCCCCTGTAAGAAATGGCAGGCATCACAGAGCAACTATTTTAAAAACCTTCTGTTTCTTTTGATGGAGCTGCACATTGTGTGTTCTGGTACAATAGAAGCATAGTTCACAACAATCACTTTTGTGCTGAGGCATTTCATATATGTTATGTCATGTGCTCCTCGTGTTTATTTTAAGTTCACAGCTGAATCCAATGAATGCATTGCTGAGGTTATATTGTGTGTGTAAATGGGGTCTCAGACATTCATTGTTTATGAAGTGTTAGACCAAACTCTTAAAGCAGCATACTTGTTTGCAACAAATTCTGTTTACCCATGTATTACATTTATTTATGAAGGAGAAATAACAAGTAAAGACATGATGAAAACTGGATACATGCTTTCATAATGATTTGTTTTTGTGTGTATTTACACATTTTATTGTTTTGTCAGCTTCAAATCCTGGGACAAAACCCCTTACTTTACATCTAGTGTTCAAAGGTGGCCTACAAAACAGCAAACTCTTAATAAAGTGAAGGCAACTTATTTTGTTTTCCTTGATTTCCAGCAACATGCTCAGCAATGCTTTGGAGCAGCCAACACTCAGCTGCCACATGTCTGAGTCTCCACCAATTGACCAGGTTCAAGTTCAAACTTCCACTGATCACGTCATGATTGTGCAATTTTACCAATAAATTTAAATTTAAAAAATTATTTTCATTATTATGCGTTTCGTTTACCTCACATGTTCTTTTACATGGTATTTAATCAGAATAAATACAGTCAGGAAGGACTGCTAAAATGTACAGGGAATGTTTGATCATAGTCTGAAATAGATAATGACCAGGTTACAACATAGAAAACTTGCAGTATCTTCTGTTAATTAGTCATCAGGGTAGTAGGCTTCTTTGTCAAATGTTTGGCTTTTTGGTTTATGATTACATTTTGTATATTGAGACTTTTTGTTCAGAATTTACAGCTTGTTTGGGAATTGTTTATTTTTGTGTTGCTCAAAAGCTGAGAAGAAGGCCTGAAAAAAATTCCAAGATTTACCAAACTTTATATGAATGATGAGATTGAATATGCATTTGATTCTCCCTGTTTTCCCGTGTCCATCCTGTGAAAACAAGCTGACGAGGGGGGCTGCATTCCTCTGACCATGCCCATACAAGAGATCTGTATCTATTTTTGGGTACAGCTCCTCCATCCCACACATGTACGATTCCCCCCGGAGTGTCTAGTGACATCTTTTTCCCAGCAAACTCTGTGTTCATGTGTCCTGTGTCATCTTTATTTGTCATGTGGGCACTCCAAGATCAAGAATGTGGTTCCCAGAGAAAAAGTTTGCCAAGGTTTAGTGAGAAAACCAACAGACACTTAATGTTTGCCAAAATACAAATCAGGAGGATTTAGCATCAGACATCATGAATTTCCTTATTAGGGTAGTTTACGACAAGATTTACTTTGTAAATTAGCAGTAAGTCTTAATTGCGGAAATAGCATAAATTCTTGGCTCATTTTCAATTTCCACTATAGTTCCACATCATGTCATGTCGAATCATTTTGATTTGATGTTTGTCTGATATTCTCTCTAGACGATAATTATGGAAAGTTTCCCAGAATAAAGTCTGGATCTTCTCTAATAATATCTTTTGTTCTTTTTCCAAAAATAATGACGACCTGTCAGATGTTCGCTGTTGCAAAACAACATAGAAGTGTCAGTAGTGTTCTCATTTTATGAGCTGTGACTTTTTGAACAAATTTAAGTGATGCAGTAATGCAATATTACAGAAAAATATATTCTGAGTTTGAACCTGCTTTGTGGAATTAGCATATTCATTCAGTTATGTAGCTTGTGCTGCGTACTCATATAATAATAGGAATATATTAATAGTATAACATTATATAATTAGCATTGTCTTCATTTGTGTAGTCACTAGTATGGTTTTGTCTGAGAACAGTTATCTCTATTTAGCAAGGCCACAATGATTCAATGCCCCAAAAGGTTCCCCATCTTTCTTTGCATTCAGTTTATATATTTTTATATTGTTTCATCATCACAGTCTCATTATTGCCTTTATTTTACCAGGAAGTCCCATTGAGATCACAATTTCTTTTACAAGGGAGACCTTGCCAAAATAGGAACCATATAAACTCAAAAACATCTCAAAATACAACAAATACAACATGAAATATAATATAAAATAGCCATGATCTAAAACATTAAAACATTAAGTGGCTTCTGAAGAGAAACATCCACAAGTCTTCTTCACTGCATTCCTTATTATGCATTTAAATTCACCAACAGATAGGAGCACATTTAAACATAGGTCTTACTGTAAATTAGTCCATGTCCAAGGTGCATGGTGAGAAAATGCTATTTTTCCCCACATCTGTCCTAGCTGTAGGTGCATCAAAAGGCAACCTTTTTGAAGGGCGTAGCTGGTAACTATTGGTACAAGTACACAGAAGGGTACAGAGGTAAACTGGAAGTTTACATAAAATGGTTTTATAAAGGAAAACATACCAGTGCTGTTTTGTTCAAATTGTTAGTGATGGCCAAACCACCAAATCAGAAAGAATGCAGTGGTGAGACAGAGACTTTGCATTTGCAATAAAACGTAAAGATACACTGAATCCAGACTCTTTAGAACTGAAGAGGTAGCATGCATATACAATGTATCACCATAATCAATTACAGGCAAAAATGTAGCTTCCACAAGTTTTTTCTTAGCATTAGCAGAAAAGCAAGATTTATTTAAGTAAAAGCCAATCTTCACTTTGAGCTTCCTAATAAGATTAGCAAAGTGTATATTAAAGAGAAGCTCGTCATCCATCCATATTCACAGAAACTTGTAGGCATGTACATATTAGCGCATGTGGTCATTTTTGTTCTCTTGATATCCAGTTTGCTACAATAACATATCTGAGTCTCCTAAATTTTCTTTCTGCAACAACAACTAGTACGGCTTTAGGCTCCTGATCAGGAGTATTTCATACAATCGCAGATGAAGTGTCTGTTAAAAGGCAGTGCTTCCATTTAGTTTGGGCTTAGAGCCACCTGCATTACATACAGTACCTTCAACAATAAGATGATGTGAAGCTCCCCTGTGATACTAAAAACATCCTTCTCTCTTTTTTAATTATGATAGATGACTTATACTTTTTAGTACTGCTGCCAAAATCTATTTTCTTGTCTGAATAGGAGAGGACATAACTTAATTTTCAGCACTTAAAGATAGAACGCACTGCTTTCATAGATGTACAGATAACCATTAAACAGAATGAGTGACTGGTCCATATAAACAGTTTGAAACTGGCCAAATATACTTTTCACTTGTTTCCATTAAAATATAGCATTTCAGGTTAGAGGTCATAAAAGATTCTGCATTTTCTTCAGTGCTTGGCTGACATATCAATACATCATCTGCATAGTTCTGAGGTAGTCAGTGAGGCAACAGTAATTTCCCCTAGATACATCCTGGATAAATCTTGATGAATGGATGTTGAATTTATGCTTTAGCCAAAGAAACTTGATGTCAAGCTGTTCTATGGAAACCTTTTGTATAAGACTAAAAACATACTCATGTGTAGTTGATAAGGAACAAAAAAAAAAATAGATCTCCAGGCATAGATTGATTCAGAGATGAGACTTTAAAGCTTTAATATTGAACATTTGTTCATGATTTTTATGGTCAGTGAGAGAGGTTAGAAAATAGCTCATGACTAAAATGTTCTTTCAGTGTAAATAGAAACAAAATGATTGTTTTTGTTGACCAATAGCTTATTATTACTTAATTGAGTATTTTGTTAGACTACTCAGTACATTACTTCTGCATTACTCTGTAACATGTCCTGAAATGCACTGTCACATAATTACTAGTTAACAGTCTGTCTGTGCAGATGCTTGCAAAGATCTGGTGTTGTGTCAGCAGTAGAATGCAGTTGTTTCTGTCCTGGATGCAGTTTACACTTTACCATCATGCTGTTGGCCTTTTGTGCAATAAAAATAAAAGTAACCTTCATGTCTTCACTCCTCTAAAGTCGCAGACCGCTCCACCATTTTCCCCCCTGACTGCACAGGAACTGAAAGCAGCTGATTGCAGCACAAGTGTGGAAGAAAAAGGCAGGCTTGGTGTACAGAGAAATGTAATGTGATTACAGTAACATGTTGCTGTGTAACCCAACACTGGCTGTGAGTTGCCATCATTCAGTGCCAGGATGTTCTCTGCCGTGATTATTCTGGATGCACAGAAATTGTTCTCAGATGAGAATGCACAGGGATGAATAATGACTTCACTGCAAAGAAGACAGGAAAAATGAGTTTCAAAATACTTTAACCTTTATTATTCATGCCCTGTCCCTTAGCAACAAGAAGGCAATAATCAGGAGAGAAAATGACTTCTTTATTTTAAAGTACTCGCAGAGCAAATGGCGAAAGATATTTCGAGCTGAAGTGGCTTGATTATCATATAAGGAGCAGTTTTGTGTAAGAGGAGATTAATGTGTGTGAAGCGATAATCTGAGCTGTAAATGTCTTCTGGACACAGTACATTCCTCCCTCCACTTTACAAACACTTTGATTCCTCTATATCAATAAATCTGACTGGGATAGCTTTTATAGACAGTTTGAGCCTTCAGGCTTGATGAGCTGGAGGTCCTGGTCACAAATACATGTACTGCTTTATACAGTATACAGGCCCACTGGTTGATAAGCCAATAGAAAAACTAAAAGAGGTATCCTTTGTTCTGTATCATATTTTCTTAAGGCAGCTTACAATTGTTTTTTATATATATATATATATATATAAATAAATAAATGATTACAATATTGATGTTACTATTACCCTAATTAAGTATTTTTAAAACTGTGGGGTGCGGCCCACTGGTGGGGCACAGGGTCACGACAGATGGGGCGCGAATGACCTGGGAGAAAAGTCATGCGGAACAAATGTTGAACATCGGATTAATTCTCGTGGCGGAACAAGGAAATTAGCACACGTTAGGAGGTACGATAGCTTAGCGACTAGGGAAATTTTCCACCACCGTCACCGTCTTTTGTGTTTTGTGATGCTGCTTAGATGGACATTGCTTTGCTATCAAGCAACCCCCACCACCACCACCTCATTTCCCATGGTGCATGAACAGATTTCATCCGGTTAAGTGGGACATGATGGAAAAAGTTTGAGAACCACTGCCCTAATCTCCTATGCTGTCACCTTCTTTTATCGCCCTCACACTGATATTTGCGTCAGTTGAGAACTTTAAAACCTATGCTTTTTTGGTTTCTTTACCACAACAATGGGCCAAACATAAGATGATGTGACGTTACAATTTAAACATGCTGCTACTCATTTTTTTTTTCTTTCTTACAGCCATTCAGTGGTTTCCTATTCACGTCCACTTTTATTTTTCTTCACTACCTTGGGCTGCAATATCCCCATCTAGACAACAAGTTCGAACCTGAATGGGGATTAGTTGGGTCAAGTGGTATTGACCTCTGCTGAGTGTGAAACCTCGCAGAGCTGTCATTCTTGCTGAACACATAATAATGATACTGATGTACTCTGTATTTCTAAGGAGAAGTCTGTGGCTTTCCAGTGGAGTCAGGATTTATTTCTTGTGTCTTGCACCCATTAAAGTAATTGCATCTACTGGTGTGAATTCAGCTGCTGTGGAAGGAATTTAAAAGAGTTCCAGGGTAACAGTCAGAAAATTAAGTATTTGACGCAGAGACAGTTAGACATCTAGCAAAATACATTTAAAAATACTGAAACCTGGAGTGTAGCAAGTAGATTTCTCAGTGGTTGAACTGTAAATTTTACTTTAATGACAGACAACAGCAGCCCTTGCCACTGAGTCACCAAACATAGATTGGCATTACTAGCAAACCCCTGCATGTAGCGCTGGAGACGGGGACCAAACAAACATACATGCATACGCTATGATCATTGCAGTATGATGCTCATACATATTGAGGGCACAGGGTGAGGTGTTCTCTTAATGCACTAATAAGATTATTCTGAACACAGAATATGCTATGCTTCAAGCTAAAAATCAGCCTTGCAAAGCCATGTAAAATTAAAGTTGCATATTTGAAAGATGCTACTTTTATCTTCTAATTATGACTATTTTGTATATTTATAAGTATGTTTGGTTATTTTGTAACCATAAAATTTGAAATGATTCAAATTAGGATTTATATGTATGCAGTTGTAGTAAAAGCAAATAAGCTCTCATTTACAGATTTTTAAGAGCTATTTATACAAAACTTGCAGGAATGCAGATCAGTATAATCAAGCTTGTGAAAAGCAACAACAAGGGAACCCTTAACATACAACTAATATGCATACTCCCACCTTCAAATCTGAAAATGTATCCTTATTTTCTCAGTTTGGCCCATGTTTTATTTAACTTCACAAGGCCGCTGCTTCCTTGTTAGGGATTAAACAGGTTGCTGAAAGGTCAGCTGTGAAATTCAGCTGACAGCATATCCTCTCTCTCTGAGCGCACCACTCATTTATCTTTCTTCAGATTCATAATAAATGTTTTGTTAACCTAAATCTACAATATTTAGATTGCTGCTTTATCGAGTGACAACATCACTACACATTTTCCAGTAGTACTTTTCCAAAAGTTATCTCACTCCACAGTCATTCAGAACGGATAACACAGTCTGATGTGATGAATTACAGATATTAGACGTGCCATGCCCAAATGTTAATACAGCGATACTGGAAGAAGATGATCAAGTCTGAGACAAAAATTATGAAAATGTAAAGAGAGGTATCACAAACAGGAAAAAAGCACTATCCTTTGCTACATATCTCCTTTTGTGCAGTGCTTACATATAAAAATGCAACTGACTCTAATATGAGTATATCAAGTTGTTAAAAATTTGTCTGCTGTTGTTTTCTTCCCACTTTCCTCTCCAGAGAATGTCTCTTTGGCCTCGTTTCCCCTCTGTAGACCCTCCAGTTCAGGCTGCTTTGGACCAACAGCAGCTTTGGCAGAAGCAGTTTAGTTTGAAGAAACTGTTTAATTATACTCCCTGTCTGCTTTGTCACACATACAAAGATAGATAGATGTTTGATGGGCTTTGTTCAGATAACAGAATTGACTCAGTGGGACCCTGCAGAGTCGACACACAAGTGAGTGTGTGGATGCCTGGTTCACTGCTAGACATACGCACAATAACTGAAACCACACTGGACACTGGGGAAGCCCACACAAGCACTTTGTTGATCCAGATAAACTCATTAAATTTTTTTTTTGGTTAGAATTATTTTACTGTAAATATGACCTAACTTTATAAACTAATATTTTATTTAGACTAAAACCTATATTCTTCATTTTTCACTTTACTTTTTTTTTTTTTTATACACTTGCCACCCAGTTAAAATAATTATTTAGCAGCTGGTAAACTCCCCCTCATATTTTACCCCAATCTGTTAAACCTGACTGAATATTTATATTGCAGACTCATGTCAAGAAATGCTGCAATTCCTTCTCCCACTGTGTAATACAGGCAGAGTAATACAGGTACTGTGTAATACAGGCAGAGTAATACAGGCACTGTGTAATACAGGCAGAGTAATACAGGCACTGTGTAATACAGGCAGAGTAATACAGGTACTGTGTAATACAGGCAGAGTAATACAGGTACTGTGTAATACAGGCAGAGTAATACAGGCACTGTGTAATACAGGCAGAGGGAGAGCGAGACAGAAGGTGATCCAAAATCATGCCCCCCCCCCCCCCCCCCCCCCCCCCCCCCCCCCACACACACACACACACACACACACACACACACACACTGCCTTTTTTTTTTTCAAACTTTATATGTGACTAAATTAACTGAGTGGCTCAATGTGGTGGCAGACCACATGACTAAACTATTCTAAAAATAAACCCTGCTCTGCTTCTCTGGTTTATAGGACTAACCAGACAGCTGTAAAACTTCCCACAGTTGTTACAGTAAACAGAAATGATGGATTTGAGTCACTTACTCTTATGTTACATAAATCAGTAAATCGCTATAATTCATTTGTGATTTGCTGAACACTTATATGACCTTATTAAAACAAATATCAACTTTTATTATGCATCTGCACCAGGGTTATTATAGTTAACGAAAACGAACGAAATAACGAAAACTGAAATTGAAAAAACATTGTCGTTAACTGAAATAAATAAAAACTATAATTAAAAGGAAAAAACGATAACTAATTAAAACTGAATTGTGAGTTTACAAAACTAACTAAAACTAACTGAAATTATCGATAAACTGACTTTCATTTACTTGTTTTTTTGGGGGTTTTTTTTTAAGCCTTGTGGATTGATATGAAATCATTGTTTCCGCTCTCCGACTTCAAGCTGGGAGCGCCACAGGACAACTGTGTGAGTGCGCATGTGCGTGCGCTCACCGCGCTGGTCCGCAAAGTAATGGCTGCGGTCTGCAGAGAAAGCGGCAGAGTCCCGTATGGAGGTTCTTTGAGTACAAACACCTGCACACGACCACAAGGTAATTAACACACACAATCCAGCTACACAAGCATAAATGCGGACATGAGGTCGGCAACTTCTGTAGGTTGTGTACAGAGGCCGCAAAGACCCTGCAGGTTTAATTAGCGAGCATCTAACCAAGCTAGCTCCAAAACAGAAGCAGCTTCAGGTGGTGAGAACATCAGGATGCAGCTGGATTTGAGCTTTGACTCCTTCAAAGAGTTTGTTTTTGTTTAACACCACATGTAGGCGTTATTAATCTGCTGCACTGATGCTGAACTTTATTGTGGAGTTTATTGTAGAATTTATTGAGTTTGGGAGTTCATGTTTTTCTTTGTTTCTCCCTGTTGATGTTCATGTGTGTCCTTAATATTACACACATTTAGCATGTCTTGTGAACAGTTGGTTGTTGACTATATTTCTTTAAACTGTATCTTTTGTCAAGTTTTCATTACACAATAGTCACTTTTGCGCCTTGAATCTTACACCTGATCAGGTATGAAAATACTAAAACTAATACTGAAACTAACTGAAACTAACTAAAACTAAGCATGAAACCAAAAATAAAAACTAATAAAAACGAGCAAAACCACTCTGAAAACTAATTAAAACTAACTGAATTAGAGAAAAAAAAGTAAAAACTAACTAAAACTAAACTATAATGTAAAATCCAAAACTATTATAACCCTGATCTGCACTGTCCCGTGATTAGCACAGTTCTTGCCGTACCTCCCAGAAGCAGTGCCTTATAGACATTAGCAGGTCTTTCCTCCCCCCTTTAGTGACGAATACTTAAATTCTTTCAGTTGTAGCAGCATGAATATTGTGTTTGGTATTGCATTGCAAATTATTTTGGTGGTCAACTGCATCATGCGGTCACAGTATAAACAGTAGCTGCTACCTGAGCATCTTCCCCTCGCTCTCCTGTTACCAGACGGGATTTTAGTTGTGACCCTGAAAGCTTTACTATATTTGGTGTAATCAGCTGGGTCTCGAGCCCCCTTTTAACACTCATGTTAAACAAGTTTGTGTTAGCCTGCAAAAATGACTTAATAAAAAAACTGTAATAATACATATATTATCTCTATTTGTTTATTTGTTTATTTTTTATCAACTTAAGTTCTTGTGACCATTACAAGTTTTGAATTACTATTTATTTGATGATCTGTATTTCTCATTGATCTGAGCTTACAAATTTTCCCCTCCAGGTTTGCCACGTTTACCACTATGGTGGTGATGGACTCAGTCAGGAACAGGTCAAAGCAGGATTTGATCATCAATCCAGGATACAGCATATTGTGTAGGTCTTGGGGTCATCCTGATGACATTGTCATTTTGAAAGCCTACCTTGATTCTCAGGTGGGGATGAATACCAGGTGTCATGGTCCTGGGCCTTTTGCTCAGTGTTTTGAGTTTACTGTAGATTTTACTATTTTGTATTGTTCATTTGTTTGAGTATTTTCTTTCTATTTGTGGGCTTTCTTCATGGTGTTTGCCTCCCTGTGTCTTATTTTGGTCCTTGTACTTTGTGTTTAGTTTTGCATCCTGTGTCTCCCTCCCAGCTGTTTCCCGTTGTCTCATTCCCTGGTGTGTATATATTGCTTTAGTTTCCCTCTGCTCTTTGTCGTGTCATCCACTCATGGTTGTGTGTTCCTGTGCTCTGTGTTTTCCTGGAGGAATCCTAGTTTTGGAATTCTTGCTCATGATATGCCATCAGTAGTGTTTAACAATAAAGCAACTTTGAGTTTATATTGGCCTGCTGAGTCCTGCATTTTGGGTCCACTCGCTGCCTGCTGCTCAGCCCACCTTGACACCAGGATAAATTCCCATTATTTTACATGGCCATTCTCGTCATCACTGGATTCCTCCTCATCAGCCATTCCTTGATTTGGATTATATTCTGTAATATCTCCAGCTTCTGACACTTAATCCTGTAATCCACCCTCACTGTCATTTTCAGATGTACCTGAGTTCAGTTTTTTACACTGACTCCCTCATGATTCCTAATGACTGGTCATTGCATTTGGTGTTCCTGGTCAAAAATGATCAGTCATTAGGAATAATGAGGGAGTCAGTGTAAAAAACTGAACTCAGGTACATTTTCATTTGTCAGTTTGTATGACTGTGTGGTAGATGCATTGCTGTTAATGGTTTGTTTTGGGTATTTTTTTAACATTTGAAATTCTTTTTTCTTTTGCTAAAACACTGGAAGGAGGCCATTTTTGTTTTAAGTGCATTCTCTATATTTATATATATATATTTCAGATGCTGAAGGCCAGTGGAGGTGACTGGGTGCCTTTGGTGGTGGGATTTACTTCTGTGTGCTGTGGACATCTATGCATCCCTGGTTTAAGCTCACCTTAGTATGTGTGGGTGTGAATTGGTGATTCTTTGGACTTCTCTCCATCTGGCATCCCATTCTCCCCCTGGTGAGCTGCAGCTCTGAGTTGATTAGTAGTAAATGTGCAATTGGTTTGACAGCTCTCTTTTACATCGTGTTTTTAAAAAAAATAATTGTCAATAAACTGACTCTCTTACGACTTGAACCACGTCACTGTCTGAGGTATATTGGACCTGAATACCTGTCTTGCAATTAGTGTGGTTTTGAATCGGATATTCCCTGGATGAAATTCCCAGGGTGGTGTTACTGGGTTTTCTTTCTGTAATTGTAAAGTTTTGACCTTTTAATCATCAGACCATCATCCTTGTGTGTATCATAACTGGTTAAGATTAGGCTTAAAACTTTCCTTTATGATAAAGTTTATAGTTAGGGCTGGATCAGGTGACCCTGAACCATCCCTTAGTTATGCTGCTATAGGCCAAGGCTGCTGGGGGGTTCCCATAATGCACTGTTTCTTTTCATTCACCTTATTTACTCTGTTTTTACTTAACTCTGTATTTAATCATTAGTTATTATTAATCTCTGTCTCTCTTCCACAGCATGTGTTGTCCTGTCTCTCTCCCCTCAGCCCCAACTGGTCACAGCAGATGACTGCCCCTCCCTGATCCTGGTTCTGCTGGAGGTTTCTTCCTGAAAGGGAGTTTTTCCTTCCCACTGTTGCCAAATGCTTGCTCATAGGCGGTCGTTTTGACTGTTGGGTTTTCTCTGTATCATTGCAGGGTCTTTACCTACAACGCAAAGTGCCTTGAGGCGACTGTTTGTTGTGATTTGGTGCTATACAAATAAAATGGAATTGAATTGGTTTTCCCCTCCCCTTCTCCCTCTTCTCTCCTTGCTTCCCACTACCACACAATCTTAAACTAAATTGAGACAAATTTCTTGTCATATTACACACTAAATTCCCTTCTGTTGCTGGATTTTCCAGCTTTTTACAGATCCCAGTTTTAAGTAGCAGATATTGAATCTGTTCAGAGATTTCAAAACCCAACAAAGTTTCTTGCAGTTTCCGCATACAGCCTCCAAGGCCCATTTGCCAAACTGTATTTACTCCTAGCAAGCAAAAGATTAGGCCTGGATATCCTCAGAGATATAACAGGCTCCTGGTGGCCAGCCAGCAGTGCATTGAGGTGGGATGAGACGAAATAATGAGCCGTGGGAGATGAAATGTCCATCTCAGTAATGCTGAATTAGGAGATTGGCTCGGTGATAGTTCATGATTTGAATGACAGAAGTGAAATGCAAGTGGTTGTTCAGCAGAACTCCCATGGGATTTTTTTTTTATGTTCATAGTAAGAGGAAGAGAAGAGTTCAGCACATACGAAGGCTTCCTATAGAACAATAGGTGCTGTGCTTGGTTACTTGGTTGCACCAGTGTGATATTTGGTTTGTTCCAGTGCATACTTAAAAAGCTAGACTAGCAGTCAGTAGCATTGAGCTGATTGTTAGTGCTGCTCCACTCATGATCTTTCTGTGTTTTAGGAGGTTGGCGCACAGTGAGCAGGGAAAGGAGACACTAGCGTGACCTTAAATAACAGCAGCACACAGTAAGACTCTCACACTGAAGTGATTTTTTTTTTTTTAAGTGCAAATAAACAAGATGACTAATGTTATTTTTTTTCACTTCTTTTAAAAATGTTTTTATCCTGTTCTCATAATTTTAATAATTTATGCCAGTTCAGTAAATTTATGCTTTTGGATGTATTTGTTGCATTTTGTCAGGAAAGCAACGTCTACCTGGTATTCATTGGTATACATCGTGTTACTGCAGCCAAAAACAAAACAAAACAAAAATACTGAATAAGCAATTTCTGCAAGATGTTCCCCTTCAACATTTTGTAAGAAATCAGCATACAGTGAGTTGATTGAAGCTTGTTTTCTGAACAGGAGATTAATGAGAACTGCTGTACTCCAATTCTGTGTAAAGCTAAAACACATGGTGTGCACAGGTGTTTTCATTTGTCTTCTGGATTAGAATGCTTTGGACAGAAAGGGAAGCATATTTTCCCTCGCATTCTTCACCACTGGAGTCTTTATTTACTTAAGCCAGCCAATGTATCAAGAAACGATTTCTATATTTCCCCTCAGTTCTCACTCGTTTCCCGTCTCTTCTCCTTGTGTTTCTGTGAAGCAAAATTATGAAGCATCCATAAATGTGTTAGATTGGTAAAACATTTACCACAGTCATTGATCTCTCTTTTGAAATTGTATGAATCTGTACCACAAAAGCAGCATCGCTCCACCTGCCTTATATCAAATTAGATGAAATAAGCGAAGACACCTGTGTGCACAGGAACACCTTTTAGATTCATACAAAAAAATGTTTACTGAATGAGCTAAAAGTCTTAGAAGTCAAATATAAAAATCTGTTACAAATAAACATAAAAAGCTTGTCTACATCTATTGAAAAATCATTCTTTCTTCACTGATTTAGTTCAATTAAAATTTGATCAAAAACATACTTTTTACTTAATAAGGAATACCTAGATGCATACCATTTCATATCTGATGTCAGGTTTTTGCTCATTCTCATGCTCTAGCTTGAGTTACTGTGTGACCATCAAACCTTTGACTGTGCCAGGAGCCATACAGACTTGGGAGCAACAGATCCCTGAATTGAAGTGGAGATTTTTGGAACCCTTACATGACCGTGTTAGATATAAAGAGATTACATGCTGTTTTATGGCCCTTTTTTTAAATACAGGAAATAAATAATGGAGACTAAATCTCTGTTGTAAATCTTTAGGTCTTTAGGCTTGGAGACTATGAAGCTTGAACAGACTATATTAATGGTTTTGATACAGTGCACATAGCTTCTCTGGCCTAGTTATGTGTTCCTTCTTGGTATTCATTACAATAAGCCTCTGTGTTATTGCCCCGTCCATTACTGTTATTGCTGGCTATTTGTAAACAAGCTGAACTTGGTTGAACTCAAAGCACATTTCCTGTGTAGTACCGTCGGGGGTCAAGGGGCAGACGAGGTCAAGGAAGTAGTGTGTTTGCGTGTTTTATGACTCATGCGCCATTCATGAGCCTCTCTCTGATACTGCTTAGTCAGTTTCACAGATGTCCACTGAGGGCCACAGGATCCTGTATTCAGCTTTAATTGGACAGAACAGCGATGACAGCAGGCATCTTTAAATCACACATACGTGATTCAGTGTGTGGCTTTTCCCAATCTCTTACATTAGTGTGCATGTAAATCTAACATGTGGTTTTAGGTTGGGTTTGATTAGGCTGGGTTGTCTTTGTTTTCCACACAGTCAAAACAGGTTTTTGCTTCGTGCTGTCATGATTAGCCCAGCAGCTATCACAATAAGCAATTTGGGCCCTTTTGAACTTTCAAAAATTTTCCACAGAACAGTAAAAACATCTGACAGCATTAGTGTTTTATTTTGGGGGGGAATTATCAAAAATGAGTGTCAGTATTTGGCAGCAGATGATTGATTACAATTTATTCTTAATCATCAGAGACTTTGATGTATGATCTAGGACTTCATGGGAAACAGCTCTGATGCTGACTGACTGGACTTGTAAATTGTAAATCAAATTGACACTAACAAAAGCAACTCTGAAATCATAATACACAGGCATGTCTTCAACAGAATATCAACAAGTTTTATTGCTGACATCATGCCAGTAATTAAGGTTATTAACCATTAACCACTGTATTTATCATATGTGATACCAAATGACCTAAAAATTTTAAGATTTCCTAAATCCTCGAGTGATTTTTAAGCTGCTTGTTTTGCCCAACCAACAGAACCAAATCTAAAAATATTCCATCATAAGATTAAAAACATAGAAACGCAAAGAATCTTTACAGCTAAAAAAAAAAAAACCTATATCAATTTATTATTAAAATTGTTGCTGATTTTTGTTGCAACTCTACTTAGATTCCTATTAGAATTCAGTTTTTTTTTTTTTTTTTTGCAGTTTAGTGTATAATAGTCATAATTTAGCATGTATATCTTTCTCATTTCTTCTAGACTGTAACTATTATACCTCCATCAACAGTGAGTCTTTCACCATGAAGTCACGGAAGTCACGACACTCAGTGGCATGAGCGCTGATGAATATCAGAAATACAAAAACACAACCAGCATACATTATTCAGCCTCTGTGCATTAAAGTTCACCTCCAGAAGTTAAACTGACAAGTGTAATAAATCAAGTCAGGACCTTCCCGCTGAACCACATCCAAAAAATGGATCATGCTAGAACGCTAATTCCCCACCAACCTCTGTATAAATACAGGGAGGGAGGAGGAAGAGGAGCCTTGTGGACCAGAGGGTGAGGAAGGGTGAGAAGGAGCGAGGCTGGGCGGTGAGGGATGGTCAGGAATTCGCCGGAGAGAGCAGAGGGAGTTTGAGGAAGATTATAGGAGAGATGACTGATTGACTTCAATGCATTTTATGAGTCAAAGAAAAATATGAAACACAGGATCCTACTGAAAAGCCCCTCTGTTTAAAATATTAACCTCAGTGGATCCACACCATAAAAGCCTTTTTACAGTCAGCCTGGGCCTTAACAAAACATCAGCTTGGCCAAAATTTGATAGAATTTCTGGCAATCGATAATTTTAGAAAGGAAATCTTATTTTGGAGCAAACAGAAGATAACCTGTGCACAGGAAGAAGGAGAGGAAATGAGTGCAGGAAACAGCAACTTATTGTGAGGATGTTGGGTACAAGCCAACTGGTCTAATAGTTACAAGTCATTCAACAAGAAGGTCAAAATCTCACCTGCTCTGTCTCTGTAAGCTGCTGGAGTTAGAAAGGCCTAAAAGTCAGCTGGTGATAAGGGAACTTGGAGCATGTATGGGGGAGTCAAATTTCTGATGTGGTAAATTAACAGCGTACTACACTGACAAATGAGGTGGTGGTTGTGGATGGACTGTGAACATGATAGTAAGCATTAGCAGTGACGTTAAATATTTTATCCACTCATCTTCTCAGATATGTTCTCTGCTCAGTGTTTCATTTCTGTCCACCCTAAATGCCATCATTTAATATTAATCTGCCTGATGTGGCAAAGGTCATGAGTGTCCAAGGCACTGTATTAACACAAGTGCCCTTCTAAAATGAAATGCTGGATTCAGCGAAAATGACTTCTGAGAGGCAAGTATTTATTTTTATTACCCCCTCCAAGGAAGTTATATTTTTGGCAACGTTTGTGTGCATGCGTATTATTCTGTCTATAAATACGATAGCTCGAAAAGTTTGAACCTCTGACCTCTTCATCAGGGTCAAATAATAGGGTCGTGAAATATTTTATCTTTAAAACTGTCGTTAAAATTCTACTGCCTTTGTTTGTATTGGCAACATTTAGGAGGTGATACTGGTATATGGGGATTCTAAATATCACATTATAGTTTGCATCCAAATATCAGGTCACATTTGACCTCTGACCTCACTTTTACATTTCACATCTGCCTTTCTTTCGAGTTGACCAAAAATGCGTTATATCTTTAAAGAAAATACTGCCAAGAGAAAGAGAATTAATCCATAGAAATAAAAACATAATTATATATATATATTAAATTATGTCAAGTATATTAATATTGGTTGTTGTGATTTGGCGCTATATAAATAAAATTGAATGGAATTGAATTGAACGGGGCAAATAACAAAAGCCTGCACTTTGCACGTGTTTGTACTCCACCACAAACTTAAAGTACATTTTAGAAAATAAAATGACTATATACAAAATACAACACTATTCCCTTAAAAGTAAATACAGCCCAGAGAGCGAGGTGAAAGGGTTTTGCATTTATTTGGTTACTCGAGCTAACCGTATGTTTGTTTCGTGTATTTTGTAAGGGAATTTCCTGATTAAAAACAGTTATGTATGTAAAAATATTTTTGAGCCGTTCTACCAGAAACACTGTAAGCATTTGTTTGAGTACAAAGTACAAAGTAACTCAGGAGTAAAGTCTAACAGAGAACAATGTTGTTCCACCGAGGCGAGAGCTGAGGCAGAGGTACCTGTGCTGCTTTGTTCGTCCTCCTGCCTGTCGGCCAGATTATGCAGAACCTACAAGGATGAGTCACTGGCCTTGACAGAGGATGTACTCTCCAAGTACTCTTTAAGAGCCTGTAAGTAGTCTCCCCCCATGAGACTATTTTAATCGGAAACCAGTTTAATAACACAGAAAACAAAACCAGATGATTCACATCTCTCTTTGTTGACTGAGCATTAATCTTTAATAACTTGGGAGAGTTTTCAGCGCTCCAAGTCAAACCAAACACGCAAAGTCATCGGGATCATGCTACCATCAAAATGCCTGGATTTTACTCAACCCTGATAGACAGATTATTTAATCAGGACTGTTTGCCTTTTTTTTTTTAAACAAACTTTAACAAAAGGTGCATTTTTGTTTTTATTTCTCCTGTTCGTAACACAAGACAGTAAGAAAAGAAGCAATAAAAGGAAAGAGCTTTTCTCCACCCATCGACCCAAAGGTTAGCTATAAATTGCATAGATTAAAACATTTGATGAAAATATTTAAAGTCGCATAATTAGTCCTGCTTTGTATAACATATGATATAAACACACTTGCATATATGAAATAACACATAATCTTACATCAACATTTGATAATATTTAGCTTCTAAACTTGTTTTACTCAGACAAAATGAATGTAATGCATATGAACATCTCTCAATAAGGCCCTAAAACAACAAACAGCATCTGCTGGATTTGAAAATAAAAGAGCCTGGAAATATGAATAACATAAGTTAGAATATGTAGTGTCATACATTCTCATGAAATACCAACCTACATATAAGGGGTATTATTTTTTTGTAATTATTCCCATCACCATCATCAAAGCAATAATTTCCTACAATGTTAATACAGTTGTTCTGGGTGAAAGTGGGAAAGGCTTAGTTGGAATATTCCCGGCCTTATTCCCATGACAGTCACCACAGACAGAATTAGCTGAAAACTGCCTTGCTCAAATAAACCCTACCAACTAAATGCCATACACATGCCCCTTAAATCAAAACAGTTTAACGCTGGAAAAAACCCAAAATGGATGTGAACGTTAAACAGACTTTAAAGAAGTTTAATAGGTTAGTAAACACATATTTGAGCCTCTGTGTCATGGCATACTTCCTAATCAGTTAAATGAAGTCTGGCTTTGTTTTTCATTGCTGTGCACTGACTTGGACTATAAAGACTGCAGCTGTCACTCAACCCTAAACTGCCGGGGTCAGGCGAAAGTTATATCAGTTGCAGACTGAGGTTCAAACGTGCAGGCGAGGTCTGACACCTGCTGGAGAAGATGACTACAGCATGAGTTCATGTTTGCCCAATCATGGAAGTAGCTAAGAGTTTTCTCTTGTTTTAAAGAATTCAGACAAAGGGAACTCAGTCTTTCTGTTACAGAAACATCATAAATAAAGCTAAATGGACGTCAGCAAGAAGCAGACCCTAAGAGAATGGCAGCTATTAGAAAGGCCACCCTTAAAAAGCTATGGTCACAAATCTTTTTTTTTTTTTTTTTTCTTTTTCTCATTTGTTATATCTGTGTGGCTACATACAATAATGTTAACATTTGTTTGAAATTTTGTTATATTTTCTATATTCTGAAAGTCATATAAAGTAAACATTACAGCTGGAATATGATGCTGCTCTGAGCCCCAAAACCCAACAATCAAATTTCTTTTTATTGGACAACACTGTTTCCATGAAGTCATTGGTTCCACAGCACACGCTGTCCACTATGTTTCAAACACAACATAAACAATAAAACACTATATTGTATGAATAATTATTTCCCGTGCTTAATTTAGCTAAAAACACACATTATACTGCATGCCACTGTATTTATAAGAACAAAGAGGTTTCGAGAAAGGTCATTCAAAGCAAAATTCTCAAAAAGCAGATCTTCTTGTCAAGAAGAAAGAAAAACCCTTTTAATTGGATCCTCAACTAATTGCATAATATCTACCATGGTGCTGTATGGTGAAGTGAAGCAGAAGAAGAAAGGAGAATGCTGCCTTTGTTGCCTTTTTGCTGGCTTTGGCTCTGACAGCACTTTGGAACCACTCTGCTGTGGATCCTGACAGTTTGTGGAAACTGGTTTTAGTTCTCTAATTTGGGTGTTATGTTGTACTGTACTCCTGTCCTCAAAACACACAAAGCCCGCAGTAAAACTATAACAGACAAGGCATGGAAATCAGTGGCCCAAATTTTGCATTCTGTCTGAAATGGCCTCTGATTTCCGTTCTATGTTCCACTTTAGGTCAGTCTGATCTGTCTCCACTCGTAGTACTGCTCTCGCTCACTCTGTGCTGTGTGTCTTTGCTTGATTGCAGGACTGGAGCCAGGTGCCGTTGGCCTGACTAGTCTTCACAGCTGCATCTTATCACATCAAGCCACCACAAATACCCAGCTCTGTCCCTACCACCTCACCAGATTGGATTCAAGACTTGCTACTTTCTCTGGCTTCAGCTCCTGTCCACTCCTCTTGTGGACTTCTTTGCTCCACTACATCTGGAATCCTACACTATCACCATCCCAGCAAACCCAGCAAAGCTACAACCTGAACTTTTCACCACCCCTTTCAAATAAAATATTCATTTACCTATAACCTGCCACCTATTGTCTGTCTCCTTTTCTATTAACCCTTTCTGTGTAATAGAGTCACAAATCAGGATAATGAACATGCAGCGCTCCTCAGTCTCTGCCCCAAGCCTATGATGCCTGCTTTCATCTTTTATGTAAAGTCTATAACATGGACCTAGTTTAAAAAAGAAAAACTCACTGAAGATGGAGTTTCGAAATCATTAGTTAATTATTGAGAGAGAGAAAAAGTCAACATTTCCCTGTTTGAAAACCTGTTTTTATCGTATTATCTTTGACTTTTGGAGAGAAGGAAGGACTCTCAGAACTTGTACCTTTGCCACTATTTCTTTGACTTTTTATGGTCTAAATACTTAAAAATTCACAACTAAATTGAAAATAAAATGGCCAAGTTGCAATTTGATATAGTACAATTAAGAGTGCATGATACAAACACCTTATGTATGTTAATCTTTGCACACAGAAACTATGTATCTTCTGCTACACACTACCATACTTTCACTGGACTGCACATTTGAAAATGGCTTAATTTGCTTAATTTCTCTACTTCCTTTTCAGTCGTGGAAGCTTGAAGCATATAAGCTCACTGGTTTTGGGTCACCACCCAAAGATTATTACAAACAGTATAAAAGGCTAAACATCTCCCTCCCCTCAGTGTCCCCCTGAAACCTGAACAGAATAATGAGCAGTAAACAAGGGGAGTAGCAGAGAGGCTGAAGGGGGAGAGGGGGGGGTCCAAATCAAGGGCTGACAAAAGAAGGGGGTGTCTCCACAAAGACTCAGTCAAGCTGCTTGAATCACATGGCCTGAGTTTTTTTCTTTAAACCAATGAGAAGTTTTGAAGCACAGCTTGTAGTCCATGTTTTAGATGCCAGTGGCAGCAACATGAGTGGATCCTCACAAGACAGAGCGCCGACGGCAGCCGGCCTCCACCTGAATGGAACTGCAGCTTTGGAACAGCACGATGAGAACATGAAGACAAACCTGTTTGGTATGTAAAATGCTTCTGTTTATTTTTTAATACTGTTATCATGCAGTTTAACAGTTTTTTTTTTCCCTTTGCTTTCTGCTACCCAGAGGTCAATGTGTTTAACCTTGTGATGATTACCGTGGCCTTTTGCATACTTGCCATCACTGGACTGTACTGCGTTACCATCTGCTACAACCGTTCCAGGTGAGGCTCAGATATTCCAAATGCTTTGACACTTTCCTTCACTGTGAATAGTTGTGCATGATCACATTAGCACTGATGGATGTTTATAAATATGTGCAACCCCTAGTTTAATGAAGGCGATAGTTGAATTAAATCATGACTATTGAGATTAAGCTGATATTTTAATAACAAAAATGAATCTTAAGAGTGACCAAGTTCGAGTGTAATGCAAAGTAAACATTACATGTCAGTGTAGTTCCTACTGCTTTGCTCAACAGGCAGTCAAAAAGAGCACAGTTATATGAGAGTGCAGTGAGCAGAGACGAGATGGAAGACCCCGTGGCAGTCAAAGCAGTGAAGAGATCGACGAGCTTCATCAACCCTCTCACCTTCTTCAGAAAAGCAGAAGCACCAAAGGACAACTCCAGGATCTATTACATCTACAGTAACCCACTGCCCATAGGAGTGAAGGAGGAAGAGGAGGGGGGAGGTAATAAAGCCAGTCAGGTACCAGAGGCACTACACGTGCTGTCACCGCCTCTGTCGTTTCAAGAGTATGCCAATGATCCCAAGAGTGGTGTCATCCTGGACCCTCCAATATTTTACATGCAGCTTTAGAGGTAGGGAAACAGTTCTAACAAGGTTAGCTAGAGGCTCTTGACTCAGTCTGAAGGGTTTGAAGTTTGACACCAACAGCAGTGTGTATGAAAACTTGTCACTATGTACAAGCTTTGAAGGGCACGCCATCAGTTTTACCACCTAGATTCAGTTTTCTGGGAGGATGCGCTCCTCGGAACTTGCAGATTTCCTTGGCTCCAGAAAAATCTGAAAAATGAATCCTGATAATGCCAGTGCAGGGCATTTACTTCATGAACACTCAAGATATGGGAATAGTTCTTTAGAAGCTGCCCCCCCACCCCACACACACAAACATAGTAAGCACATAAAAGTGTTTCTTGATTTTTCACTGGTCTTTAATAAAACTGCTGATGCAATGTGCTTTACAAAAGAAGCTGAGTGTGAGACACGGAGAAAGATGGGAAAATACAAACGATTATCACTGCAGAGCAATCAACAGTACTCCTGGGCAAAATGATTGGTTTGCACAAGAGTTGGTCCTCAGATGATTGGCTGGGTCTCTCTGATCAGCCACTCTAATGCCTCCTTCCTGCCTTGCCTCTCCAACTCTGCTCCAACCACCTCCCGGCACTTCCTGTGATACTCATTCACCCAGTCTCGCTGCAGGACAAAGATGAGTCAAGAGTCAAACTACATAGACTGTATAAGCAGTGCATAATATAATACACAATTTCAATAACAATTGTAATATCAAGCCTCTGTTAGCTGAGATTGTTCATTTTCTAAAAAGTCTGATTACACTGGATGTGTTGTATTTGAAGTGTTGATCACATTAATAATAAATATTTCAGATGAGTGATCGATTTCATGGAGGCAATTTTTTTCCTGAGTAATAAAACCTTACCTCCTTCTGAGTAAGAAGCTCTTTATTCATCATTTTCACTTGGATAGGAACCAGAGTGAGAGGCTCAAAGGTCAGACTACCCCTATTTCTGTAGTTGTACTGTGCACACAGACAGAAAAACAAAAACACAATCATTTCTGCTGTAAAACACTGCCAATAAAGGACATCTTAATGCTTATACTGGCTTTTAGACATGTAGAGCATGTGTAAAAATATTCTTCAAGCAATGTTTGACCTACTGTATTTTTTCTGACTTGTTTTAATACCTACTTTGGGCTTAGCTGGTACAACAAGGACCACATTTTCAAGACGAATGCCAAAAGATCCATCTTCATAGTATCCAGGTTCTACAAGAGAAAAAAAAACCCCAAAATAACCGAACAGCCAGCTGGACCTTAATAGACCTGTATTTTTATATTTTTGAAGATTAAGATTTTTTTAATCTCTGGAAAGAGTACATGCTCCTCCTTTTAGCTTTTCACTTATTCATTTTCAGAGGAGCTTCTTGCAATGATTGCTAATGTAGTATTTTATGGCTACATTATATTAAAAAGGGAAATGCAATAGAAGCCAACTAATTATGTACCATTGCTGCATTTTTATCAGCTCTTTCCTGAAATTGTTAGCTAGGGGATCTGTGAGTAATTGGACATTTATTAATAGAAAAATTGCTCTCTTAACACTGTAAAAACACCAGATTGTTCACTTTATGATCCATCACATACAGTAGATTCAATATTTCTCATCACATACCATCACTGACAATCATGCCAGCCTCCAGAGGTTCATCGGCAAAGGTTTTGTAGCTGATGCCGCAAGGCCCCTCGTGGACGTTTAGGAAGCAGCCCACCCCGTGACCCGTACCATGGAGGTAGTCCAGCCCAGACTCCCACAGGGCTGCACGAGCAAATGAATCTAAGAGGTGGCCTGGTTTAAAAAAATAAATAAATAAAATAAAATCACTGATTTTTTTTCCACATTTCAACTAAAAAAAAAAAAAAATTAAAACATTTATAAGTTATTTTGTTGAGGTTTGAAGGTTTTTGAAATGCTTATCCCTCACTTGCAAGAATTAAAGATAACACTGGTGTATTAAATACAGAATTATCTTTATGACAGAACTGAGGGCGGCACCTTTTGTTCCATTGGGGAAAACGGCAGCGCTGACAGCTATGTGTCCCTTCAGTACGTAGGTAAAGCATTCCTGGAGGAGAAGGACATTAATTACATTTTTATGACAAATGGTATAAATTTAGTTACTGTAAATTAAACAGTACAGAGTCAGTCGAAGCATAATTCAAATAGTTTGTCAATTAAACCAGTGAGCAAATACACAAATGTACCTTCTCAAAAGCAGATGGTGTCCCAAAGTGCATGGTGCGTGTGACATCTGTGGTTCCATCGCTGCAAAAGGCAGAATGTTAGATGTATATAAAGCACCTAAAACATCAACTGTTCCTATGTTGTTTGTATTAACAGATGCAGAGGTGATGATTGTCTGAATAAATCACACCCATACGTGGCATAACTGGTTAGCCTAAATGCAACTGATCTGATTTAAAAATCATCTTATTTACACATATTGAGCTCCAGAGTCGATGAGATAAACTTCATTTACGGTGAGCGTTCTGTTGGTTTCAGGCAGCGGTCTACAAGAAAAAGCAAAAAAAAAGTCACACATTAAGGCAACATTAACTACTACGAATTAACAAAATCGCACAAATGAGCATTTCATTTGCTAACTGACCTGTAATGTATGATTGCTCCATGTGGACCAACGCTGGAGATTGTGGGGAAACTGAGACCAGCAAAATCTTTCTGTTGACTGAAAAAGTCCAACATACAGTAAGCACTGGGATCTTATAGTTAAGTGGTAACTGGTGTTTGAGACCATCAGGTCCACAGTTATACAGCAAATAGCTACATTTTAACTGCCACAGTAACTGGTTTATGAAAACCTCTCAACCTACATAACTGCGTCCCAGCGCTTCCTGCTAATAACTTTGTGTTAACGGTTAAAATATGAAACATTGTTTGCCTTGTTGACACTGTTTTTGCTTACTAAATAAATGCAAATGTGTTGTGTATTCATTTGATGTCTTCTACAATGCAGAAAGTAGGTTTTTTTAATGATGTAGGACACTTTGTCACTTTTTTCCCAGAGAGATAAAAATTCTCCAAAAGTTTAAGCAGATTAATATCATAATTTCACTACTTTGTTTACCTCCCATCTCCAGTAGGAGTCTGTTAACTCCAGTCTATCTTCTACACACTTTCACTCTGTTCCCAAGTTCACATGGATGGCTTCAAACCAAAAAGCCTCAAGCCTGAGTGGATTATAAAATCCTACAACACCAACTCTGCAGTCTTACTAACAACATTCAGTGAAGGTGCACCTGTTTTGTGTCCTACATAAATGAATTTATGAATGTGACCCCCCCCCCACAGCTGTCTCAGTAATAATCCAAATGAAACACTTCTTGTTCTACACCTCAAATTTTCTACATGTTTTCACATGAATTTTGTTGTTTTAAAAACTGGCTTTATAATGTAAGCCAGTTTTATGATAATTGTAGCATTATGTATTATAATTATAATTTATTTTATCATAAACTCCAATATTAAGGAGCAAGAATGAAGAAAAGAATGAAGTTTCTGTTTCCACTGGAGAAACTGGACGGCATTCCAAAGTTTGCTGATCTGTTTCTACCATTTAATTACAGAAACCTTTCAGCTGCACACTTGAGTGGGAGGGTGTAGATAAGAACTGGCCCGGCATCTTTTAAAGATGTTCTTTCCGTGAAGGAAGACATTAATTTAAATTAATTTTGAGCTTGGAACCCAAAGCAGAAAAAGAAACAAGGAAAAACAAATGTCGTTTTTAAAAACACACCTACGCAATTCTTCTGCTTTATCAGCAGCAGATATCTCAGTCACGTTGCCTTTAGGAATCTGGGAAACAACAAAACAGCAACTCTCGGAAATTCAACAAGGAAACAGCAAAGATAATCTTACAACTCAAGTGATTTATGTGATAAACCTCATCCGACTGCAATATTTACTCAAATCCCAGAGTAGTGAGGCGTATAGATGAGAATAAGATTAAAAAAAAAAAACTTCTCTTTCAAGCCCATATGATATTCTTTGATCACAGAGTGGAGAATCTATTCTGTGTTTGGCCTCAGAAAAACAATGAAAATACCTCCTTTTCCAACCAAGTGAAGAGTTCACAAAGGGCAACGGCATCCTTGATCTGTTGGTAAAAGGGCAGAAGAAGCACAATGCTAATTTTATGAGGGACATCAACTGGTTTATAAAAATATTACAGCCACAATAATATGTCATACACTACATATTTCAAGGTTCAACTGTTCTTACATGGGCCATTTTCATGCCTTGAATCTCAGTGGCATTTTTCACAGCTTTGGCGAGGCAGAGTGGAGTGTAGGGAATTGGAGTTCTGTGAGCCTGAAACAAGTCAGGAGAAAACATTACACTGTAAAAAAGATGCCAAACTTTTACCATGTTTTAAATATATTTACACTACATTAGAAATATTTAATCTATTTTGACATATGATTAGAAAAATTAATTGCAGTTAATCATTTTCATAGTCAGTTGAACCTGCATGTCCAACACATCTCCACTGCTCTAGTCCAGTGGAGGCGTGCTTTACACTGCTCCATCCAACACTTTGCATTGCACTTGGTGATGTAAGGCTTGGATGCAGCTGCTCAGCCATTCTACGAAGCTCTCTACACACTGTTCTTGAGCTAATCTGAAGGCCACATGAAGGCTGGAGGTCTGTAACGACTGACTGCACACTATACGCCTCAGCATCCACTGACCCTGCTCCAACTCAGCCACACAGTGGTCTATGTGGCTGAGTTGGTGTCGTTCCCAATCATTTCCACTTTATTATAATACCACTAACCACATACTGTGGAATATTTAGTAGCGAGAAAATTTCATGACTGGACTGTTGCACAGGTCACGTCACGGTACCACGCTGGAATTCACGGAGATCCTGAGAGCGACCCATTCTTTCACAAACGTTTGTAGAAGCAGTCTGCATGCCTAGGTGCTTGGTTTCATACATCTGTCACCACGAAAGTGATTGGAACAGCTCATTGCAATTATTTGAAGGGGTGAGTGAATACTTTTGACAATGTAGTGCACGTATAACTATTGAGTTACAAATCACTGAGCCATGCTATCATCCACTGGTATTTCAAAGCAGATACTACTTCTTCATGCCTGTGTAAAGGGATACGGTCTGGATAAAATCCAGCTTGTTTTTTTTTTTTTTTTCTTTTCATGTTCTTTTGTAGAAGCAAACAGCTTTAAGCCTCTAAGCACAAACTATTTCTAGGTAGTCATGTTCTCTCACCTTAGGGATGACCTGTGTGAGAGCACAACTGGCCTTGTCACAAATCCACACTTTGTCCTTGGGGCCAAGTGCAGCGCAGATGGCCTGGAGCTCAGTGTAGATTGACTCATATGGAAACGTCTGGATGCTCAGCTCGGGCTTGCTGGGGGAGTCCAGCTGCAGATGCTCTCTCACTGCAGGGTCAGAAAGACGCTTGAGGTCGACAAAAAACCTGCAGAGAGGAAAGTGTTTTTGAGTGAAAACGTTAAATGAGTTAACACAGGAGCAAACCCTGTCCCTCTGGTTTTGGTGGTTTTAATCTACTGGATGTGCTTCCAACCAGGTACTACCTGGCATACAATTATTTTTTATATGCCCTAAATTACATTGTAAATGCAATATAGTTCCTTGCACCAAATAGGATGAAAATGCATATAAACTTAGTTTAGATTTAAAAATTTGTCAAAAGTACACACGGATAGATTATGTTACGCAGACTTGACATATTTTGACATCACCAAAATTGTACTAAGCACTATTTAAATTTTTACTGTAAAGTCATACTTCACAATTACTACATCCATTAAGGGCTTGATGCCAGTATATTGCTGCATCATACTGTTGGCCATCACCTTATTGTATTCACTCCCACAATGGTATATGCAAAGAAAACTGGGTTGTACTCGATGTCTGCACCACGAAGGTTGAAAAGCCCTGAGAAAACAAAACAGTAAAATGATGGAAAAACATTCTGAAACAAAAGGGGAAAAAAAAACCCACAATGAAGTTGTGTTTATTCATAGAATGAATCACACTGTTCACATTACATAACATTGTTGCACACATCACACTGTCTCACGTAATAACTGGGTGGTTATGTTTGAGCCTGTACTTGTAACTTTACTAAGCCAGTGTAAATCACATGCCTGGTCCTATACACAGTGACGGGCTAAATGAACTGTACTGAGAAGCAGGATACTATCTGCATTTCTGAAAAATTAACCGTACATGCAATTTCATCCAGTGCTGTTGCAACAAACCAGGTGATCTTCCTCTCTGACATCTTGGCTCGCAGCGCTGTGATCTTGTCTTGCCAGGAAACACCTGCACACAGGCAGAATTAGCACAGGATGACACGAGTTTCTTTCATCAAATGTATGCACATCTAGTTACTAAAACTGGAAACTGTCTACAAATATTAGAAAGGTACAGTTATTAGGATTAAACATTAGCCAGATTATGGGCACTAGTATTGGTTGCAGTATTTTCTGTACAGTAAAATAAATAATTGAGTGTAGGAATAAAAAAAAGTTGTCAAAGTGCAGGTGGGATCGCTAAAAATATTACACAAAACTTTTTAATATTTTTCACAAACCTGTTAGGTACTATAAAAAGACTGTGTATGCAAAATGGTCTTAATGCAGTACGGCACTGACCAGTGTACTCTAACCCAAGGTTGCGGAGTTGTGTGCTGGGTCTTTCTGGTCGGTCGGTCCAGACGGCATCAATAAGGTTATCCTGCACCGCTACCAATGAGTGGCCAGCACTGGACAGAGCCTTGGACATGTTCTTCCATTGGTCTGAAACAACATGCATTTCTTAAGATGCACAAATACTAAATAGAAAGTACAGCATTAGTTTAAGGAGGCAACAGTGTCAAACTCTACCGTAATCCCAGCACATCAGCTGATCTGAATGCCAACCAACATCTGCTGATGGTTCAGCTGCTACCATCCTACACATCCAACTAATCTCATACAGGTTTTAGCCTGCTTACAGTTGTGCATCTGCAAGCTGCTTGGCAACCCTCCTCCACCCTAACTTGTCCCTTCATTCTGTGTTTGACAGTGTCTTATCTGTTGTCACTGATGCCTCCTCTTTTCTGGGGGCTTGATAGAGCAGGGAGGTTCCAGAACAGAGCCATATTGCCAAAATAAATTAATGGAAACTGTATTCTTTTAACTATACTGGTCCTAACTGAACTTTATTTTATTAGCAAAAAAAAAAAAAAAAGTGATGTGGGATTTGTGGGTATGAAGTAGAGGTGCTGCAGGAGACCACTACACTACAACACAGCATAAGTGTATTTATTTGAGATCTTTTTGTGAAACGTGAGCTCAGCTCTAAACAGACAAGACAGAAATGTACAAATGACACTAGTTCTATAGTTCTTATTTATCCATCTTTGTCTGACAGTTTGTAGAAATTGTAATATTTTCATTAACCTTAGTGACTGCGGTATGATGAGTGGTATTCCCAGTAAAGCTTGCAATGCTAATTCACCAAACTAACATGAAAATGGTACTGTAGCCTACCAGCAGCAATGATCCAAGGATCTACTCCCACTTTTGAATTCTCTGGAAGGACACTGATCAGCCAGTCTTCCTGTGAGGGTGTCTCCTTCAGTCCTATATATTATTATTAAAATCAGTTTATGACACCTTCAAGACATACAAAGGTATGCTAAACATGACTCATACCACTGTGGAACATGGAGTACTAAAATATATGTATACAAATAGTATCTAAACTCAAGTTTGGAACATTTTTTCCAGTCTTAAATTAGATCAGAACACTGTGACTTATTGTCTAGCTGTGATTCAAGGCTTTTTATTCACTGACAGCTCTACGCGTCTGTGTTGTGTCTGTACAGCGACTTCATTAAAGAATCTGAAACTTTAAAAACATATGTTGTTAACTATAATTTCTAAAATGAAAAACAAAAACAATCACCTGTCAATGTTTATGGTTTAGGTAACATTATTTTCATCACTGAACCACCAAAGTGGACATTACCCATCTTCATGAGGGTCCAGTTGTTGTCCATCTGCTGGGTGGCCTGCAGAAAATATCGGCCATCAGTCCACATTGCAGCATGTTGCTCTGTGACAATGGCTGTACCTGAACGTCAAAGTATACAAAAAAAAAATTGGCTCAACACTTCCCGTTGGCTGCTTGGTTTTGTTTGCACACTAAACATATTCATATTCTGAGAAGGAACATATAAAGTTTATACATCTGAAGTTACAGCAGTGAACAAGCAGCCTCATTCCATGGTTATATTAGTTTACATATTGTATTACATAAAAATTACCTTCCCCTATTAAAGCTGCATAGCCTTTAATGTGAAAGAAAAATACTTTTGTTCACTGTAGTGAATAATATGCAAATGAGACGAGGTGCACTGGAATGTTTTTCCTGGTTTACCTTTAACAGACCAGCATAACAAGTTTAGGTATCAAATGTCCCTGAGTTTTTGACAATGAAAATATTTGATTATACTTGCATGTGCATCAGAAGTCACACACAAGTAATGCAAACCTGCAGAGCCGTTGAATCCACAGATGAATTCCCGTCTGCAGTCACACGGTGCGATGTATTCACTCTGAAAGTCAGAGGGACAGAAAGAGAGGGTGAGATAAGCTTCATTAACAATCAGTGTGAAGTGGCCATCCACCCATCAAGCATTTTAATTGCCACCATCGTTGCATGTCTTGTGATTAAGCAGAAAAGGCCAGATTAGGGAAGTGTAATGGGCAAAGGGCTACAATCAGTTTCAAAGGTCAGAGAAGACAATGAGAATTTAGAGAGGTGACACAAATAAGAAGATCAGTGAGATTTTCCATGTGTCTTAGTTTATGTTAAGGGTTCATGTTGACTTACCTGATGTGCATCTCCAGATGGGATTATATAAGCCTGTATAGGCTCAGAGAAGTATTTACAATTCTTCATTGCCTGCCGAAGCTGCCTGAGCAGCTCTCCTGTGATCTTTGGAGACATGGTGTTGTCTGAATAGAAAAGGTATGATATATATTTCAAAAGAGGAGACATGATTCAAAGCGGTCAAGAGGAAACATTTAAATTTTAAAAAGCAAATTAAGGGTTATCATATTTTAAAGTTCTACCTGCACATAACCCTTACACTGGTATGCTTGAATTTATTTTCTTATGTGCTGTGACAGACAAACAGCAACCGAACACCAAGGTTTTTTAATGAAAACATACATAATTTTAAAAAAAAAATCATCTCGAAATGTGTTATAAGATACATATACAACTACAGAACTTAAATCTGATTTGCCTGAGTTTCTCATCATAGTTGAAAGTGTAGCAGGACTCTCTCTGAAGTCCAGAGGACTCTATCTAAAGTCCAGAAACACTGATATCACATTATTAAAAACTGAAGTCAGGTATGCCATGACACTAGAATTTCAAAACACAGATCTGGTTCTTTACAGATTACCTGACTTTTCGGAAGGCATGTTGAACTCAGATGACTGAAGCTGAACAGAGACTGACTATAGCCTACCAGACTATTTACGTGGAGCTCAAAGTCACAGGCCACACCTGGACCTTTAATTTGCTGCAATATACTGATTATGCAACTGTCACAGAAATCAGGGTTAAATATTAAAAGAATAAATTGGCTGGGTTTGGTCATCACTGGCGTGACCTTTCTCACTCTAATAATCCCGTAAAAGCGAAGCCAGGAGACAATTCTATAGCAGTGGGTACGTCCACAAACCGACCAATCATGTTACAGTATTCTACATCGATGAGGTCTCCTATTGGCTAGAAGCTCCGCATGCGATTGTTGTTTACAAGTTGACATAAAATGAATCCGCTGCATTCAGTATATAAACCCCTAGCCAGTGAATTTGCCACCATATAATCTAATTATTGTATCTGATATTGTGTAAAAAAAAAAAAAAAAAAAAAAAGTTAAAAAAAAACACACACACACACACACACATTGTCTGTGGCCGATGTTTCTTTCTACTGAGGCATCACTTTTCTGAACAGCCCAACCATAACACAAAAACTAATTCATTCAGGGTGTCGCCGTTGAACTCAGCAGTGGGTGTGGTAGCACACCAGTGGGATTAGTAAAATTGCTAGCTAATTACCCAGCTTTATAGTTCAAAGGAAGCGCTCTTCTTGCAGCTTTGACAAGAGACAATACACGGACGCAGGCGTGGGCTGACTGGCCGTTTTCCTCATTTTGAAAACAGTCCACAGCCACCAGTACTCGATCTGAACCGCCTTAAAACAAAACGTTAGCATTTCAGTCCGCCGCTACCAAATATAAAATGAGAAAGTACTCCGCCATGCAGCCAGTGAAATGCTGAATACACACCCGGTGGTTTCGCCTTGAAAATGTGACACTTCGGTTTAAAATCGAAGCGCTCTTTTTACCAGCTTGGACCTTGTGTTAATTTACAAAACAGGAGGCTGCCATTTCGTTGTTGACGTTTGAGACCACGTGACTGCAGTTTCTTCCAGTAGACGCAGAGGGATCCAGACTCGCCTCTTCCTCTGTGAATAATTCATGTGCCGTCTACACAGCAAATGCAACACATAAACGAAATATCGTTTCATTGATGTTTAAGACTGAGTCTGCTTGACTGAGTCTATCAGCAGACTCATTACAATACTCTGAGAATGAGAAAAATGGAAAGAAAAAAAAACTGGATCAAAACAAGTTTAAGGCTGAAATGAAAACATCACTAACAAAAAAATCCAACTAAATGCTGTATCAACATTTAAATTAGCCTACATCTAATACATAATTAACTAATTTCATTTCATCTCCTTTGGTTTTAACTTGTGGTTTGAATCATTTTTACAAGTTGATTTTTAGTTTTAATGAGTGTTTTATTGAATTTCTATTTCCTTTATGGATTAAAATTATGGATTTTTACTATTGTACGAGAGTGCAGTGAGTAGAAACGTGGGCCAGGAGTGATTTGTGACAGCAGTATAGCAGCACGAAAGGGACGGTTTACAAAACGGTAGAGTATTGATGGATGGTTTGGAGATGCGGGCACTGGAAAAAGTCAGGATCACTCTTACTGTCTTGTTGTTTCTTAATTATGCTGTTAATTTACTTGCTTACGTCTACTGATTTAATTTTACATTAGATATAAATGTCACGCTTTGTACAGCATTTTATCTTTTCACCTGGAATGAAATGTGATATATAATAAAGTTTTACTTGCTTACATCTTGCCAGTTATCTGATATGTACCACTGAATAGCCACTGATGAGTAGAGTAACAAGACCCCGTAGGACATAAATGTGGGGCAAAGACCATGTTTGTGTGGGACAATGTGGGGCAGATTACTAATATATAAAATGATATGCAGTTCACTTGGGCTCCCTGCTGATGCAAAATATTGCACTGCAGTCCTGTTAATCTTTAATCTAGTTAATAAAGACTCATTGCAGTCATTTTGGGGGGTTGTTTTGTTTTCCTTTTTGAACAGGCTGGAATGATATGAAATGTTTTAAAGAGCTTCTTCTCTTGCAAAGCACAACGGAATTACTGTCTTGTTGAAAATTGTATCTGCTATATACACACATTTATTCTGAATACTGAAGGCATATGAACATTATTGTATTTTATTCACAACTTTCAAGATATACACAAAATTTCACATGGTTATTTGGATAGTGCATACATGAAGAACAAAGTCTGGAGGTCAGAAAATACATAGCATTGAAACCAACCCACGCTAGTTTGATGAAATTATCTATGAAAGCTACACTAAATAATTACTTGTTGCCTTAACTGAAAAAAAGGGAAGATCTTATTTGATTGAAGTCAAACGTGGCAGATTATTATCATTATTTGGTTGCTGGCCACTGTGCCATTTGATAGACACATACAATCTTTTTAAGGTCATGCATTCCCGGTGATGGGGCACGGTGTGGCAGAGTCTCCGAG
The DNA here is from genome assembly GCF_007364275.1 of Archocentrus centrarchus. Lineage (NCBI taxonomy): Eukaryota > Metazoa > Chordata > Actinopteri > Cichliformes > Cichlidae > Archocentrus > Archocentrus centrarchus. The sequence continues at coordinate 29,357,849 of NC_044346.1, read as the reverse complement.
CTATAAATAAACTGCTGAAGGTAGCAGAGAGGCGAAGGCGAACATCAAGCCAAGAAGAAAAGTCCCTGGCATCAGTGCCGGGCTGACACTTCCTAATGGGAAATTAGAAAGGCGTTCACAGGTAAGGTTGATTTCAAACAAATGACAGCAAGACTGGAGAGTGATTAGAAAGTTTGCTCAGAAACATTGACTATGTAATAAGAGTGATCACTGAAAACATGGAATTGGGTATGCAAATACTGTCTTTGTAATTTGCAATTTTGATAGCTGACATGGCTTCACAAAATAATTTCTTCATCTCTTTCTAAATGTTGTCTAAATACATTAACAGTGTAACATTACTGTAAGGCATTTAAAGCGCAGTTAAAGCTTTGACAACTGTATATAATGCACTTACTTGTACATCTCTCATACTCTTTGTAGATGCCCATTTTCTCACTGGTTTTGACAGACTTCAGCAGTTCAGTGCTCACATTCCCTTTAAGATACAGACAAAGTAGTAATGCTTACTTCCTCATGTACTATGACAGTACAAGTTGTTATCTCTGTTTTGTTACACTTGATAGTTACTGTGGGATCCATTGGGTTATGAAATGTGAATCTCTGTTGTTCTAAAAGTTATGTTTTCCTTTAAGTCATTTGGATCACAACATGCCTATTTTGGCATCAATCAGTATAAATAATGCTATGCAACCAATTTACATGCGGCGGATGAAGAGCTTCATGTTTTTATTCAAACGCAAATAATCTAACGGTGTCCTTCTGGGAAATTATTGGAATAGTAAACTCTTCACCTTTGGGGAGACCGCTGAGAGTATAAATGCCTGTCCTGTGCTATAGTGTGTGAAACCTGTCTGCAGATTCTCCTCTGTTACCCCCTGGGACAAAGGAAGGGACAGAAAATGAAACACCCAATCAACTCCAGTATCAGGTTACTAGGCCATTTTTTCAGGTTTTCTGAAGATTTTCAATACCCATTATTGTTCATTGTATTGATGTGCTGACAAATAGCTTGCCCAGCGTGAAGCGGCGGAACCATTTATAGACTTAGCACCGTAAAATTCACACAAGACTCACATTAATCATGAAAATAGAGACAAGCGAACACTGGGGGACATAAACGGAAAGGACAGGCAGGGAAACACAAAGGAAACAAACAAACAAACAAAATGATTACAAAATTCATCACTAGCATAACTATAAAGTTAAAACAGGAACCAAAGATTCAACAATATTCTACAACATAGAGCGCTGAAACAACAGTGAAACCAACCCAAAACTATATATTAAATGATAAACTAAAATATAACACATATTAAATTATAGTAGATAATATAATATTAAATAATTAACAAGAATAAAAAAGTCTAAAAGGACTCAAAGGCTTGGGACCAGAACCAAGGATCATGATAGAAGTTCTGAGAAAAGGAGAAATAAATTATAAGTATTGTTTTTAATAATCGCTACCTGTGGGGTACAGTAGTTTCTAGGTTAATTCCAGTGATTCTCAGAGGCTGTAATTTGTGCTAGTGTTTTTTAACTGAATGGTGAAGAAAATGTATTATGTCTCCTAACCAAACACAAGCTCAGGTTTGATGTATCAGCTAAGCTGTTTATAATATGCTGAGAATGTGGATTTGCAGTATGAAGTTTAACTGAAATAGAGAAGAAAACCTGATATTCAAGCCAAGGACGGGACAATTGCTGGTGTGACACCTCATTCCCTCATGATACATAAGTGAAAATGAATCATAGTAGCATGTTAGTAGTGTAATGACTCAACTTGGTGTGACACCTACAAGTGTAAGCGTCACAATTGTAATTTGCTTAGAAGTTATTTGTGGAAAGGCCAATGCTAATGGTAGCATTATGTTGAATTTGAGATGTAATTGTGTAGTTTCGCCACTAGGGGGAAATAGCGCGGGTGGTATTCGGTGCTGTGGGGCTTCCGGGCTTCAGACGAGGAAGAGCCTGCAGACCGAACGCAACTGATGTCTCCCGTCTCTATTTCTTTCTGTGTGAAACAGACCCCACCAGAGGTCTGTAACATTGGCATTGTTGACAGTGCTGACCATGCTTTATGCATATCTGGAGTTTAGGAATATTACATTGAAATTGGTGAACATTCACCATCAAAATCCACGACTAACATTGTCATTACACACAATGCTATTTGACCCAAAATATCTTAATTACCTTTTCAGAATAATAGACATGGTAATTAGCTGATGTGGCCTGTTTGATAGTTTAACATGTGGACAATTACTTGCTAACCAATTGTCCATCATAATAAATGTTCATAACAAAATAATCATCATTGTTGTGTATGATATTGGATCCCATAAACACTTTTCAAGCAGACAACTGGAAGTTTCACACAGCAACCATGATTTATTGTTTTTTTCACACAGGCGGTTCTCTACCCCAAAGCGCCCTCCTGTGGCGACTGGTTATTTTCTTCCAACTACAACTTAACAATACAACCAACCTCCACCACACAGGAGCACCGTCACTACAACATTAACTCAAAACCCTCTTTACTCTATGGGTTCAATGCTTCTGTGTCTGGAACACCACAGCTCTTCCCCTGTAAAATCAATACTTCTCCATCCATTGAACATTTTCAGTTATTGATTTTTTTTTTTCTTTTCTTTTGTTTTTTTAACACAAACAGAAAAAAAAACTTATTTTTCCTCTTCCTTTCTTTTCTCACATTTACAATCTCAATTCCAAGTTCAGTCTTTCAGGAGGCCGCCGGTTTCTCACTGGGCGAGTGTTCCCTTCGACTGTAGGTGATGGCAACTCAGTTGGCTGTGTTCCCACAGTGCTTTCTTCCCTTTGTTGATCCACATCTTTGTTTGTATCGAGATCATCACAATCCCAAAAAGTTCCACCACAAGAGTCTGTTTTGGTCAGCTGAGCTGCGTTTCCATTTACCCCCAACATCTGATTTACATGCTTTTTTACACATTTCCCATTCAGTTCAACACTGTAAGTTACAGGACCCAGAATTTCTTGTACAACTCCATTCAACCACTTCTCCCCTCCCCTGTAATTCTTTACCAAGACAGGTTGACCTACAGCGAAGACCCTGACACGGGGCAAAAGTGGGTCTGTTTTGTTTTGCATTCTCTGGGAAAACTGAGGTCTTATTAGTGACAGTCGCGTTCGAACTTGTCTTTTCAGAAACAACTCCGCTGGAGTTTTTCCTGTTGTTGTGTGGGGCATGTTTCTGTACCCTAAGAGAAAATTTGCAACACAGTGCTCCAGTGTCATGCCACCAACAGCTCGATTCTTTGCCAGTGACTTCTTAAGATTTTGGACTAATCGCTCAGCTAATCCATTACTGGCAGGGTGGTATGCAGGCGATTTAATGTGCTGCACTCCATTTTTTTTTAGAAATGACTCAAACTCTTGCAACACAAACTGAGGCCCGTTATCTGTTACAACTTCTTTTGGTAACCCGTAAGCTGCAAACAACGTTCTCAATGTTTCAATGGTTTTAGCAGATGTAGTAGTATGCATAGGAATAACCTCTGGCCATCTAGCATAGGCATCTATCAGTACCAGGAACATCTGCTTGCGGTCCTCTGCAAAATCAAGATGTATCCTTTCCCACGGACTGGAAGCCCATTTCCATGAATGTACTGGTGCAGTACAAGGCACACTACGTTGCTTTTGGCAAATGGCACACTCACTGACTTCCCTTTCAATGCACTCATCTACTGCTGGCCACCAAAACAAACTTCTGGCAAGGGATTTCATCTTAACTATTCCCCAGTGGTGTTCATGCAGTTCAGCGAGCAACTGGTTTCTGAATCTTTCAGGAACTACGACACGTAGCCCCCACAGCAGACAATCATCCTCAACTGTAAGCTCAAATCTTCTCTGAAAATAAGGCTTCAGCAAATCATCCTGTACATGTTTAGGCCAGCCAGTCAACACCAACTGTTTCACCACTTTCAATACAGAATCTCTGTCTGTTTCTTTCGCTATCTCCCTTTCAGTGAGAGGTAACTCTTCAAGGTAAGATACTTTGTAAATGGGGTTTGACACCACATCTACATTCAGTTTCATTGGTAGCCTTGATAAGGCATCTGCATTACTATGCTGTTCAGATCTCTTGTACTGAATCTCGTACTTGTATGCAGCCAGGATTAGAGCCCACCTTTGCAACCTAGCAGCAGCTAGTGTAGGTACACCTGTTTTTGGTCCTAAAATTTTCAGTAATGGTTTGTGGTCTGTCACCAAAGTGAATTTCCTTCCAAAAAGGTAGTCATGGAACTTCATAACACCAAACACCAACCCAAGTGCTTCTTTTTCAATCTGAGAGTAGTTCTGTTCAGTCTTGGTTAACATTCTTGATGCAAATGCAATCGGTCTTTCACTTCCATCTTTCATTTGGTGACTGATTACAGCACCAACTCCATAAGGAGATGCATCACATGCTAAGATAATTGGCAACTCTGAGTCAAAATGCACCAAAACTTTGTCAGATTGCAGTGCCCTCTTTGCATTCTCAAATGCATCTTGACAGTTTTCTGACCAAATCCAGTCTGCATCTTTGTGCAGCAATGCTGACATCGGCTGGATCAGGGTGGATAAGTTTGGAATAAACTTCCCATAATAGTTTAACAGAGCCAAGAACGACCTAAGTTCAGTTACATTTCTTGGGACTGGGGCCTTCTGAATGGCAGTTGTCTTTTCCTTCATGGGATGAATACCTGTGGCATCAATGACATGTCCTAAGTAGGATACACTGTCTTGCATGAACTCACATTTTTCTTGCTTTACTCTGAGATTGTAGCCTTCTAGCCTCTTAAGAACTTCCTTTAAGTTAGCCAGGTGGCTTTCTGCATCTTTACCAGTTATCAAAATATCATCAAGATAGCAGATAACTCCATCCATGCCCTGAAGCACCTGATCCATTATTTTCTGGAAAATTGCAGGGGCACTTGCAACACCATAGGGCAACCTGTTGTATCGATACAACCCCTTGTGAGTGTTTATTGTCAGGTAATGCCTAGAGCTTTCCTCCAACTCGACTTGCTGGTAGGCCTGGGATAAGTCTAGTTTGGTGAATTTCTGACCTCCTGCTAATTTTGCAAACAGATCTTGAGTTCTTGGGAGTGGATACTGATCCACTTTTAACCAGGGATTTATGGTGACCTTGTAGTCTCCACATAATCTTGCACTGTCATCCTTTTTAGGTATACACACTATTGGAGCGGCCCACTCACTGTAATTAGTAGGTGAAATAACCCCTTCCGCCTCCAATTTAGTCAGTTCCCTTTCCACAGCTTCTCTCAGTGCATAAGGCACATTTCTGGGCTTATGGAACTTTGGTACTGCTTCGGGTGCTACATACAACTTGGCTTTAATACCATTCAACTTGCCAAGCTCAGGTTTGAACACTGATGCATACTTGGTGCATACGTCTTCCACTGTTTCTGGAGCCACTCTATTCACTTGTGACCAGTCCAGCTGCAACTGGCTAATCCAGTCTCTACCCATCAAAGTGGGGCCGCTTCCTTTTACAACTAGCAGTTCTAGTTTTTTAGTGGTCTCTTGACATTTTACTTTTGCCATAAATTTACCCATCAGTTGCAATGATTCTTGGCTGTACGTTTTAAGTACACAATTTGCTGCACTAAGTTTAACTGACTTAAATCTGCGCTTGTACAGCTTTTCGGATATCACTGACACTGCTGCACCAGTGTCTAGTTCCATTTTCACTCTTGAACCATTTATACTGACATACACGTAATAAGGTTTTACAACATCACCATTACCTGTGTTAATTTCAAACAGACCAAAATCGGGACTGTCTAATGTCACAACTGGATCATTGTCAGAGTTCGGTGCAGCCTCCATTTTATCCTGCACCAAAACATCGCTGGCCACTCTGTCTTCTCTGTTGTGGTGTGACAGGAGTTGCATGCCATCTCGATCTCCCTGAAACTTGTGAGCGCTGCCTCGATCTGCACTCTGGGGCGGCTTAAGATCACTGACACCAAGGCAGGACTGGTGCGTGAAAACGCTGGGACGCCTTTTCTCCATATCCAGATGCATGGCTCCCTTGGTCGTCGTGGAATAGCCTCCTTCCTTGCGTGAGCGACAGGCTTTGGCTATGTGTCCTTTCTTTTTACACTCATGACACTCGCTTGCCTTAAACCTGCAGTCGTTCGGGCTGTGACTCTTTCCACCGCAACGATAACAGGGCTTCCCGACAGCTGCACATTTCTCCGTAGCTTCACGGTACCTTGCCTTAGCTTTCTTGTCCACTATGTGAGCCTTGAAAGCTTTCTGTGCAAATTGCTGTGCACTGTCCTTGGTTACCTCAAAAGAGAGCGCCATTTCTACAGCAAGCGGGAGTGTCAAGTCTTTGGTGTGCGCGGTGCTGAGCAGCCGATCTCTCAGCTCACTGCTCTTGACCCCACAGACAAATCTATCACGCAGTGCTTCATCTAAGAAGGTCCCAAACTTACATGTAGCCGCTAACTTTCTTAAGCTGGCCACATACTCACTGATCGTCTCGTTGTCTTTTTGGTTTCTCCCGTGAAACTTGCACCTTTCTGCAATGAAATTGGTCTTCGGTACGTAGTGCCGCTGAAGCAAATTCACCAACTCCTCGTAGGTTTTTTCCGACGGTTTATTTGGTGCACATAAATCCATCAACAAGCTATGTGCTCGTTTCCCTACCACTGTGAGAAACACCGACTTAGTTTTCACCTCTTTAGTGTCCAAGCTGTTTGCTGCAAAATACTGCTCGAGACGTGCACGGTAGTTGTCAAAACTTTCCTCACTTTCCTCGAAGTGAAAGTCTTCTGGCTTTCCAAACGCCATTTTCTTAGCTCCGGTTCGGCGGTCCTTTCACTCACCAAAGCTCGGCTTTTCGTTTTACAGTCCTGGGTTGCCTCGATGGAGTCGCTCCGTCCGCGGACTCTGTGTCTTCCAACTTGAAAATCCCATCCTCGTCGCCAAAAGTCTGTTGTGTATGATATTGGATCCCATAAACACTTTTCAAGCAGACAACTGGAAGTTTCACGCAGCAACCATCATTTATTGTTTTTTTCACACAGGCGGTTCTCTACCCCAAAGCGCCCTCCTGTGGCGACTGGTTATTTTCTTCCAACTACAACTTAACAATACAACCAACCTCCACCACACAGGAGCACCGTCACTACAACATTAACTCAAAACCCTCTTTACTCTATGGGTTCAATGCTTCTGTGTCTGGAACACCACAATCATAAAGTGAGAAAAAAAAGTGTCAACTTGGCTTTATTCCACATGATCTCATAAAGCAGAAGACATTCTTGACAACTTTCCTGAGTTTGGACTTAGCTTGCCAAAGACACGACTGCCTGCCAACACATAACAATCAGGAAATGCGTTACACACATCATTCAAACGCTTGTATTGTCTCATTTAGATTACTGCTCTGTTGTTTGGTCCAATACATCATTAAGCAATATTAAAAAAAATTACAACTGGTGCAAAATAAGGCAGGATGTGGTAAATGTGGTATCAGGACAAATGTTGCTAAAAAAAAAAGCATAATCAGCTTTCCTGGTTACGGGTGAAGGACAGACGTTTGTATGCACTGACTAATATTTTAAGCAATATTATTACAGTAAAAAAAAAAATTAATGTTTTACAAGAAACTAGCATTTAGCAAAGTTACCCATGATTACCAAACAAAGCACGCGGTTGGATTGTCTTTCACTCTGCCAAAAGGTAAAACTAGTTCAAGCCATTGTACAGTGATGTTTAGAGCAATGCATGAATCACTACCACAAAACATTAAACAACGTACTGCTTACAGTTTTAAGAAGCAACTGAAAATAAACTATAAAAATAATTTATCATTTTAATAGATGTATCTGCATGTTTGTATATTTATGAAAGTCGAGATGTTATTGTACATGTATGTGTTTTATGTATGTTTGTATAAGAGTATCATAGTACAAGACAAAGTGGAGTACACTCTGAATGAAGGTGTAACGTTTTTTATGTAAATGTAATTTGTTTTTTTGTTGTTTTTTTTTTTTTTAATGTAAACTGACCCCCGGAAGAATAGCCGATGCAGCATGCTGCTGATGCTAATGGGATCTTAATAAGCATAAACATAAACACCACATTTGTTTAAGGAGTACAGCAGGATGTCATGTGTTTCATCTACTTACTGGTATTGTGTACCCATAGGTACCCATTACTTTTAAAATACTTACAGTATAAGTTACTCATTCAACTACTTTCTTGTTTGGCTATAACTCCAGTTAAGTGCCACTTGAAACCTGCTCTCTCTACATATGTAACACTTAGTCCAAGCTAACAACGCAAAGACTCATGAAAGATTACACTCAAACTCACAGGAGGTTTTATTACCAGAAGTCCTATAAAGAAGTGAAATGCATTAACACTGTCATGGTCCCGGGCTGCGTGTCCACGGTTTGGTGTTTAGGTTTTGTTTTCACTGAGTTATGTTCCAGTTTGTTTTTCATCTTAGTTCCTGTTTTGTTATTCGTTATTGTTAAATTTTGGTTTTGTTCTCTTTGTTCCTGTCTCCCCTGCGTCTGTGTTCTTGTGTCTGTTTTGTCCTTTTGTCATGTCTCTGACCTCCTGTGTTTTTGTATTGAGTTTTATTCCCAGTGTTGTGACTAGTCTGTGTCTCTGTCCCGTGTCTGTGTTTCTCTTTGTCTGTTTCCTTGTGTCCTGGTCCCTGTTTAGTTTCCTCTGTGTGCCAATCCTCTTTGGTGTCAAGTTTGCATGTACCTTGTTTGGTTACTTCCTGCCACTTAGTTTTTGGATTTAGTTCTGGCACCTGTCCAGCTTCAGTGTAGCTGAGTTTATTGTTTCATGTCACTCCTTAATAAACCACCTTTAAGTTTACTTCTGGCTTTAAGTTTACACATGCATTCAAGGTTACACCACAAAGTAAGCGTAGCCTGCCTAAGATAAATTGCTGCAAGATCATAAGGGATCAAAAGTGTACTGACACCACACTAGCCTCTACTAGGAGGTGCTGAGGGTGTATATTTCTTTATATTTTCATCAAGATTCATAGAAAAAGATATTCATATTAATGTCCTCATGTCTTCAAATTTTTGATTTATTTATTTTTTGCTGACAATTTGGTTGTGGTACACAGAGGTTGGATTAAATTCATTCTGCCTTACCAGATACCATGAAGTTGACTTGCTGACATGTTCCATTGGCTACAGTCTGGGGAGATATGGGCAATATGGTAACTCTTGCTAGGTCCATTTGCAGCACTTCAGCTACCCTCCTACGGAAGTCATATCTGGACATAAAGAAATATAACATTGCCTTTAAAGCCATACTGACGCTTGAATTGTACACTTGATCAAAAAGTTATACAGGGTTGTATTTACCAGAACAGTTTTATAGAATGTCTTCCCATATGTCCAAGCAGGCAAGCATTTAAAGTGTCTTTAGAGATTTAGGATGAGCTGAGAGGGTATTCATCATACAGTGTGTTGTAATTACACTCACCGGCTGAATGCATTCACGCTGCGAAAGGTCTGCTCAGCTGACGGGGATTCAGGGAGGATGTCGGCACATGCAATGATGCTTCCTTCATTTTTCAGCACTAAAGATCTGTAGACCACTAAAAACGGGTGTGCGCGCGCACACACACACACACACACACACACGCACACACGTAGGCACACACACAAAATAAACTTAACAATTATACTTAAAGTAATGAACTCATTTACTTTAAATCTGCTATTACCACTGATCACATATTGTGACTCATTTCACCTGTGCTGTCCCCAGAGAGGTGGATAATGCTGTCAGTGTAGAATTCTCTCTGTGTCAGGTGAATCATGCCATGCCTCACAGATATTTCCCCTACCACACAACTCAGTGAGTTTTCTAGAGAACAGCTGGAGCTCTGAAAGGGGAAGAGAAAGAAAGAAGTGTTCTGCACATTTATCACAATTGTGGCACGATAATCATGGGTGGTTTTATATATATATATAGTTTTGTTCCTGGTTAGGAACCCCATTGTAGAAAACTTCCTTTTCTACAACGCTTTAGAGTTTAGTGTTGTACTATAGAGTATAAATAAACAAAATGGACTCCAGGAAGTGTTTAAATCTGAGAGGGGTAACATTACAATCCACATCTTACATGCTCACATGTGACCTTTTGGAGAAGAAATTGTTGAGATTATTAGATGTTGTTATGGTCAAAGAACAGTAATTAGTATATTTCTCCACCTTTTTTTTTTTTTTAAACATGTCTGTCATGTTGTAATTATAATAATTTAAGCTGGTTTAACTTTGGCATGATCATTTCTGAAATGAGTTGTCATATAAAGTCAGTGGCCTTATGTGTATATATTAAGTTTTTAGCACCTTGCTATTATTGTATGAATTTAAATACCCCACAACAAACAGAAATATTACAAACACAACATCAAAAAACATGAAAATCCAAAAATAATGATGATGTAAATAAGAGGAAGCGTGCTAATTATATTTACACTTTAAATTTCTCAGCTACAGTGCAGCGCTGTGAGGTTAAATTCAATGAAAAAACAAATTTCCAAACTCAGGATGTTAAGAAACTTTGAAAGATAATAAAAAAAAAACTGAAATTTTGACAAAAATAGAGGAAGAATTGGACTCATAATGGCACCTTTTTGCAATATGTGTCTCCAGACCCCAGTGAAACTAACATCATTGGGAAACAGCAACCCTTCAGAACTTCCTTCAATTCTATAAAGAACAAACCACCAGACGAACACCTCTTTTCTTCCACTTTATTTACTTTCATTTTCTTTGCTCTTAGTGTTTTGTTTCTTTTTTAGTTTGTTTTTGATATCCTTTTCGACCTGGATAATATCATGATCTCACCGTTGATGTCATGTTGAAGGGATTGAATGTGTCTCCCACGCTGTTGCATCCAGTGTCAATATGATTGTTTGTGATGAACAAGGATGCCGCAGTTGTCTGCAGTTTGGCATAAAACACAAGTGTGAGAATGATTTATTTTAACACCTTCGTGTGAGTTTCGGTTTGTCGAATTCACACAAAAATGCAGAGCAAAACACGCTTGTGATGAATGAATGCATATTTTCGACACAGATTTTCAATCTCCTCCAAATACTGCTGCATACTGCTGAATTTCACTTGTCGTTCATATATGTAAATTATATAAAGCTGTACATACGCTTCCCCTTGCTGAGTGAAGGTTCACTTCCAGAGTAACATCGCTGCTGCTCCCATCAAGAAACACCTGCTGGTGCTGGGATGAAAAAAGCAAAGACTGATCTGAATGTGTACTTCCATAATCAGTTCATTTACAGCTAAATACTTGCTCTGCTGAAACACAAAAGCAGTTTAAATGGACAGAGTGGAGACTTTTGTAAATTACATACATACTGTTGTAATTGTAAAGGCATTTTCCACACTTAGCTTTTGATTCTCAGTTTATCCGAGAAAAAACACTATATTTTGTTGAAGGACATTGATTACCCAAACTGCCTTCTTCTCCTTAACCACAGAAGCTGTTTTGAGATACTACAAGCTCTTCTCCATCAGTGTAACGCAGAGCTCAGTATGGTGCCTCTGAAGGGCAGCTGCCAGAGACAGCTGTTCCCTTAGTGAGCTTCCTAGTTCGGTGAAACTGCATGTACCGTTAGCCAGCAGATGGATGCTAAGCTAATGATCTCGTCCCCCCCTTCTCACTGCTTCCTGTTGCAAGCCATCATAGGAATAATGAATTCAGTGTCTGTCCAGTGCAGCAGAAATACACTGTCATGTTTTTCTGGCAGCTTGGCTCCTAATAAGTTAGAAATGATCAAGAAACGATTCTTGTGCTCTCGGGTTACCAAAGAAAAGAATTTGATCATGATCAGTTCCATCTATTTCTGTCAAACTGGTCTTACTACAGTATTTTACACAGTGTGAATAAGAACACCAAGCTTAACTTGTGAAATTACTAGTGAGCAACATATAAATCTGGTGTTAAATGAGTGTAGTACATAGTCCCTGACCAGTCTGATTAGATAGAAATTAATTGCTGAATATCCAAAAATGAACTGTTTACTGTTACTGCAAAAACTAATTATATTGTTTTGTTTGTTTTCCACTTTGTATATATTTACTTGTTAAATACTTCATATAAATGAGAGACTTGTAGTGGTTACTGTTTGTAATAGAAATGAATTGTAATCCTTAGACAAAAAGAACAGAACTGTTTTGTTTAAAATTTTAACCATGTTAAAATTTGACATAAGCACTAAAGACAAACTGTTGTGATTCTTACCAGTCTGACTGTCCCCGTCACTGTACCAGTAAAGACAGCCTTGGCAGTAATCCACTGACCATCTGTGGTTCTGTCAGCCAAGATGTCAGCACACCTAATTCTGTCAAAACACATATGCAGGGAACCCCAGAAAAACACAATCAAGATGGGAAAAAGATATCATAGTCTGACATCTCTGAGGAACTTCTCCATCACAACATTTTGCTGAGTAATTATCTTTGAATGCGTATCTTTGTCTGCGTCTGTGATATTTTATCCTGTTCCCCTCAAGAACTAAGAGACATTTTTTTGTTTCTGTGCCAGAAATCTGCTTCTCAACTTACATATCTGGTAATTCTGCACAAGGATCAGTGACTACTCAGACCTGTCACTTATTAGAACTGTCACAATAAATACTAAACATTATTAAAGAGCAGAGTGTTTATAGTGTTAATCATTTGTTCTTTAGAAAAAGAAATGTGTATATGTACATGAATATCTGTATAAAAAATTTATTGGCTTCTTTTTTTCATGTTAATTCTGTGCTGTGTTATGTTCTGTGTCACTAGTAAGAACAGAAATAGCAAAGTACACTTTCTCACCTTGATCCACTGACATTGTGAACCACCAGTGACCTTCCCACTATGCTGTAAGGTCCACTCATTAACATGTCGGGGTCCGTGTATACAGCCTCAAAGTTGTTTTGACCATTAAGCATCCCGAACTTCCCGCTGATATCTCCCATCTCATACTGGTCCACAGTGCCAGCTCCAGGTGCAGGGGACTCTGATACATTCCAGGCTAGTGGGTTGAAGTGACCCTGGATGTTTGCATTTGAGCAAGGCTCTACACTGCCAGGTATGAGGGGCAAAATGTGAACATGGTAACCACCAGCTATGGAGTTCAGGTTCATTAAAGAAACATTTATAGTTGTGGGACCTTGTGGGACAGCCTGGGAGAAATACAGCTGGCCATCAGAAACTCCAGGACCAAACCAGCTACCTAAGCTAGCTTTGGGAACGTGCACCATCGTAACATTGGCACAGGCTATTCTTGGCCCTCCTTTTTCTGCTTGATGGATGACCACAGAATGGCCAATAATGCCTGGCTTGGGCAACCAGGAGGTGACATCAGTGAAGAAGTATTTTGCAGCCACCACCTCTACCGTGGTGCCAAGATCAATGGTACCATGTTTGCTAGAGAGGTCTCCCACCTCGCAGGAGAAGGGACCAGATGGGTTACAGTGGAGGGAATAACTGCTGTCTTTGCTGATGTTAAAGGGGTTCCAGTGATCTCCTGTTGTGCTGCAGCGGCCATCATCATCATCCCTCTCTGAGCTAATGGGGTAGCTGTGAACATGCCAGTTGTGGTGTCTGGTTGGTGTTGTAGGATTTCCATATGCCAAATTCATAAATATGGACACATCAGAGAGAGGGTTGTTCACCAGCTGTGTGAACCAGATCTCACCAACCACAGGGCTTTGAAATATGGCTCTGCCAACAATAACCTCACCGGGATAGCTGATGCTGGCACAAGCGTACCTTAAACCATTTGGTTGGTGAATGACGACTGAGCGGCCTACAATGCTGTTCGTTCCAAACAGTGGAAGACTGAAGTCTTTGAATGTCATGTCCACCATATTTCTACCTGCTAGGGTCACGTGCTTGCCACTGAGGTCACCCACCTCATACATGTCATGTGTTGACCCTGGCACTTTGGGGTATGTTGGATCACTTCTGTTTATATTGAACGGATTCCAGTGGTCACCCACATTATTATTTGAACACCGGCTTGATCTTGACCTGACAGGAAAGTTGTGGACGTGGTAAAAGGCAACTTTATTCTGTAAGTTAGTCAGGTTCACGCTCAACTCTGTGACATCAAAAGGGGAAGCCTGATGAAAACTAAAGTATCCTTTGATCCCGTTCATGTTCACATCAGCTCTAACCTGCTTTTCTGGCACATTATATATCTGAGCACACCTGAAACTTGACCCCATTTTAAGGAGAAGAAAGTTATTTGTGGTGTTGAAGCTAGTAGGGTCCAGACGGGATTTATGGAGGTGCAAAGGGGTCCCAACCTGTATGACACCCAGACTGGTCACAGCTGCAGAATTCAAGCTTCCAAGTAGATTATCACAGTTTGCAGCAGCACTTGTAGCTCCATAGAGAGTGACATTGGTTTGTGATGCATTAACCTGACCAATTGTCACAAGATCTGCAAGAACTCTAGGGCTGGCATGTCCTGTGTTAAGACGGATATAAATGTTACCTGCGATGGGCCCGTAGAACCTGGCCTGACTAGTTGAGAGGGTATGACCTTGACTTACAACTGTGCATACTTTAATTCCGTCACATGTTTGCAACAACAGCGAGAAGTCATCGAGGTTTGGTCTTTGCTCAAAGAGGTGGGACACATTGATGCTAGAATTTGAGGCAGGATCAGCTGTAAAGGTGAAGATACTGGAGCCGATATTTTCTTCAGAACAGGGCTGAGCAAAGTGGCCATACATGACAGGGAACTCGCTGAGGGAAAAGTTTAATGAACCACAGGATCCAACACCAGACACGTTGACAGTTGCCATCTGAGAAGTTGCGTCAAACTGCACCTGCCCAGTGACTCCTCCCATGTTCAGAGGTGCCAAAAACTGAACACAGGAAATGGAACCTAGAAAAGATGACAAGAAGGAGCCAATGGCAGTAATCAGCTTTACTACACCTGTCAATGCACAACCCTGTAAAAAACAAAAAGCTGATAAAAAACCTTGAGTTTGGATTCAACTGTATCATCAAAAGCTACAGTATCCAATGGTGTTTTTCTGGTCATAAAAATCCTTTAAAATGCATCAACCCCTTCTTCCTCGTGCAAATATTGCTTATCTCAAAAGTTTGACACTGTACTTATCTCCTGTTTTCCCGAGAAGTCTAATATTTAAAATACTGAGAGACCAAGTTTCCACAGCACACTTGTTGTTGATTACAAACATGCATAATGACCTCCACGCCCTCACATTTCATCACACTAGAAAAACACCCCATTTTTTTCTGTATGTGCATTAGACAGACATAAGCATTCTGCTTATGTAGGGATTTTCTGACAATGGCATGAAAAAACACAATTATTTACTCAAGCGTGACTGGTTTATTTAAGTGCCTGTGCCACAGTAGTCACCAAGCAAGTCAGAAAACAGAGTTACATAATATGAAAATTTGTTGACTTAAAAAATAAATTGGGTGGATAATTTTGTTGGGAGAGTGACTCTTATTCCATGTGTAGAAACACTTTTTTTTTTTTTTAACCTTTAACTTACTCTACTTGACCAAGTGTTTATAACACTTTGCTTGCATAAAGTAGAAATACTACTTCCCTTTGAGTTTCTGTTCTTGATTGTGTTACGAGCAGCTTTCATTTCTTCAGCCTTATTCAGACCGTGAGAGTTAAAATAGAAATCCTGCTTTCACAATGTGGTGTCCTGGTATCAAATGACTGGTAGTAGCTCTATTTCACTTAAATTCTAATAAAAAATGACACTATATCAATTCACAACGTAACAGAATCCCCCTCTTTGATCTTAAATTTATAGTATGAGTGTAATAGAGAAATCCTGAAGGTGGAACTTTGGAGAAAACAAAGCTTCTGTAGTCAAGAGGTTAGAAAATCTTCCATTCTTGAGTGTGAAATTTCAAGATGTTAAGTGTTGATATACCTTATCAACACTTAACATCTTGAGTGTGAAATTTCAAGATGTTAAGTGTTGATATACCTTATCAAAACAGACTCTAAAACAAAGGCCTTTTTGTGAGCTTTTTGTGGGTAATCTTTATACCATCCTGCTGTGACAAGCATCTTGTAACAGCTTTTGGAAATAAAGCGAGTGATACAGGTTGCAGTCAGTAACTTCAGTGCGGGAAATATGGATAATAAATTAAAATGCAGCATATTAAATATAGTGGACAGGCACTTAGAGAGTTCTTACTAATGTAACATCTCATAATTTCAAGCTACTTTGACATTCCCAGTAAGACATGCAGCATACTAGGGCTTTGAACCTGAGAGGCTCAGATAACTGCTGAATGAATGATCTCACAAGAGCTTAATCATTTCAAACAGTTGTTAACAGACTACAGTCAAACAGGACACAACTGAACATGGAGATGGGAACGCAGACTTGACAGAGGAAGAATTAAACTATATCAATTAAGGAACTAAGTGGACTACAGGGGGAAATGCATTAAACAAAATGACAATAAATAAATTATTCTTGATGTCCATTTGGCCTAACTGCAAAAGTCAAAGATTAAAAATTACTCACCAAGTAAAAAAAACAGCAGAATAGTCCTGAGAAGGCACATGTTGTCAGATTTGTGCAAAACACACAAGAAACAGAAAAAGTAGAAAGTGCAGGTTTGGGGGGAAAAAAAGGTAAGTCACAGCACAAGTTCAATGAGAGCAAATTAATGGGAGACTGCTGCTGTGTGTCCAAGTGCCTGCCACTCTAAGAGTGAGTCATGTGTGACTGGTTCTCAAAAATGTGCAGTCTCCCTTGTACTTCTGTTTATAAGCTGCAGTCTGCACTCAGCCTGTGATTGGTCTACGAGGAAACAGTACCTCATATATGTAGGCAGGGGAGGGATGGCTGGAGGTGGCCCGGAGTAGTGACAATGCTTCTCTTGAGGACAGACATAGGCATATAAAAGTACTTAATGGTCATAGTGATGTATTTTAAATTCATATTTCAGGGAACTTCCACTGCTGGTTGAATTTAAAGCATCTTATTCACTGGATCCACTATACTCTGTTATTCACATTACAAATAACCAATATGCACCATAATGTTTTAAAATAGTCTGTTATATTACAATTGATCTAGCCAAAGGCATAAAAGCACGTCAAGAAATACATGCAGCACACAGTAAAACTGAATAAAAGGAGCAAATACCCCCCCCTAACTTTTTTCCTTTTTTAATAGTGTCTGTGTAGGTCACCCCTCTAGGTCTTGGTAGTCTTAAGAGCTTGAAAAAGGCAACTGGACTTCTTTAAGTTTTTGAAGACATTTCACTTCTCATCCACGAATAGTGATGGGTCGGTCGCACACAATCCGGCTCCTGATAGTGAGCCGTTTCTTTTTTCTTTTTGTTCGTTTTTTTGTTTTGTTTTGTTTTGTTTTTTTGTGGAAGCCACACATGATTGGTTAAGATGTGTGTCTACATGGAGCAACAGGTTGGGGGGGCAGAGACACACAACACAGTGAGTCCACACAGATCAAACACAGAGGGAACGTCTCCTGCAAAGTTTGCTCAGAGACTGGAAAGAGTAAGAGGAAGTTGCCCTTTACAGAGGCTACATGCAGGAATGGTGAAGAAAAGCAATTAATTTTACACATTTTTTTTAAACTACAATCTGAGGAGCCGTTTGGGAGCCAAAAGAGCCGGCTCTTCTTTGGGAGCCGAGCCAAAAAAGCCGGCTCTCTGAAAAGAGCCGAACTTCCCATCACTATCCATGAGGCTTCTTCAGTTCTAAAACCAAAAGGTCACGAGTCTCAGGTATTAAAATCCTAGTGGTGATTGTCCCATTTGGAGATGGTAACTGACCCACATGTGTGCGTCATCACATGAGCCAAGGTGTGATAAAAAGTTGTGGGCCATTACCACAAGGAGTTTCAGGTGAAACCACTGGTTTTGCAGGTCTTGCTCCACCCTATCATGTTACCTACTGAAGTCACCTTTAATAGTGATGTGAATAATTAATAATTAATCAACTGATATTTTAATAAAGTTTTGGGGGAAAAAACTCAGAAAGCTTCATTTAAGAATAGCAGCCTAATGGCTCATCATTGTGAACTATTTGTGGCAGGCTATATAGCTCTTTATATATGTATTCAAGTCCCTTTGACGTAGTCTGGCATGAGGAAAAAAGTTAAAGACACCACACAGGTTGTTTAGATCACTGATGGCAGAGGCCTGAACAATGACATGACGGTGTCCTTGTCTCTGTTCATACTTAACACACACAAGATTGTCATTTGCACATGGATCCACATGCATGCAGAGAATAGGCAGCTAAATATAGGCAAAGGAAGCAGATACATTCAACTCATAGTATTGTTAGTTGCAGTATATATAGCATGAGGCGATCTCCTCCACATCACTTTTAAAAAAAAAAGTTCTATATCTTTCAATTAATTCCATTTATCTGTCCTTCTGCATGAATAAGTTGTCTTAACTGCAAAAAGTCATGTCAGCCAGGATTAAAGGTTGTCATTAAAATGTATTTAAAGGAGTTTGGATGCAGAGCCACAGTGTTATGGGCTGTTTTGGCAATCATTTCCCCATCAAAACATTTCAGATTGTTAGACATGTTATAAATAGATAGATAAAGCTTTAGGAACAAATGTGTTCATTTATTTCAAGTATTTCACTGGTTGACAAAAATACTAAAAAAAAAAAAAAAAAGTCTTTGCCAGTAGCAACAACTGCTTTACATGAACATTACCCAATTATAACTGTTATCTGATATATCTTAGAAGGTGGGAATTTATTTATTTATTTATTTTTTGTACAGACAAGGAAATGTTACTTTGCAGCGTAATTACATGGAAACTTACATTTCCAAATGTAAATTTCCAAAGAAGCACTCAAATGCCACTACAAAACATGCCGTCTGACAAGGGTGTACAGGGTGTTGCACAAATGACAAACTGCCTTTACAAATACTCTCAGAGATCATTGCTATGTGAAGAAGGCTCCAAGCAAGTCACACCTCCTTTATATGTGGTTACAAAGCTAACATTGAGCCGGCTTAGTCAACAGGATTCCCGTCTTATGTGCAAAGAATAGCTTTGTTTTTCTTTCTCTTTTGAAAAATACATTGATAAAAGCCTTTTGTTCTAGATGTTGGCAAAGCTTCGTGTTTTTAACCAGGTGGTGTGAGCACACTGTCAAACAAAATCAACAACTTCTTGTCAAGAATCCTCGCTATGTAGCCTTGGATGGCTACCATGAATTTTATTTTTCCAGTTTTTCCTGTAACATCATTTACTGTCACATGTCAGATGATACTTTACAAAAATTGCATTTGGCCACAGTGTTCATCCACGTCAGAGCTTTCTGTATGTGTTTTCTTGCAACACATTTTTGAAACCAGGTTAATTGCAATGTTTATATGCTGTGAGCATTACATTCATGCTTTGTGAGTTTCCAGAAGGATGAGTTGCCCAGCAAGGCTATAGAGGAACCTCACAGTTTAACCTTTCTTGATGCAGGTGGCACAGCTCTTTGAATATGTCTGTAGTTCCATGATCCATTAGTTCCTTTTAGGCAGACTTGAGGGGGAAAAAATGAGAGAAAATGGCAACATCATCTAAGAATAGCAGCCCGATGGCCTGACATTGTGAACGGTGGCAGGCTGTGAGCTCTTTACGTATTTGAAGAGCCTTTGAAGTGGTTCAGGTCCCTCACTTGGCTTGTTTCGATTGCTGATTGCAGCAGGGGCTTGAATCACGACATGGCTGTGTCTCTGTCCTTGCCTGCACAAGGTTTGTCATTTGCACGTCTTGGGTCTGTGACCCAGTCCTTTCTGTCTTGGAAAAATCAAATTCTGTTAATGTCCCTGTTTGATTCATAGTTTATTGTGGTTTTTGCCACAGCGGCTTTTATTGACAGTGGGGAGAGACAGGAAATGGGGAAAGACACCCAGGTAAATTGGCGACAGGCCGGGACGCGAACCTACGCCACCTGCACCGCAGCGCGGCATATGTATGTGGTCGCCGGCTTCAACACTAAGCCACCCAGGCGCCCTTTTTACCCTTTTTTTTTTAAAGTAATTTGATCCTCAGACCTTCTTAGTTTTGTTTTCTGATTTCTGTTTATATGTATTTAATTCATTTCCTTGTGTTCTGTGCATTTATCATGATTAGTCATTTCCTGTTTTATTTTCCTAGTCTCTTGTCTCATGTGCATTGTGTTTAGTTTTGCTTCTCCTTGTCTCATTGGTTTGATTCTGTTCACCTGCCCTCAATTTGCTTTAGTTCTTTGTTGTGGGTTGAGGGTTTGAGCTCATGAGTCCCGTGCTGTTGGAGCCCCCAGAGGGGCCTCACCACCACCACTGACGTCGTCCCCCAGCCAAGCCACCGGACCCTAGCAGGTCTTCATCACCATGCCGACCATCTGAGGTGTCATATCCGCTGATGCCAGCCTTCAGAAAATTTCCTTTGCCATCGTCAGCCTCCAGCCAAGCCACCAGAGGGGTTCTGTTGTTATGGTCAGTTCCCAGAACCATTTTTCTGTTTTTTGGACTCTGGTGCACTTAGTTTGGCTCATTTGGTTCCACTGCTGGTTTACTGGCCAGTCCCCAGGGTTGCCTCATCTCTGCTGCTGGCCACCTGGCTGGCTCCCAGAGTTGTTTAATCTCCTCCTCTTTGAGTCCCCTGGTGGACCCCTGAACTATTCTGTTTCCTCTGTGGGTTTCTTGCTCGACTGCCGGAACTGTTTTGCCTTGTTTGCTGGTCCCATGGGTTAGGGTTAGTTCAGGATATGTTCTGGTTTGTTTTCTGTGAATTAACAGCAGTAAAGTTAAGTTCTGAGTTACAACTTTGCCTCCAGAGTTCTGCATTTGGGTCCACCCTCTGCCTGCCACACAGCCAACACATGACAGCATACTCACACACATGGTTAAATTAAATAGTGGCTGCTAAATATAGGCAAAATGGAAAGAGGGCAATCATAGCGGTTACAGTCATAGTAGCACTGCACAGGATGCATGAGAGTGTAGTAAAAATATTAGAATAGTCAGAATAAAAAGAAGATTTTCTATATCTCTGCTCTCACTTGACTCCATAAACTGTACTTCTGCTTCTATTTAATTGTAAGAAACTTTGGAAGATATTGGCATAAGAGGATATAATGAACAGTTTTTAGTTCACAAACAGCCCACTGATTCTGTGGTAAAGATAAGATCCACATGGACACCCAGGTGGCTCAGTGGTGAAGCAAGCGACCACATGTATATGCTGGTGTTGCGGTGCAGGTTCAAGTCCTGGCCTGTCACCAGCTTGCCTCCCTGTATCCTTTTCCCATTCCTCTCTCCTTCTACTGCCAACAAAAGCTGCTGTGGCTGATAAGTTACCCATGGACAATTTGTTTTAAGGAATTTTAATATTAAAGCACAAAGACCTATAGTGTTATGGTTTGGTTTCAGACATCATTGCCCCATCAAAAATGTCATATTCTGATACATCTAGAATTTATTCCATTGATTAATTGAGTAATCGGATGAGACATACTTTTCTCTCATTAATGAGCAATAATAAATATTCAAAAGAGAAAAACACAGGTCTTTTAAAATAAACTGCTCAATTCAGTTTCTAAAAAAGGGAAACCAATGTTTCCAAACATGGTTCCTATTTGCTTTTGGGATTCCAAGGTACTTGTCACTCTCCTCAATGTCTGCAATGTTGCCTTCTGGTAGTGCAATCCCCTCAGTTCTGACTGCCTTCCCTCCCTCTGCCTTCCCTCTCCCTTTCACTACACTTCTCCAGTCCAAATGATGTTCCAATGTCATTGCTGTAGTGTGTGTGTATATACACTATATTCTCAAAAGTATTCACTTGTCTGCCTTCACATGCATATCAACTTGAATGACATCCCATCCTTAATCCATAAGGTTTAATATGATGTCGGCCCACCCTCTGCAACTTCAACTTTTCTGGGAAGGCTTTCCACAAGGTTTATGAATGTGTTTATGGGAATGTTTGACCAATATTCCAAAAGCGCATTTGTGAGGTCAGACACCAATGCTGGACGAGAAGGCCTGGCTCGCAGTCTCCGCTCTAATTCATCCCAAAGGTGTTCTGTCAGGATGAGATCAGGACTCTGTGCAGGCCAGTCAAGTTCTTCCTCACCAAACTCACTCATCAATGTCTTTATGAATCTTGCTGAACAGATGAGTCATGCTAAACAGGAAGGGGTCATCCCCAAACTGTTCCCACAAAGTTGGGAGCATAAAATGTCCAGTGTCTTGGTATGCAGAAGCATTAAGAGTTCCTTTCACTGGGACTAAGGGGCCCAGCCCAAATCCTTGAGTACAACCCCACACCATTATTCCCCCTTCACCAAATTTTACTCTTGCTCACAGTGCAGTCAGACAAGTACCCTTATGCCAAACCCAGACTCATCCATCAGATTGACAGATGTAGATTTGTGATTTGCCACTCCAGAGAATATGTCTCCGCTACTCTAGAGTGGTGGCGTGCGTTACACCACTGCATCTGACTCTTTACCATGCATTTGGTGATGTAAGGGTTGGATGCAGTTGCTTGGCCATGGCAAGCCATTTAATCAAGCTCTCTGTGCACAGTTCTTGATCTAATCTGAAGACCAGATGAAGTTGGGAGGTCACAATGGTCAGTGAAATAACTTGAAACTGACAAAATTAATATTAAATACAGATTTACTGAAAATTAACCAATGAAAATTCAACATTGCTTTTGAACTGTGGGTCAACAGAATTATAAAAAAAAACAAAAAAAACTAATGAAACTGGTCTAGGCAAAAATGATGAAACCCCTAAAAAAGTTTGAAAATATGTTGGGTATGGGGACATGTAAAACTAATGCGTGTCTTGTAATTAGCATCACAGATGTTTTCTAACTTTAATCAGTCAGTCTGCATAGTTAAATGGTTAAAAGTAGTCATGTGCTGTTTGGTATCATGGTATGTACCACACTGAACATGGACCCCAGAAAGCTAAGGAGAGAACTGTCTCAAGAGATGAGGAAGGCAATTATTGACAAGCATGTAAAAGGTAAAAGCTACAAAACCATCTCCAATCAGCTTGATGTTTCTGTGACTACAGTCGCATATATTATTTAGAAGTTTAAAGTCCATGGGACTGTAGTCAATCTCCCTGGATGTGGCCACAAGAGGAAAATTGATGAAAAATTGAAGATAATACGGATAATATGAATGGTAACCAAAGACCCCGAACAACTTCCAAAGAGAAATCAAGGGACATCAGTGTCAGATCGCACCATCCATCGCTGTTTGAGCCAAAGTGAAGGAGCCACTGTGAACTTAAGATGGTGCAACTTCAGTTTGTAGGTATATAGTGTGTTCTTTATTTGCTATCATTGGTTGTTGTTGTCACTGCTTGTGTAACGCCTTAAATGGCATTACATTTGATGTTAAAAATCCATTTGTTCTGCTGCTCTAGTTAGCTATTGAATGAGGCACTGTGCATGCTCACTAGGACACAGATGTTAGAATTGAAGTGTGGATTAGCGGCAGAACCAAGTGCGGTGTAAAAAGGTTTTTTTGACCGTATTGCAACTGTGATTCAAGATTGATGCTGTTATAATCTGGCTACCATCTACAACGTGGATTATCTTAGGGATATTTTCATGTGTCTGAGCTGAAAGAAGCTCGGATGTATGTGGATGGAAATGTAACCTGGATGAACAAGATGGTGGAAATAAACACTCAAAACTATGACCTGGTTCTTATTTGACTGGAGTAAGAAGTAAGAATGGTGCGTACAAGTCAAGGCCATCATTCTTGCCTGCTCCTAATATCCGTGAGTGGCTTTGAAATTACATTTTAAGTTTGCCACAACAGTGAACTTAATGGAAGACGACCGAGGAGGACACTACTGTTGAAAGCAAATCATAAAAAAAGAAAGACTGGAAATGACCAAAATGCATATTAACATTGAAAATTGATTCGATTACGTGAAACATTCAAGTCTGACAAATATGCAAAAAAACTAAGAATTCAGGAAGGGGCACAAAACTTTTTCACAGCACTGTAAACCCAACCAGGGCCGGCCCGAGACATTGGCGACATGCATAGGGCCCCAGGGGGGCCACCAGGGGGCCCCCAGGCTCACCTACTTTTTTTTTAAACATGTCAATGTCCTAAAAGAAAGAAGAAACTATTGCAGCAATCCAACATTATGCAATTGTAGCAATACTAATAATACTAATACTAATTAATAAGTAGACTACTTGCTGACTGACTTTGTGTGTCAGCGTGCATTTGAGCAGTTTAGGCAGTGCTCTAGGTGACCTGATGGTCTGTCAGTTACAGTCATTTGTGGATGAGGCTACAAAACAGAAATAACATATTTACAGCACTTATAGCAGTGGCCCCAATTGCTGACCATTTGTATTTGATATTATTCCATTGATGCTCAGCAATTCTGTATGCTGAATAATAATTATTTATATATTACAAATGGGTTATTTACTAGTCTGTAATTAGGTGCATTTACATGGTTATGAAAAATATACATCTTTTGGATGAAAACGCATGCCCGACATTTCCAAAAGCAGGTCAAACACCCTAAATCAGATATTTCCTAAAAAGCCTATGCCCTATAGATTGAATATGGCATGTTTTGATACTTGTCCCACCACTCAAAGTCATGGACATGACATAGTTTCACAATGTGTATCATACTGAAATACACTTTTTTTTAATGTATTTATGTACATGGGGCTGAAAAAGCAATATATCCTCCCAAAAAGTATATTCAACTTCAACCCTCCAGCATTAATAATCAAGTGACAATGGAGTATTATGAAGGGGGCCCCAAATCAAATTTTACCTAGGGCCCTATCAAGGCTTTGTGCCAGCCCCAAACTCAAGTGTAAGTTCTGTATATTTCTCGCGCTCCGCTGTGCCTACTCCTGCTGAACGACTCGATATTCCCCGCGAACTGAGAAGGAAGAGACGCGGGAGACGTGCGGGCATAGGTCGTCGTTGCCAGGGGAGAAGGTACAGGCCCGTCATCCCGTCCATCATCATGGGAAACGTGAGATCTCTTCCCAACAAAGTGGACGAGCTGGCGGCGCTAACGCGACATCAAAGGAGCTACCGGGAGAGCAGCCTCATGTGCCTGACGGAGACGTGGCTAACCGAGCTAACCCCGGACTCACACATAAACATGGACGGCTTTCATTTGATCCGTGCCGACAGAACCAAGGAGAGTGGTAAGAAGAGGGGCGGGGGTCTGGCTGTGTTTGTAAACGATAGATGGTGCAACTCCAGACATCTAACCATCAAAGAGACGCTCTGCAGTAAGGACATTGAACTGCTCGCTGTTGGTATGAGACCGCACTATCTTCCTCGGGAGTTTTCACGTTATTGTGATAACTGTGTATGTGCCGCCCTCTGCTAACGCTGCTGCAGCCTGCGATGTCCTCCATGCTACTACCAGCAGACTCCAAACACAGCACCCACAGGCCCTCTTTCTGATCTCAGGGGACTTTAACCACGTCTCCCTGTCCTCCACTCTCCCCACCTTCACCCAGTATGTCACCTGCCACACCAGGAATACCAACACACTGGATCTACTGTATGCCAACATCAAGGAGGCATACAGCTCATCACCTCTGCCTCCCCTGGGGGGCTCGGATCACAACCTGGTTCATCTCCAGCCTGTGTACAAACCCTTGGTACACAGAGAACCAGTTGTGACACACACAGTGAAGAAATGGTCTGAGGAGACTGAAGAAGCTCTGAGAGACTGCTTTAGCTCCACTGTGTGGGAAGAGCTTTGTGCCCCTCATGGGGAGGACATCGACAGCATCACGGACTGCATCACTGATTACATCAATTTCTGCGTGGAAAACACTGTGCCCACCAGGAGGGTACGGTGTTTTTCAAACAACAAACCCTGGATCAACTCTGAAATAAAGGCTCTCCTGAAGGAGAAGAAGAGAGCCTTTAGATCAGGAAATAAGGAGGAGCTGAGAGCCGTGCAGAAGGATCTGAGAAGGAAAATCAGGGATGGAAAAAACATCTACAGGAAGAAGATGGAGGACCAGCTACAGCAGAGCAACATCAGTGGGGTTTGGAGGAGTTTGAACTCAATTTCAGGCCACAAACCAAGCCCTAGGGTTGTGGGAGACTTAGAGTGGGTTAACAACCTGAACCAGTTCTTTAACAGGTTTGACCAGCCACCCACCCCTCCCCCAGCCCAGTCCCCCCTGCTGTCAGCCCCACCATCTTTAATGACTGCCAACCTTTCTTCTTCTTGGGACCTCACACCTCTCAGCTCTCAGCCATCACCCACCCCCTTCACTTCTGAGGACTCCATCTCACAACCCCCATCCCCCACCTCCATCTTGTCCCTCTCAACTCATCATGTGAGGAAGGAGCTACGTAAGATCAAGGTGCGAAAGGCTGCTGGTCCAGACGGCATCAGCTCCAGGCTCCTGAGGTGCTGCGCAGATCAGCTGTGTGGCATCATGGGATACATGTTCAACCTGAGCTTGAAGCTGGGGAAAGTACCACAACTGTGGAAGACCTCCTGTGTGGTACCGGTACCAAAGACCAAACATCCAAAGGATCTTAGCAGCTACAGGCCGGTAGCCCTGACATCGCATCTAATGAAGACCCTCGAGAGGCTGGTCCTCAACCATCTACGCCTCATGGTGTCGTCTTCGTTGGACCCGCTGCAGTTTGCCTACCGGCCTGGCATCGGGGTGGATGACGCCATCATCTACCTCCTGCACCGAGCTCTGACCCACCTGGAGAAGCCTGGAAGCACTGTGAGGATCATGTTCTTTGATTTCTCCAGTGCTTTTAACACCATCCAGCCAGGACTTCTGAGAGACAAGCTGGAACTGTCAGGAGTGGACCACCACATCTCCGAGTGGATACTGGACTACCTCACTGACCGCCCACAGTACGTGAGGACACAGGGCTGTGTCTCTGACAGGCTGGTCTGCAGTACGGGGGCCCCACAGGGAACTGTGCTGGCACCGTTCCTCTTCACCCTCTACACTGCAGACTTCTCCATCAACTCCCCACGCTGCCATCTGCAGAAGTTCTCTGACGACTCTGCCATAGTTGGCCTCATCACAGGTGAGGATGACTCAGAGTACAGACAGTGGACTCAGGACTTTGTGGACTGGTGCCAGCGGAACCACCTCCTGATCAACGCCGCTAAAACCAAGGAGCTGGTGGTGGATTTCCGCAGGCGCAGACCCACCACACGGACACCGGTGAACATCCAGGGAGTGGACATTGAGGTAGTGGACTCTTATAAGTACCTGGGTGTTCACCTAAACAATAAACTGGACTGGACTCATAACACTGATGCGCTCTACAGGAAGGGTCAGAGCAGACTCTACCTGCTGAGAAGGCTGAGGTCTTTTGGAGTGCAGGGGACACTCCTGAAGACCTTCTATGACTCTGTGGTGGCATCAGCCATCTTCTATGCAGCAGTATGTTGGAGCAGCAGCTTGTCTACAACTGAGAGGAAGAGGATAGACAAGCTCATCAGGAAAGCCAGCTCTGTCCTAGGATGTCCTCTCGACTCAGTGCAGGTGGTGGGAGACAGAAGGACTCTGACCAAAATAACATCACTGATGGACAAGGTCTCCCATCCCATGCATGAAACTGTTGCTGAGCTGGAGAGCTCCTTCAGTGACAGACTGCTGCATCCTAAATGCACAAAGGAGCGTTACCGCAGATCCTTCCTCCCAGCAGCTGTAAGACTGTATAACCATCACTGCTCCCAACAAAAACCACAATAGCCTACACAATGTAGGATAATATATAATATACTGTAAATAGTCCGGCACATCATGCACATTGTATATAGTGTTATTATTATTAGTAGTATTAAGGTTAATATTGTTTGTTGATTTTATATATATTCTTTTCTTAATAGTGTGAATTATTATATCTTTATTTATATTTATAATAACTGCGGCTGCTGTTACACCCAAATTTCCCCTCTGTGGGACAATAAAGGCTGTTTCTTCTTTCTTCTTCTGAATTTTCATTCAAAGCAGTTGTTTTACATTTATTTTACCAGCAGATGGAGGCATTGCAGCATGAGTTATGTGCTCTTATTTCTACAGGGGCTACTCAGTCTTGGTTGAACACCTTTTGTTTCTAAACGTCCATGCACGCCGGAGAAAACATGCAAACTCCTGATGGTGGATTCAAACTTTCTTGCAATGGTGCTAACCACAGCCTATCCTGTATTAAACATATCACATTTAACACTCCAATATGAACTGCTGGATGTTTAGTGAGAAAAGCAAACGTAACATCACAGATATCATTCAGACACATCCAGTATATTAAAGAGTAAATAAGTTGCAGTAAGTGTAGCAGAATCCCCACCAGACCTATATTATCTGTTAATGTATTCCTATGCAGTGTGTGATTAATAATTAGTCATTCATAGCATATTTAAAGCGTCCAAAGTCTATTTTAAATTTATGCTCATCCAATTGGCCATATTTAACCTTCAAATTATGAAACAGTGCGTCTTATGCTCAACTTTTGCCTGAATCAAGACAAAACATAAATAATAACAGCGCGCCCGAATCACGTGCGCGCTGTCTCCAGCGAGGGATTTGCGAAAAAATGCACCGCGTACTTCAGCAAACGAGATTTCACTTCCTGCTACATTGTGAGCCGGTGTTGTGTTTCCGCTTTAGCCGGCATATGATCTCTGCACCACGCGTGCTGCTTGCACTACCCGCTGGGAGCGGGTAAACACCACCGTTTACATTCAACGTTAGTGAGTGTTACCGGACATCGTCGTTACAGCTGAAACACTGAACGTTAACCGTGAGTTAGAGACAGAGAAGGTCCGGGACAAGTGTATGCCTGCAGAGCTACTGGCAGCTGCAAACGTGAGTCCTTCTTATAACAGGTATCTGAATGATTTATTCATATGTTTTGGACCACACACTGAATGTAGTATATTTACGGTGGATGCTGCTTTGTAATTGTGCACAGTTGCCTGCGTGCGGGTTACTTAGCCTTTAATTCAGTGAAAGCTGTCCAGTGACAAACATCCGACCTTGGTAGTCCTTTCTTGAGGCTTTATAACTGTGATGTACAACATTTTCTTTCTGAGGTGAGTTTTTTTAAGTTGAAGAAGGTCAAGGTCCGGCTACAGTATAGTATCACCTGCACCTGATAGGCGGTCACTCGGTGTCCTGTTCTGATAGGCTTAAACCAGTTGTGAACCTCTGGACTAAAACCAGTATTTAAATTACAACTTGGCCAATAACTAATTCCATTACCAACATTTTATTTGTTCTCTTTTATTGTTGTTTTTTATGCTGTTTATGACTATCATAAAAGCATTTAGGGCTTTATCCAGCCAGCTTGCAGGTGATGTGACATAAAAGTTAAACAAAACCGGCTACAGGGACCATATGAACTGGAAGGGCAACCAACTTTAACCCTGGGGGCATTTGGCTCAAGTCACATTGCTTATGTTGCAATTTTTTGAGTAGGGTCATGCTTTAAAACCAGCTGCACAAGCTGAAATGACCTCTTTTTAGTTTCATAGAGACATGAGGGATACGTCCCAAAGTCTGACCTACACTGACCCGTCCATACAGTGTTCTCCTCAGGCATGCTGCTTACTGGGTTCTGCAGAAGCACTAAACTACTGTGGATTGAATAACTAAACAGAGCAATAATCTATCACCAATATGGGTATTTACCTTTGTCATTACGAAATTATATGAATTAGTGTAACTTATAGTTGAAGTGTATCAGTAGAATTCAGCTGAGGGGGCACAGTGACGTTACTGGGCAGGCCTGGACCCCCGAGGCCCATCCATAACACACACTGACCTGTTGTCATCAGTCAACGGGGCCGAAACGTGTCATGTGTGGAGCATTCCCAATTTTTATTTATGTCACATGTTAAGGATGGAAGGAGCACAATTTTTGAAGACAACTATTTAATACGTTTATACTCAATTTTAGCATATACTTGTAATAGTCGCTTTTAGGTTGCCCAGTGTCTGGATGTGGTTGTGGGTCATGGGGTTTTGTTTGTGTTTGCTGTTTCAGAATAGGGTGATTTTTTTTTTTTTTTTTCTATTCTATTTCACATCTCAAAATCCAGCATGTATAGGAACTTTAAAAAATAATCTGCCTGAGGAGCTGCTTTTGAAAAAGAGTCGACCCAAAGGAAAATATCACGAGGCCTGTTGTGGCTTTTAGTCCTTTTTTTTTTTTTTTTTAAATTTACAGCATAAAAACACATGAGTTGTTATCAGTTTTTCATAGATCAGTAATTAGTCCAATACTTGTGGTTCAGCAGCAAATCAGCTCTATTTTTCGTGGAAAGCTGGTGACCTTTTGCTCTCCTGATGTCAGTGGAAAACAAGAGAACAGAAAGTTTTAGTTTATTATTACTGGGAGGATCATTTAGTCAACAATAAAGCCTTTTTTTTTTTTTTTTTTTTTTTAATAAAAATGAACAGCTCTTTCTCCTGCAGAAAACACCTCCTGTTGGTAAAAACTTTGTGATATCTGGTTTATTTACCTAAACTCTCTGTAGGGGTTCAAAATAACTGCCCAGATAACTTCCCTAAGCCAAGATGACTGTCAAGTGGTACAACTTGCTTCTTGAAGGACAGTTAAATGATAGCAGCTGACTTTCTGTGCAGGCATCCTTTATAGTTCATCACTTTCTGTTATTTCCTCCATACTCGGAAGCCTGGAAAAGGCCCTCCTCCATCCCTCTCTCCCTTCTCTTGCCCCTTAATGTCACCCCATCTCCTCGGCACCTCTGGCTGTGAGATATTTCGCAACCTGTAATGGCTCTCTAAGGATATCCATTTCCACACCAAAGTCTGGATGTGCGAACTTAAAACAGCCCCAGACAAATATGATAATTGTCTCCAAAATGCCTGTACTCTGACGTGTTTTTGTTTTTTTTTTCTCCTTCATTTTTGTTTCTTCTTTTCCTCCTTTCATTTTGCTCTGCAGAGCTCTCTGAAAAGCTGTGAATGTTCACCATATGGACCTGAAATCGAAAACGGCATTCCCCTCTTTCTCTGATTTACTTGGATTGAAGGGGCCCTTCTTCCAAATTCTTTGGGGACTTCCCATAACTGAGATATTTAACCCAGACCAATGACTGCATAGATTAAAAAAAAAAAAAAAGTGAACATATTCTAAATTTATTTTTACTCCACCACCACACATCCTCCTCGATGTAAACTCCATTTTCTCTTGTGTTTTTTGCTCCAAGTGTTTCATAAGGCCCTCATGAATATTGCAGTTGCTGGAGACTCTAGGGAGGTGAGATGGTGAGGTTTCTGTCTCTTGTTTCTAATGTTAGTTTACTGAAGAAGAGGAATATTACAGATTACTTAAGGTTTAAATTAAAGTTGTTTTAAATGGGATAAAACCGCTTACATTTATCAGTTGTAAAAATCAAAAGTTTATGCAGGTTCATTAATCTAATCCCAGACTTTTTGCAGGCAACTAATGGTTTGCTTTCTGTCATGTTCTCCTGAAATGGTTGTGAAAATTTGTCAGTTGCTGTAATTATATTTTTCCTCCTGTTTCCCATCCTCCAGCATACCTGGCTTTGTTATGATATGGTATTATATTGTGTGGCCTTCCTTGTGCAATATGTTACTGATACAACATGCAGCTGGATTTCCCAACCAGTATGAGTTACTGGGTGTCACTACTTCACGACTCATCTTGGCGGCCCTTATCAAATGAATGTGGGTAAAGTGAGTTAGTTAGTACCACAGTCCAATAAATAACTACATAAATCCTGCGTTTTTGTGGGTATTGTCTTCTTTTCGGTGAACAGACATTTAGATATAATTGTATCAGACCTTTTGTTAATGTGGGAAAAGTTGCAATAATGGGTTGCAACAGTACTACTGAAATATAGTGTAGTATTTCTCTTTTTTATTATTTGCATTTTGGAAAGAGAGCTGACAGAAAACATTGGAACATCCAAGAGAACAGATCACATCGCTTCTTAATGAACCTATAATGTTTACCTGTGTATCGCTCATACAGTTACATTTGCATAAATCAAAACCTTTACGAGCCAAGGAGAGGGGAATCTTTGAGTTCAACACAAAGGCAGTCTTTCTGTCTGAGCTGCTCTCTGTGGTTTCTCCTGATGAATGGTTTTGCAATAACACAAGACGTGATTGAGTTGAGTTAATCTTCAGATGAATGCCCCGGCACAGGAAGTACAGTGTCCACCGTGCCGGGCGACCGGACTGACAGCCTCATAGATTAAGTGACTTAATAACAGAGTGGCAGTGACGGGTTGAGTGGGTGCAGTCTGTAGGGACTGTTAATGAGGCGTGTCCATAGTAAGTCTTGATTGCTTGGGAATGTTTTGTGGAAAAGGGAAGAGAAAAACAAGGAGGCGGATACGAAGACTGAAGGTGATTGATTGATTGACACAGCTCCTTTAGTGAGCCTGTGCTGCTGCACCTTTATTTCCTGATCTTAATACCTCCCACACACCTAAATGTTTTATGCAGCATTTTTACTGTGTAGAACTACACAAAGAAGCACATATGTGTTGGTGAGCCCGAAGCTATTTAAAATGCACACAGCCCAGTGAATTTGAACCTGTCCAGAGGACAGAGATGACTTCATCATTACCTCACCCAGCTCTGCTAGAGGACTTATCAAAAACATGTGGCTCCACTCTCCCTTCTCACTGCAAATTGATTGAGTCTTGGATTCCAGTGTTTTCCTTTTGTTGGGGAATGTGTGTGTGTTTGTGCACATGCTGGCTTCATTTTATTATCTTGGATTTTCTTTTCTCTCTGGGTTTTAACTTCATCTGTCATTCATTTGGCATGTTTCAGCGAGTTGTGCTGGGTTTGGTCAGACAGGCCAGAGGCCTGCAAAGTTGGATGGGATGAAATGCCATGCCTTTAAGCATGTGTATATTATTTACTGTATTATTACGCATGTAAACAAGACAGCTTTTTAGACTTTGAATCTGAAATTTAAGGTTTATTATTTGTGGCTTGTGGCTAGCCCACCTAGCATGGGTAGGATAGTTTGTTGGCTACACAGAAATGGAGACTTACACCCTAGTGCTTTGTTTTATGCTGTTTGCCATCAGTAATACAGTGCCAGCACATTCACTGGTCATATTGATGAAAATTTCCATTGGTGTCTGGATACAAATCTCCACTTTGGCTCAAGACAGGGAAGGAGACAATGCCTTTCTTTTTCTCCCATTAATTTTGGCCATAGTTTACATCTAATGCATCAATGGAAGTGTGTATGTAAGACTGTATATTGATTATGTCTATATTCTGGAACATGTATACTTACCTTTTTAATGTGTGGCCTTTACTTAGACTGTGAAGCACTTTGTAACTGTGTGCTTTAAAGCATGCTATACAAATAAAGTTATTATTAGCAGTTGCACCTTCTAAACCAGGGCTCTTCAACTCCAGGTCTCGAGAGCCCCTGTCCTGCAGGTTTTAGATGTGTCTCTGCTTCAACACACCTGAGTCAAATATAGAAGTCATTAGCAGGATTCTGGAGAACTTGCCTGCATACTGAGGAGGTAATTCAGCCATTTGATTCAGGTGTGTTGGATCAGGGACACATCTAAAACCTGCAGGATAGGGGATCTCGAGGCCTGGAGTTGAAGAGCCCTGTTCTAAACATTTACTGGGTTGCTTCTTAAGGATACAAACCAAGAAAGTAGGAAAGTAAGAAGACTTTATCCATTCTGGACTCTTTGGCCTACCTTTCCATCAAGGGTTAACATAAACAAAATAGCTTCCTTTTGGTCAATTACATTAATTTATTGTCCTACAGTAAGTCCTGTAAATATTTTTATGCACTGACTCCCCTGACTCATGGAATCAGACAGAGCCAAACAGTCCCTTGTTTTATGCTTTTGTGCTTCCACTGTCAGTGTTGTTTGATGAGATACACATGTGGGCTGAGTGTTTAGATTGCACATTTGTTTTGTTGCCAGAGGTCCCAGCGGGGTGGGGTTAGAATAACCTTATTATACACTTGTGGGTGGATGAATTACTCAAAGCATCTGACCCAGCGTGGAGTAGAAATGACTTTATACAGCTTTAGGGAGGGCTGTACGTTCATATTCCAACACACTGTATGTGGATGTGTACTGATATTTACATATGTGTGTTTTGCATTAGTTTCACTGTATATTTGTATACTTGAATGTACAGAGGCCTTTTTTCTGTGTGTGTGTGTGTGTGTGTGTGTGTGTGTGTGTGAGGACAGACCCTGACATAGGGTCAACAATGGTTCTACTGATGCAGTTTGAAGATGTTTGCATAGATATTAGAGTGTAGGAACTATGGCAACAGAGCCAGACAATGACCATGGGTGAAGGAGAGATGCCGGGTTTTGAGCCAAATAAACCTTTGAGGCAGACATTGGCTCTTTTGAG
Source organism: Archocentrus centrarchus (assembly GCF_007364275.1). Lineage (NCBI taxonomy): Eukaryota > Metazoa > Chordata > Actinopteri > Cichliformes > Cichlidae > Archocentrus > Archocentrus centrarchus. The sequence goes on along the minus strand of NC_044346.1, from coordinate 29,323,358 downwards.
CCCCCCCACCCCCCTGGTGGTCACGTTATTAAAAGTCTCTCTCTACGGGTCAAAAGGTTTCAGATCCTGAAAGGGTGCAGCAGACATTGAAATGTCAACCTGACTAAACAGAGACATTTTTAGTCATGTAGAGTGTTGGTGAAATTACTTCCATGAGGAAACTCTAGTTTTTTAGAATCAAGTGGTAATTATTACACAGCTAAAAGCATTATGTTAATTCTTTAAGAGGCTAGATTCATGATGACTTGAATCCTTGTTCAATCATCAGTATTAACTGTAGGAAAAAGAATCAGTTTGTAGCCAAGAAAGACACTGCTGTTTTGCCTGGGCTGCTTGTGAGTGTGCCCTTTAGTGTGCCCCAAGGTTGAGCATGAATATGGAGATTAGATGAGAAATCTTCCAGGTCACAGAATCTACTCAATTAACAGAGCGTCATTTTGCATATTTACTGGCATAGCAAAAGTATTACATGTGTGATGTGAATCCATTCCTCACTGTGTGTGTGTGTGTGTGTGTGTGTTTTCAGGCATGTGAGTAGCTTCTATGGATGCCTTCGTGCCATCATTATGTGTGTTGATCCCCTTGCTGAGTGGGGATCTAGAAAGGATTCACCACTGCTATTTCTGAGTGTGACTGAAAACCCAAATTGTCTGTGTGTATGCACTGTATGTGAATTCTTGTTCTTCTTAATATCTGGAATTCAGTTTATAAATACATTTATGGTATAAATATATTCATGCTCTTTCAAAGTTAGTCTTTTTCCCAATGCAAAAGGCCAAATAATTATCAAAAAAAGTGCATCCCTATATCTAGTATTCACGCAGTACATACACAGAAAAAGCACACAGTTCAGCCCTGTATTCAGCAGAGGATGATATTTTATTTATAAAGTCAATACTGTGCTGGTGATTAAAAACAAAATACTGTGGCATTTGTTTCCATCTTGGTTGATTTAATGTCAGTTGAGTAATTTTTGAATTTCTGAACCCATTATGAACTTATGTCACTTTGGGCCACTGTATTTGAATCTAGTTGCTTTTTTTGGTTGTTGTATTTGAATATGATATTTTCTTGGCTGAATTTGTGGTTGATTTAAGCTCTGTAACTGTTTTTATTATTCTTTGCTAATTTGTGGATATCCTTTGGCATGATTTCTTTGGTATGGTCAGCTTGTTAAATGTGGTTTATTTTGTCCAATTCTTTGACCTTTGTGTGTGTGTGTGTGTGTGTGTGTGTGTGTGTGTGTGTGTGTGTGTGTGTGTGTGTGTGTGTGTGCGTGCGTGTTCGCGCACGCGTGCAAACTCTGGTTGGCCTTGTTTGTTGAGGAAACACACTTTATTGCCTCTGTGACCAAACAGCTACATTTACCACATCATCTGGCAGGCACACCCTTGGCTCAGTTCCTTCTTTTGGACACACACACAGGCGCACACCATGGTATTGTCACATCACACACTCAGTGTCAAATCACAATAAGAGCACTGAGCTCGGCTAGCTGCTGAAACCTGGTGTTGATGTGAGTATGTACTGTCCTGTGCTCCTCTGTCTTGTCTCTAACTAGGTCAGCTTGTTCATTAAACTGTGCTGCTCAGCTAAAATGCTGTGTCAGCACTGTCAAGCTTGGCCCTGATCTTGTGTTTTGGCAATTATTAGTTGTCCTTAGTCATGCTTTAGTTTGCTATATTTGAATGTGTGGTGTGGTAGGGTTACAAGACATGACATGAATCTGAATGTCATCTTACAAAACAGTGCTGACGTTTATATGGCACACAGTGAGAGTTGTTACTGTTTTGATTTTAATGACACTGAGAATCCCGCACAGTCATCGCTGTGGTTTTCTTGCACCTCTGCTTCCCAGAGATCTCTTATCAATCATTAGTCATTGTTATTTTAAGCATACTGACAAAGCTAGCCTTAGTGAGACGGTGTATTTGAAGGTAACCGGTACTACTAAATGGTCTTGACAGTGAGTGCTGATGACAGGGTCACAGTGGAGCTGGTCCATACTGTAATTCCTCTCATGCTGGATAACAAAGAGCCAGTTCATTTTGTGTGCATTCTGCATCAGTGTTGTAATGTGAATTCAAAAGAGGATGTTTTAAAGTGGCACATGTTTTCAGATTGCTGTACTTTAAATGGTTACATCTTACAATTCAACTGGACTTTTAACTTGCACGTTGTTTTTAAAATGCTACTTAACATTACTAATAATTTCTCATTTACACCACAGTTTTAAATTCTAATTTTGACACAGTTATGCAGAATTGTACTCCAGGATCTGACTGTACGCAGTGACATAACTGTTGGATGTAAGCAGAGGTGCAGCAACCTTGACAACAAACAAGAGAGTGGAATGCTGCTTTTCACTATAGTTTTTTTTTTTTTTTAAGTATGAACTCCAGATAATGTTGCAAGAATCAGGTCAGAACATTGTGTGAAGTTGCCCTTTTTTTCACTTGTAACTCACAGCAGGAGATGGTCCACTTTAGCTTCTGGAAATAGAGCTCGGGAATCACAGTAGATTGTGGGTAGTTGCTGCCATGTTGTTGTTCATGCAAAACCAAAACAAAGATGGACACCAACAGGTAATAAGGAGGCAAGCATGCTAACAAACACTGAAAAAAACAAACAAACAAAAAAAAACCCCACCACACAATGACTTCTGTGTGTCCGAGGTGTAATGATAAAACAGACGAAAACAGGAGCATGATTATTTTCTTTGATTCTAGCTATGCTGCCATGTAGCTACAGACAAGAAAACTGCCACATCTGAGGTAATAGCAACAGCACTCTGATATGTAACTACAACAGTCTAATGTGTCATAATTGTAACTTACCAGTTTGACATTGGGGTGATCACACAAACATAATTTCCAAAACGTTGTTTAAGGTGACATTTTTCCTTCTTCAAACTGCTACCGAAGCCGTGTGTTGTTGGTTCCTTCTTGCTGCTTCCAAGCTGGAAAATGCAAAGAAGTCTTACTCTATTTTCTAAAGTACTCCCATTCCGGTCATACATGCAATTCAGTTTCTAGTGTCCACAATTTAACTTTCAAACCCCAAATCTCTGGATATCTCTGTATATTCCAATATCAGCTCAGACTTTCATGAACAACTGCTCCATAATTGCGCTGCCGTGTACTCAGATTTATTTAGTCGTGGGCAGTTGAGCATGTAGGAGTTACATGTGCTACATCTAATTGTTTGCTGTGAATCCTCTGGGGAGCTACCTGTCCAGCTGCACTCATGTGAAAACAGAACATCATACCAACTACGTGCTAGGGAGCTGGAAGGTTATAGACTGTTTAATTTTAAATCCGACTGCATTAAATATTTGCATTCTCACAGGCAGTGTGTAGAAAAAGTTCCCATGTGTGAAAATGTCTTTTGGCTGAAGTTACTCTTTGAAATTCTGATTGCATTGGTACGATGTGTACAGGTCAGATAGTTATGAAAGTACTGACTGACTGAAATCTAAGGAAGAACACATTTTTGTAAAGTGTTCTGTGTAACTTGATGGAGGAAAAAAAAACCCCAAAACAATTACGTGTACGGAGTCACGTAGCTCATAAACTGGACTCTCGCTTCAGTCTGTTTCTTGAAAGTGAATACTCAGTCAGCTCAGGATATCATTAAAACAGCTTTTAAATTTGCCCCTGATGTTCAACGCGGCCCTGACAGACGGTCAGAGGGTTTCATGTGTGCTTTGAAGTCATCTCTAAAGCTGGGACCGTACCTCATTCTGAACCGTCACCTCAGTCTGGTATTGAGGTCAATGGTTCTGCAAGACAAATCACATTACTGTATGTACAGAAACAGTGTGTTTTTACAGTGTTGTTGTTGTTGTGCTTCTACTTTGCTGGAGGGCTGCTGCATGTTCTGCAGATGCTCCACCCCTCCGAATGTTTCACAGTAGCCTGTGTTCACCTGCATCGTGTGTTTCTTTGCACATTATACACTTGTGTGTATCTATGTGGGGTTCCTTTAAGATTTCCTTGACACATTTTTATGCAAAGTATAAATGTTCTTCTTAAAGGTGGTGTCTGTTGGCGCTTCTTACTTTTTAGGCACTAGCATTACATCTGAAATTTATAGCTTCTCCAGGATTTGTCTTAAAAAATACAAAAGTATTTCTGAAATTGATTAATACTAAGGAAAATCATAAGGGCAAACAGATATATGTATGTTATGTTGCAGCATAGGTACAGCACCATCTGTTTGTTGTAGCTCACTCATCCTCTTAAACTCTGTGCCCGTGTTAGTTTCTCAGTCTTTATAGAGGGAAACCTGCTGAGGCAGAACAGAAATAGATTGCACTGTGTCACAGCCAGTGTTCCCTATGTCTTATGAGTTTCAGTTACTCAAGGAGCAATGTTGCAATATCCTGTTTATTCAGATGGCAACCCTGCTGTTCTATAAAGGAAAGATCCACCCTAAAATGATTACGCAAAGCTTGAGAAAAATGGCACTTGTATTTGAAGGTCTGTTAGGTCATGTAGATGTGTAGATTTAGATTTGTGACTTGCTTTTTTATCACTCATTCACTGAATCTTTTTTTTTTTTTTTTTTTTTTTTTTTTAAATCAGCCCAACAATAAATTGCCAGAATTATTGTGGTGCACCTTCAGTTTAAAAAATTAGGATGACAAGGTACTATTTACATTATACATAAGTACAAATGTGTTTTGCAGTGATACCGTACAAAATCTTAATATACGTTGTAATCGGTGATTCTAGTTCAGAATAGAAGCATGATGATGGTTAAAAGGTGGTTTTATAATTTTAATCCATTATTTATCCTACTCTAGCTACTTTTGGCTGCTCCCTTATTTACAAGGGGTCACCACCGTGGGTAGCTCTGCATGTTTGATTTTTGCCCTGCCTGGCACAGGATACACAAATCTCTCGGGGGTTGCATATCCCAGCTGGAGACTATATTGTAAAAATAAACAGGTTATAGGAGCATTTGCCCATTTTTTAAATTTTTTTTAATTTTCCTGTGGTATAATTAATTGAATAAAGACAGAAAACTGTTTTTCTGAACAGTTTTGTTTTGAAAGGTAGCCCCCAGTAAATTCTAAATTGTCTATATTTCATTAAATTATTTGAATCTTTTTTTCTTTCAAGCATTTGCACAGATTTGCATCAGTTCGCCCTCCTCATGAATGGAGAGAGACACATACACACTCTCACACTCTGTTTCCACTGAGGATGTATCTGTTGAAGTCAAGAAGAGATACACTATCAAATGTGTGTGGTGTTGTGTCACATGTCTTGGACTCTTGTCACAGAATGGGAAGTATGGGAACGCTCGGTTTCCTTTACCTCAGCAGAGGAAATCTCTGGAAGGGACCATCTTTTGTTCTGTCCTTTTCAGGATGGTCACTGATATGTTTTGGGCAGGAGGTTAAACAAACACAACAAGGTCATGTGATACCCACAAACTGTGTGTTTGTGCCCTTTATGGGCTGGTAACACAGTATGGTGTTTCAAGAACGGTTGTTTTTAAGTTGCATGAGTGCCATTTGTCTGGTGCTCAAAGCAGCGCTGCTAAAGGTGTCAATAGTTTGAATCTAAATCTGTTTTTATTGCGCTTGAAAAGTCTGTTTCATGGCCAGTGGAACATAACAGTAAGGGGAAAAGATGACAAATCGATTTGTGACACATCTGTGTGGGCGTGTGTTTGACTTTTCAAGTCCAAAACATTTCCATCGTGGACATAATGAGAGTAGCAATAATTCAGTTGATGCTTGTGGAGATGACTTCCATAAGAATCTAGAAAAGAAATTATATTTGTCTATTTTAATGTAGTATTAAAGTGTTGTGTATTTCTAAAAAAAAAAAAAAGAAAAAAAAAGCTATCTCAAACTGTTAATTTTTCTTTATAATATAATGAAGAACAGCTTAAAAATTTAACAATAACCAGCAGATAAGCTGGTTATTGTTAAGTCTAGGATCTTAATGGGCAATGGAAGTCATAAATCTTTGGATATTTAGCAAAACAGGCTTTGTAAATGTGTGCTGGTATAAATCCAAATTGTTTGGATATATCTGGCGGCACGAGAGAGTAGTCATTCATGTTAGTGTTGAGTTTTATTGGAATTCTTTTAATTGGCAGAGCTTGAAATGCAGCATAACTGCGACAGGAGTCTAAGCTGGTTTAGAAAGATAGGTGTAAGTTTTTCCACAGCCATCTGCAAACTAAAATCAAAACTACATCTGCACACAGGCTGTAAGTAAGTTTAAGTAATTTTGTCAGTCTCTGATTAGAGATGGGTAACATTACAATATCATTAAAAAAAAACTGCACCAGGAAAGGAAAGAAAAGACAGGACAATGTAGAATAGAATTAATAATAATAGATGTGCCAGCTTTTTGGGTCAGCATCAAGACGAATATCTGATCCAGCTATCGGATCAGTGTTTTAACTAGAAACGTGTTTTTCAACTTACTGTTACATGATTAAGCTCTGATTCTGCTTAAATGCTTTTATCAATACATCTTGCTCTTTTGTTTGAATGTATATCAGCTTCAGCTGCTGTATGGCTGAGCTTGACCTCTAATCTACACGAAGAGCAGTGTTTATCTTCTGGGATTAATAGTGTATCACATTTTGAAGTTGTTGTTATTAATAAAATAAACTGTTGTATCCAGGCTAGTTTTGTCATGTACTTCGCCTGAACCCATCATTCAGCAAGACTCTCTTCCTGTTAATACAGCTGTCTAGATGATCTGTTCAGAAAGGCTTTGTAGAGCGTGGCTGAGTGCCAAGACTGAACAAGACAAGATGAACCTGAGAGAGCAGGAGAAGGCTATGACACTGCACAAGAGCAATTGTCAGCATTTAACAATATTACTCTTGAAATGTTATCTTTAAAAAATATGATTAGGACATAGGTCAGTGAGTTTATTTTATTTAATAAATGCTGTTGTCAAGTGTTAAACTGATGAAAAAGATTTCATTTAACACCACATCAGCTGTTACCAGGGTCAAATATGTTTTTGCTTTCATGTGGTGCTGGTGCTCCCCCGAAGCCTGTGTGTTGATGTTGTTCTTCAACATCAGCATTCTTCATTTGATGCCTAATTAATCAAAATCGGTTTGTCTTATTGTTCGTGTCGAAGGGGAACTGTTCCTTTTGTGCGGGGTTCTCAGTTTAAGTATGTGTATTGATGCAAGTCATCCTGCAGGTCACCCTTCATTTTAATAAACCTTATTCACAGAATTCATTTTGACTTTTCACACTATGGAAAGCACAGGTGTAGTATAACTTCACTCCATAGACAATTACTTTTTTTTTTTCGTTGTTGTTGTTGTTGTTTACTATTCAGTGGTATTATAACAAAGTGGAAGCAATTGGGAATGACCGCAACCTTTTGGTACAGAACGACCGCTTGCTAGTGCTAATGGCCGCACTGATAGCTAACTGTAATGATAGCGATCCATTTCGGTAGCTAAAAGCGGAAATTGTCAGCCTGGTGTGACGCTGCCTCGGGTGCTAGATAGAACCCTGGAGACAAGTTATCTGGAGTGGTGAATCACGCTTCTTTGTCTGGCGGATGGACGAGTCTGGGTTTGGTGGTTGCTAGGACAACGGTACTTGTCTGACTGCATTGTGCCAAGTATAAAGTTTGGTGGAGGAGGGATTACGGTGTGGGGCTGTTATTCAGGAGTTGGGCTTGGCACCTTAGTTCCAGTTAAAGGAACTCTTAATGCTTCAGGATAACAAGACATTTTGGATAATGTCATGCTCCCAGCTTTGTGGGAACAGTTTGGGGATGGCCCCTTCCTATTCCAACATGACTGCGCACCAGTGCACAAAGCAGGTCCATAAAGTCATGGATGAGTGAGTTTGGTGTGGAAGAACTTGACTGGCCTCAACCTGTTAGAACACCTTTGGGATGAATTAGAATGGAGACTGCGGGCCAGGCCTTCTCGTTCAACATCGGTGTCTGACCTCTCACATGCGTTTTTGGAAAAATGGTCAAAAATTCCCATAAACATGCTCTTAAACCTTGTGGAAAGCCTTCCCAGAAAAGCTGAAGCTGTTATAGCTGCAAAGGGTATGCAGACATCATATAAACCCTATGGATTAAAAACCCGCTCAAGTTCATATGCATGTGAAGGCAAACGAGTGAATACTTTTGGTAATATAGTGTACTTTGGGGAATTTGTACGTGATAGATCTTTCGACTCGAATGGGTCCATAATTTAAAAAAAAAATTAAAATCATGAAGTCAGTAAGTTGTGAGATGAGGAATTGAGCCATTAAATTCAAAAGGAAAGTATTAAGGTCTCAGCTCAAGGGAGATGAAGAGTTGTTTTCCCATAGACTTCTAAACAACTGGACTTCTATTTGCAGTGAAAAAGTTGCAAACCTATGTGTCTATGCACGTTTAAGGCAATGATTCTGACAAAAGTGTACTTGTACTTGTCAGGAACATTTAAAAGGTGGGTTTCAATAACTACCTGTACTGTATTTTAAGGGCCAAGCATGAGGAGAAGAAGAGGAGTATACAATATACAAGCACTAGATTCTGTGAGCTGCATTAATAGAGTTGGATGAATCTTAGAATGCTTTGTGGTGAATTTTTAAACTTTTCTTTTAGCTTATAGAGATCCCACAAATTATTTGCACAACTGGGGCTTGAAGTATATTTTAATTTATAAATGGCAGTAGTAGCGTAATGGTGGACACATTTATGCACGCACACTCACCCACATCTGTAAAAAGCAGTGTCAACAGTATTAAGCTTAAGGGATTTATAATTTGCAAGGTAGCACAGATAGACTCACATTATCTGACAAACTACTGTCACAATTCAAGAAGAACAAAGAGTGAATGCCAAGAAAGATAAATATATTCTCTCTTTTCTAATCTGATTTCCACTGATTTTAATTTGAAAATTCTGGAAAGTAATCCTGTATACTGTAATTAAGTCAGTAATAGAATCTGTAGAAAAGGTAAAGGCTTTCATACCTTTGTGCAGCCTTATTAGCTGACTGTTGGTCTTGTGTTTATTTGGATAAATGGGTTGATTTTTCACACCTGAATAACATTTTAAAAACTGTCATCTGCTGACTCATCCTGCTGAATGGGCACAGTTCTGATGGTTCGCCTTATCTGCCATCTGTTTTGAGACTGGTGGTGAAGATAAACAAATGCGTGCCAGCATTTGTTTTAGGTTGTCTTCAGAATTTGACAGCTTTTTGCTTTCTTGTGTGTCCCGGTTTCTGGCTGTCTACCCACACTTACTTTTTACTTTTTTAAAATGTCAAAGTCACAGTGTGGACAAACTAGCTCAATAGCAGTGGAAGGAACACCTGTCCTCTTTTGCATGAGTCTGAATTTAAATACTGTCAGACTTCCATTGGGGTTTTCAATCTCTCTCTCTAAACCCATGTGACAAAATTGAGTTGCTGAGGTTGTTGTGTAACTGTTGCAAAACTAACAAGACGACAAGCAAAGTCAACTCTCATCTTGTCCGTGTGCTTTATTTATTTATTTAATTTTTTTAAGTAACACGTTCTCTAGAAGACCTTAAGGAATTTGATGGCCTGGAGGTGCTATCTCTCCGTTTGAAGTGACCTAAGATAAGAACTTTATTAATAACTTCCCCTAATAAGGCTGAAGAACTAAATGGTTGAAAAGTCACACTTAATTTGTCTGGACTTTATGTAATAAGGCTAAAGGGGCCATGCTGCGTGATTGGACAGTCACATCCACCCAATCAGTAGGGCCACCACAGTGGTCAGCAAAATAAGGTTATGTAACTGTCCCTCTGCATCTCACCCAAATAAAAAATGATTAGTGTGTTAAGTGCAGTGCCCGGCTTTGTTAACGACTTGAAGCAGAGTTCTTTCTGGTTGTTCCAGTTTCTCTAATGCAAATTATTCTGCTGACCGTGTGAAACTGAGCAAGCACCATAGCCCAGGAAAATCATTGGCTTCACTGCTTTTCTGGCATGAAAAATGGTTCATAAGATTTGATGGGTATGATGATGGTAAGAGATCACGTCCTCGTCATTGCGCTAGTGATGCCCACTGGTTAGTTTGTCTGTTTGGCAGCAAAAAAAAAGAGGAAGTTGGTCAAGAAACAAAAACGGACCTCATCAGAATGTCATAATGCTGACTAAAGGTGGGTTCTCAAAATATATTTAAGTTGGCCTGGAATCTGTCACTGCACAGGCAGGTCTTGATATCTTTGGTCACTGGAAGGTCTAAACAATGCAGATACTCAGATGAATGTCGAGGTCTGAACAAAGAACCCGAGGTTTTTCTGTCGGATCACTCAGCCAATGAACTCAGTGGTCTGCTGGCTTCTTCTTTACTTTTTATGTAACAAGGGATATCAGAGCTATGAAAGAATACAGACTTCCTCTCAATGGGCTTTGTGCTTCGCACACTTCTCATGTGTGTCCACACCTGAGAACTGGAGGAAAATTCTTTTCTCCACCTCCACTGACAGAAAAAACATTTTGACCAGATTCACCAGGTGGTTTCAATTCCTGTTCTCTCAGCCAACCTGGACAGACGTGTGTTTCCACAACTGCTGTACCATCTGGGGCTTTTTACATTTATACAGCCTCATGCAGCGCTCCAACAACACACATTTCCAGAACCAGCTGACAATTCCAGTCATTGTGTCCACAGTTAGGTAATCTAGACAGCAGGAGCTCCTCTTCTTTTTCTGAGACTGACAGTCCAACATTCATACTCACGTAAGGTAGCGATTGACTGGCTGTATGAATGTAATATTGGATTTATAGTTTGTGTAGTGTTGTTCTTTGGCTGCTTCGAGAGAAACACACTTGCATACAGTCCGCCAAAAAAATTGAATAGCATTTCATCTGAAGGTGATAATGCTGTGCATAGGCCAAAAGCTGATTGGTTTAAACTGAACAGTACAGGGAACAACCAAAACAGAGTTCTCTGAAAAGAGTAAAAGCACAAAAAGAACAAAGAGGGAATATTGAGAAACCCAAACAATGGATGCAGGGGACAGTTTTATATCACGCTGTTTAATTTCACTGCAAAGATGTATATTATGACTATTAAGCTAAAGAATCAACAACTACACAGACAAACAAGTTTGACTCACTGGTGATTCCTTGTATTCTTGACAGTGCTCCCAACTAGTGGTAGACAGAGACAACATATAGACTAGGGTCTATAAACTTATGGGTGTTAACCTAAAACGCAAAGCACCTACAACTTCCATAGACTACCATGTACATAGAAGATGGACTAACAGCTGTGATGTGAACCAATCATTTGAACTCCACATTTTGAATCCTCCAGTTGAAGCTTATGGCCTTCACCTTCTTGACATTTCTGGAGACACAAGTGGCCATATTTAGACTAGAGTGTGGAGCACTAATGCCGCATTTCCATTAGTACCTACTCAGCACGGCTCGACTCGACTTGGCAGCAAAAATAAAATATTAGGATTTCCTTCATCAAAGGTGAAAGACTTCTTGGATGGACTGTATCTCATAGCAGGCAGTATCATTGGTCAGATAATTCCATTATAAATGCTCCAAAAGGTATTCAAAGGTCTATGTTAGTGACTCAAATTAGCGGAGGTGATGCCAAGCAGACAGCAGTTGGCGACAATTTCCTGTCCCGGCTCACCTGTCGGTCAAACCAACCACATCCCCAACTTTGAGTTTTAGTGGTGATGAGTAATACAGAAATTAATCCCATAGTAATTTATTTTGAATTATTTGGTTGAATTAGCCATAGAGACCAAAAACCATTGTGTACCAGGCTGTAAAAATGTTAATTTAATATCTGAAGTTGGCATTTTAGATTTGAGCCTACTTTGAATTTTGAGTTTGCATTTGAAGTGGCCAATAGCAGCTGCTGTTTTTTCACACTTCAGTGGAAAACCACCATACATGGACCTTAAGAAAGAAAGCTGTCTTTGAACTTATGTTTAGCTTTCTACTGTGTTCTTTATAATTCTGCCGCTTTTAATGCATGTGCGGCTCTAAATGTTTTCATTAGTGTCTGGAAAAAGAGACTATCTAAACAGTATTGTTCACCTTGCTGGCATATCAGTTCTCCTTTCAGTGTGACCACTATACACATTTGATCTAAATAAGGATAACAAACCCCCTGGTTGCGAACACTGTTTTCTCACTAATTGTTCCGTATTTATTTAAACACTTTTGTGATGTTTTTGGTGTGATATTTTGGGGCAGTCCCTAAATTCCCAGTAACCAATTATCATTCTAATGGAATTCAGGCGTAGCACCCTCAGCAATAACATATTTCACTTGTTGTCAATGAGTGTTCGTGTTCTTCTATGGTGACCCGTGCTCCCTGGTGTTGACACAGTTGGTGTTTGTGCAGATGACATAGATGGCTATCAAAGGCAGACTGAGTCCCTCAGGCCTCCTGCTGCTTGGTGTAGTTGCGCTTACAGTAGAGGCACAGCCTATTCTCCATGTTGGAAACTGCTGACCGCTGTGACCTAGAACACACACAGTGCAATTGCTCATACATACACTTTAATGAGTTCTAAATGAGCCACATCCAGAGATGGTCAGGGTACTACTGGGAACTACTGGTGAGGGCATAATTAAAGTACACACTTAAATGTTTGAGATAAAGGAAAAAAACATTTAATGTTGCCTTTGTAAGGACGCTGGTTAGTCACAAGGTCAGGTCCTTCTTAGTATGGGTAGGCTGGTTTGTATTTTAAGCTGGGTACTTAAAAAAAGATCCCTAAAGCATGGGAAGTAAAACAGATATCACAGCCAGTCATAATCTTTGTCAGATAATTCAATAAAAAATACTCAAGAGAACAAAAACAGTAGACGGGTCCAGTTCAGTGACTTGAATTAGTGGAGGTGAGGCGTACAGGACAGTAATCTGTCACCTGAAGGAGCCATGTCCCTAAATTTAAGTTGAACAAGTTATCCACTTGGGTGAGTTATAAAGGAAAAAGCACCTCTTCTTGTATTTTATTAACTAGAGACCAAATCCAATTTTAAGCTAGACAATAAATATATTAATTTCAAGGATAAAGTTGGGCATTATAATTGTGAAGTCTATGGGAATCAGTTGGCATTTGAGAGCAGCCTGAAGTGGCCATTTTCAGCTCTGGATGTTACTGCTTGTTGGTAATGCTGCTTCATCTGTGCGCTGTTGGCCAACAGAGAATATATATTTTAATATAAGAACTTGTCACAGAAATGTAATCACATGTTTTGATAGTTTTATGACTAGTTTAAAAAAAAAAAGAAAAAGACCACCCTTGTTCTCCTGATGGAAGTTCATGGGGGATTTCAGATTGTGGCTAACATTAAATGTGGATTTTTGGGAGTGTTTCACATATGTTGATTTACTGAGATGGGATAATGAAAAGGTTTCAGGCTTGAGGACACAAAGTAAACTTTACTGTGAGAGCTATCTACCTTTCATTTTAGGTTTCTGTTTCACTCATTCTTGGCTAATTTGTGGTATTTGTACCTTAGGATTACAAGCTTCACTTACGCACAATGAGTAAATAATATTTAAACCAGTTGCATGCATCTGCTTCTAACGGTGTCAGATATCCTTGCTACAGACACATAATGTGGCTCAGTTTTACTGGACTTGGAGGTAGAAAGTAGAATGTGTTTGTCTATTTTTGTCCTAGTTGGCGAGACGTCATTACCTCAGCCAGTACCCAGAGAGGTAAGAAGTTTGACCTCAGCACGCGCCATTTAAGCTCCTCCTCAAGCTTTTAAAACACCTGCTGACTGCATAAACAGCACAGCTCTGTTTTGAATATAATTTTATAACATAACAGTTGATTGGGAATAAAAAAAAAATAGGGGGAGATCTCAAATGTATTGTTGAGTGCAATGGAAAGTTGTTTTTTTTTGGGTCTGTAGTCCAGATGTTTCCAGCCTCTTCTATGGTTTTGTCAAGGACGTGGGAGGTACATGGAGAGTAATACTGAGCACTTTTTGGAGAGCCTTGAGTTAATGACACAGCTTTGGTCAGTGGTAAACTTCTGGCCAGACTTTTTACGCACTCAGTTATTTTCTGTAGAAAACAGTACAAGGCCAAAGAGCTCAAATTGTAATCACTGCTTAGCATGCTATACTTCCACCTTTGGTAACTGTACAGCTTAAAAAATATATTTTTAAGCCTATTTGTAAATCTGTTGTTTATCTGCTCCATTCAGTACAACTTTTAAGTCAGTATCAGCGTTATAGTGGGGAACCTCTGTTTATTTCACTCCCAGTCATTGAGAATTTGAACATTTTAGAGCTAATGCACATGACTGCATAGGCCACAATGTTAAAGCTTCTTTTCCACTTTTGATAAGTGTTGCTTTTTTTTTTCTTCTTTTTTTAATATAATTCAAATTCACCTGCCTGACTGTCTCTTTCCTAGTTTATCATAGTTTCTCTGTGCATTGTCAATTTTCACTTCCAGTTTTTAGTTGTGTTCATTGCAAATTGTTAGTGATGTTGTATCTATGTTGTATGTTAAACACATGCATGCATAGCTTCTGTAAGGTGTAACTTTGGCTGTGACCAACATCTTTGAATCTTCGATACATGCAGTTTTCCAACAATCCAAAGTCAGGGTCATCATTTTTTTATATACAGCCGTCGGCATCTAGCATATTTTAATGATACTGGATACACATTACAAACTTTTCTGCTTCTGTGCAGATTTTTCAATTCAAATGGAAATGAACCTTGTGGTTTGTGGTTGCCATTCTTCTCTTTTCAAATGTCAGTCCTTATATCCTTGAATTTTGTTCTCATTATCTTGAATAAGCTTTCACTTTCCTTGGAAACTGTAAACCCTTTTCCACTCCAAAATGTTCAATACTTCTTCAGGATGTTTGCCTGTCTTCAGAGTTTGACTCTGCAAGACTCTTCAAGTCTTCTGTTGCAAGCAGAAGTGTCTGTCCTGTAGTTAACTGACATGACTGAATAGGTCCAACCATGATGATTTTTCTCTCTCTCACTGGCTCACTCATTTACTTTCACTGTAATCATGTTTGGTCAGAGACCTTATCTTAGAAGGTTGTTGGTTCGGTGTAACACTTGATGGTAAGCTTTTATTATAGTTATGGTAACATAAGCTATTGTTGTCACTGTGATTAAATATTCTTTTACTTTAGCTCTCTCCTGTCAGCTGCACACCTGTCTGCAGCCATCGTTTACTGACTGTAAACGATGGCTGTAAATAGCAGTAAAACTGTAAAACTTGTAATCTGTACTGCCACTGTTGTGACTGGCTAAATAAGCCATATGCAGAGCACGGATCAGGCTCCACGAATATACTGCAGTGGTATTTTTTTTTAATTGTTAAAGAAACTAGCATTGTGTGGCATTGCTAGTGATGCATGAATAGCTCTACCTTGATGAGGAGCAAAACAAATAGTGAATTTGGGGTTGGCAATGCTGCTCCGACTTCCCGAGTTCAAAGTCCAACTTGTGGGGGCATTCCAGTTGAAATTCCGACATTTTTGTGTTTCTTGTTAAAGGACATTTAAATTACTGTCTTTGTGTTCAGCACTGTAACATTGTTTATACTTAGTGCTTTTGTGACTAAGTGAATTTAGGGAATTCCCATGAGTTTTCATCCCCTAGCCACAGTCGTTCCTATCTGATAAATGAAAGGATCTTCTTCTTTGTTTATAACAGTGGTGTGCTTTGCGTTTTCTGGTTTGGGCTGTAGACATATGAGTGACACAAGAGCTCCCTCCCTCCTCTTTCACTCTCTGTATGTCTTTACTTGATCTGTCTCTCGTTATGCAGCTCTCAGTCTGTCTTATCTTACCCCTGCACTCTCTCTCGCTCTCTCTCTGTCATATATTTTTAAAGGCGCTCTCTCAGATGTAGTTGGGCAGATTTCCCAGGTCCGGGGCTTGCGAGGTCAGAGGAAATCAGTGTAGCTCTGCTTGCTGACGTGTCTCAAAGTGTTGAATACCAATCTTCTGCTGCCGCAGTCTTAAGTGACACTAGTGCGTGTGTCTGGTTCTTTTACTCCTGTATGTGTTTCAGTTCCCACCAAGTTTAGCTGCAGAGTGTTGTCTTCAAGATTGTGTGCATCTCTGATCACTCCTGGAGGTCAGTCTGGCTGATAATATTATCCGCTGTGTGTATTTAGATATCTTATAACTATACACAAAGTGATTAGGAAATTGCTGCTGTGCATGTCTTTCACAGCTGCAGTTTTTATTTTTATTATTTATTATTTTATTGTAACAATTCTCTTGTACAAATTGATTTAGTATTATTATTGATAGGGATTCAGCTCCAGTGGGAATCTGTGGCTGACGGCTTTGTGATTTGGACATGTTTGCCATTTAAAGTGCAAACTGCAGCTAAGCCATCTGGCTAAGCTTCTAATGCTCCATTTATAAATTATAGCACAATAGAAAGTGGATTAACGGCTGTTGATGTAATCCTATAATGAGTTTCATAGTGCTTTCTGCGATTTTAGCTTATCCTGCACTGATAGCAGGGAATTCAGAAGTAATGTACACTATTGAATGGAACTAAGCATCTTTGTTTTTAGCTTGTTGGCATTTAGACGAGAATCAAGTCCAAGTTTTTGTCTTTCCCCGTTATTGAGCGCAGCATTCATTGATATTTTTGGCCCCCAGTGTCAGTGTTTCAAAGTGTAAACACTGGCATATTCATGTCTAATAAATATGGTGCACATGCAGCAAAATTTTACTGCTCTGTGTGTTTTTGTTGCCAAGAAGACATGAGCAAGCATTTGGGTGCCTTTGGAGACGTATTTCTGTCCAATGTTTTATCTATTTATTAACTTTTTAAGTCAAAGGTTTTTAGTGTCTCCCAACTTTGAGTGAAATACACAGCTTTTCCACTCTGCCGTGTTCATTAGCTGTTGCTAATTTTAATTGCTTTTTTTGTATTTCAAATCACTGAGATTTTTAATTCAATTTGCTATGAGGGCAGTGAGACAGTAAAGTAAAGATGCTAAAACACTGCACCACAAACCCTTCGGCCACCTCCTCACACACATGCCGTGACAGCAGAGGAGACAAACTATGACAGATACGAGCACAACTATAAATAAAATCTCTGTAAATGAATCTGTTACTATGAGTAGTTAAAAGTTTAGGAAACCCTTGGGTATCCCCTAATAGTCAAGGTCTGTGTAACTGGGTAAAAACAATAATGGATACTATAAAAACCAAGCTGCCCAGTGTCTACGAGCATGCCAGCACAGACAGGGAGGCTGACGGGTAAGTAGCTTAAAAAAACAAAGCAAGAGATCTGAGATAAAATAAAACCACATGGCTGCAGGAGTGTTTATGGGAAAAGGAACGCTAAGGTCGGAAATTTCCATCTGTCACTTTGTTTCTCTCTAATTTCTTGTTTTACGACCTGCTTGCCACTGCGTATTTGATATTGTTTTCACCTTGTTAGTGTGGATGTGTGCGTTGTCACTGGCAAAATGTCATCCTGGTTGCACCCACTGTAGCAGGAACTACCAAAAGCAGTTTGAAGTACTTTGTCAGGTGTTTGTTTTGTCAGCTCGTCTATCTTTTGACAGGTTTTGTCAATAAAATGGTGTCATTACCACAGAAGATAGCGTCATAAAACTTTACAGATGTAGTGTCATCCTCCCTCTTCCAATTTCTCTCTCTTTTTCTCCTATTTTACATTTCCTTCAGTAAGAGGAGGTGTCATCTATACTGTGGGGCGCTAAAGCGATGTCTTCTTCGTGTTGGGAAAGTCTCCTCACCTTGTGCCTCAGTGTTCAGGCCCATAAATTACCTATAAGCATTGAAATGTTTATAGGTAATTTTGCAGAAGACATGTCAATTCAGTGGCTTACTTGGTTCACGTTTCATGTAAATATTAAGAATATAAATTTAAATACCATGTACTTTTAGGGAAGAGTGGTCTAATCATACCTGATATTAAGTCTTCCTAACTTTTCTGGGTTTTTACCTGCTTAAAACATTTTTCTTGCTATATTTAAAATTCATATATATCGCACACAACTCCACTCCTTAAAGATGGGCACAGTTGAGGAGTTGTGCAACACATCCATTCTTCTGTCTCCCTTCTTCTGTCTTTGCCTCTCACTCACTTTCTCAAAGACAAGTCAAAAAAAAAACATGAGAAAGTTGAGGGAATCTTCAGGATAAAGGAGGTTTGAATTATATAATTTTAACAACATCCTCACTGCAGAGATGACCAGTTTTTACTGGGCACAGACAGGAAATATAAAGCTGCAGGCATTCAACAAAAGATGGATTTTATAGATGGTGGAAATTAAAAACCCATGCAGTTCTTGAACTTTCAGGGAGAGTCTTTGGTGGAAATTACAAAAGGCTGGGCATATCTAACATGGATAATGGTATAATGATGTTCAACCCAGCCCTCCAGCATGGCAGGACTGAGCTTGTTGTGGTGATTTGTGTATTGATGTTTTGGGGAGGGGGGCTGAATAGGCGTTAAAGTTAAAATGAGTAAAATGACATCACAGTAAAAGGCAAGATGTGATTTTTCTGTCCTTTTTTTTTTTTCACCTTGTAACTGGCTGCTCTCTCTGTAGGCACAGGCAGATTTGTGTTGACCACATTTAACAATATTAATCAAAAGTGGTGTTTCCAAGGACCGACACACTGATTTGTAGCTATAAACTGTTTTAATTATAATCAGAATGGGTGTCTCCCTGATGAATAACAGCTGCCTTCTCTGTGACTCATAAGTCCTGACGGCAACCAGAGGAGTTGGTTGTTTTAGTGTGTGTTTGTGCCTGTACCTGATTGTGCATATACTGTATTTGATTTGCTTTACAGCCAAATTTGATATGATTCGATACCCTCTGCTTTTCAGTTGTGTTGCGATGGAAGAAAGGGGGTCCGGCCTGGTCTGGCAGCTGCAAATGATCAGATTTATGGATGTCTGTTTGTGTGCCATGGTTTTGTGGTGCAGATCTTTGGTTTAGAGCCACATGATGGGTGTTGTAATCGTCAGTCACATCCCAATGAAACGCAGACTGGGAGTATGTGGCCACATCTTGACCACATACACAGCTGCACATATGAAATACAAATAGGCTGCAGTCAGTTTCTTTATTATTTTGCTTATTTTGCATACATAAGCACATATTTCGCCAAGGATATAACATATAATGGATAGAGTTGCAAACTGACACAAGTTCTTCGTTCATCACTGGTGGCTTGTGGGCCTTTTGTAGTGCTGAGAGGCAACAAACAACTGCTTTGTGCTTTGCAAGGCTGAGAAAGTAGGACCACACTCACATGCATTTAAAAATGCAAACACACACTCATGTACGTGCACACTCGCACACTGTGGAAGTGTCAAAGCCAGTGCGGAGTTCTGTCTGCACAATAGGCTGATTCATTAGAGCCCCCTCATGACACTAGAGCAGAAAATGGACTTGCAGTAAAGGGCGTATGAGGAGACGGGAGTGTTACAGCTCAGCGCTCTGAGGCTGACATGACCTGACAGTGGTCAAGTCTGTATTAGATAGATGGCTTCACTGACCTGACAGTGGCCCAGTCAGTTTAAAGGAAAAAATACATCATAAAATACCTCCCTTTTTGTGTGTGTGTGTGTGTGTGTGTGTGTGTGTTTTCAGTAAATATTTGTAAGCTGCATTAGCACTACTAGCTTTATTGGCTTATACAAATACAGTGCACTCTGGGCACACTAGGTTCAGTCTTCACTTGACTGTACTTGACTAGGTTCTTGGTAGCTGACGTCTTGTGTAATATTCTGTAATATCCAATGCTTCTAAATCAGGGGCTCCTAAAGTTTTGATGAGTGAAAGCCAATTTAGGCCACCAGCATGTTTAAATTGAGACTAGTTTTTTAATCATTACTTTGGTGGCTGTTGCAGTTCTAGTTGTACAGCTGTATTCACCAGTGTTACAGAAGGTTATTCTGCTGTGGTGGCTAGAACAGAAGAAACCGAGGAGAGATGCCCCCTTGGTCTGCTTCTGTGGCGCTTTTGTATGACATGAATCGTGGGTGGATGAAATGTATAGTACTGCACTTGGTCCTTGTTATGCTGCTGGACTTCTGAGACCCTTGGCTGTAGATCTTGTTTTTCTGGCCTAGTTCTGTTTTGAAGTGGATTGTTAAACAGTCAAAAAGATATTTTATGTAATTTTTGTTTTATTCTTTGCACTAAACAAGCAACTTACCTGGAACTCAAGCAGACAATTACAAATGTTAGAATTTTTTACTGTCTCTGTTGTGGCCCACCACGGCTTACAGGGTCCAAATGTGGAGACTACATAACTACAGTTGGCTATAAAAGTACACCACCAAAACTTTTTTACTAGCTGGTTCATCTAATAGTTCCAAATGTACAAGGTAGTGACAGTCATTATTATACATCGTTATTCACAACAGAGCCACACTATGATTCTAAAATATTTACATTCTCAAGTCATTCTCTCATCATTTGAAAAACCTGAAAATGTCCAATCTATTTTTTTTTTCCAATACCTCATCACCAAATTAATATACAATGTGGGACAGATTTTAAAAAAGAGGTTGTTTTTATTTAATATTGTCATTACTGAATCTGGCAGCTGGCAGTGGAAATGTGCCGTGGAGTGGGTGTTATAAGTAACGATATTTGGCAGTGATCTGTGTTTGTCTCAATCTCTGGATCGCTCCATTGGAGTCAGACTTAAAGCCTGGGCTTCACGGTCTCACAGTCCAAAGCCCACTTCAGTTATGGGTGAGATCTGCTTCATGTCATAACAGCTCCCTCTGGACCGCACTGGGAGATGGAATTGAATTTTAATTTTCTGGCATATATTAGATTACTTATGTTTTTGCTGTAGCTGACTTTTTTTTTTCTTCTTTTTTTTATACAATATTAAAACACTGTTTAATTTATTTGCACAGGAGTAATATGTGTTTAACTTTAAGTTAGTTCTATTAACAATATACCTTTAGTTCTATTCTAAAAAGTCAGTTAAACTGAGGTTCATGCTGTGTACCTCCTAACCTTGTGCCAAACATAGACTTGTTAGTGAA
The DNA here is from genome assembly GCF_007364275.1 of Archocentrus centrarchus. Lineage (NCBI taxonomy): Eukaryota > Metazoa > Chordata > Actinopteri > Cichliformes > Cichlidae > Archocentrus > Archocentrus centrarchus. The sequence continues at coordinate 29,302,332 of NC_044346.1, read as the reverse complement.
TCACCATGCTTACTGCTGTCACATGACATTGGAGTCACCACGGGGAATTAAAGAGAGCCCCCCCAATCCCTACCCTACATAGGCCAAGAGTCTCTACACCCCACACAGGGAGAGAAGGTTGCCTCAGGACACGGGTAGAGTCTGTGAGCAAATAAGGGAAAAAATACATCTGGATGATTAGTAAAGCAGAGTGCCCGAGGCCCCTTTTTGTCAGGTTTAATTATGACAAAAAAAAAGAAGCTATTTTACTAATGAATAATATATTAAAAGCTGTTGACATGACTAGAAAACAATAAACCTTATAGGCTCCTTATGAGATTAAAAAGTAGGAAATGTGTTTTCATTTTTTAAGAGAGTACTTTTGGTGAAATGATTCCACATCCATTTGTAGTGTCAGCCCTTTCTGTGCTATGCTTCATTTTCTTGTCTGGTGAAAACAATCAGACACAAAGGCAATATTCTTCATTGTGGATGGCTGCTTTCTGTATTAATTGCCTGAGTGGTTTGACAACATATGCCTCATATTCTGATACAGCAAACACAATAAATCCATGTAACAGCCATTGCTTCTCTTTTTCTCAGCCATGCTTTATTTCTAATGCTGGATGCAGGCCAATAGACCACTGCAGACTCTGCAGGTGAGTCCTTGCACTTCCTCTGGGTTTTTCAGGGGATTTGAGCTTGCGTCAGCACTTGCATTGCTTTGCTATCCTCTTGGGTTTGCAGGGAGTAGAACGGGTTTATTCACTCCAGTTAAATTCTGGGTAGAGAAATTTTTTTTTTTCTTTTCTTTTTTTTTCCCCCCTTAGCCATTTAATCTGATTTATATGCCTATTTTGTACTTGTTTGAAAAGAATGCATTCTTAAGTTCAAAGAAGAATTTCTTTGTGATGCTCTGTTTCTATGAGGAGTTTGTACTGCTCCTGGCCAAAACTTTGTTGTTTTTGATGAGGAAATGCTGCATTTTAGTCACATTTAGCAGTGGAAAGAACTGATGATCATATCCAAGAATCGTTTATCATGGCTGGAAGATGGAACAAACTGCAAATTGAAGGCCATACAATGTCAATAGTGTACTCAAAAGCAAAGCAGTAGTCCAAATCCTAGGGGATGAAAAATTCTGAGAATGAAGGCTTTAAAAATACTTGTTGCAGACCTCTGATCTTTAAGTTGGCAGAGAAAATAATGCCTGTTTACTTAGACACTATCAGCAGTTTTGTGGCAAAAATGTTAGAAGACATGACTCGGAATGGAGTTCAGTCGTCTCTATTAGGACTGTCTGCTGGATGGAGTCTGCAGTTCTGAGCAGAGCAATATTATGTGTTAAATCAAGATTAATGGACTGATACTGACAGGTAAGCACCGTAGAGTTAGTAGATTTATGTGCACAGATGACAGGTGTGCAAACACAGGTACACACCAGTCTATATTTACACCTTTATTGCCATGTTAGAGCTCATCCTGCTTTACTCCAAGTGCTTATTAACAAAATAGCATTCACACACTATATGCCATTTGTAAAGTGATCTTCGCCATCTTCATTCTTCCCCTATTTAAGGGTTAGTGTTGTAAATGATCTGCACCCAGCAATCCACCCCCATAAATAATCTAGGTGTGCATCCCTTTTTTACCCATTGAGACTGCCAGGCCCTGCACATTGAACTCAAATATCTGCTCATGTTGGACCAAAGTGTTCAGCTCCAGCTATGCTGCAGGAGGACAGAGGGAAAGGTTTATTTTGGGACAGGTATGCCCAGCCTAAGAAACTTGTAAGTACATTGTGAGAATGGATTTGTGAAGACTTCTTGTGAATCGCGTGCTATTTTAACAAATGCATGTTTGAGGTACAGGACAATGGATGCTGACGATGTTAATGCAAACATGAACCATTAGTCTGCTACAGACATTCATAACAAGTCAGAGGATTGCATTTATTCCAGTGCATTTTGAACACACTACTCCTTGAAAATAGTTTCCAGTGTGGGGATTCACTACTTTTAGCCATGAGGGATGGATCCTCTTGTCCTAGGCCTAGTTTGACAAAAGTAAAACCACACTCACCGCACAGACAAGCAGAGCAAGCTGGAAATCCTTGCCACTTAGAGACTGACAGCTGTGTATACAGTAGCTTGACATGGCTGGTTCTTCCATAAATCCCATACTGCTTGAATAATTGATTTCAGATTGATTTATAGACTCAACTGGCTCATTTGCTTCTTGTACTGGGTATGAACACCAACTTGTATTTTTGTTTCCTATAATTATTGTCTGCTTTGGTCTGCCAGCAATAAGGCCAAGGTTTTACCCTCAAAATGGAAGCATTTTCCACAAAAGCACCAATTAAATATTCATTTGGATGTGTTTGTTTCTCTGAGTAACCATAAATTAGACACCTCAACAATTTCCTATACATGATGGAAGTTAAATATCAGGCTATGGCCATTTTAGTTCTGCTGTGCAGTCCTTAGAATATATCTCATTGCTTTTCTACAATATCAATCTCTCCTTTTTAAAAGGGACCTATTAAGTGTTTCCTTATTTGTCATATGACCAAACTTTCAATCAATGAGGTTAGTTTATGTGCAAAAATCCCTAAGCAATCTAAAGCCTAAGCTTAATATAAAATAATGGAGATTTAAAAAAAAAGAAAAAAAAAGAGCACAATGGTTCAATTTAAAGGTGTGTTGCATGCAGGATATGAGAGTGCAAATCCTCAGTGAGACAAAGTTTGTTGAGAGTTATGGAAGTCAGGGTAGTGTGAATGGATGCGTCCTCATCTGAATGTAGCATGGATAACCCTGTCAGGGTAAAGGCAGAAAGTGAGCCTTTCACATCCTAATTTAACATCAGTGCTTACGACACTGAAGCATCATTGTAAATCGGGTCTAATTTTTTTATTTTTTTTTTTTTTTTACAACAATATAATCCCTATAATGTTCATGAACAAGTCGTACTTAAGATTTTACCATTTTTATCCACAGCACTTTTTCCAGTCTTTGTACTGGGCTTAAATTAACACCTGGTAACCCTACAAATGGCTTCATAAATTGCGTACAAAGAGAAAGAGAGATGAAAAGATACTCAATTGTCCAACATGATTAAATATTAAGTATTTTACTTAACTATTCATTTAATAGACAAGGTGTGGTTTAGCTCATCTATGTATTTTGAACCTAAACAGCAATTTCTAAATAAACCGCTCCTTCCTGCTTTCTTCGCATCGTCAAATGCTTTTCCAAAGTCTTTTGTGTCGAAGGAGATTCCTCACATCAGGAGGAAGTTAAGCTGGTATCAGAAAAAGACCTGGATGTCATCTGGAAGAGTAATGAGGAGGAAGGGAGGGACCATGGAGTGGAGGAAGAGAAGGGGAAGGGCGGAAAATTTGGCAATATTAATTGTAAATATAGGAGAAGAGACTTATAAATTAAAAGGTTGGTCTTAAATAAGACATTTCAGGCAAGTTAAATGGGGAACGGGAGGGAAAAATGGAAGGAGTAAGTTTAATTTATTGCACAAACATCTAAAGTTTCTGTCCTCTTTCAGTCTGAATACTCACTTTGTTCTCAAGTTGTGTCCAGTCTATACAAATGTTTAAAGGAAGGACTGGCTAAAAACACCTTTTGAAGGTCTTTTTCCCAAAAGATCTCAAATGACCCCGTCATCTCACTCCTGTGTGTCTGTATTTAAATCAGTTCTACCCCTCCCCCCCCTTTCCATCTTCAACCCCTCCACCACTGTCAGCACCCTGCTGAATCCCCCCACCCTCACCCCGCCACATGCTGGCCAGTCCTCTGCAGCTCTTGCAGCAGATACGCTGTTTTCTACCAGACGTAACAGAGTGCGTCCTGCTGAAGTAGGGAAGCAAGAGCAACTACAGGGGGGGGGAAAAAAAAAGAGAGATGCTGTAGGAGGAGCGTGAAAGAAAGAGGGCAGACGACGCAACAGTTTTGCACTGTTTAGCTTCAATGGGAGAGGCGTGTTAGAGAGAGAGAGAGCGAGCAGTACCGGCAGCATAGTCGCTGTAGTGCAGGTGGATCACAGCCGTCTGAAGAGGAAGATTTGGCGGCAGTACTCTGCTTTGCTTTCCAGCAGGTTTGTACTGCAGATTCTTTACAACTGTAGCCTTTTATTCTATGGTTTGTGCACATCTTTGTGTTTTCTGTGACTGAATAGATGCTGTGTTCCCCTTCATAAGAATGGCTGTATCACTGCTGACCAGTCTTGTGCCATTCCCTAGAGCTGACAGTGCCAAAGAAAAGTTTGTGCATCCGTGTTAAACTGTTTGTTTTTAAGTTGAGGCATGTACTATACTTTTTGGTATCTTATTCACAGAAGTTCATTTGACATAAGGAAGTTTAAAAGAGATTCTGCTTTGGTAGCTTCAGTCTGTCCCGCATGCTAAATGGAACAGCAGAGGTCTGATTCCCTCCTTTCAAATTGAGAGTTCTTTTACTGCGGAGAAGAATAGAGCTGGGAGCTTTGAATGCACCCGAGATGGCTTTCTGTGTGCTTGAGAGGTGCCGCCCTCTCAAGTGTCAGCATGCTTATGGGAAGGTTGCGGGCGGGGGGGAGAGATAGGTTCATGTGCTTGTATTTTGCAGAGGGGGCTGGGATTTCTGCATCTGTGCTGTATTGATAAGACATGAGTTATTATGTGTGTTTAGTCTCTTACGTATTATAAAATGTAAGTTAATGGTTAAGGAGTTATAAAGTTGCTTTTTTTTTTTTTTTTTTTTTTTTTTTTCTTGGTGTGGTTCCTTTATCTCTTGAGAGGAAGGAGTGATACAGTCAAGTGTTCTAGTGAATCTGTCTTTTCATAGGTATCTGTGTACTGTCAACTGAACAGCGATAAGGAGCCATTAGGAGCTGCATGTTTCTATTTCTGTGGTTTTTTTCTGGGTATTCCTGTGAAAGGCCCCCTTTCATGGTTGGATAAATGACAGACTGATGGGAAAAGCTTGTGGTCTTTTTTTTTTTTTAATCCTCCCTGAATTTTCTGCTTATATTTGCTTCACTTCATTAGATTTATAAAGCTTTAGGCATTTTCCGTGACAAAGGCAATGTGTTTTAAGCCTCAAGGTTCTGGATCATTTCTGCTTGTTTTCTTTTTCTTCTCAAGAACTAGCAGAGAAATATGTACACCATTTCAGATCAACCTTCTCATGTTTCAACACAGATTTTTTTTTTTTTTTTTTTTTTTTGCCACAACTGTTTCTCCTCTGCTGTGCAGCTTATCCGAGAGCTCCCACACTGTGTGTGAAGGAGATTTGGGAGCAAACTGAATCATGATTGTGCTGCAGTTCTTTTTTGAGGTGGAGTAAAAATCTCAAGTTGGCTGTAAGCGTTCTACAGTGCAACGAAACGTATGCATATGTGAACTGAGTTGTGATTAGGTTACAAAGCTTAGGGATATCACTTTTATGCCCACATAGATCAGTTACCTTTGTTGAATCTATTTTTTGTCCTACTGCCATCGCTCTGAAAAGCACAGCTGACAACGTCTGGCTTGCTTTCACGTTTGTGTTTCAGTGCTGAAGTAACAAAGTCTGATTTACTTGAGCAACACAGTCACCTGCCTCCACAGTGTTTCTTCATAAAGTCACTGACCCCACATATTGTGTGTACGTTTCTTCACTAGCCTATTCTTGTTGTCTTAACCGTGGTACCCAATGCTTCTATAACAGTGTGCAAATAGTCCTCACAGGTTTGTCTTTGATGGCTGGCTCACCTTTATCATTGTGGCTGAATGCAAAATACTGCACCGCACACACTCGGTGCTGTAGTGTGCACTGTATTGCACAACCTCAACAGATTGTCTGTGTTTTAGAAAAACATACCTTTATAATTTCTACTGCTTGTTATTGTCCAAGCATGTTAAATCTTGCTTCTGATGAAAAGAACATTGTAGTCGCTTTGATTTTTTTTTTTTTCCCTTTAATTAATTGAAATGAATTCCTCTGAAATTTGACAGTCATCTTTTCGGCAAGTCTTAAACCACCATCAAAACACACATTTTGCAACTTTGACTTAAAATCTAACAAATTCTCGATGAGGAAGCCTCCAGTGCACATGTCAGCTGCAATTTTATATACTGTTACTCTTTAACAGAAGCATAAAATGTTCCGCTTTGAGATTCACTTCTTCTGCAGAGCAGATTATTAGTTACGTACACAGTCAACTTGTTGCCATGGTGATGGCCTTGGTGCTCCAACAAATCCTGAAACGTCCAATCAAATATTTGTCCTGAGTTCTTCTGCAGAAAAAGCAATAAAAAGAGGACCCTCGCTGCAGGCTTTGTTTGGTCTCCTCTGAGGTTTCTCATTGTTTCAGGAATGACTTTGTGTGCTGGGCCCTTGAAGGAAATGTTGCTGCTTCAGGGTGAATGATTTACTGTCCTTCTGGCCTTGATTTCCTCTCCCAAGGCATGTTTAGTATGAATTTACACCACATGGTTGCTCTCAGGTCAGGGTTTTGAGATATAACTTAGTGGTGAATTAAGATTGATTTCTTGGTGTTACATCGGATTTATTGAGCTTTAACCATGTAGTTCAATAATATCCAAAGAAGAAGAAGAATTTATTCCCCCCTCATGCTGAGGCTGAGGAGGTGAACACAGAGTACTGTGAGGCTGAAGTATTGTCCCCGTGTCTCAATCAACCCCAGTGACCTCACGGGCTTCACTCCTTATGCTCCCACTATAGGAGAGATAATTAAGTGTGTGTGTGTGTGTGTGTGTGTGTGTGTGTGTGTGTGTGTGTGTGTGTGTGTGTATTAAATAGCTTGGCTATCCTTCCCGCAATTATGTCATACAACATGGTTTCCAGCTGTCTGTGTCAGCTGAACTCAATTTTGCTTTCAAGAAAGTCATCCTTAGCCACAGTCCATGTGTTTGTGTTGTTTTTTTTTTCCTGTGTTTTTGTTCATTTTTGTGCATGTGTGCCTGGTTTGTATTTGTCTGTGTGAAAGTACACACTGAAAGTCTGTGGAGTGTCACCTGTTGGCTTCCTCAGCAAAGAAGATCAGACTGTGAGTAATGAAAGCACTAAAGCTATTCCTTTTTTTTTTTTTTTTGGTCTTTTTGATGATTGTGAATTGGATCTGATTGAATACTGTGGTCCAACTCTAAATTAAACCAAATGTATTTGGGCTGGGTCCCACATAGATGGGCTAACATGTGAGCTGACAAAATGGCTGCACACATTTCAGCATGAATGCAGGTGCTCACGTAGTCACAAAGCAGAAACAACATTTTTGAACCAGAAATGCCAATATTATTATTTTTTTCTTTCAGTCTTGATTATCTAGGAAGCACTGAGGCTTTTCAAAAATTTCTAAAGTATTTACATAGACAAGACTAACTCCTCAATTTTCTCCCAGGCTTGAATTCTGATCTCTCTTTTTTCACATGTTCAGTCATGTTGCAAGCTTGTTATTTAATCAGATTCCCATAAACACCCCCTAAAGAGACGGATTGATGCTGTGTGGTTTGCTGATTTACTGCTGCTATTAATATCGGAGTCATCTATGAGAGACGTCCAAAACAGAAAACTGCACTCACTACCGCCCCTGTGTAATCCCCTGGATAATGATATCAGCTAAGTACCTAAATGGCTTGCTCTTTGCCCAGCAGTGGCTAGACCCTACCAACCTCAGGCTCCCAGTCTGCCCTTACCACACTGAGCTGAGGCTTAAGGGGTGAAACCAATAATGATTTTGAAGTTCTCCCAACACTTTTTTATAGGCTGTGCTGTCCAGGTCAGAGTTCGTGGGAAAGATTTCTGAAACTGACTTTACCAAGCAGCTGTATCTCCTGGCAGGTTTCTTTCATGATTTGTTACTAAAATTAGATCTCATTGTTAAAGGACTGGTGGTTATCATAACATATTTTTCTACAAAGTGTAAATGTGGAAAAAGTAGTCAAACTGATTGAAGGTTTATTTGATGTTACTGCATCTATGATATTCAGTTCTTCTTTTTTTTTTGTATGGTGCATTCCAGTGATGCCTACAGGGAACTGGAAATTCCATTGCAGCTCCATACTTTATAGTTGAAGCTTCAGTAAATCCTTAAGACTTTTGAGAGTTTGAGCCACACTACTGTGCTTATATGTTCTGGGTAGTATTTATTTTAGCCAAACAAGTGCAAGGACAATTTGGAGAGCTATAGGTCTCTTGTGCACTGGCTCAATGGGCGAATCTGAGCACGCCTGCTATTTTGGTTCATTCGTGTGCAAGAGCGGAAAGTGTTAAAAGGTTAGCGGTAATTTAACTTAATAGTTTAATAAATTCACTCTTTGCCAGTAATATTACTGCCTTTACTGTCAGAGCTGACACATAGTATGGCTTTTTATTTAACTTGTACAAATAATAAAAATGTTGCTATTCATATGAGTACATTAATACTTTTACAGTGTCTTTCTTACATTGAAAATAATCTCATCATACCACAAACTTTAATGCAACAGCCTTTATGCATATATGATGGCATATGATGGCTATATGGACAAAAGTACTGGGCTGCCTAGACATTACACCTACACGAGCTGTTCAGCCATGCAAACCATGAAGCTCCCAGCGCACAGTTTTTGTGCAGATTTTAATGCCAGAGGAGGTTTGGAATTCTGTGGTTATTGAGTCAGTAGCGTTGGTGACTTTTATGCACTATACACCTCAGCACTCGGTGACTCCTGCTCCGTAAATTTATGTTGAGTTAATGTAGTTTCCAATCACTAACACTTTGCAATAATACCACTTAATTCCACATGGAATGAGGGAAGAAATTTCACAAACTGACTCAGTGTAACAGTGGCGTCCTATTACTGCACCACACTCAAATTCAGTGAGATCTTTAGAATGATCCTTTCTTTCACAAATATTTGTAAAGATAGACTGCATAGATAGGTGCTTGATTTTATACACCTGCAGCGACGGGACTGCAAACATGTGAATTCAAAGATTAAGAGGTTTGGCTCAGTATTTTTGTCCTTATAAGTCAATGTAGTAGGAAAATCAGTTTGTTTGTTTTTTTTGAATACCATTAAAAATACATTAACTTGCTTGTGGTTGATATAAGACCGAGTTTAAAAGAAAACACAACTAAATTTGTGCTGCCTCATTGAACCTCCCACCTGTTTGTGCTTTGATTTCCTCTGCAGTCTATCTGTGCTTGGCTCCAAAGGACCTCACAGATGTGCAAAGCAGAGTGCAGTTTATGTTTCCCCCCACAGCCTGTGTGGCCTGACACTGTATGTTGTTTGTCTTGTGAACCCGATGCAAAGTGCAAGCATCGCTGCTCCATCCACAACAGTCTGGACCCACTTGAACACTAGACAACACGGGAGTTTAGAGGCTATTGATAGAACATGAAAGACTGTATGCAGTTAAATACTTAAAGAGACTGAATAAAAACACCCTTTTATGTTCTCTTTGTCAGGCTTACATTACACTTACTGACTGTATACGCACTTGTGTACTGCACCTTTGACATGAGATGCCTGATGAACAGTTTGTTTTGTAGCTGTAGTTTTTTTTTTTTTTTCTCATCTGATTAAAAGCAGTCTATACTGATCTTCTATCAAGCAGGAAGCCACCACTTGTTTTGTTTTGTTTTTTTTCTGTAGCCATGGTTGAAGGATTGAAAGGAGTTTCATTGGCTGTTTATAGTAATGTCTTATGTCCTGCTGACTTTCACTATAAGTGTTTACAAATGCCAGGTAATAAGTACTAATTTCCCAACTACCTGGAATAAAATCTCTTCCCAAATTCTCCTTTTATTCTCTTTGAAGCTCTGAGAACAAAGTGTGAATTTCACAGTAAAGGGAAGTGAAAGAATGTTTCTGACAAATATTTGCTTTCCAGATGTGGTGTGTGTGCAGGGATTTATAGCTCAGTGTAATGTGATGTGTGACAGGTTGAGGAGTTAGAGAAGACTGAGAGGAGCTCAGGAAGAAGGATATTGCTTTACTCGTCCTGGCCTTAACATTTCTTCCTAATAACAGCAAACAACCAGTACAAACTTATGAGCAAACTTGTAGCATATCCCTGGGGTATAATGCAGAGACCACACGCAGGACCGACAATTTTATTAATTAGTGGGGAACTTCCCACTGTATCAAAATAAACTAGGGAACCAAAGACATGGATGTTAAGTTAAATGGTGATCCTAAATTGGCTGTAGGTGTGAATGTGAGTGTGAGTGGTTGTCTGTCTGTGTGTTTGCCCTGCGACAGATTGGCCACCTGTCCACGGTGTACCACACCTCTTGCCCTATGACAGCTGGGAAGGCTCTAGCCCAACTGGACCGTTAAATTTGATAAGGGGAGTAAAATGAATGGATTCTCTGTCTTGGTAAATATTAACTCGCATGGTAAGAAGGCTCAGGACACAGCCTTCCCAATTTCCTTGTTAAATCTCTTTACTTTTCTTTCCTTTCCTTTTCTTTTTTCCTGCTTTTCTACTTATTAACTACAGCCTGGAAGTTATTTATAAAATCAGGATGGTGTTCTGCCTGTTCAAAAATGGATATATGAGTAGAGATCAGTGAATAGGGACTAAAGTTTGACGTCCCACACCTCCCATCGAGGGGATTGCATCAGAGTGGAGCTAAAGAGCTCAATACTGGAACCAGCTGCGGGTTGATGTTTGGCTCTAACCAAACCTAGTTGCTAAACCACAGACTGTGTACCAACAACTGGTTCCAGCACTTTTAAACAGTGTGTTCACTAAAGTAAAATAGGTGACGTTTCAGTGACATTGGTGTAGCGACACTGTTCATAATAGCGTAAGGAATTTGAAGCGCAGAGTTCAACTTTGCTTTTGGTTTTCATGCAGTGCGTTATTTAAATAAGGATTTAATTGAAGTTGAAGGATGCTCAGAAGTGGCCAAAAGAAGTTCATTTTATTCCTTTAAACAGTAAATTTGTACAAACTGCAGGCAAGATATTTCAATAGGTGGCTCTTATTTCCTTTTTAAGCAGGTCTTTAATGAATTGATTTTTTATTCACTAATGAAGAAATCCTATTGTATCATTTGCCACCTGCACTCTCCAGAGGGAAAAAAATTCTCAAAGAGCATGTTTCAGTACCAACCATTGTCCTCTTTATATTGTTTGTTCCCATCCTTAGTGAATCCTGTCAGTTATGAATTCATACCTCAGCTGTCAGTTTCTTTCCTCTTATCCATTTTGTTTGTTGTAAATTAAGATTAGGAGATTAATTTATACTATCATTGTACTTATTTATACTGAGTTCCCCTTCTTTGTGACAGCGTCTGCTTTTATGCTCAATTTGTCAGGACATGTTAGGATGTGGGCTGTAACTCAGGAGGTAGAGCGGGTTGTCTGCTAATCAAAAGGTTGGTGGTTCAATCCCCAGGCAAGCTGCTAAACCCCCGATGCATCCAGAATGTGAATGTTAGGTTTAAAGTACTTACGCAAAGATAACAGCATTTCTTGTAGTAAGAAAGCTCTTTGAGTGCTCAAATAGAGTACAAAAGCACTGCAAGTACCGGTCCATTTTACCATTTGAAGTTAGCATTTGCTTGTATTTTTCAAACTGAAATTGAAGGAGCCTGCTTGGATAAAATGCAGTGTCAGGGATTATCAGGAACAGGCTTAACTGCTTAGCAAGTTCTATACACATGCAGAACCTTTTTTAACACATGCAGAACAATGAGGAACAGGGAATTCTTTTGATAACATTGAGGCATAAAGCTCCAATATTACAAGACTGGGGGAGTTTTGGGGGGTCCACACCCCAAAACCTACTAGACTTGAAGACTTAAAGTTAGAAAAGTTAGAGAACACATCCCAGATTCCTTGTGCGTGAGAGAGGATGGGGTCCGGAGAGGGAAATGGGGGGAAGAAACCAAATGTGCATGTGTGTGATTTTTTTTTTTTTTTTTTTTTTTTTTTCCCCTGAGTTTGTGCAACTATCAATTACATGGGTCAAGGGTTGCAAACTTAGAGATGAAACAAGTAGAAGTGCAGATTAAGAAGTGGGGTGGGAGGCTGAACAAGTTATATAGGCAGAAAAAAAAGGCCGCTTTGGCACACACAAAGGGAGAAATGAGTGAGTGAGTTAGGAGCGTGGGTAGGTGGGAGGAGATGTTATGAATCTCCCCTTCTATTGTCATTTCCTCTGCAGCTGGTCCCGGGTTGAGAGGGAAAGAAAAACATAACTTGGAGGATCTGAAATCTAAACAGTGGTCCTGCCAGTGGGCTGGGTGTTCCCCACTTCTGACACATCTGTAATAAAACACATTGTCTGATTTTGTAATGTGGTGTTAATGAAAGTGAAGAACAGGCCCGGCAAACTAAAGATGCACGAATCTAACAAAACATCTGAATACTGAAGAATCTATGTTGTTAAAGGGGGAAAAAAATCCTTTTAACAAACAAGATAGTCTGCTGATTCGATTTTATGTGGGAAAGGAAATTGATAGTCTAGAGTTTCCTCATTTTGCTGAGTTGTTTCATACATGTACCGGCTGTTTTTGCGTTTCTCGCTGTTTTAAATAAGTCTCGGGATTTAGTCTAGGAAGACTGTTTTCTAAGATTTATTGCCCAATCCTAGCCCTCGAAAGAGACCTTCATCAGCCTCTTGTGTCTTCTCAGGTCAGGTCTCTGCAGTTCAACCTGACAGCCTGTGGTCATGGCACATTAAAATCCAGTCATTAGGGATTTTAATCGCCTCACAGTTAGCCTGCAGAGGTCTCTCATAGAAACACACTGATGTACAAATTTGGAATGGTTGTCTATACATAAGAGATCACAGAACTGAATGATTAAAAAAATGGCATTTTCTGAGATACCTGCAGCATGCCAAAAATAACTATAACGGATTGTCCTTCGGTGTTTCGGTGGTTTATCATGCTGGCTATTTCTTTGGGTCCTTTGTAAAACAGAGTTTTTACATAGCGGCTGGCCCATTGTGTGCAAAATGAAAAATGAGCAGCATTCAAATCTCTTCCTCCCCAGCAATCTTTTAATTCTTCATATAACAGTTTCTGTCATTTTTTGTGATTACAAGTGCGGTTATTGCCATAAAACTATGAGAACGTGCTAACCATAAATGTGCTCCAGTATTTCAGTTTGACTTTGACTCTCAAAAGATTCATTTGTTTTGTGCACCAATGTTTGAGGCAGAGTGATGTTGCTGGAGGAGGCTGCAGAAATGAGCTTGAGCATCGGGGGACTTATAGAGGTGTTGTCTACAGTATTATTATTAGCCACAAATGTTGAGTCGACCATTTTAGCATAGTGATGGCGTAGTACAGAGACATACATAATTTGGGGATACTTACAAGTAGGGCCGCTGCATTATGGGTCACTGCATGCTGTGTGCCGCACTCATAAATCCTTGACTTACCGCTGCACATTGAGCAATACACTGGGCCATTTAATATTCCCCTTCCCCTGATCTATTTTCATGCAGTACTTTGTGTATGTTTAGGGAGAAATCTGTTGCAAGGAAGGTGGCATAATGCGACTGTCTTAACTCAAATTTATGGCTACTTTTTCATCTATTCTACAATATACTGTTTCCCACAATTGTCGGACACTGTATATTTTTAGCTCATAGATTTGTCCTTATAACATCTCACTGGACTGGTTTCTTTCAAAGCTCCTTAGTGCTTCAAAGGATACTACTTGGCTCAGGCTCACAAAGCTCGTCATCAGTGCCGCTAAACTGTCTCGTTCAGAGTCTGCTGCTTCCCTCACGCTGCCTGGAGTTTGGCAGGTAAAATGGTCAGAGTTATGGAAGTCATTAAAATTCCTTGGGAACACGTGGACGCTTGTTTATTTTTCCACCCAGGCGGGTGGGCGGAGGGCTGCCAAGATGCTGCACTGTCCATCTCTCAACAAGAACGTGTGAGAGAGAAGAATAACCTGGTGGAAGATGAAGGAGATGAAAGACAGATTAAAGGAAAGGAGACAAGGAGGACACACAGGTGGAGGGACTGAGGGATGGATGGAGAGCAGAAGTGGTTTAAAGAGAAAAATTTAGGAGGGACAGTGAGAGAGAGAGAGAGCAGGGGGCATAGGCCAACACCCTGTACTGGATTCCAAACAAAAGGGTTAAACAAATGAACGCTGAGGCTTCAGTGAGCCGTACAGGATCAGGATTAGAGACGGATGGATTCACACACAGGCTGGAGGCAGAAGAACTAAGACAAAGAGGGATGTAAGAATCCCAAATAATAGCAGAATCCACCAAAGCGACATGTAGAAAAACATATACTTTTCCCCCTCCTTGTCTCTATGATTTATTTTTTGTGAGTTATGGGTGATAAATCCTTTCATTGAATCAATGTCTGCGTGTGTTATTAGGGTGGGAGGACAACTCGGTAAGTTTCTACTTTGCACTTTATCTACTTTGCTAATTCTTTTACAACCCAAAGTAACGTGTTAAGGCTATCCCTCACTTTTTTTTTTTTTTAAATAAAAGTCTGAAAGAGACTATAGCAAACTGTTAACTCTCACAAATCTTAGCTCAGTATAAGGAATAACAGGAATAACTAGAAGTCGCTCCCTTTAATTAGCCCAGAGTATCATGCGATTAAATCATCATGATCCAAATTACCATTACATTTTTACTTTTTTGTCAATCAAATCTGATCCAACTGCATCTACAAGATCCAGATGAAGTAGTTTGTTTTTTTTTGTTTGTTTGGGGAATTTTTGAGATTTAAAAAACATTCACCCTGTGGCATTCTTTGTTTGTCCTCCAAACTCGGATCTTCTACTTGATGTCAGTGGCTTCAATCCTCCTTTGGCCAGCTTCTTATCCCAGCAGGGTATCTGACAACTTCTCCAGTCCGAATGACATTCCAATGTCATTGTTGTAGATCCTGGTGGTGTGGATCAGTGAATCGATATCTCGTTCACTCCATATAGAGGAGGTGGCTGATGTTTGCTCCATTCTGTAGTCAGTATCCGTAGCCAGTCTTGTTGATGATCTGGCTGAGGGGGTTCAGGCCTATGCAGAACAGCAGTGGGGAGAGAGCATCTCCTTGGTAAATCCCGCACTTGATGGCGACTTGTGCAATTGGTTTGAAGTTGGCCTCTAGTGTTGTTCTCCACATCCCCACTGAGTACCTGATGAAGGCTCTTAGGGTCCTGTTAATCTTGTATAGTTCGAGGCATTCCAGGATCCATGTATGAGGCATCAAGTCATTGGCTTTCTTGTAATCAATCCAGGCAGTGCACAGGTTAGTCAGTCTAGTCTTACAGTCTTGAGTGACTGCTCTGTCTACCAGTAGCTGGTGTTTTGCTCCCCTGGTATCTCTGCCAGTTCCTTTCTGGGCCCCACTTATGTTTTGAGCCATGTGCCTGTTTAGGCAGGTTATTAGCTGGTAGTTGGATAAGACTGGTCCCTTCTGGGGATCCTTGGGAATCAGGACTGTCCGGCCTTCAGTCAGCCAATCTGGGTGTGTCTTAGCCTCTAGCAGCTGGTTCATTTGTGCTGCCAGGCGCTCATGGAGTACAGTTAGCTTCTTTAGCCAGTAGGTGTGAATCATGTCAGAGCCTGGTGCTGTCCAGCTCTTCATATTTGAGACTCTTTCTTGGATGTCTGCACAGTGGAGCCTGTTCAGGGAGGTTGCTTTGGTCCAATTGCCACTGAGCATTGGTATTTGTGTTGCATTCTTCTCCCATATGTTCTTCCAGTATTGCTCCATCTCCAGCCTTGGTGGGGGTGCTTTTCTCAAATTGTTCCCCTGCCACTGAGAGTACACCTTGGATGGCTCAGCGGAGAACACGTGGTTTATTCTCCTGGCTTCTATCTCTACTGTATGCCTCTTCAACTGATTAGCCAAGCCTGTGAGTCTTTGTTTGGCAGGTTCTCAGACCTTAGGTATGGACAGCTTGTTGTACTTCTTAGGCACCCCTTACTTCATCATACCTTTCTGCAACTTGGATAGCTTGCTAACTTCCCTCCCTGCTGCCTTGATCTTAACCTCTAGCTGTCTTTTCATGTGGAGGGTACTGCTCCTTGTGGCTGTTCATCTAATAGCCAAGCATCTCAATCAAGGAATCAAGCCTGGGGACCCTTACTGGATGTATGCCCTGAACCCCCATTTATACGCACACAGAGAAATGGCTATAAATTCTGACCAGACCATCAGATTATTTCTCCTTTCAAATTCTGGACTTGTCATTCCACCATTGTCTTCTGTTAAAGCCATACAACATTGTGGGTTGTTAATAAGAGCCCTCAGACGGTGTCTCGTTCTTTGTGACTGGTTAGTTTCTCCATGTGCAATACCCGGTCAGACTTATATCGCCCACCTACCAGTTATAAATCTTCCCTGCCTTCATTTTAAATGTGGAAATATCCTTTCATGGTTGTCTTTAAACACCAGATCCAGGAGGGGCCTGCTGTGCTGGTGGGTGGGTTTTTTTTTTTTTTTGTGATTTGTTAAGCAGAGAGGAAAGATTGAAAGGGATCTTGGTGCAAAGTGTTACTCAAGGATAACTGGCATTGCAATGTGCTGTGAGATAAAAACAGAAATGACCGCTCTGTATGTTCCATCAGGCACCTTGTAAATGGAGTCTTGTCACAGCCTCAGTGGCAATTCTTGTCCAGAGGTGCTACTCTGTTTACTGTCTGGTGTTACAGTAGCTCGATTGTTGAGAAATCTTTCACTGACACCAACTGCTGTATCCAACTGTCTATATTTTAGTCTAATAACCAGTGATGATGTTTAAGGAGATTGGCGGACACCACATGGGGAGAGATGTATCTGCTCTAAGTCTCGGGGGATGAAGCAAAAGAAGGGAGTTGTGGAATTTTTCAGTGCATAGCTGTGGTAATACCCTGTGCAGCTGAAAAATGTATCAAAGTGATTTCTCTCACTGCCAATACTCCCCTCATCACAGGCCAAGAGACAGAATGCAGCAACAGGCCGTCACTGAGGACACTCTCCATCTCCAATTGTCTTTCCCCCCTTTCTCTAACACGGAAAGAAATGTGTCTACCTTCCTGTATTTGTTCAGTTTTAACTGGAACTGACACGGAAATGTGGACCCTAAGGGTGATCCATGCATTTACCTGCCTCACCGACAAATCGTGGCTAATTAAGTTGTACCATGAGAACTTGCCTCCCTCTTGCCTGAATGCTCTTTTCCAGAATGTAGTGGTCTTAGACATAGATCCAAGATTGGAATTACATGTCTGTAATGCCAGTTTAAATTATTACACGGTATGCCTGCAAAACTGACATCACAAGACCTTGGGTCAGTCTCGTTTCTTTATAGTAAAGACATTTAATAGGTTAAAGTTAAGTCTGTTCAATTTTGCTGAGGTTGCCGTGTTGAGAATCCTTCAGGAAATATAAATAAATGATGCAAAGTTAATCTTAGGGTTGTATGCAAGTGATCATCAATGCATCAAGTTTTACCTTGATCATCAGGTATTTCATTGATTTCGATTGTAGTAGGAAAGACAAATCTCTTTGGGTTTGCATCTGTTAACATATGGTTACTTGTACTAATGGTTACAGCCTTAATAAAAAATATTTTGTAGCTCAAAATGACTCTTAATATGGGTCAGAGTTCTTGTGGAGGCAGCATTTAATACCTCTTAGGGAAACTGTGGTGTAAAATTCTTGGATAAGTGAGCCGAACTAACTGAAGTTGATGCTGATGAACAGTGACACTCTGTAGTTCTTGGTAACTATTAGCCCGCAGGAGTTTTTCTAGAATTAATGTTTCAGTAGTCTTTATCCTAGTGGGAAAATAATCAGACATTTAAGTCTTAAGGTTGAAAAGATAATCCCTCCTGCTTTATGATTCACCATTAGTTGTGTAATCCTGCCATTTCCTGCTTTGCTCTTGTTCTGCCATGCTCCCATCTACAGTGGCTTTAAGATGATTGTCATTAGATCCAATGGAATGCACCCTGTCTTTGTCAAGTTGACACTGACACGTGTGGTGTGTTGCAGGCATGCTGCAAGTTGACAGCAGAGAATTTAAAGATCTTCATGGCATGATATGAGGCAGATTTAAAAAAAATAAATAAATAAAAAAAATCAAGGCAGGCACACACACAAATAGCATGGGTAAGCACTACTAAGCAGAACTAGATCTCTTAGTATTTTGCCTTGTTGTTCAAATTTTGGTGGAAATTTTTCAGCTGTACTTATTTTCAAAAGGGCCTTATTTCACAGACAAAAATCTGTACTATTACCCAGAGCAGTCTGAAGCCTGAGTTTTTTAGGGATGCACACATGATGGCTTTATAATTTGAAGCTTTGGTCAAAGTTTAATATGAGCATCCACCATTGTAATGTGTCCTTTAATATTCTTTGCCATTTTAACAGTTCCTGGAACCATGAGGTTTACACTTGGAAAAGTAAGGGGAAACCCTTGGCTGAAAAGGGGTCATTACAGTTGAAGCTGAAATGTTGTGATTCCTTTTCCCATAACATTCCTTTTTTTTCCTTTTCTCTTTTTTTTTCTTTTATATCTTCCTAATCAGTAAACAATATTCACTTAACTACACATGAAACCAAATAAGAGAAATTACCCATGAAAACTGCGGGAGAGCTTGAAACAGTTTGTTTGAAGTCACTATGTGGCACATAGGGAAATAGCAGTTTCACAGAAAATATTTTTCAGCCCTCGCTCACTTCACGTTTGCTCCAAAGTTTTCCTTCCTAATTGGATCACTAGGTTTCAGTCTCCGTGGTGACTATGAGTCATGTAGGACACTGGTTGTCCGGAACAGTTGGATTCTAAAACAATACACTTCTTTTCTTTCAGTATCCTTTATGCTCATTCTGACGGGAAAGGATGGTAGTTTGTGTGTGAACTGGTTTATAATTGGAAGCGTGGAGGGTGTGTGAGGAAACAGCTGGATGGAATTCTGCAAACACAACCAGGGTAACACTCATCTGAATCCATAAAGCTGAAAATGACTGAGGTCATTTCATTTGAGGTCATGCATTTCTGAAGAAAAAAGTATTTTCCCTTAATCTCACCAGCTTAAATGCAAAATGTTAGATGCTAGATTCAACTCATTGTCATTGTGTGCACAGGGCACACAACGAAATGATCGTTCCAGATCATTCATCCAGAGATGAGCATCTGCGGTCATGCAGCCAGAGACCGGTGCTACTGTTGTAGGTAAAATTGGATAAAATTGAAATTCAGTTCCTTAAATTACTACCCTGCTTACTGTGGTCATGTCTCTCTGCCACACTATGACCTGAAAGTATATTTGTGCAAATTAAAAAACATCATATGAAGCTGCTTGGGACATTATGTGATAGTGGAACTGGAAAGATCACATTGTTCTCTTTATAGCCAGAAACCTTAGACTCTATTCTGCTAATTATTTTGTTTCTAAGAAAAGTCTGATTTCATAGTGTGCATTCATCACAAGTCCAATTCGTTGGTGTGTCCTGTGAATATCCCTCTTCCTTCCTCTTCATTTCTTATTTTTCTAAACATTACTTTTTTGATCAATAAAATAATAAATCTTGCGCAGAGCATCACAACTTGTACACTGTTTGCTGTTTTTGTGCAGCTGTGAGAGAGAGAGACAAGCATGAACAACAGTGAAAGGAATTGAAAATACAGTTTGTTGAGATAAAGAGAAGGAGCTTGAAATGAAAACAGTATAGCATAGATGTGAGTGGTAAGGAAGAGAGGGCACCTCTGAGGCCCAAGCTGTGGACTATTTTTCTCCTGCCTTGGTGGTCTAATTATGTGGAGTCCCTATAGACCAGTGAAGCCCTTTGCTATGACTGACTTTCAGGATAGTTGCTGTTAATGGTCATTTTCATGTTTATTTGAAGTTGGCCTAGTAAAGTTTTTATGAATGAAGGCTGTGCTACAGTATGAGCCTGGAATCGCTTTGATTTTTGGTGAAGAATTACTTAATGATCATTGATATAGCTCTAGTGAGACAAAGTATTCTCTGTGGTCAGAGCAATTAGGATGCGGACAATTGCAAATAAATGCATGCACTAGAAGGAGACGCACACGGGTGCACACACAAACCTCGTCGCACTTGGTCTCAGCAGAAAGTTATGACTTCTGGCCATGTGTCGCCGTCCCTCTGCAGGACCCCACATCCTGACAGGAAGTTTGTCCTTCCTACACGCATGCACGCACACACACACACACACACACACACACACACACACACACATGCGATATGTGTGACAGCAAGACAGTGAAAGAGAGAAATACAGTAAAGCACTGCAGGCTACTCACGAGCAGCTGGAAAATGACAGTGATAAGGAAACGGAGATTAAAAGAAGGATGAATAGGTTTAATTACAGACCACAAAAGTGGGAAAATACTGCATGAGTAAAGATAATATCTTCTAAGATTTTTAAACCCATGTTAACCCAAGTTAATTTCAGCGAATCTGTACAAACCGCAGATACTGTTTTTTAAACTTCTTTTATATTTGCTGATCTGATTTGGGTTACAATTTGCAATAACACGCCAGGTTCAATTTAGCAGGGGAATCATACTTCTAAGATTGAGTAAAACAATTATTTTAGCCTCTGTATCACCTTTATTTTAAAAATTGACCAAACCTTATGTGAATTGGTATTATACTATTGTTCAGGATAACTAGTAGATTATTTTTAAATCCAGTAAAACAGCCACTGCTGGAATACCATAAAAAATCATGATTTGATGACTTTTTCCTTTGAAGTACTGGCAACAAGTGCCATCTCTAGTCTAGTTTCCTGTTTAGCACAGACACGCTAGTTCTTGTGACAACTATTGCAACAAAAAGCTTAAAGACCTTTTATCCTCTAAGATAAACTTCTTAAACTTCTCTATTGCCGCTATGCTCAGTAAATTATTTGTTGACAAGACTAGGAAAGGATCCCAGAGGCCTGTGCAGCAAGATGCCTGACCTTCTAGATGTCGTCAGCATCCCTTGCTGCCGCTTTACTTTCCATGATGGATGCTTTTTATGACTTTGTGTCGCAACCCCTGAGGCTCGAGCCTGACAGGCCCGGAAACACGAAGGGACGTGTGGACAAATGCACGCTCCAGAGGCTCTCTTTTTCCTCTGACAAAGTGTTATTGAATCGTTTGATATGTTCACAACATAGTGACAGTGGCTCAACATGAGAAGAACTGCTTGTTTGCTTTCCTGGAGCTCGTTTCATATTATACTTTTAGTCTGAGTCAGATTTTTTTTTAAAAATTTAAGGAGAATATAGTGTCAACCTTATTTATACAGTACAGCCATAAAGCACATATACGTGTGGTCCTCTTGCATTTATTATGCCCTAGGCATGGACAGGTTCAGTCACCCCTAACCTTTCACCAGCAACAACAGAGTAACATGTTCTATGACGGCAGGATGGACTTCCCAAAACATGGGAAAATGCCAAAAGTCCAAGTAGTCAAACTTTTTCTTCTTCTGTTATTTTTTCCACCCAACCAGCAAAACATCTACATGCAGGGATGCTTTTAATCTGCGGATGTGGGTGTTTTCAACCCTGACTGACCTTGGAAGTTGCTAAGCCTCAAGAACTCTTACGCACAAAGCTGCATGTCTATTGTTGGTGTGTTCTTCTTTCGTCTTTCTGGAGTTAAATGAAAATGCCTTTTGGGAGGCTGGTTGAGTTACGGTCTCTGTGTGTTCTGTATTCGACCTGTGTGGTACAATAACATAAAAGGCTTGTGGGATACTCGTGGGATGAGGATGTTTCACAATTCCTCAGTCTTCTTGTGAAACTGAGGCTTTCCAAATGACTTAACAAGAAAATCTGGTTTTAGATGTGGAGCTTTTAAGTATTAAGAGTGGGTTTAGCATTATGAGAATACAGCTTTTATATATAGCATATAGATAGTAAGAGTTTCTTTGATGCTCCTATGAAAGAGCCTTAGGGAAGGCATAAAGTGAAGCATATGTGGTTGCAAATTCACATGTGATGGCCCTTCATTGCTTTCATCTCACTTTCAATCTTACTTTTACTTCTGTTTTTGCTTCTCAGTATTAGTTCCTCCCTCTCTTCTGCTAGGGTGGGGTCACCACATGCACGGACTGTTTGTTTGGAGTTGCCATAGAAACTCATGCGAGCGTGCGCGCGCCTGTTTGTGTGCTCATGCTCAACTGCATGTGTGTTTGTGCTGGTGCGATGGGCCTGCGGTTCTGCTTCATGCATAATGACCTCATCCAGACGCAGACTCTGACATATCAAATCTGTCTGCTTCCTCGGATTGTGTAATGGATAGTCCCCCAGAAACGCACAAACAGAGCAGCTCCCTGGTCGACGCCCACTCGGTGTTTTGCCTCGTTGCTTGACCACGGACGAGTCCTGTGGCCCTCAGCGACAATGGCACAGCTCTCTTTGACAGCAGGAAGGATGTATAATTGCTTGATAATTCGATTTCATATGCTGCATCAGTACGTAATTAGATTTATTTGAATAGAGTTCTGCATCACATCTCTTTAGAAAAGGTGGAACAAAGTTCATGAACTTACAATGAACTCCTGAACTTCACTTATTCTCATATATTATTGTGTATGCTGAATATTAGTGTTTTATTTTTTTACTAAACTGTTTCTACTCCCACTTTATCACCTGGGGTCAAACTCCCGACATTCCACAGCTGTTAATCTCCGACGGTGTGAATATTTGGAACCCAGCCCGAGTGTTGATGTGCATTTATTATAGCTGGGAGTTAAGTCATTGGTAAGAAATCTTTTCCTTGTGGAAAAGAATGCTCCTCTCTGTGAGGGGAAAAGTTCTGCTTCATTTCACAAAGATTTCTGGAAGATGTATTTTCCCCTGAAGCATAAACGTACACACTTATTAAAGGCCTACTTACTGATCTGCCATGTGACTGTGGTCTTCCATGAAAATTCTGTGTACACTGTTCAAAAGAGCTCATTCAGTAGCACTGCTGGGGTGCATTCTCTATATGATGGATTTTTGCTTCTATGTTCAGTTAGTCCTCTTAGTTTTCATCAGTTTTTGACCGTTACCATTTTTGCATAACTGTTTTTAATAAAGCATGGAAAAATAAATCCGCTACAGTTGGATGCACATGATCACAAGTGAGATTCAAAATGTTCAGCTTTTCATATTGGAAAAAATAGCTTGAGTTCTTCTCACCCTACACCCTACATGCATCAACTCTGTCTGTGAAGCACAGAAATCCCCCAAAGTTTCCATTATGCTTGGTGGATAATTTCTATGTTTGTTTCCACATGTTTATTCAGGCAAAGTGTGTTTACTCACCTGGTACAGACAAGGGTTCAATTTAATTCAATTCAAGTCAATTTTATTTATATAGCACCAAATTACAACAATAGTTGTCTCAAGGCGCTTTATATTGTAACAGGAAGAAACCTCCGGCAGAACCAGGCTCAGGGAGGGGCAGTCATCTGCCGACCGGTTGGGGCTGAGGGGAGGGACACAGGACAAAAGACACACTGTGGAAGAGAGCCAGAGATCAATAATAACTCATGATTAAATGCAGAGTGGTGTATAAACACAGTGAAAAGAGGTGAGTGAATAAGAAACATTCAGTGCATCATGGGAACCCCCCAGCAGCCTAGGCCTATTGCAGTGTAACTAAGGGAGGGTTCAGGGTCACGTGATCCAACCCAAACTACACTCCCCTCTGCAGGAAGAGTGAGGCCAATCCCTTTATTTTTGCTGTAGACTGAAAACATTTGGGTTTGACATTAAAAGATGAATATGAGACAAAAGATAAATATTTTAGCTTTTATTTCCAGGTATTTACATCTGGATCTGATGCACAGTTCAGAGGATAACACCTTTTGTCTGAATCCACCCATTTTTCTTGAGAGCAAAAATATTGGAACGTGTGATTGACAGGTGTGTTTTGTTGCTCGGGTATGCCCTTTTACATTAATTATTCAAATAGTAAATAGTGCTGAATGTCTACGCTCAGTTTTGCATTTATAGTTAGAGGAGCCACTAACATGAAAACCAGGGAGCTGTCTGTGGGTGAAAAACAAGCAATTGTGAAGATGAGAGAAGATGGAAAATCAATCAGAGCCATTGCACAAACATTGGCCATAGTCAGTACAACTGTCTTACTGAACGTCCTAAAGAAGAAAGTCGTCACTGGTGTGTTAAGTAACAGATGTTGAACAGGTAGACCAAGGAAAACAACATTTGATGACAGAAGCATTCTAAGTGCTATAAAGAAAGACCCTAAAACAACTGGTCGTGACCTCAGCAACAACATCCAGTGGGCAGGAGTGAGGGGATCCGAATCTACTGTTTACAGAAGACTCTATGAACATAAGTACAGAGGCTTCACCAGAGGATGCAAACCACTAATTAACAAGAAAAACAGGTAGGCCAGGCTGGGATTTGCCAAGAAGTACAGAGATAAGCCTCAGAAATTCTGGGACAAAGTTTTATGGACCGATGAGACAAAGATTAAACTTTACTAAGGTGAGAGAAAGAAAGAATCTGCTAATTATCCCAAACATACGAGCTCATCTGTCAAACACAATGAAGGTAATGTGCTTTTCATGGAGTTTTTAGAACAACCTGATAATAATGAATAAATGCATGAACTAGTTTTTCAGCATCACTCTGAGACAGGATGTTTCTAATTTTATAGATATTGTGCAAATACAAAAAAAAGCAGTGTTATTTTCACAAGTACTATGTATTTGTTTAATATGTGCATTGAAGGACATATCCTGGTCAAAAGCGATTCCTCACAGTGTTACTAGAGGCCAAAATAATGTCAAGTATGTGGTTAGTATCTGGTTAGACAGCATGTTTATAATATTTGTAGGGCCGAGTACAATAATCTCAGTTTTATCCAAATTTAGAAGCAGGAAATTAGAGGTCATCCGGGCCTTTATGTCTTTAAGACATTCATGCAGTTTAACTAATTGGTGTGTCATTTGGCTTCATGGGCAGATAAAGCTGAGTATGATCTAGATGGCAAAGAAAATATATGCTATATATATATGCCCCATCCCATGCAGTGCCTTCTAATAATACTGCCAGGGGGAAGCATGTATAATGTAAATAAAATTGGTCCTAGCACAGAACTCTGTGGAACTCCATAATTAACCTTACTGTGTGAAGAAGACTCCCCATTTACATGAACAAATTGGAGTCTATTAGATAAATAGGATTCAAACCACTGCAGTGCAGCATGTTTAATACCTACAGCATGCTGTCATCTGTGTAATAAAATATTATGGTCACCAGTATCGAATGCTGCCCTGAGGTCGAGCCAGACAAGCACAGAGATGAGTCCACTGTCAGAGGCCATAAGAAGATCGTTTGTAACCTTCACTAATGCTGTTTCTGTACTGTGATGAATTCTGAAACCTGACTGAAACTCTTTAAATAAACCGTTCCTCTGCAGATGATCAGTTAGCTGTTTTACAACTACTCTTTCAAGAATTTTTTAAATAAAAGGAAGGTTGGCGATTTTCCTATAATTAGCTAAGACACCTGGGTCAGTGATAGCTTTTTAAGTAGTGGTTTAATTACTTCCACCTTAAAGGTCTGTGGTATAAAGCCCATTAATAGAGAGAGGTTAGTGTGGAGTGATTGGCTTAAAAAAAAAATTGCTCACTTTTATGGCATGACCGCCATGATTCCTTAAAGCTGTGGTTTTCTGATTTCCATTGTCTGCTAAGGGACATCAGTGACAAATTCCCTTTTATTTTAAAGGACATCCCTTGTATTGATTTATTTTGTCATGCTGATGTCAGTGACTGCTGCCAGTGTTACTGTGATATTGACACAGTCCCGCTCAGTGTTTCCTCTGAGACTGCCTCTTCAAAAAATAGCTTAATTGTCTGACTGAAATTCAGGACATGAGTATATTCTTGTCTTCTGCAAGGAAATCTACGTAAGCTACTGTAGCATAGAAGAAAATCCCTCACGATGCTGTAAATATTACAGGAAAAATAAAAGAGACAAGTTTTTTTTTTTTTCTCATCCAAGTTTTGTTTTTATTGCAGTTTTCCAGTTTCCATTTTGAAAACTCTTTATTGAAAGGATCAGTTTTTCCATGATATTACAAGATTATACTACAGCTATTTTCATGCTTTTAGACCTTATCCCGCAGGAATTTATTTAAGAACTCAAATGTTCAGTGTAGTCATACCAAATATTAAAGACACTTTAACCTGCCAGTTCTGTAGGACAAGGTCTGTGTTATGGCAGGTTATTGCAATGTGAGGGCAGCATGACGGTGCAATAGTTAGTGATGTTGCCTCACAGCAAGAAGCAAGAAGGTCCTCTGTTTGAAGACTGGGGGCTTTCTGTGTGTGTTCTCCTCGTGTCTGTGTGGGTTTTCTCTGGGTACTCTGTTTTCTTCCTACAGTCCGAATACATGTATGGATATAGGTTAACTGATTATCCGAAATGGTTGTCTGTCTCTGTGTGTTAACACCTGCGACAGGTTGGCGACCTGTCCAGGGCGTAACCTGCTAGGATAGGCTTCAGCCCTCCCGTGACTCTGAATTGGATAAGCAGAAGAAAATGGATGGATAGAGAATTTGAATTCATACTGAGCAAGTGAGCATCTTATTTTGCCTTCTACCAATGTGTGGCACACATACTACCTCAATGAACCAGAGTATTTCTAGTAGTAAGGACTTGTCTTTTCTCACAGCAGGAAATAGAAAACTTCAGACAGTATGTAAACCTGATTTTTCCAATCCTGTCTGGAGTTTGTATGTGCAGACAGCTTTGTGAACAGTAGAGCTAAGTCAATTAACAGTTTTGCTCTGTTTTCTTTTAGAATTGTTCTTAACCTTGGCTTCCCTCAACAATTACAAAAACCAATGCAACATTCACACAAATGTAGTAGTTGGCACTAGGCATAAGCCAAGTGCAAGGTTGCAAAGTGGAAAGCTTGCTTTTAGCTTATACTGTATATAAGATTTATCAACTGTGTTCGGTAAGTTGGAAAAATAAAAAGAGGCCCACATTGGAAGTGTTATTTTCACAAAGTTAACTTTAGTTTTCTGTAAAACTAAAAGGCAGCTGCACCCTTGAGCAAAACATTTAGGTGAAATGTGAATGGTGCTCATAAGTGGTCATAGTCCGCTGATGGAGCTGAAGCTTTGTGTACAGAGACTCAGTGAATACTGTGATTTGAATCCTAAGCAGGGGCCATTAAAAAAAAATAAAATAAAATTTTTTTCTAAAGTGAATTTTGTTTTCTAAGCGAATCAGGAGGTAGAATCAGAACGACAATCCAAATGGTTTTGCCAGTCTCCTTAAGTCAGGCATTGATGCCAGCAAAAGCTTTGAGAAAATGTCAAGTAATTCACACCAAAACTAATGCAGTACACAGCTTGTGTTGTGTAGCCATGGAGCAGCTTAGGCCACTGCTGCTTAGTCTCTACCCAACGATAAAGCCAGTGTCTGGTGGTGAGGACATACGGTTGCAGTTAGCAGCTGAGACGCCCGGCCTTGGATTGTTATTGTTTGTGTGGGTGAAGCAACAGGGGCCTGTTAAAGAGTGTCTATAGCTCTCTCATTACCAGCTATAATTACAGGGTGATTAGCAGCCAGCTGTGCGTGCGTGTGTGTGTGTGTGTGTGTGTTGGTCTTGCGTTATGGATGACCTTAATTTGGCATGTGATCTGTTTTTCAGAGGAACTGTACAACACCATCCAGATTGTATCATTAACTAAATGAACGCCAAACTTTTCTTCTACACATGAACCAGTAAAAGTTTGGCACTGGTTGCGACACAGCTGCGATGATGTTCATCGACTGCACTACGCATCACGCATCTCATATAATGACTTGTTTTGTAAACAGAAGTCATTATGGCTGAAAGATAATAATGGCACATGGGTGGCAAATGTCTTGAAAGAAGCAGTGGAAATGTGTTTGGAAATCGTAACTTTAGGCAGAAAATTTAATAAACAAAAAAAATGTTAAATTTTATTTGCTGAGTGAAAATCTTTAATCACACTGTCACAAGACTGCTAAATGGTATTGACTGCTAATTGTTATGATGTCACATAGTGCTTGAGGACATGCCTACACATAGCGACATACACTGTATTGCCAAGTTTTTGCTCGCCTGCCTTTACATGCATATGAACTTGAGTGACATCACATTCTTAAGCCACAGGATTTAATATGATTTTGGCTCGGCCAAGCCCAACTCCTGAAAAACAACCCCACACCATAATCCCCCCCCCCCCCCCCCCCCCCCCCACCGAACTTTACACTTGGCACACAGTAGTCAGACAAGTACTGTTCTCCTGGCAACTGTCAAACCCAGAAAAGTCCATCAGATTGCCAGAGGGACAAGTGTGATTCATCACTCCAGAGAACTTGTCTCCACTGCTTTAGCGTCCAATGGCGGCATGTTTTACACCACTGCATCCGACGCTTTGCATTGCGCTTGGATGCAGCTGCTCGGCCTTGGAAACCCATTCCATGAACCTCTCTGTGCACTTCTCGTGAGCGAATCTGAAGGTCACATGAAGTTTGGAGGTCTGTAGCGATTGACTCTGCAGAAAGTTGGTGACCTCTGCGCACTATGCGCCTTAACATCTACTGACCCGGCTCTGTGATTTTATGTGGCCTACCACTTTGTTGCTGTCGTTTGTAATCACTTCCACTTTATAATACCACTAACAGTTGATTGTGAAATATTTAGCAACAAGGAAATTTCATGACTGGATTTGTGGGCTTCCTGTCACGGTACCACGCTGGAATTGACTGAGCTCCTGAGAGCGACCCATTCTTTCCAAATGTTTGTAGAAGCAACTTACCTGCATACCTAGGTGCTTGAGTTTTTATACTCAAGAATACTTTTGGCAATATAGTGTTAATATATTTTAACTGGCAATCCTCTTTTTGTTGGACCATGTGTAACATTAAGTTGGGCCTATTTGTTTGCAGTGTTGGGATCATGAGGGAGAAAATAAAGATAACTTTAGTGGAAATAATGTGATTTTTTTTTTTTTTTTTTCCTCCCCATTTTTAATATCATGAAATAAATGCATTAACTGATTAAGAGCCTGCTGAACTTAAGTACACTATTTGAACAAAAATATTGGGTCACGCCTCTTAATTTTTGAATTCTGGTGTTTTTAGTCTCGTGGCCACAGGTGTATAAAATCAAGCACCTAGTCATGCAGTCTGCCTGTACACACATTTGTGAAAAAGTGGGTTGTTCTAAAGAGCTCACTGAATTTGAACACGGTACTGTAACTGGATGCAACTGTTGCATCAACTCAGTTTGTAAAATTTCTTCCTTCATAGCTATTCCGTGATCATCTGTAAGTGGTATTATTGCAAATTGGAGGGGTTTAGGAACCACAGCAACTCAGCCATGAAGTCGCAGACCACGTAAAGTTACAGAGCGGGGTCACTGAGTGCTGAGGCGAGTCGTGCGTAAAAGTTGTAAATGCTCTGACTCAATAACTGTGTTCCAAGCCTCCTCTGGCATTGACAGGGGAGCATATAAATTGTGTGCTGGGAGCTTCTTGGCATGGGTTTCCATGGCATGTAGCCCCTGTAGGTGCTATGTGTACGTGGCTCAGTACTTTTGTCCATGTAGTGTATGTGAAAGCCCATATTTGTGAAAAGAGGAAGTCATATTATTGGTAACATTTTTTTTTTTTCTCGTGTAGTGTGGACTCAAGGCGTGTATGGCATTTTGTCAACAAGGAGTGGAACAAGTTCATTTGTGTGGATTTGAGGTCATCTGATATTCTGTGACTGTTAAGAGCAACGACACCACACAGGTATGATATTCTCTGTGCCTCCGCACTTGTGATTTAAAAACTACATGTAAAGACATTACAGTGCACTAGATCATCAGCTGGAAACTCAACAAATGTTTAGGTTACCAATAAACCTAAACATTATGAATTCCTAATAAATTCAAACTCCAAAATATTTGAAGTCTTCCTTATTGTTTAGGTTTCAATGCAGAAACCCCAGAAATGCTGAGGCATTGAAAGCACTGTTTACTGATAGTAAGGTTCACTAAAGTATCTACACAATCTCTCTACACTGACAGTGAAACAAGAATTACTTTAAAATCAAACATAAGCTGTACTCAAAAATAAGAACAAACATTATTAGTTAATTGAAGAAATAGCCTAAATGTTCACAGTAGCTAAAGTGGCAATGGACTTGGGTTTTTCCTTTGACTTATTATTCTATGGTCAAGTCATTGTGCAAGTTATTTCATAATGATGATGCAATCTTTTTTTTCAGTTAAGGTCATAAATATTTTGCAGATGACGCTGATAGTTCATTTTGAATTCTAGGTGAGCATCTGTGAGCAGAGACATTATCGTATCTGTGTTTGAAACTTCCTCCAGACAAACACTGTAGCTCCTAAACACTCGAGTGTTTCTGCCATCGACCTGAAATAGCACATTTGACCAAGATCATGCCTGGGTGGTGACTTCCCATTGTTGCCCCTAGGCCACATTTTATCTCTGTCAATGGAGGAAACAAACTTCTTAAAATACACACACACATGCACACTGCTTCTTTGCTCACTCCCTGTGCCTCCACAGAAGTTTATTATCTCTACCTGAACTTTGAGGCAGAGGCAGGCTTCCCTGTTCACGCTTGAGTAGATTCATGCGTTGGTCTCTGCTTTTTTTTTAAATTTTCCTTTCTCTGCGCTAAATAACACAGCTGTTCAGACAGCGACAGCTTTGTTACCAGCGAGCACTCCATGAAGTGAATCTGAATGTGTCTCTCTGCGTTAAACATTAGCTGAGCTCTAAATGCCCATTTAGCCCTCAAATATGGAGTACTGGCTACTTAGTATGACTCCCATACAAGTGTAAAACTAGACAGGCTTTTTAGAGCTGCATAAATATGAGAACTTTACAGGTTTGTTTGTGTTTGACATGTACACCAGATGACATCGTTTTTTTTGTTTGTTTGTTTGTTTGTTTGTTTTTTGGTTTAGTTTTTTTCCTCGGCCTGCAGGGTGATCAAGATTAAAGTGTACTTCCTGGCAACTCTCACTACCAAAAGGCTGTGATTTGGGTTGTTTTTCTGAACATCACCCACTGCTTGTACTCGGTTGTGGTTATTTATACCCCCCCCCCCCCCCCCCCCCCCCCCCCTGTTATCTGCTCTTACTCTGGATAAGAAGCTGAATGTTTGCAATACTGTATAAAGGACTGTAAATTACTACATTTAATTTAAAATTGATGACTGTAATAATAACATTGTCACATTAGGCTCACTCTTAGTGAAGAGGAGAGGATGACCTGAATCTACAGTTTGCCTCATCCTGATTTGTGGGCTTGTTTGTCAAACTCTTTCTTTTCAAGATGTATAGCTGATGTTTCATATGAGCTGACAAGCAGTAACCATGCAGTAGTTGGATGTTGTCCTGTGGCTTTTTACTTCCCTTGTGGGATAAACTTGACCTCCCTGACATGTGGGCAAATAGCATTTGAAGTTAAATTCAGTGGGGTTTCCTCACAACCATTAACTCTGCTGGTTTTATTATCTTAAGAAATTCCACATCCATCAGTTTCCCATTGAGGAGTCTCCACATCAGGCCATTTCTTTTCTTTTTTTTTTTTTTTTTTCGTTCCCGGACATGAGTTCAAATGTTTGTACATTCCCAATAGTTAACATCAGTGAAAGTGCCCCTCTGCTGCTCTCCTGTTACTGCTCGGCGTTTGGTGGGAAATGCTGACAGACCGCTGATAGCAGGCCTTTGGCTGTAAATGGATACCAGCATGCGGACGGTCAGGCCCTCGCCTCTGTTGTTTTCTGTTTTTGTCCACAGCTTATCACAGGGTTCAAGGAGTGGATAACTTCAACAATAATGTGGGATTACTTGAGTACTGTAGTGTGCAAAGGACTCATTAATCTTTAAACTTAATAACAGTTGTGTAGGGAGTGTGTTAGAGCATTAATCAGGCATTTTGATGTATGGGATTAGTAGAGCCTTGTTTGTCATGTGTCAAATGACTCAACCTAAGGAAATAACAGTAATTTTGGTTTCCACACAGCCATAATTAGCTGTTGTTCAGAGACAAGACTGCTCTCATCAGCCAGTGAGCTATATGTAGGTGCTTGGGCACAGTCTTGAGACTCTCCCACCCGGTTGGGTTCCCTTTCGCATTAGTGCTCTTTTGCACTCACTGTGATGGCAAAACAAAAGCTGCTTTCACACATGCACTGCAGCCCTGAACTTTATTACCCAGTGGAACTTTATGTGAGAACACAAATGTCCAAACAGCACAAAACAGTCTCCAAATGAACCTATGTGCTCTGCTCAGTGCAGTTTTGCAACAGGAGTATTACTAGACTTGTTGCATAAATCTGAACTGTATGGACACACATTACTAGATAGGCAGGCACGTGATTGCAACCCCTGGCAGCTAAATAACCAAGAAAGAAGTTAAGCATCAGCAGACTTCCCTGGACCTTTTCAGGCTTTTAGCAGATTTTGTTGAAAGTGAGGCTGTCTCCATGCAGGATCAGAGGGAATATGAGGACAAGGATCGCAGAGATGGTAGGGTATGAGCATGTTGACGGGCGACACTAATGGAAATGTGGAAATCCCTTATATGTTTATTACTAGCACTGTGTCCAATTTTGCCACAATTATTTTTGTTATCTGCATTCTGTCCACATAACAGAAAGCTGATGAGATTGTTGAAGCCAGCAGTCACATCTTTGTAAAGTTTGTTAGTTGTTTTGTGGTTCATCTTGGGTAGTTATATATTGTTGTGTTAGAACCCTGCCAGATATTTGCAGATAGTGTGCAAATATTATAGTTCAGATATTATATTCCATAGTGGTTGTTTGAAACTGTCCAAAAAGCGTCAACGGCTGAGTCACTTGTAACCCTCTAGTAAACTGCAGATGTCTCAAAATATCTCACAGTCTGTGGTACACTGCTATCGTCCTACAGTTAACTGTTTGGGGTCAGTGTGGAAGTGGCTTTATTCAGCATTATACACAGAACACTTTTTTTTTTTTTTCCCTCTTCTCACCCCGAGTCAGCTGTATGCGTGTCTGTGTGTGTGGAGTCTGAAAAAGTGCTGAGTGATGCACCAATGCCGAGAAGGAGGCATTGAGAGTGATCCCTTCTGTGCCCGTCTGCACTTGGCACATTTACCGCACTGCAGAAGAGAATGCCGTCTAGACACAGATCTTGGCAATATGAATAAACCTAATATTGTACAAACTGCAGCAATCAGTACAGAGTAACTACACACAGAAAAAGTGCAAGGAAAAAGATTGGCGTGAGCTCCTTGATAAGGAAAGAAAAGGCCATTTTAATTAAGCTTCAGTTGTTTTGTTTTGTTTTTTTTCTAGATGTGATGTGAAAAAAATGAGCAGTGTTGCAACACAAAAATTGATTGTTTATGAATCATGCATTTAACAGAGTATAACACAGATCATAAATGTTTAATATAGTTGCCTTAAAGGCTTTACAATGTACAGCGCTGCACGAGGAGGGGCATGACTGGTCCTAAGATTTTAAATTGCTGCACTATTGATTGTTTGCAGATTTTTGTGCTGCATTATTCCTGTCTTAGGTTGGTGAAACAAAATTGTGAGTTCTCCACTTCCACTATACACTATAAATCCCTGGGTGTTTATTACACTTTCTTTTGGATGAGCTGTGAAGCATTACTATTAGTCAAAAATAAAAAGTCCCCTCCAGCTGCTTCATACCAATAAAGGTCTTTTCTGTAAGCATTCTTCATAATGTTATTTCATAGGTGAGCAGTGCAACTATTCCCCAGAATACATTATTGTTCTTCTTTCAGTAGAGGATGTAGTTTGTTGGAAAAGACAGTTGGTCATGTGATGTCTGCAAGATGATGGCTGCTTGTTTGTTGGTGCAGGCCAGCTGCAACCTCCTGAGCAAATGCTCTACTGATTTCTTCCACATGCATCTGATGCCATTTAAGGGAATCTGCCTATTATTACATGGCAAACAGCACCCAGACTGTCTAAGGAATACCTATCAGAGGGGAGGGCAATTAATTTTCCCCAAGGCACCACTTGAGAAACTGAGAGTATTGTGGATGGCCAATAAGCTGAACTCAATACTGATCAATATTAATTTTATCTTTTTCTAAACCTCTTCTGGTAAGAATAGGCATAGTAAAATGTCAACATTTTAACACTATTTAATCAATATTTCCCAAAACAACTGTGAACAAAATGTGCATGTTTTTGCAAAATTTCTGACATTTAACTTTTATAAAAAAGTACTTTGGCTATTTTTGCTATGTTTAATTACTTTGATGTGCATTAAAGTTGGGTTCAGTGTCTGAGGTCAAAATCCAAATGACAGGTGATCATCATTTAGAAGGGATCTGTATCTGCACACACAGGCCTTTCCAAGCACACAGCTACCTCCGTGAATTAATCACTCAATGTCCCTTTCATTGAGCACATCCAGAGACAAGGAGAAGGGCAGTATTGTCCGCTTTGCTTTTCAACGGAAGCTCCATATTTCCAACAATGTCTTTGATCCATCTTGTTACCGCTGACATGGAAAGAAGCTCATTTTTTTCTCTGGGCTTATTAGTGCAGCAGAGTCCACCAAACACTCTAGGGGGCTGGAGCTTGTCACAGGGTGAGAGGCAGGTACACTCTGGAAGTGTCGCCAAGCTCCTGCAGCATTCAACATCAATCTTTCTTTTTTTTTTTTAAATCTGAGCTTCCGGGGCTAGCAAGCTTACAACTCTCATAAACGTTGGTTCCAACACATTTACAGTAAGGCCGCATTCGCTTTCACACACATACCTATGTAAATAAAAAAACAAGTTGCCTTCAAAATAGATAGCAACAAAGTTCTGTTGTGATTTCGCACAAAATCAAAAAAGACTGATGGGGTGTTTATTATGGCTGAAATGGGACAAAGTGCACGATACTTATTTACATCTGAATCCTACTTTTCCATTGATCTCATGCGGGCTGGTCAGGAACAACCAAAGGGCTGGATCTGGCCCGCGCCCAGGTCTGACCTGTGAGAATGTGAGTGTATACACAAGGAGCTTTTACTGACATGCCAGTGACATCACAGTGTCATTAGGATTATGGTGCATACAATAACAAACACAAGAATTTTTTTTTTTAGCCTCTTTTAAAAATAATCTTGACAATTTTATCTCCTTGTATTGCCATAAAAATAATTATATAGAGCCTTTCAAATCCTGAAAACCTTATGATGTTACACTAAGGAATAACACAGTATTGCACCTGCCATCTTTGCTTTAAACTAAACAGTAATTTGTTCAGATGCTTGCAGTGTGTTATAGTCTTACTCCTTTACCATTTTTATTAACTTCTACACATTTGGCACATTAAAATTCTTGTCTGTGTTCTTTAGCGAACACATTTACATGTTGTACAAACCAAACAAGTACCACACTTTCATCACTTTGTGCTGTGGTAGGCAAAAATTATGCCCTAAATAGAAGCTGGTTTAAACTAATGAGAGAGGAAATTCAGACTCACATGTCACAAAATAATGCGGGGCTTTGATGAAGTTCTCTTGTGGCTGGTTTTCAGCTTCACTATGTGTTATCAAGTGGGTTTGGCTTGGCGCCTGTTGCAGCAGTGTTATTACCATTACTCAGGCAGGAGCCTAAACAAAAACTCTGTATCATCTAAGCCGTCAGGATAACAACCAATGTGTATTGTAGCTCTTTGTTACTCTACCCTAGGGTTTTCAGATGGAAACCTCAAGATATTTTGCATTATGTGAAAGTTATGATAGTAACACACATTTACAAGATGCTGTTGGTACTTCATGTGCCAGAAATGTACCTTGAATATGAGCCAGGAAAGTGAGGACTTAAGTGGGATTTATGATTGAGCAGGGAGGGTGAGTTTGCAGTCCACTGGCAGTCCAGGTCTACCTGTAGAGAGCTAAATGGTAAATGGACTGTTTCATACACAGCGCTTTTCTACTCTACATGATCACTCAAAGCACTTTATACAGCATATCTCATTCACCCATTCATTCATACAAGCACTTTCTACATCTAAGTGCTTTCTATCTAACATTCATACACACAGTCACACGTTTGTGGATGCATTAGGACACTTTGGCATGCAGACTGGAGTGGCCAGGGATCGAGCCACCAACCTTAGTAGATGATCTGATCTACCTCCTGAGCCACAGCCCTCTGTTGTTGGTGGAGACAGTGTACAAAGTATGTGGTAAAACTGGTATGTGGGCCACTTTTGCTTGTGCTGTTGTTTATCTGTCAGCCAGCTGTGGAGAAGAGCATAGTTATAACATACAAAGAGCTGAAGTGAAACCAAATGTTAAAAACAACTAAAAGTGTCCACTTCAGACACCGTCTCTGCTTTTCATACTGTTTTTTTTTTTGATCTTTGAATTTTTTTTTTCTTTTTTCGCATTTCTCCTTTTCCCTGTGAATTTCCCTATTCCAGCCCACTTGTCAACCAGTCAGTATTTTAGCAGACATATAGGTCAACCGCGTCCAGCGACACACAGTTGGGATTTTGGAGGACTGCACGGGACCGCGTCTGCAGTGGGTGAAAACCCCTCTCCACTTGCTATCCGAACAGAAACGTGTACACAGACAGACACGTTTGCTCGACCATAAATCACACTCTATGGTCTGCCCCTCCCTGAGCCTGGTTCTGCCGAAGGTTTCTTCCTGTTTAAAGAGACTTTTTCCTTCCCACTGTTGCCAAGTGCTTGCTCATAGGGGGTCATTTGCACTGTTGTGATATATAATTATTGTAGGGTGTTTCCCTTACAATATAAAGGCGACTGTTTGTTGTGATTTGGCGCTATATAAATAAAATAAAATTGAATTGAATTATATTTAAAGGTTTATCAGGAATAAAGATAAAGTTGTGATGCTTTACAAAATAATGTTGTCAGCAGTTTATATTAATTGGCTAACAACATGCAAAGTGCAGCAACTTGTAGATTGAGATTGTCTAAATATTCTGTATCCCAGAATGATTCCATGATGTTGAGCTCTGTGGGGGCCGTGCCATCTGTTGCAGGACGTCTTGTTCTTATCTTGAGGATATGTTACTATGACCCTGACTATATGTTTTGGATCACTATAGTACCGCTGAACGACACCTTCCTGAAGGAGCACATAAAGTGGCCAGAACTTTTGCACAGTTTCTGTATATTTCAGACATTTTAAACGTTTAGCTTTAAATGCATGATTTTAATTATACATACCTGATGTTCACTCTCCTAGCTTATAGGCATCATCACTGTGCACGATCTTTCATTGTTAAATCCAGAGTAATATGAAAATGTGTAGTGTGTGTGTGAGAGATCCATATGCAAATTTGCACTTGATATGAGGCATTAACCATTTAAACACAAA
Organism: Archocentrus centrarchus; assembly: GCF_007364275.1. NCBI lineage: Eukaryota > Metazoa > Chordata > Actinopteri > Cichliformes > Cichlidae > Archocentrus > Archocentrus centrarchus. Next base: position 29,265,013 of record NC_044346.1, on the reverse strand, counting down.
CAGTGGAATTAATGACCTGGCTGACAGGTTGTTGGCATCTTGGTGGCTGCCTGGATTGTTTGTTTGCCTTCTGCATGGATGACTAGGATTGGACCACATTCAGCTATTGCAAGAGGAAATATGTGCCATGTGTTTCTCTGGTGGTTTAGTCATCTGTGGCTCAGCTTATTCCCCACTGGGGGGGCTTCAGTTTGCAGACTGTTTTTGCAGTTGTACAGCTTTAGTTTATTTCCTGCTTTGATGGCTCAACAGGTACAGAGGCACGAGATACTCCTTAAACTAGAGCCAATGCCAACATTCTCACTGTATATCCTGTTAATGTGTTGTGAAAGGCAAGATTTGTCTGTTTTCTTTACCATTTAAAACACATCTTTTTCCCATTTTGCTAATCACTTTTCATTCACATGCTTAGCAGTTGTTTTAAGGACAGATTGAAACGTTGCCCTATAAATACAGAATTTTCTATTTTGTGGAAAGAAAACATGCTTCGAGTGTTTTTAGTCAGTTTAAGGAATGTAGAAAAACTAGGTGTATGTCACAATAGCTGCAGAAAATACAATGAACAGAAACAAGTATGATAAAAATGTACAGGGGGAAATGAGTATGGTCTTAAACAAGTCACTGATTTGTAGAGAGTTGTCATGTGACAGCTTGGATCATTATGGCATTAAATCTTACTTTTATCAACGTCCTTTTGTAAGGCAATTGGTATTTCATTTAATCATATCAGCAGATAACATTGACTCAGTGGGGCAGAAGCGCCAGTAAAAGGCGAGCAGTTTCTGCTGCAGCAGGTTGTGTGGCTGTAGTTATACTGCTGCCAACCAAACTAATAAAGACTGACCTTTAGTACAGTCGCCCAGAGAGGGGGGCAGGATAGCTGTGGGTGTGAATGAGAGACATAAAAAGAAAGAGAGAGAGAGAGGATAGTGGAATGTGAGGGATGTGAATGGATCAAAGAAAAAAGAGAAGAAAAAAAAAAGGCTAGACTAGACAGAGAGAGAGAGAGAGAGAAGGCAATGGAGGAGGGGAGGTGTGATTAGTGTGTGAGCCTGAGCTCTGATTGGTCTAAAAGCCTGTATGTGTGCCTTTGCCTGATTCTGTGTGTGTGTGTGTGTGTGTGTGTGTGTGTGTGTGTGTACTTCTAGCCAGTGGGCGGGGGATTAAGCTTGCATCACGTGGTCCCTTTAGCTTCTTTTCCACACAAACACACACCTTCATTCGCTGAGGGCACACACACACACACACAGAGATCCTCTCACATACACACTCACAGCTGTTGATACTTTTCTCTCTGATGAACACTGGGGCAGCCGAGTAGAGGAGACTGCAAGGATCCGGGAGAATCAGCTGTCTGCTGGCAGATTGATCGAGGAGCATCTGTATGGAAAATCTGCACGGACGAGTGGACAGACTGGTTTTCTGAACGCCGCTCGGCTCGCACTTTCTGTTATTCATATCCCGCTCTTTCTCTCGTCTCTCCCGGCTTCTCTCTGGGACTCACTGGTGGAATTTGTGCACAGACACCAAGCAGCAGTGAAAAACAGAGACATGTGTTTTGCCTCAGCTGCCTACTACTACTGCCTCTTCGCTCCCATTCACTGACCGAATAGGAAATAAACACAAGGTTGGTTGTGTTTGCATTATGTTTTTGTGTTGGCTGCTTGTGTCAGTGCACCTGGTGGCCCATTTGAAATGTAGTTCCTCTGGCTTAACGGCATATATGTTTGTTTGTGTCCTTGTGAGATTCATTCATTTCCAAAAGGAAGCTAAATCGTAATCTGTTTTTGTTCCCGCCAGCAGCGTGCGCATGACTCCAAAGATTACTATCCCAATAACTGATTTGCAATTTTTGGGGAATTCCGTGTCAGTATGGCTGCCAGGGCACACACACGGACACACACACACACACACACACACACACCTCTGCACTGTAAACACGCCTCGCAGCAATAGTGCACTGAGTGTGTGCACCAGAGAAGATTAGCTCTTGAATGTGTACTGCAGTGGAGGCTTTCTGTGAAGGAATACGCAACCGAGTATTTTAGAGTCTCTGTAGATACAAGAAAAATATAATTGTCAACATGTATTTGCAAGTTAGAACGCACCCACATTAACTTTTGGAATAAGAAACAAGAAGCCTAAACAGACAGTCAGGCATTGCCTTGTGTCAGGGGTAACACTTGCTGCTGGCACAGTCATGGGTTTGAGAGGAGCTTTCCTCATCTCATAGCAAAGCCGCTGGAGGATCATGTAAGCTGCTGAGCTTTTGGCTCAAACATTGTCCTTCAATTTCACTGCTGGAGCTCTCGTGCAGGCGTGTTTGGACAGGGAGCACACCTACTCGCCTGCCTCTGTGTGTTTGGGTGTGTGCATTAACAAAGTTTACACTATGGGTCACTGTGTGCGTTCTGCCTTTTGCAGCACGTGTAGGTATAATTCACGGCGCACAGATTCTTTCCTGGTATTGTTGCTATTAGGGTTGTAACACAACCCAAAAGGCGGTTTGTCTATTTTTAGGGGCAGCAGAGATGCAGGCAGGCTTGCTTTGAAGCCCGCCCGCCCCAGTGTGATAAAGACAAGAGCTGTGTGCATGTGTGTGAGTGGAGCGGCTGAGCAGTGTCAGAGTGTCAGTGGGTAACCATTTTAGGGAGTTTATGTGAGTATTTGTTTACTTCTGTTTTTTTTTTGTTTTGTTTTGTTTTGTTTGCACTGTTCTAGTAAGTTTGCATATTGTAGGTATGTTTACACAATTCTTATAGATTAACAGGTGAAGGGAGAGAAAACCTCAGAGGGAGATGGATTGAAGTGGAACAGAGCAGAGTTACAGGACCAGACAGAGATACAGCAGCAGATGCATGGGTCTGTGTAGGTTTCTAGATTATCTGGCTGTCATCAGATGAAGATCTTGTCTGAGGCACTTGCTCTCCATCTCCAGATGTCAGTATTGGTGTATTATGGATGAGTCCTCTGTCTTAGAGATATCTACAGCAAGGTCCATTAATAGAGGTAGAGGTAGTTTATTAGCTTTGTTTAAACTCCTTTGTTTCTGTTTTCTTAAAGTTGTTCGTTTATGCCTGACCAGTATATTGCATTAAAAAAAAACAAAAAACTTATCTTTTGAGTATTTCATCATTACTGCAAGAAATGCTTATTTGTACCTAATAGTTAAGGCCAAGCTCAATTGAACATAAACACCCTTTACTCATACTCATACAGTTATTATCCAAGTATCCAAAATCACATTGTGTATCCTTTGGTTTATAGCAGTGGCTGGCTTTATGGCACTGTTTCAGTGATTGTTTATAGATGGGAACTTTTTTTCATGGACAGCGTGCCCTCAGATGAAGACAGTTTGTCTGCTGGAGATGCTAAATGTGCAGATAGAGATGGAGAGGGAGGGTCACTAAAGGTCTCAAGGTGAGAGGTTGCCTGGGGCTGCAGTCACAGTCTAGTGCACATCAGTAAACACAGCCCATCTCATTTATCAGCCAGAAATTTGTGAAGCTCAAGTCAGTCGCAAGACAGTGCAGTTGTGTAGTACCACACTTAGATGGGCGTTGTCTTTTGTAATTTCCCCTGTTTCACTGAACAAAGCTTGGTGTAAACTGGCATCTTCAGCCATGGAGCATGAAATTTAGATTGTAAATGTTACTGGTATAATGTGAGGATCAGTCCTCATTCTTACTCAGATTAATTGTGCACTCTCTGAAACACACACACACACACTCTCCAAAACGGTCGATCTCTCTGGATGTGAACAGACTGAGATGATTCGAGATGAGGACAATGATCTATTGACAGAGACTGGGGGAGGTGGGGGTGGGGCGGTGGAAGTTCATGCTGGGGACTGCTGAAGTTGTGACAGAGCAGGGATGAGTTGATGTATTCATGCATGTGAGTGTGAGCTGGGGGGTGGGTAGTCGTTTTATTTTGGTGAAACTACAGCTGTTGCATTCAGCCGTGTGGGATTCTAGTCAGCAAATTTCAGGCATGAGCTTCTACTGTCAATCACACCTACCTTAAATCAATTTACTGTTTACTCTTCAGTCTGCTTCAGTTATGTTTTTAGCACTGGGCATTGCTCAAATAACTCCAGCAGAAGAGCAAGTAGGAGAAGTTGAGGATATAAAGCACAAAATAGGACAGTACAGCAAATACATCTGTAAGTCTTTATATTAGAATCCTGCTCTCAAAACCTTTTGTCTTGGGCCTCGGTTTATCCTACTCTGTCCTGTGTACAACTGTTCAGTAAGCAAAACAGTACAGGCAGGAGAATGAATTCGGTATCATGTTACATAACTCTGTGCTGCCCAGCTGCCTTCAGTTAAAGAGGATTTAATTTTTTGGGAGGCTTTTATTTGTTTTCATAGTATAAATCACAGCTGCGGCAGGGGGATCAGGTAGAGAGTGAGTGGTTTCCTGTGTTCCCAGTGGATTCTTAGAGGTAAAGACACATAGGAAATACTGGTTGCTTAAATGGGTATTTGGGTAAACTCACGAATTAAGCATGTTTTATTTCAGCCTAGAGGGTTAAGGTTCTTCCTCCTGAAGATAGAGGGGAAAAGACAGATCTGCAGAGAGGGTTTTCAGCAGTTCAGAATAACCAGTGGAGAAAATTTAGGCATGACAAGCTAGTCCACCAAAAAAACAAGAAAAAAAACTGGGCACCCCCACTAACATGGTGTTATGCAAGACGTTTAATATAGTGACTCCTTGTAGAAGCAGCACGGGGGCCTTTAATGTGGTAAACCCAAAGTTAAAGCAACCTGTTGAGATATTTCACTTGTAAACCATAATTAAAGGGTTTCAGTCACACGGTGAGCAATAGGTAAGGAAACTGTTGTTTAATTTGCCATCCATGTGTGAGGATTTCTTTTAACTTTGTTTTGTGTGAGTGTGACTCCTCTATACATTGAGCTGTGTGTGTCTCAACTAATCTCAACCACCTTTTTAATTGGCGTTTGACCTGAATGAGTGGCTTACTGGCATGTGTCAATCCAAATCAGTTCGCGAACCCCGCTGTTTCTCACAGTATTCAGCTAGTTTGACAACACTGAAGTTGAAATGCAGGGGAAGGACTCACTGGTGGCAGAGAAACCTCAAAATTTTCATCCTGTCAGTGATGTCAAATGATCAAGTTTTTTTTTTTTCTTTTTGTTTTGTTTTTTAATCTTGGGATCCTTTTCCTAAACTCTTTCTTGATGTCATTCCTCTGTTGTCCAAGCCAAGACACCATCTGGTAGCAATCCTATAAGCTCCACCTCTTCATAATACACCAGCATTTTACCCTTCAGCACCATAACTATAGCTGCATATCTGCCAAGGGCTCCTGGAAGATGCAGTTTGTGTATTTTTAATCTCTGCTGCTTCTATTTTTTTTTCCTTCACAAATTATGAGATCCCATGTGTTTGTCTGTTAGTATTTTGTTTTGTCTTTATTGGCTTTGGCCCTTGGCTTGACAGCAAAGCACTGAGGTCATTCTCTATTGTTGCATTTACTGTACCAATTCCTGCATCCTGCTAAATGCTTGTTGTCATGCCAGATGACCTGAGAGTGAACGGTGGGAGTAAACCACCTCAGCAGTCAAGGCCTTGAGTGTTCACACAACACCCTCTTCCTGTTTGATGACAGTGTGTTTTAAATTAATCTAGAAAGTAAGATATTACTTTTAGCTGACATTCAGTTGACTTTCATCACAAAAATATTTCAGTTCAAGAGAGATAAAAGTATAAATCTTGTGATCTTTACGTGGCACATTTCAGCTTTTGCCTTTTACAGGCTAATCTGCTTTACATCTTGATGCCTGTTTTATTTGCATGCAAACAGTTTTCCTGGTACATTACCACACTCCTGTACTGAGAAACTGCAAACCACCTGAGCATGTTATTTTAAGGTACATGGTAAACTCGCTTCTTTGCCTTTAACTACATGATACATGTCATTTAACATGTCGACCTCTGTACTTCTCAGGTGAGTCAGCGTGGCAGCCATAGAGCAGACAAGTGAGGTGAAGCAGGCATGAGTGCAGACAGCCATCAGGGGGTGGTGACCACTCCTCCCCCGCCTAGTGGAGGGACTAAGGAGCGCTACTTCGACCGAGTCAACGTGAATGATCCGGAGTACATCAGGGCCCGAAACATGTCGCCCGACCTCCGGCAGGACTTCAACGTTTTGGAGCAGAAAAAACGTGTCACACAGATACTACAGAGCCCTGTAAGTTAAGAGGAACTTCCTCCTATCCAGAAAACATTCATTGCCTTTTTTCCTTTACTTTTTCAATTTTTATTTTATTTTATTTTTAACATGTTGAGGTTTTGAAGACATCAGCAGTGCACACACCGAGGGACACTGCCTATAGGGGAACAACATCTAAATGTTGGTTAACAACCTGCTTGGTGGCCAAATCCTCCCTTTACCCCCTGCAAAGCAAATGGGGTGACCAGCACATGAATAAGTTTTGTGTACAGCCCCAGTGCATATTTCCTACACAGATAATACATTATGGGTTGCTCACTTACAGATGGGCCGTCTTAGAGCATGATGATTACAAATAAAGTTTGTAGTGGAGGAAGATTTAGGTTGCAGGTTCGAGCATAGAGGAGTAACCCCCATGGAGAACATGAGTATGAATTATAGACTGTATATAAAATTTGGAGGTAGCTAATGTGACATCACCCGTTGTTTTGTAATGCCTCAATGTTAGCATTTAGGCTGCTGCCTAAGTGAACATGTTTAACAAATAAAACTGGAAGTGACTTGAATTTCACATCCTGAAATTAACATCAGTACAGTTAATTGCACAGCCATCTTTTGGCCTCCAAGCGGCTTTAGCACCATAAACATGGGAGGTCCAACTTGTCTTGCCTGCTTCTGCATCCGCCTGTCAGACGAATGCGAACACATTCCCACGCAGTTGTTTTTCTGTTGTAAAGTTGGGCATTTTAACATGGCAGTCTATGGGGGACTGAGTCACGTCTAGAGCCGGCCTGAAGTGCTATTTTTAATTCCTGGAGATTAACGTTTGATTTGAATCCATTGACTGGAAAATGTTTTCTTTGTGGTACTTTGAATGCCCTGCCCATATCGGCATTGTTCTCTCTCATTTTTTTTTTTCCCAGATTCCCTGAGTGCGCTGGCTGCTTGTCTCTAACTATAAACGTGAAAGTAAATGTCAGTCTGTTCATATTTCTTTGGCCCCTGATAAAGCAGCTATCTGTTGTACCTTCTCAGTGCTTGCTGGAATATCCTCTAGCCTCTCACAACTGTGAACAACATAAACAGATTCATCAAAAGTCTGTTATTTTGCCAAAAAAAAAGGGTGTGTAATGCCTTTTCACATTTAATGGAGAACATTTCACCTCACTGATTAAACACTTGGGTAATCAGTTCCCATTTTCTGCTTTGTGTCAGTTATTATTCCCTAATCAAGGGGTTTCAAAATATGTTACAGCAGTGAATGCATCACATGTGCTTGTGTGTTCATGCTTGTCTTGGTATTATGACACTGGCCAAAGAATCACAGCAGTCAGCGGCTGGCTAAAGCCTTAATATAACCAGAAGCTACCACACCCTCTTTCAGGGTTACCGCTGAATCTCTTCGATTGCCCGCCCACAAAGAATACTCATGTCAGGTCAGGTTTTTTTTTTAAGTGAACAACTCCTTGAGACACATTTCAGCTAACACAACTAAATCTCTCTTTTGCTTTCCCTGGAGGTCTGCATCCTTAAGAATTACTGTTCTACAGTGCAGTTAGAGGTTTGATCCCCTTGGCATCCCCACATGCTATTTTTTTTTTTTTAAATAATTGCTCATTGTTCCACAAAGGTAAAGTACTGTGATATCTTATCTGAGCTGTACTTTATTGTTAGCTTCAAGTTCAAAATGCAGGGTAAAGACTGTGCAAGAAAAAAGAACTGTTCAAAAATCTCACAAAGTTAAGAGTCACAGAGGAAGAATCACATGCTTTGAGATCTGTTTTGCATGCATAGATTATAATGTGCATTTTTCACCGCCAAAGTTTGTATTTGATGTTGACTTCTGGCAATAATCTCACCATTGTCCTCATTGAGATAACTCTAGTTCTTGTAAAGAGAACACTGTGTTGTCCTATCTTGCTGTCTGTATTGTGCCCTTTGAACAGTTGCATCACTTTGTGTAGACATTTTACAACAGGGCCTCTGCCTTTCAGCTTGTATACTAGCATTATTTACTCTGCCCTGTTGACTCAAGGCTGCTCTCTTGCGTCACGCTGTTTATGATGGGATGCAGGTGCATTGTGTGTGAATATCTCTATATGCATTTGTATTTCAAAATACTGTGCTGATTAAAGAGAGAGCAGGAACAGATTATCCTGTACCCAGCTTTACCATTAATGTTAGACATCGCATATGCATCTGCAAAGGATGCAAAACAACCTTCTATTCAAGTAGAGCGATACTGTAAAATCCAGGAAGTGTCTGTGTGGGTGACTGACATTGGGTAGTAGCTGCTTGGTGGTTTGACCCATCCTTTTTTTAAGCGTTAAATGTGATCCACATTCTGCACATACCCAGAGTGGTTTTCTTGCCGTGTTGTACTTTATGCCAGATGTCTGGAAGGGCAGGGGTATCATGCTGCTGATGCAGGTTTCCACTTGATCCTCTGCTGGTATCTGTGAATGTGTGTGTGTGAGCGAGGGAGTACCACAAGTAAGCTGTAGGAGAGAAAATGACTGCATTTAAGGCAGGGCACTGTCGATCCAGATTCAAATGCTTCAGGCCTGATTGTCATTGATAATTTTTGTGGTATATCTATAGTTTCAGTGCAGCCTTATCAGCAGTGATTTCAGTCAGTAGGACAGAGCTGCCTGACTCACCTCTGAGCCTTGTGAGTCAGTGATTTCATAAGCAAAACACCACAGCCTTGTGACACCAGTGAAAAATTAACTTCTATAGTAATCTACCTTATTGAAATTTGTATTTTGAGTCTATAAAGGGTTAATTATAATTTTCTGCTGCTATTTTTCGCATGCTTACATTTTTACACTAAATACCTTCAGTGTTAGCTTAGAAAAGGCAGATTTATTCTCAGCTGTAGTAACTTTTGTGTCAACAGCTGGACATCACAAGTTAGCCTTCACTATTATTCACACCTGCATCTAACTGTGTGTGTATTCACTTTGCCTGTCTGCTACAATATGTATGTACAGTATTCCTGCTTTATGTGGTTTTTAATGTGAGCCCAAACAGCTCTCTATCAGCAGCGACAGGTGGCTCCATGTGGCTTGCATAGTGTTTGCAGTCCCTACGAGAGGGCAATTAGGCTTTCAGTGCTGCTTTATGCATATTCAGCTATAACGAGAATAACAAGTGTGTGGCACCAGCTGGACACAGACTTATCTCCATTTCTATCTGCTTTCTTTCTCAGTTCAGTGCTTTCTTATTCAACTACAGCTGGATACACTTTTTTTTCTTGCTTTTTTCCGTTCTCTTTCCATCTCTCTTTCTCCTTTCTCTATTTGTTTTCATTCCTGTGTTATGGGTAAAGTGGCTGCTCCAGATTACATGTTTCTGTTGCTCCGATGGCAGGTTGTATTTAAAGCTGGACCAATATAGACCATGCAGGCCTGAATCAACTCAGCTGACTTGATCTGCTCACCTCATTCACGCAGCTGTGTTTACATTTAAAAGTCAAAGTCTAAAGTCAAGCCTTGAGCTGTTCAGTGGCATTTTAACCCACCCAGCTATTTAATGTTAGCTCTACAGCAGTGATTTTGCTTGTATGCAACAATGACATGCATACCAGCAGCGTGACAAAACAAAGAGGGGGAAAAATAAAGACTGGACAAGTAAAAAGTACGTGCAGTCACGTCATCTCTTGTGTGCAAGTGTCTTTGCCATAAACAGTGATCACATTTTCTACTTTCATTTCTTCTATGTGGATGTAGTTCATGATGTGATACTGTTTAGCCTCAAGATAAACAGTATCACATGTTTTTCAGCTATAGAAGTCAGCCAGTCAAATAAAGAAAAAAGAAAGAGAAGGCTATTTTAGTATCCTGGTTTACAAAGTGTTTTCTATGATATGCAATGATTAGAATTTGCCCTGAGGTGGTCTGCGAGGCACTCTGGGTTGGTTTTCGGTTACATGTCCGTGCAAGAAGGATGTTTGATTTTTGGCTGCAAATCCAAGCCTCATGTTGTCATCATGGCGGCAAAGCCTTTCTGTGTTTGCCTCTAACTGCTGGGAACTAAGTTGCTATGGTTTGATTTGCCACTGTTAGTCCAAAAAGTTAAACACCATCAGAGTTCTGAATTAAATCAGATGAAATCTGAGTTGTGCTTCCACATGCTGCTTCTATTTTCAGCATCTCCACTCGTCTTGTTTTCTCTTGTGTTAATACTTCTCCCTCTCTCCTCATCTTCCCTGCACTCAACCATCTTGTGGCACAGACTGTTCATCATCTGCAGAAATGATTTACTGATGCCAAGTGGTAAATTTACTCAGCCTTATTTGCACTTGTTCTGTGGTTTGCAGAGGAAGTGCAACCCCCTACACACACTTTCCAGAAAACACAAGTGGATAATTTATGGTGCTTTAGGTTCTGCTGAGAACCCCCTCATGTGAGGCAAATGTCACGCCTGCTCTCTATTAGGTTTTCCCTTTTTCAAGTCCTGAAGGTCTCATTTGATAGAACATTAGTGGCTGAACTCACTCCAGAGACTCTTTTTAAAAACCACTGCCTTTCCTCTCGGAGTCAGAGCTTGGCAGCTGTGTTTCAGTTTGGCATTTCACAATATCTCTTGGGTCTCGAACTTAGCAAAACTTCCAGCCATGAAGCAGTGCCCTCAGGACTATAGAGCTACATGCTGAAATGTTACTATGTCCGCTTTGTGGAGCCTCAAAAAGACCGAGCAAAAATCAAATAAATCCTTTGGGTATAATCAAGCTTTATACTAGTTTATCCATATGGCAACTTAAATCAATATATTTTTGGATTCAAAATCAGTGATAGAAATGTTTTAGTCACTATCCAAAATCCATCCATCCATCTGATATTTTTTACTTGCTAAAACAAGTGCATGATCCTATTTGAGACTAGAGATGTGCCGCTCCAATATGTCAGTCCCCATAGTGACCTTGTGAAGCTGAATAAAAGTGGACCTATTATGTAAAAAAAAATTTACTCTAAATGCTCAAATAATTTTTTGAGACTTTGGCCATTTTTGAGATGAGCATTTAACCACTGTAGCAGCAGATGTGACAGAAAATAAGGAACAACAGAACAACAGCTGGTCTTTACATGAAAACAATTGCAGTGAGTTACATCCTTTGTGGTATTTTACATTCAGGTGGATGATATTATGTGTTTCAGCACCTGTCTTAAAATGATATGGCACTGTAGGTTTTATCAAAGTAAAAGTTGGATTGGTACATAGAGCCCCATCTACAGGTCTCTGTACTATATTTAAAAAAATCAAACAGGGTTTATGGTTGTTTTCATACACTGATACACCAATCTAAGAAGGAGGTTTATTTCCTCTTCCCAGTGTTTATTGTGTTGGCTGCTCGGTGTATCATCCAAGAAAAAAAGCAAAGAGTTTATGCAGAGCAGAGAGATGTTGCTGCTGTGGCTGCTGCTGCTGTTGGGGACAAATTTTACTGATGCAGACTCAGAGGTTAGATGAGGGAGAATCAATAGCATTGGCAAGCTTGCAGGCAGGCAGCTGTATACTTTGTAATATTGTCACGTTGGTGGCTTGAAGGAACAACATAGTGCTGACATAACTGAGAAGGCTCTGTCTGAAATTACAGGCCTCACCTGGCCTTTGTGTGTGTTTGCTTTTTTTTTTCTTTTTTTTTTTTTGTATAGGAAGATGCAGTTTATTGCCAGCAACCCTAAAATTGCAGGTCAGTGTGTTCTATCAGTTTAACTATATGGCAAGGCTTTTTCTTTCTTTCTTTCTTCTTTCTTTCTGAATGAGAATGTACTCCTAACCTGCGACAAGAAATTATCCCAAAACGCAATGTTTGTGATTAATATAATACACTACACAACTTGACATTTAATGTTCAGCTTCTAAAGTTTGCACTTTGCCTAATTCAAGCTATTTGCGGCTGTTTTCGGTGCTGGTTTGCTATGTGAACCTACACAATTGTTTCATATTGCACTCAGTTAAACTGCTGCAATCAGTCATAGCTAACTGTGATTTTACATGAAGACATGAATGTTTGTGTGTGTGAGGTAATTGTGAAACAACACATATTTCTTTGATGAGCACAAGCACAGACGTGCAAGATCGGCTTCGCTCCAGCACAGTCATTAAAAAGTCCTGCCTGTATTTTCTGCAGGATGACATCAACGGTTTAAGCATCTGCACCGCTAGTTTTAGCAGAAACAGTGGAATAACAACAAAAAGAAACTTCTCTGCTATTCTGAACACGCACACACGCACACACACACACACACACACACACATACAACCCGACTTCCTGTTTAAACAAGAAGAAAAAAAACCCAGAACTATCCCAGGAGATTGTGGTTCAGCCAATCTGCTGGAGTGTGTATATAAAAATGTATTTTGTTCAACAACTAACAATTAGTTCAGCCAATATTAGTTCAAACAATATTTCTTCCAAGAGCTATCACTGATTTTGTCAATGCGGCTATCAATGGGGGATTTTTGGGCTGGTTTCTGTAGATAATTCATCCTTTTTGTGCTAGTGACACAAAGAAATCCTCACTGTAATGAACTACTTTTAAGTCTTTGGACAGTGCATCCACTGGATGCCACTTAATGGGATCTTTTTGCAAATTGACACATGGAAGTCAACAAGGATGATATCAACCAATAATGGTCATTGACTAATATGAAATATTGGTTGAGAGAACCACTAAATTAACATAAGAGACTATGCTATAAATATCTGAATGGAAATTAGCTCTAAGCTAACTCGGGTACAATGCATCAAATGGCAACATTGATGTTAATTCTGTACATAAATCTGAAACTCCGTTCATGCATTTTACTGCGGATAGAATTTTTTTTTTCTTTTCAAAATCTACTTTTATCTCTCACCAGCCTCAGGCTTTTACCTTTCCACTGAAAAGCTGGCCGAGCTCCAGGCATCATATCAACATTAAATTCTCATGAGCACTGCAGTTCCATTTTTGAAAGATTGGCTTTTGGCATTTTGGAACAGTTGTGGATATGACTCCTCATTTCTCTGATTGGATCATATATTTTCCTCCAGTAAGTGGAGAGACCTGCTTAGCCTGGTTGTCTGTTGGTGAGTTCTTTCCACTCCTGAGTGAATTCACTGTAGCAAATATAATCTCACTTTTTTTTTTTTTTTTTGGCCCCCCCGCCAGTCTTTGGGTCAAAGTGTAAGCTGTAGTTAGCAGGTGCAACACTAGCCCCCCCCAAAAAAAAGACACATGAAATGTGATGTTTTTGTTGTTGCAGATGTGGAGGGTTTGCTGAATATTAATGATACAATCCACTTTTGGGCACTGGATTATTCTGTTTAGATGATGGGAATCAAATCCCTGCTGTCATAATCTTCTTGGGAAAGCACAAACAAATTGTAGAGCAGATGTGTGTGTGGGTGTGTGCATGTGTGTGTGTTGCTATGCCCATGTGCTATGTAATGGGTTTTCCTGGCATCTTGAGTGTTGCAAAAGTTTGTTGTCTGAATCCACTGAACAGCTAATTCTGCTTGTGTTGTAAATCTTTCTATTAGCAATGAATAGCACGATGACTTGTTTATGAAGAAGGTCTTTCTCTGTGGTTCTGTGGTTTCTTTGTGGTTCCCCTAAGCTCCGTGAAGCTTTTCTGGTCCTGCAGTTCTCTCGTGTCTCTCTTGTTTCACTGTGCTCATTGCATTGGTTGACATTGCTGAGCATAGTGGAGCATTCAGCTGCTTGACGAGCCAGACAGACGTTTTTCAAATTAAAAGAAAAACTTGAACCCTCAACTCCTTCAGTGTGTTGATCTAGTGGGTCTGTTATGATGTGGGAGACATTTTGCTGGAATGGTTTGGGTCTATAAGTCCATTTAGAGAAAACAGGTTCCTGCAAAGCATTGCCGAGTTAGAGTGATCACCTTTATTCTTTGATGAAAGGATTATATCCTGTTGGGAGGGTCTCATTCAGTATGGCAAGATCCCTGTCCAAAGGGCAAAAGGGACAACTAAATAGACTGCATGATCACGAACATGAATGAATGTGAATCATATGCTCTGCCCTTAAACTGTGTCCACACTGGGAGCAATTCACAGTGACATGGTCACCAGAGACCATAGAAAGTGAATAACATTCTGCGACCAGTCAGTCTTCAACCCAAAATGGCAAGACCTGAGATAAACTTTACTCAACTTGCAGGCAAGCGATTGAAGCGACTACCAATGAGAGTGCAGGATACAGTTAATTGACATATGACCTGGCGGTAAATGTATTAGAGGGCCACCCAGGGAACTGGAGCCAAGTGACTTGCCATCAGCTTCAGTGATGTGCAACGAGTAAATCGCTTCCAGTGTGGATGCAGCTTTATAGTCATTAGAATCAGCTCAGTTGTTTTGAAGCTGTTCTGACTGTAGCTTGTGGTCCAACATCTTAATCTTAAATATACTATATATTTTTTTTTAATTTGTTATGCATCTCTGTATTCCTCAGTACTTGGTAAGAGAGAGAGTCAAAAATAATATATATTGGACTTACTTTTGAGTGTCCAGACACTTAAATAGCTAAATTTTAGCAATTTCTAAAGGACTGTAAAATGTCAGTGTCAAAGGTTTAACTCTACCAAATGATGGGATTTCTGCTCACGCTCTGTCATCAGTTTCACGAGAACAACCACTGACACGCTCACAGTATGAGATGAGTGAGAAATTTCAGTCACAGACTGAAACAAAGTAACTTTTTAGTTGAGTCAGGAACACACATTCTGCTTGAGTGGTAAGTGTGTGTGCCATGGCTTTAATTTACTGTGACTTTAGCGCCGTGACTCTAATGTCAGTCTGATTGCACAACACTCTGTAAAGTACTGACACACAGAACAACAGCAACAACAACTTAAAAAAAAAAAGACCCACCACTGTCAGACATCCGCAGCAGACCAGTTGCCCCAGCAACCTCACCACCAGGGATGGAGGAATGTCTGGCTGGAGTTCAGAACCGGCAGTGTTGTGATGTGGGGGGGTTGATCCATATTTAACAAAAAACATTCGCATAACACTAATGGACACGTCCCAGTGTGGTGACTGGAGGGAAGAGGGGAAGTTAAGTGTCAGTGATGTTTTTGTGGACTAACGCAGCTCCACTGGGAGTGTGTTAACCTGTTGCGCAAGTACTGAAATAAAGGTCTTAGTATTGGAGGCTTTCTTACTGGAACTGTCATTGCTTGGAAAAAGCTTAGTGACCTAATTAAGCTCTCCCGCGGTGCTGATTTTGCCCAAGATTTCTATCACTGGTGTTAAATTTCCATCACGAATATGATGTGGGATCATAGTTTTTAGTTATTGTCGGCTAGAGACAAGACTGGATTTTAATCCCTTAACTCCTGCTTAACTCCAGCTTGATGCTTATATTCATATATTAGTAACATTATTTGCAATTCACCAAAATACCTTATTGAGAGGGGTATTTTGATCACCAGACTACTACTAAAGTACTGTGTTATATATCATATGAGGAGCACGTGTCTGTTTGTATGCTGAAACTCGCATGTACTGGTCACAGCTTTAATAACATTAGCAGAAAGAGAGGTTATAAATGTTACGTCAGGCTGAATGGATAACAGCACTTATCTGAATAAATATTATCTGCAATTTAAACGCCACTATATTTCAGACTGACGTTGGTATCTTCTGTTTGTGTATAATTCCGTTCAATTCAATTTTATTTATATAACGCCAAATCACAACATCAGTCGCTTCAGGCACTTTATTTTGTAAGTAAAGACCCTGCAGAGAAAACCCCAACAATCATAACAACCACCTATGAGCAAGCACCTGGCGACAGTGGGATGGAAAAACTTCCTTTTAACAGGAAGAAACCTCCAGCAGAACCAGGCTCAGGGAGGGGCGGCCATCTGGTGCAACCGGTTGGAGGTGAGGAGAAGGAGACAAGTGCCAGGTATTCCAGGCGGTCTCCCAACCAAGTAGTAACCAGGCCTGACCCTGCTAAGCTTCCGAGATCAGAGGAGATCGGGTGTGATCAGGGTGGTATGGCCCTAAGCCAATGATTAAATACAGAGTGGTGTATATACACTTAGAGAGTGAAAAGAGGTGAGTGAAGAAGAAACACTCAGTGCATCATGGGAACCCCCCAGCAGCCTAGGCCTATTGCAGCGTCAGAGGGTTTTTCTGAGTTGAGAGATATTGTGCAAATGCAAGAAAGCAGTCCTACATATTTGTTTAATATGTGCATTGAAGGACATATCACGGTCAAAAAATACTCCAAGAGGTCCTCGCAGTGTTACTGGAGGCCATACTGAGAAGTTTTATGATTTGTGAGCATTGTGAGAAAACTGCGTTCCCAGTACTCTGTATTATGTCACTCAACCAGCTGTGGGTTTATGTGGTCTTGCATAAGAGCTTGTTAGCATATACTGCATTGTGTCTCTGGATGCAACAGATGACAGTGTAGTCTGGACAAGAGGATTAGCTACACACGCACTCTCTCCCAGTTAGACCAGGCAGCCAATCAAAGCGCAAGCAGTTAGCTAAATAGACGACCAACCTTGCCACAGCTTGTTGTGCGGCTAGCCAATCCGGACCCAGCTTCATAGAGCGCTCTTAGGATGATTCAGATTGACACCTGAGTAGGATGTATAATCTGTGATTAGCACGTCTCCCACGATCTTCCTGTCTTTACTCGCATTCTTCCTGCCTCTTTGAATGTTCCCACATCTTTTTGCTCTTTTATCTCTCTGTCACCACTAATCCCCTCTTTTCTCCTCCCCCCACCTTTAACTGTCTCCCCATCGTCTCTTAGTTTTCTTTGTAAAATTGCCTCACTTTGACATTGTAAATTCAGCTGAAGGTCCACCGTGCAAGTGAAATGTTTTCTCCCTGTTTAAGCTGTGTAACACCTGATTGAAGCCCCCTGTCTTGAAAATAAAGGCTCAATTTCATGTATAGAATAAGGAAGATTTGTAAAACACATAATGTACTAAAATTCCCAACATGAAGATTAACCGGTATCCTTTTTACTGTTGCTTTTCTTAATTTGAGAGTTAGATTTGTAGTTCTTCGACACATTACTTTACAGTTGGCTCAGTTCCTCTCTCGACCTTTTGTCTCTCCCAATCTTTCTCAGGCTTTCAAGGAGGAATTGGAGAGTCTGATCCAAGAGCAGCAACGGAAAGGGAACAACCCCACTGGCCTGCTGGCCCTCAGGCAGATCGCAGACTTCTTTATGGCCAGCACAGTGGCCGGTTTCAACACTTCCCCTCTCAGTAAGTGGTCACTGTGCTCGTTACCCCAGACAACCAGACACCAGCACATGCCATCCTTGCCCCGGGCGCAATCGCTTTGAACTGCACCGACAAACAAAAACACAGCATCAGTATTGGAATATAGGAGATCCATACACAAATATCAGCTTTGTTTCCTTAAGGGCATAAATACTCTTAGACAAGCGAACCCCAGACTCCGGAAGAGCCGTGCATATTTCCATGGGTTTTGATCCGTTGTGATTTCTGTCCAAGAGTCCATATGTGAAATCTGCTTCCAATCAAAGCCCTGGAATGCACAACTAATGCTAGATTAGATGTCAGAAACTATATAGCCATTTGGTTTAGCTCGGTCTTAAAATATGCTCATACGTCCTTAAAGACAAAATAAAGCATTAAAGGATGGAGAGCTGTTTGCATCATCTCACTGTGTAAATTAGGATTCTGATGTGGAGTCAGAGACATCATTAGATAAACATCCAGAAGCTAGATACAGATGTCTGGTTCCGAGTGGCTGTCACTGATATTATTACCGCCTGATCCACAGTCAGCATTTTTAACATTCCTGTTTGTTTTTGTTTGTTTCTTTGTTTTCCCTCCTCTCATCATCCATGATCATTTAGGCCTAGGGATGGTCACTCCCATCAATGACTTGTATGGAGTGGAATCCACCACGATGGTGAAAGGCGAGAAGCTGACGCGCTGTAAACTGGCCAGCCTCTACAGACTGGTGGATCTGTTCAGCTGGGCACACTTCGCCAACTCCTACATCACAGTAAGACACCGCTCCAAGAGCACGCACCGGAAAATTCCCTATTTACTATCTAGTTAACAAATATTACTGCCTTCCATGTTGTTTCAGTGTCCACAATCTGACATTTAGGGGTCTCTGTCCACAGAAAGCTTTCACTCAAACATGAATTATTTCTAGGTTACAAAAAACATCTTTGTTGATTTTAGATCTCAAATACCCGGCCTGTCATTGACAACTCAGATTAATTTATCCTTTTGGATTGGTTGGCAGCGTTTATATTGTAAAATCTACCTATTTCTGGACTGGTCAGTGCAGGGGAAGTGACACTGATGGAAGCTGCAGTTTCACCAACGTTAAATTATTTCCAACTGCAGGTGTAGCAGGAAACAAACAGACTGACATCGAAGGATTTCTACAGAAAACAGATACAGTGGTTCAGAAACCGTTGACACAGAAGGTCATATGTAGCAGTATGTAGTAGCGTATTACAACTGTATTACCACTATATTGTTTTTACAATCCCACAGTACATTTTGCAAGATTTTATTAATGAGAAAATAAAACTGATGTATAAAGGGCTTGCATCTGTTTTTTTTACTAAATCAAGCATAGTGTTTGTCCAGGGAGGCCACAGAGTTGAGCTCAGTCACAATCTTCACAGATCTCAGTGCTTTCCCACGTCAGCTGACGGCTCAGCTGATACAAGGTGTACTGTTTAATTTCATGCTGTGTCTGACACCCTGTTGTCCATTCTGTATAAAAGCACGGAGAGGTTGCCATTAATTGCAAATGGAAATATCAGTCTTTTTTGAACTATTCAATGATTTTACCCAAATTCTCATGCAGTCCTTACTCAGACCTGTTTGTTTTTTGTTTTTTTCCAAATGGTAACCATTAGTTCTAAATCAGTGTTATTCCTCAGTTTGTATGACCTCCTTTTCTCCTAGGGCCGAGTCAGTAAAGAGCAAGATCACATCCTCATCATCCCCAGAGGACTGTCATTTGCTGAGGCGTCTGCTTCAAACCTGGTAAGAAACATGAGCCACTGTGTTCTCATCCCAACAGTGTTTAACTACAAGCTCTGCCTGCTAATTTCATTTCTTGCAGCACATGAAATGGGTTGTAAAGGCCTGTGTCAGTGTCCTTCTCTGTGTATGTGTGTATCAACATTACATGGGGTAGTAAAGGTTTTCCCTTCGCTGGACTCGACTAATGCGTTCCCACTTGGCTTAATCAGCCATTCATTTCCCTTTCTCTGAAGGGGAAAGTAGCAGATGAACTTCACCTCAGTGTTTTTTGGTCTTCTCTGTTCACAAGACACCCCCCCGACTTTCTGTCTTGTGTACATGTGTTTGTTGTGTTCAGTGTCACTGGCACCTCTCTTATTGACATTAGCCTCTCTGTCTCTCTGTCAGCAAACACGGTTGTTGGTTCAGTTTGTTTGTCTCTGTGTACACACGTTATGCTCAGCATACCATGGCATATTATGTGCAATAATGTGTATAATAGCCTGTTGGCAAGCCTGTTTCCTCCCTCTGTATGCTTCAACTCCCTTTAATTCAGTTTCTATTTCAGTTTGTCTCTGTTTGTTTTTCTCTTTCTGTTGCTCTTGTTAAGATGTCTCATCCTGATTGTCTAACTGACTTCCGTTTATTTCTGCTTATTCCGTTTGGCAAGTTTAAATTCATGGAGAAAAAAAACAAAACAAAAAACCTGTGTTCAAAACAGAACATAAGTTTGTGTAAAGGTCAGTAGAAAACTGAATCATATCTTTGTCTTTTCTTTCCTCTTTGCTTTGTTGTACTCTCCTACTTTCTCTTCAACACCTGTGCAAACAGATAAAATCCGGTGTAATGCACTGCAGGTGTGCGTCTGCAGCTAGATAGTGAACTCTGTCAGCGCCTGGCTGCCAAGCTGATTTCACTTTCTGACCTGCCAGAGTGGTTGGAAGGCACTGATGTAAATCTCAGGTTCTAACCTGCTGCTTCCTGATAGTAAAGCCCTGTGGGTGGTCGAGCGGTTTTAACTTGTCCTCAAAATGATTTTTTTGAGTCTGTTTTTAATTTTGTAGGGGTTTGTTTGTGACGTATTATTGACTTGGTTTTGATTTTAGTTAAGTTGTGTTATTAGAAAAAGGAGAACTATAATCTTTGTGAAGAAGAAAACTCAAGCAGGAGCATCATGTTAGTCTTTTAGTTTAAGCTAAATGTTCTGTAGCAGATGATGCATTTACCTTGAGCCACTGACAAAAATCATATAACTACTAAAAACACCTTAATTATGTGTTGATTATGTGTTGTCCTTGATTACAAACTCAATCAAACTTGCTAGCCACAACTTTTAGTACAAATCCTTGAGGCCTTAAATACAGTATATGGCAAAATCATTCAGCTATGAGTATTTTTAGTTTGCCTCGACCGCATCCATCCTCGCTGTGGTTCAGCAGTAAAGTTGACCACAACACTGCGTACGCTGAAAAACAGAACAAACTTGTGTAGCCTAGCACTTCCAGATTTCTCTTACTGTTTGTATTTTGATGTCAGTCTTTCACTCCATCTGTTTAATCTCCTCCCCATCTTCCTCTCCTCTTTCAGCCTGGTTTGACCTAGTAAGCTCAAAAGTTAAATGACTGAGTTCAAGTGTTTAGAGAGGCAGAGAGATTGATTAAGAGGAAGTCATCCGGAATAAAGAGTGTCAAAGGTTGTGTTGGGGTCCGCTGGCTGTAGCCTCTAAGAAAAGCTGGGGTGCAGTTGGCTCTGATTAGTATGCATCTGTGACTGCTGGTCAGTATTTCTCTTTGAGCTTCAAGGTGAAGGTGAGGTCAGTTTGAGTTTGGAGGGGAAAAAAATGCTGTTTGGTCCAACTTGTTTTTGTTTAGTCTGAAGTCACAGCAGAGTTTATTTCATGTCTCCAAACTTCTTCTGAGAAATTATTGAAGACTAACTTCATATGACAGTCAAAAGGTGAAAGTCAAGCCCTTGGATTTGCTTAACCTGAATTAAGCAACCTTGAACCCTTAAAGGAATTCAGGGATCTCCTTATCAGTTTCAGCTGCCTGCTCCTGGCCCCACTCTCCTTATCACTTTCTAATCACCTCTCTGCCATGTAGCTGCATCGCATTTCAGATTCTTTCTGACGCGTCCTTTGACTTATTTTTAAAATTAGAGCTGCTACATCGGTCATAAGGGCCTCTCAGTTGAAGTGCTGTTTGACTTACAGAGTTTGTGAGCTGCATTTTGAAGGACGTGACAGGGTGATCCGATACTGCACTGGACATGTGATGTAACAGTGTTCGATTGGATGACAGCTGGCTTTGGCTGTTGGGAGAGGGTGTGTGGAGACATAGATGGGGGTAGTTACTTACGCTTAGCCGGTGCCATTCACTTTCCTCTGCTGGAAAGATCAATAAAGTCATCTGCCCAAACATCCATATGCCTTTTAAAAGTAATTGGTAATTGCTCAGTCATTTCATTGCACCTGTGCGAGCTGCAGCCTGTGCAGTATGGTAAATTTTGGACTGTATTTTAGGCTGTTTTCTGAAGATAAATATAATCTTTTACAGCATCTTTCTTATTGATTCTTGATTCTAAAGTTATGTACAATGATTTGGTCCTAAATTGATTCTAAATTTATGTACAGCACTTTGGTCAACTGTTGTTGTGTTAAATGTGCTATATAAATAAACGTGACTTGACTTGACTTGAATGAACAAACTACTAGTTACCAGACCTTTTATGGTAACAATTAAAAAAAAAAAAAAACCTAAAAGGAAATATACTATAAAATCTATTTAAAAATCATAATTTCATTAGAAGTATAATTAGGATCTGAGAAGTTATAAGCATCTAAGAATAACAAATTAAAATAAGATTATTTTCTGGTATTATTCACTCAAAATTTTCAGGACTAGAAAATATCAAGTGGAAGAATATACAGAAAATCTGATTTTGTATTGTTATGAAAATTGGTGTTTGTACATAAAGTAACCATTAAAAGTACAGTTTATTTAGCATTTAATGCAGTTTTGTTTGTTATTTAACTGTTGCATACTAATCCCCAAATAAAAATAATCACTTGCTACCAAAGATAATGATAGAGAGACATGGTTCTCTATAGCTTAATGATTGATGGAGTGCTGGAGGGGAAGGGTGCTTTTTAGTTTTATTCCTCATACCCATAATACTAAAACCCCTTCAAACTCTTCTCCTAATTTGTTTTTTAATGTAATTCCTGCCTTTTAATTTTGGAAGGAAGTAGTTTCCTGCTCCACGCACATTTTAAGTACAGAACCACACACTTTTGAGCTGGCTCACTTTTGAACTGGGTGTGTTTCATGAGCCTCAGACTGCGTGATGGATGCCCCATTCCTGTTGCGATAACACACACTTGGACCTTGCGGTGTGGGGAAAAGAAGTGCAAGCAGGCTCCTTCTGGCTTGTATCACAGAACAACATGTGGTTAGAGTGATGCCAGTCTTGAACAGGGTCTGTAGGCAAAGCTGTGTTTTCAGTTTGTTATTAGGTTTTAATGTGAGAACTGACATCTGCACTTGGTTTTACTATCCTATACTATCAGTCTTCCCCCCTTTTTTTTTCTCCTGTATCAGACTCCAGTTCCCTCTAGGTCCTCTATCTGTCTTTGCTTCTAATGGTTTTCTCTCCTGTCATGTAATCAAATAACTGCTAACTGGCTGGTAATGAAGTTGTCATAGTGAAGGATGGCATGTCCACTCCTTTACGCTGTTATGTTTCCTGGTAAAGCTCAAATTTATTTCCTGGAATTCTTCCCGTTCCTACAGAGAGGAAGAATTGTTTGTCATCACACTCAGCAATTTTGTCTTGTCTTTAAGGCTGCTTGGTTAATGTTGCAGTGCTATTAATGGTGCTTGTGAGTAAAGGGGCAGACCTAGTTTTGTGTCAGTCTGGTCTCTAGTGCCTGATTGATTTCACTGATTTTGGAATGGTTTTTCACTGTGTCTCCATGTGCTCTCTAAAGCCTTGTTATAGTCCGGTGCTTTCCTCTCATGCTTGTATTGCTTGAGTTTTTTTAGGCATTGAAGGCAGATATCCTTAAAGCACTCTGTCCTTGTCCCACCAGGTTAAAGTCAACATCATCGGGGACGTGATCGACCAGGGCTCCACCAACCTGAGAATCGACCCAGCAGGTTTCAGCCCCCATGCTGCCATCTACTCCATGCGTCCAGACATCCGCTGCATCATACATGTGCACACTCCTGCCACAGCAGCTGTAAGTTCATTTTACTACACATCATATCAGACCCAACTTGCTGGCAAATGGTTGTCAAGCTTGTCCATACTAATTTTCCTGCAGACTGGTTTGTTTTTAAGAGGGGTGTGATGTTGCATTTTGAGACGAGTTATTTCAGGGAGGTTGATACATTTAAATGGTGTAGTGATATCCCTTGAACTTACCTTGACACCTCAAGAGAAAGGGAATAATTACCTTCAAATGATTCTACAGTACAGAGATGAAAGTGTGTTTTATAACACTAAAAAGGCTCTTCACTGCAGTCAACAGAGGGCTCCAGAGTTTCAAAGCTTTCTTCACACAGAAGAACGCAAGAGACACGTCTGCTGAGGACTGTGATGCACCTGTTAACATTTCTCATTTCTGCCATGTCTCTGCTGTCTTCTTGTCACCTTTCCTCCTGCTTTAGGTGTCATCTATGAAGTGTGGTATCCTGCCCATTTCCCAAGAGGCGTTGATCTTAGGTGATATTGCCTACTTCAACTACCAGGGCAGTCTGGATGACCAGGATGAGCGCATAGAGCTACAGAAGGCCCTGGGACCCACAGCAAAGGTAGGAGAAGCAAGGAAATGACATACTGCACATCTTATTGGAGTAGTTTAAAACTAAAATCAAGGAAAAGCCTGTTCTATATTAACCCAAGACAGGAAAATGATTCAGTTATCAGGGTGCATTTTGAATAGAGAGCGGTAGTGCATCCTGTTGAAACATTGGCTATGCTTTAGTTACCTTCTGCACTCCTTTATTTTGTGTCTGCATTCACCTTCCATGTGAATGTCTTGCTCTTCAGTAGAATTTAAAGTGGAGAACATTCAGGGAATTCAAGGGAGTTTCCACTGCTTGTCTGTTGCCAGGTCCTGATGTCATCACCCAGTGGCCCTTGTTGATGCACAAAAACATAATTATTTTAACCTTTATTCAACCAAAATAAAACTCTTGAAGCTCTTTTGTCTCCTGGGCCAGCATTAAGCTAAAGTGTTTTTTTTTTTTTTTTTTTAAAAAAAGGACTAGAGAAACTGGAGCTTCTGGCCATGGAGTAAATCCACATAAGCACAAGCAGACTCCACATAGAAGGGCCCTCCTGTGGTTCAAACCCAGGACACTCTTGCTGTCAAGCAGCAGTGCTTGGTTGCTTGTTAATTAAAGGACCTATAAGATCATCAGTCTCATGGAAGACAAGTTAGAGACATTTTCGATCTAACTCTTCTGATGTTTACAATGACTGCGTCTGTGTGTGTGCTCCAGGTTTTGGTGCTGAGGAATCACGGCGTCGTTGCTCTCGGGGAGACCATTGAAGAGGCCTTTCACTACATCTATAACGCTCACTATGCCTGTGAAATCCAGGTACATGTTGATGCAGAGCCAACTGCTGCTGTTTTGGGTACCCAGCACATTCCTGCCCCTCTTAGCTTCCAAACACACGCATTAGTCCAGCAGGGCGGCAGCAGCTTTCCTGCTAAATCTAATCTCCACAGCTGCTTTTACATTTCTCACTCTCTATTTTAAGAACACTCTAACTTGTAATCGCTCACTATGTGGAAAATGTTGGCCAAACACAGCTTTGTAATAAGGCTATTAGGAGTCTGATGAAGGGAGCAACAATCTGATGTGTTGTTGTTGATGCTTGTCCAAAGTAGCATTTAGAGAGGGGTGTTGTTCTTCCTTTTCTTTTCTTTTTTTAAATTAAGAAAGCTGAACAGAAGGTGGTAGAGAAGATTTCAAGGGGTGAGAATCAGGCATGAGGAATGAACGATTATTGATTAACTGTGCTTTAATTTCGAGTTTAAGCTTTATATTCGTGTTTCATGTAATGTGTTGGAATGTGTAATCTCTTCTGATAAGACGGTGACAAGCCCGGAGAGGGCCAGGAACTGTGGATTAGCTGAACTTAACCGCATTTGAAACAGAAAGCGAAAATTATTTTTAAAAATGTCTCAATAGTCATTCGGCTACTTTTGACTACCGTGTATTGCTCTTAAGATGAGATGCGTCTCTTACCTACCACTGTTACTGCATGCATCACAATAAGATAAATAGTGATTATTTTGAACAGTGAATATTGAGAGGGTACTGTGGTCGAGTTAATAAATAAAAGCTGTAAATGAGCATGATATGGCCACATTAATGGATACATGTTTGACACAGCCCAAGAAACATTTGAAGGTCAGTTCTATAAATAATGTTATAATATAAATAATCTTGTGTTAAATGAGATGCTGCTTAGGAGGGTTTATAAGAGTTTATATCGCTCTGTTCTCGTCCATTGGCACATTGCCGTGGGACCTCTGTAAGTGTCCTTTGGTGTACAATAGCAGATTTGGGTCCCGTGGGTTGCAGGATGGTCCCTCTGTGGCTCACACTCTGCTCTGCCGTATCGGGGTTTGGAGGCTGCGTAGTTTTACCGGTGGGTGTTGGAGTGCATTGCTGGTGGAGGCTGCTTCTGTTGGCAAGTGGCATTTTGGAGTGTTTGCTTGGTTTGCAACATTAGGTGGGTGATGTGTGTTAAAATGACATCAACATGAATGGCAGTACCGAAGGTTTCCTAGCAGAATGTCACATTGTCACAAGTTGATAAATGTCGCTCACTTTCCTTGCCGGTAGTTTTATTGCTGTGGCTGACTGGTGCACAGCTGTAGCAGTAGATATGAAAGATGTAGCTGTCTTGAATTTCTGTTTTGTTTTTTGTTCTAGCATGCCTTTGTGTTCAGTGGTAAATATGGTGGATTTTAGAGATGAACGGTTGTGGCCCCCCTCCACTGTAACAGCATACCAAATCTCCTGATTGACTCTCCCTGGTCAAGCAAAAGAAAACATTAATCCATCCTGCAAAGCCCGGCTTAATTTCTAGAAATAAATCCCCTCAGGCATGTTTGCATGTCATCTACTGTAAACTCAGTGCCATGGTAGCGTTAGATGGAAGGGTTTCTCATTTTGGTTTTGCTAAATGACGCTTTTAGTGAGCAGGGGAAATCGGAAATTTGTTCCTACTTATTCTCCTTTTTTGAGCTAGATGATCTAATCCCACACATGTATGATGAGGGGTGGAGGGGGATGGGGGGGCTTTTTGTTTATTTTTGTGTTGAAAAAGCCACCAGTCATCAATAGAAGCTCACATGGTTCTCCCTCTGTCCTTAGGTTAATGCCATCTCTTGTGCTGGAGGTGTGGACAACCTTATAGTGCTAGACCAGGAGAAGTACAAATCACGAGTGTTTGGCGTAGCCTCAGCGGCCAGTGTCAACATGGGCGGGCAATACAAATGGAAGGTCGGCGAGCTGGAGTTTGAATCCCTGATGAGAATGCTGGATAATCTGGTAAGTGTATAAACATCAAAAGTGAAAGTTTGATCAACTTATTACCCCCCCGCCCTCTCAAAAGTCAGAAAAAAAAATTATATATATATATATAAAATATGGTATTGTATTTGTCCATCCTGAGAGGTGGGGATAATCAAGGTGCTACCAGTGGTGGGTGAACAGAATTAGAGAAGGGCGCCACCT
Source organism: Archocentrus centrarchus (assembly GCF_007364275.1). Lineage (NCBI taxonomy): Eukaryota > Metazoa > Chordata > Actinopteri > Cichliformes > Cichlidae > Archocentrus > Archocentrus centrarchus. Next base: position 29,238,052 of record NC_044346.1, on the reverse strand, counting down.
ACAGTAACAAAAACAGTTAACATTTAATGCAAAGACAGCAGTACTGGGAGCTGTTAAAACTCACAAGTCATCTTTGGAAAGCACAGTAATTTAAACTTAAAGGACGTAAAGCTGCATTTTGTGAGGGCAGCTGTAGCTGTTCAGGCCTCGATGGTAAAGTGTATCTCTGTTCCTCCCTGTCTCAGATTCTCATGCTTTTTGCCCTCCTTTCATCTCTATCCGTGTTTGTGTCTCTTGCCTACTTCACCCCACACTTTTCATCTTTCCCCCTATGCTTCCCTCCCACCTTTCTTTCTTCTTCTGCTCTTTTCTTTCTCAATGAATCGCTGCCTCTCAGCCTGTTGAAACTTTGAATAGCTCATCTTTATCTTTCCTCCTTTCCTACTTCCCCCCCTTTTCACACACTTCATAAACAGTGCATTTGTGTCAGATAAGTTCTTGGATTCAGCACAGGACCAGGGTACAATGGTGAGAAAGAGAGGGAAGAAAATTAAGTAGTTATACTTTTTTTCAATAGCTAATATAAAAATGTAGAAAGCTGCCAAGCTGTGAATGTGTAGAGATGTCTGAATATAAAGCAGAATTTTGCAGGAAAAGATTGCGCCAGCTCAGTCAAGTTGAAAGGTCACTGTTGACCGAGGGGTTGAGATGAAAAGAAAAGGGCGAAAGAGAAAAGAACGGAACTTCGCTGTCAAGCCTGGCGTGGAAAACTGTCTGAAAACCAGCTGGATTAAAAGTGTGAACTGAGGGACGGGGAACGTGAGAGAAAAGGATAGATGAGGATAAAGTGGAGAGAGCGAGGAAGAGGAGGGGTACGGAGGGAAAGAGGTGAGAGAAAAAAGGGGTCAGACAGGAAATGACTATCTGACGCTGTCCTCTGTGTTGCCAGAAACCCTGCAGTCACAGCACTGTGTCTCATTCTTTTCCATGTGACTAACTATGAAATTGGCAGCTCAGCCAGCATTACAGCAAGGAAAAGTCCAAGAACGGAACCTCATTTCTGTTATTCGTTTACTAAAAATGAAATTGAGCAACATTTATTCATCCATTTTGTATAAAAATATCAGCTGTGAAATCATTTTCATCATATAAAACAAATTCCGGAGCAGTAGTCATGGATGGAGGAACTACATAAACATATGACAAGGCCTCTATAAATGTATAACTCAGCCACAAACCAGGTAAAAGAAAACAAACCCTACATGTGATTGTCTATATTGCATTTCAGGGATACAGGACAGGCTATGCATACCGACACCCCATTATCAGGGAGAAACCGAGGCACAAGAGCGACGTGGAGATCCCGGCCACCGTTACAGCATTCATGTTCGAGGAGGACGGGGATAGTGGCGCAACACGGCTGCCCTTCAAGTTTCTGCAGCAGAGGCAGCAGAGGGAGAAGACACGCTGGCTCAATTCACCCAACAGCTACACCAAGGTCAGCGTGGAAGGTGGAGAGGAGCGCTACAACAGCCGGACAACCACGGTGAGCAGTGTGCAGTAGAAATCTCTACGTCGCTATGTTCATAACTGCAGTTACTGTGGACTGCTGTGTTTGGGGCTGGAGCTGTGTCCCAGCACTAGGACAAAAAAAAAAAAAGATACTAGATCACCACCTAGTGGCTGAATTGTGTACTACAAGGATTCAGCTGCATCACTTATTTACTTTGACTCAAAAAGTTTTCCCCCCATGAGTTTTCACTTGTCTTCTGTTTACAGTGGATGAAGGCAGATGACCCTGGAACCCCAATTCGTATCGAGGATCCCAATCAGTTTGTCCCTCTCAACACAGATCCCAGTGAAGTGCTGGAGAAGAGGAACAAAGTAAGTTTTAACACTTGACTTTTAGAATGATGAGACATTACTCTGGTATTTTGTGCTGGGTTCTGTTTGAAAAATGTAAGGTTGCTCTTATTTACTGGGGGATATTCCCACTTGGCACATAATTAAGGATTAAACAAATCTCTATAGGCTATATATATGTTTTAGAAGGATGTGGCCATCATGATTGTTGATTTTGTAAACCTCATTTTTGTTTTTTCCCTTTTCTTTTTGTTTTGTTTTTTTTTGGGGGGGGGGGGGGGCAGAAGGCTGGCCAACTAATGCTTGGTTAGCATGTTGCATCCATAAACTGTAAACTGGGTGAAATGCAGAGACACACAGACATGCTAACTTGTACTATGTAACAAGACTGCAAAAGTACTAGAATTTCATTAAAGATGATCTAAAATAAAATGCACTGAACAGAAAAGTAGAAAGCACAGTGCAATTCAGTGATTCAAATTAACAGAGGTGAGGCCTTGCATACACCCATGAATTAAAGCAGCTACACCCCTAACTTTAACCCTTTATAGGATCCAAATAGATATATTATTAAAAATAATTATCTACTGTACAGTTGTTATCAAGAGGGAAACCATCCATAAAGAGCAAAGCCTTTTTTTTCCCATTTCGTACCAGCCTATAAACATACATCTTGATGCTGTTTGCATGGGGACTGACTGCCTTTTAGAGCTGGCTCAGATGTATTTCTGCAAACCCAAAAATGTGCTGTCATTTGATGAGCTGTGTGAATCACTTCAGTCATTGTTTCAATTCTTGAGAGAACTGCAAGCTGCAGTTACACAATAATGTTTTAAGCTGGTATTGCACAAAGAGCATCTTACAAAAAAAAATCAGTACTAAGAAAATAAACTGCAAAGCAGTGGTCTTTTACCTGATGAGTGTAGGCACAAAAATGCCTGGCTGTAAGAGGCCTGTTATCCTGAGTCCTAGCAGAGGTTGTGTTCACGTGTTCGGGTTATTAGAGCATGTTTTGTTTTGTCAGCATAAAGTAAGTCATATGGGCATTTAAAGAGGTCTTCAGTGGCATTTCCGTGTGGCCACTCCTTAATTCCTTAACTCTTTTGAGAGTAGCTTCTAATCTGTTCCATTCACTGTTAACGCTACCAGTTGGTGTGATTGTGTGTTTTTGTCCTGTCACAGATCAGAGAGCAGAACCGGCTCGATATGATGTCGTCAGGGCCGCGCTCTCAGCACCTTGCAGGCATCCCTGTTGATGAACCGCGAAAGGTGAGGATTTCTTTTCTCTGACGTTCTGGCCTCGCGTGTTCTGTCGAAACCCTCGTTTCAGAGAGTTTCTTCAAAGAAGAAGAAAGCGTCTGACGAGATCTGTGTGTTGTTGCGTGGCCTCTGGCACCAAGGACAGATATTTGAAGAAAACCTATAATAGTGGCGGGTAATAATATTATAAAAAATATATATAGATTTAAATTTTAACAATTTTTATGAGGTTTTGAATGTCACAGTACATGACAGAATAGCATAAGTGACAGCATAGTGTCAGTTCCAAGATGTTTGCCTCATATTTGGGTTTTAGGTTTGCAGCAGATGTGTTGATATACTCGGCCTCCTCTCTGCAATACAGGAATATCAACAATAAAGATTACTGTAACTCTTTATTATGGAGTAACTTAAAGGTGTTCTCAGTTGCTCTGGCTGATTGGAAATCTGCTTTGCTTGTGATATAACAGAGCTTCCTAATCCTAATGACTGAGTAAAAACATTACAGGAGGAGGAGAGCCATAAAGATGGCATACAGGCACGTTCTACAGATTATGAGTATAGTTTAAATTGTACAAACAAAAAAACAAAACAATAAAAACATCGTTGGATGACTTCAGACTGCCACTTTAATGACATCTCTTGAACACTAGGTGGAGACAAGTAAATGCATCATTAACAGACAAAATGAACCTGCTGCACTTTAATAGGACGGCAAAAGCTAGAAATGAAAATGATAAAGACACACAACAAGTGAAGTAAAAATGTCTAACCTGGTTGGTGTTTTGTCAGGATCCGGTGCAGATAAACATTCTGGTAAATATCTACAAATGTTTTCCTGTTTGTGGTTGTTTTTCTTTGTTTTTAACACTTTAGCCATTTGTCCATTCGAAACAGAAAACACTGCATGTGTTTGTTGGAGTTTCGCGTTAAGATTGACAACCGTTTTGAATGTAGTTTAAACTAGGGATGCGCCGATCCGATATTCAGTACCCTGAAATCCACCCTGTTTCACACAGGGAAAAACTGCAGTACGGAAGTTAAAATATGCAAGTTAAAATAAAAAGTATTTCTTATCCAGTTACTTGGGTAATCAATATAAATAGAATACACAATTGCTAAAATAATCGATAGTTGCAGCCCTAATGAAATTTGCAACATGCTTCTCACACAGAAGCAACAGGATTCAGGTGATAGTTATTGTTGTAAGTAAAGTTTATTTATATAGCGTTTTTCACAGACAGAAAAGCACTGTACAATAATTAAAACACAATATCACACCCCCCCACCCCCACCCCCAGAAAACACTATGTTAAAAACATAACATTACCATATTAAAAGAAAAAGAATAAAAATAAAGTCAGAAACCAGAAAGCCTGGTTAAACAGAAAAGTTTTCAACTATTTTTTAAATGACGCCACAGAGTCAGCTAAATGGAGCTGGAGTGGTAAATAGTTCCAGAGCTTTGGTGCCACTGCCTAAAAAGCTCTGCCCGCCCTGGTCCTTAGTCTTGTATGTGGGACAACTAAAAGACTTTGATTTTGTTGTGTGAGAGACTGTTGACTTCTTTTTTTTTTTTTTTTTTTTTAATGTTTTTAAATGCCTTGATCAATTTTAAATATCGGATTTATATCAGTATCGGCCGATATCCAAATGTAAAATATCGGTATCGGTATCAGACATAAAAAAGTGGTATCGTGCCATCCCTAGTTTAAACAATACTGTACATGTTTGTGTGAGCTGTTGAATTGTGATGATTTGTTGGCGCATGACTGTCTGTGTGACATTTTTAGACACAAATCTTAGCAGACAGTTAAGATCTTAAGTGTGCTGTGTGTGCATGAGTGTGAGTTTCCACAACACTTTTCTCTGGAGTGTCTTATAAGCACACGTTGTGCGGAGTTGATTAGATGTGCACTCTGTGATGTGGTTTTGTCTTTACAAGAGCTGCCTTAGTCATCCTCTAATGAATGATTGTCATCCTCCTACACAATGGGCGTTTATGCCCTTTATTTCTATTAAGTCAGTGAGTGCTTACATGACTAAAAAGGGAGCATTTTGTGTGTGTTCATGTATTTATGGTATGTATACTTTTCGGTGTGTATGTGTGTGGTTGTGTGTTTAGTTTATGGTTTGTTTTTTGAATTTCAGACTGTGTATGCATGTGCCTCCTGACTCTTCTCTGCATACGTGTTTCCCATGCTCACCCCTCTGCCTGTCTCCTCCCCAGCCATACGTGCCCACAGAGGAAGAGCAGATGGCTCCCCTGCCTCCCAACCCTTTCAGTGAGTTGTCAGAGAAAGAGCTGGAAGAGTATCGCAAGAACGTGGAGAGGAGGCAACTGGGCCTCAGCGGTACGACACAAACCCTCACAAATACACTTCTTTTAACAAACTTCAAAGCTCGTGCACACAACGGCAAGATGTACTTGAATCCAAAGATTTGTTTCTCGCGGTTAGCTGCAGATGACCTCACCAATCTGTGGAGGTTCATTAAACAACAAAATATTGAGCCAGCTTGAAACAAATTGTATCAATAATCAATATGCAAGCCACAATTTGAGAGCACACACGGAGAGATTAGTTTGAGCCTGCAAGAGGAATTGTCATCTGCTTAGCTGTGCGCTGTCATCAGTTTGAGCAGTTTACTGCGGTGCAGTACATGACATAGACAGTGCTTTCTTTAAAAAAAAAAGATCATTTAAATTGTTGTTTTGAAAAATTATTTAGAGTAAATCGTATTCGTTTGTTTTTTCTGTTTCAGAATTCTTGTTTTGTTAACCATCACTGTGGTCTTTAGTAACCCTGATGGAAAAACTAAAAAGACCTTAAGGAATCTTGAATTTAGATTACTTTGGCTCCACTTTGTATCTCTTGAGAGCTGAGTGAAATCTGTTTATGTTGCTCCCGGATTAAAAGCTCATCAACATCTCCAACTAGTCTTGGTGTATGTGTCACGAAGGTTTTTTTTTTTTTTTTTTTTTCCCCCACATTTTAACAGATTTTTAAACAGGTTCTTATTTTTTTCTCCTCTAACAGCCAGATATTTACAAGTACTCAGAATAAACAGCTGGAGCAGATTTCAACTTGAGCTTAAAACTAATCAGGATTTCTTAAAGTTGGTTCTGCAATTACAAATCGGTCCCCTTGGAGAGTGATTAGTAAACAGCTCAAATTTTCTTTGTGCCCTCTCAGCACTCTAGTGGTAACAAAAGATTCAAATAATCTCAGTCTGTAGCGTTACACAATACCAAGGGTAACACACACACTCACACACACATGTCCATATACCTTTATAAGCATGGGAGATTGCTCCCACAGGCTCTATGGCTGCTTTCAACTGTGTTAACACACACACACACACACACACACACACGCGCGATAGTCAATGCTAATCATATTAGCCTTCTGTCCTATTATCTTTTTAGAGAGCCAGAGGAAAAATCAATAATGAATCAATAGTTGGAGGACGTTCTGTCACACTGGAACACACTGAAATGTGTATTTGTATGTTGGTGTATATTGAGTAAGGGCATGTGTACGGATGGTTCCAAACGTTCTTCTGTGCATATGATACATGGTGTGCCTGTATGTGTGTGAGGGGCCAGTATGACTAAGATGGCAGACCGAACAGACAGCAGGTCTTCACACCCGCCACATGAGCAGAGCCCGTTGCTATGACACTTTTGCCCCCACAGCCCCATGAATCCCCGGTGACCAATCTGGAGACAAGCTGGAGACCGTCTGGAAAGGCCTGATACATGCTCGGCCTGGACACACACACACAAACACACACGTTTATAGGCTTAGCCTGTGATCAGCTGTGTCGTACACATTAAATATATTGATTATTTAAAAACCAAATTGGTTATATTATGCATCATATAAGAAAACTGTTGAAAGTGATCAGTACATGCTGTGTAAAAAATATACATGTGTATATATGTATACACATGTATACACATGTGTATACATATATACACATGTATATATGTGTATATATGTATAGATGCACATTATGTGCTGTATGTTTTGCGAGAGGTAGATGTTCATGTCACGCAGTGACTGAGATCTGTTGGCTTGTGTGTACCCCTTTTTATCTTCATATATACAGAACACAAAGTACTATCACTGCACAAATCAGGCTGTTGTGCAAACACGGCCTATACGCTGTGCTCGAAGGAGTTGTGAATGACTGTGACAACTGCCAGCTGAATGTGTAACCCTGAACATGTTAAAGTGATCTGGGAATGTCTTTCTTTCAGACTAATCAGTGTTTAAAATGAACTGAAGCTACTACAGCTGAGCTACATTGTAACATTGGTCAAGTGTTTAGAGCATCATGAAGCCTGAGGCTCACTGGGATTATGTGCGCTTACATCACTTTTTGAAACTTTGGCCATGTTTAATATGAGCATCCACCAATGTAACAGTACATATATGACAAAAAAGCATAATAGGTTCCCCTTAAGATGACTGGGGGTATATTTCATAATATCAATAATATTACAAAGAGGATTTTCAATAATAATATTTATGTCTGTCTATACAGTATCACAGTTTATGAAACTGCTTGCAAAATTACATAAAGATGAAGCAATTAATGCCCAATTCAAAGCTCCATATTCACATAAATTTCAAAATCATGTAGTCACAATTTGGTTTCAGTATATGATTTTTTTTTTTTCATATAATGTCCTTAATTTATGTAAATGTGTCTCAGAAATAAGTTTCTTTCATGCCCCTTGCCATCATTTTTATCCTGTATTTGAATGTTTTACAGATCAAATATTTAAATTTATGAGAGCATCAATTGTTAGCAACTCCTAAAAGGACATTGTAACTTCTAGCTGACCGTCAACCACAAGTTGCCATCGAGAGCATCTGCCATGTTAAGGCTTAGCAAAATGTAACAGTGCACCCACAGGAAAGGAGAGAATGATGACACTTTGATAGCCGGGTGATCAGCAGACAAGGATTTTGTAAATTTTGTTGAAAAACAGCTGTGCATGGCCTGATTCTAACATGTGTGTGTTACCACTAATCTCCCCACACCCCATCCCACTCCCTCTGGACCCTTGATCCCAAATCCATCCAACCTCTCATCCCACTCACCCCTGCTGTCTTCCCTCTATTTCCACCCCCTACACCCTGCTGCAATTCTCTCATCCAACCATCACAACACCCACCTGGGCCCCTCCCCACCCTCCCTGCAGATGGCGAGCACGAGCTAACCTCTGACGATGGCTCCACTCTCTCTCAGTCTCTGTCTGTCACCCAGTCTCCGCAAAGCACTCCAGCTAAAGAAGGTATCGCTCACTCAGAGATGGATTTCTTTCAGAATGAGCTTCATTGTCTTGCTGTTTGCCTTTAATGTCAGACGTGTGAGCACGAGGATGTAAATTTAACAGAAATAGACTAAATGCTTATTATGCATTGCTTAAACTAGTTTATGCTGTATTAACAATTCTTTCATTAAAAACGTGATCATCTAAATCAGTGAAACTACAACAGTGTGCCCCATCACCATATTTAATACCTCTTTGGCTTCTTTTTACAATACTTATCTGCACTGGGTTATGAAAATGTATCCTTACCTTCAAGCTATGAATTCATATTTAATGCACTTATTATTATTTTACCATCCAGGGGGGTGTTTCCATTTCAGAGCAATGTGAGAAACCATTTTTAAAGACTTTTTTTAAAGTCCTGCAACCTTGTGGTGCATTCAGAGTTGCCAGAGAGTAATTTTGGCAAGAAATGCCATAGATTTTGGCATAACTAATGCAAATAGGCAATGTTTGCTTGTTGTTGACTTGCTTTGATCTTAAAGGTATAATTAGCCAATCTGTGTGCAGATCCAGGGCATGAAAGGAGGTTTAAAAAAGCTGAGTCTGAAACATTTTTACACTAACAAAAGCAAAATTAATAGTTTGTGGTTTTACACTGAGATACATAGTGAAACTGTTTCATGATCACAATTTTTGTTTTTATCTACCCAGCTCTGCTCTCTTTTTGCTGAGATAAACTAAACCTCTCCTGTTAGAATCCCAATACTTCCATCTGTCCATCCATTTTCTGCCACTTATCTGGGTGTGGTACAAGGGGGCAGCAGTCTAAGCAGTGCTGTCCATACCTCCCTCTCCCCAGACAATGCCTCCAGCTCTTCTGGGGGGATACAATGTGTTCACACTGAGCGACGTAATCTGTCTAGCATGTCCCAGATCTGCCCTGAGGTCTCCTCCCAGTTGGACGTGCCTGAAACACCTTGCCTCGTAGGCATCCTAGTCAGATACCCACGCCACCTCGACTGGTTCCTTTTGATGTAGAGGAGCAGCAGCTGTCCTCTGAGCTGCTCACCCCTATCTCTCGAGATCCTTTGAAGAAAGCTCATTTCCCCCGCTTATATATTCTTTTGGTCACTACTTACAACTTGTGGCCGTAGGTGAGGGTAGGAACATAGATCAGCCAGTAAATTGAGAGCTTCGTCACTTCCTAATGACAGATGTAAGACCAGTGTTGATTTGCTTACCTAGCTTCTTGCACATTGAATATTTTTCTCAAAGCGTTGGGTTTTGGAGCAACCTTAGATGCATCATTATAAAGACTTATCAAGCATAAATCTTCATTCGGTGTTAAACATCACAACTCTGATGGATCGGTGATGTTAAGTGCCATGTCACATGATTTTTCGCCTCTTGCTGGCATTTTGAATGCACACTATTTCATCCGTTAACACGCAAGTCTGACATTTGAAGCCATTTGGTTTACCGCCAAGAAATGCCAGGATCATAGAGGTCTCTCTACAAGTTGTAAATAATGGCACTATGGGATTGGCTTCCTGTCCACATCCTTCCAGCACAAACACGTAAAGCCACACAATAACAATTAACCTACGACAGTGCGTCGGCTCAGGGGACCTATATTTTCCTACGCCGTCACCATGAAGTCAGCCATTTATTGTGTTGAAACCAGGTTGATAGACGTACAGCTGGCTTTTTTTTTTTTTTTTTTAAATACAAGCTTATGGTTTTTGTTCTATGATGAAAATAACTTGAGAGGACATGTTTAGTGTGCAACATGACACCAGTGCCCTGGATTGCCTAACCTGCATTTGCAGCGCGGAGAAAGGGGATGTGACACTACCCAGGCTGTTATGTGAACACTGATTAAGGCAGTGTGCGTAGTGTGCTGTTCAAAGCTCCTGTTTTGTTGGGTTGAAAGGAGGCCAGACTCTCTGGGCTATCAGGTCACTGGGGTTTTTACGCAGGGATATTATGAAATATGTAGAGCACGGGGACTCTTGAGTGTGCATGTTCATTTTGATACAGTTAAATAGAAATGGTGATTAGTACATCCAACAGCAGAGAGGTCAGTGTGAGACACAATAACATGAATAAGATATAGACATATAAGATATAAGACATAGTCCATCTGAGAAAATATTCTAGCAAAACATACCACTTTTTTTCAAAGTTTTATGTTGCTTTAATCAGCCATTCTTGCACCTCAGGTGAGAGTAGATTATTTCACTAATGATGCTCCACCAATAGAAAGAATCCAAGAAGTACTGTGATTATACATCAGTTGTGGGAGAATTTGTCATATCGTGCAGATGTTGTGCCCCTTAATTTCCCCTATAACTTGTCTTTCACTGATTCCCCTTCCTTCAGAGAACCACACGGGCCTGATGAACGGCAAAAATGACCACGGCGACGTGGACGAGGAGCTGTCAAAGCGTGTCAGCCAGCTGACTACCAGTGTGGAGAGCGTGGAGATCACTGTGCGCTCCGGCGAGAAAATCGAAGAGGCCCTCTCCCCCGAGAGCTCTCCCTCCAAGTCGCCCAACACCAAGAAGAAGAAGAAGTTCCGCACCCCATCCTTCCTGAAGAAAAACAAGAAGAAAGAGAAGACGGAGGCCTGAGAGCAAGCGGGCAGCAGGGGCGAGGCAGGCGGGAAGACCATCTGCGTAGAGAAAGAATGAGGGGCAAGCAACCCCCCCTTTTTTGTTTAATAATGTCTGTGTTTTTATTTTGTTTTAAAAATGTCCTTTTATGTTTTTAATTTTATTATTTTTTTAACAAAAGGTTTTATGTGCAAAAGGCAGAGGAAACGAATTAACAAAAAAAAAAAAAAAAATCCGTTTGTAACAAAAAAAGAAAAGGTTTGTCCTTCTGCAGAAGGACAAGACAGTTTGAAAGATCGGGGCGGGGAAATAAAACAAATTAAAACTGCAACAGATGTGGGGTGACCAAGGAAGGTGGTGGTGTGTCTGCACACCTGACCTCCTATGCAGTACTTTAACAGGGCTCCATTTGAGGCTGTTTAGATCCTGAGTTACTGGCTCCTCCTGTGATTATTCCTGGGCTGAAAATGGAACTTGAAACCACATTTATGTTTTTTTTCTGGTTTAAAATCCAATTTTATGAAAAAAAAAAAAGAATTGGATTATAGACTGAGTGTTGTAAAACTGCACAAGTTCAAAACAAACCTTTTTTTTAAGAGCTCTCGACCCTTTTTCCTTCTCTTTCGCTGTTTTTTTTTTTTTTTTTTAACATCCTGCTCACCTGACTCTGCATAGGGAATTGAGAGGCCACATAAAATTTGAAGTCACACTGGAAAACTGGTCTCTCAAAAAAGAAAAAGAAAAAAAAAAAGCAGCCACAGGGTTTGTGTTGATTTATTTACTGTGAGAGAGGTTCTCGTATGCTCTTCAAGCTACTGTAGGCACAGGCTTCTGACAAAAACTTTCTCTTCCACTGGTTGTGGTTGAACTACAGATGAGTTTAAGGGTTAGTAGAGTAGAGACAGTGAGGATGAAGGCTGGCAGTCAATCACAACTTTTATCTGAGAATATTTATGTAGCATTTTTCATCTTGTCCTTTTCATCTCAGTGTTTTTTGTTTTTTTTTGCCAAACTAAGTGGGAGAATAGTAGGGGGGGGCATTTTAAGCAAGCATCTCTGTTTATTTTGAGTTTGTCATCTCATTTTTACTGAATGCAAATTTGGTATTAGTCAACTCTGTTTCGTACTCATTTCTAAGCTTTTACAGAGAATGCAGATGTTATGCATGTTTCCTCTTTTTTGCGAGAACTGAATTTATTTGGCTATGTTCTGTAGTGATGCCTGATTTTCTTTTTTTCAAATTATATTCTAATCTTCAGAGTACGCAAAGTTACTATATAACACAGATATATAAAAACTGGATATGTTGGCTATAGATATTTTTTTTTTAGCTATATATTTTTTATTTCATGGTGCAGCACTTTTCTTGTGGTATATAACACATTCTAGTTGCAAGTGGTCTCACCAGTGAAGGGGATTGTGAAGTATTTGATAAAGTTGTGCAAGTAGCAAGCGAGGCATGGTGTCAGGGAATGGTCAGGACCCAGAAAGTGAGCTGAATGAAGACAGAATAATCTTTCATTGGTGTCACACATGAGAAAAGATTACTGCTCTCAACCAGTGTTTCTGAAGAAATGCTATGTCCAACTATCAGCGGTCGCCAGCTGAACAGAGAATCATGGGTCATGGAGAGCAGAGCGGTGACGTCTTTTGTTTGGTGTGTTTGTGCGTGTGTGTGTTTTAATCCATATTGTAATTTCTTTTTCTTCCATTATTTTAATAAGACAAGGGTTGTGATTCTTATCTGCCTGCTCAGGCATCATAGACCCTAACAAGACCTCTGTTAAATCACCCCAGTGACTGCATTGACACCCCTCAGGCGCCCGAAAACTCACCCCCCCCCACCCCCACTGGCTACATTCACAGTAGCTATGTCTCCTTGCTTAATTTGCTGTTTTATTTCCTCCAAGAACTGGAACATCATAAGGAGGTCATATGGACATTCTATTTTATTTTTATGATCCTTTTCCAAGCCCGGTCATTATTTCGGCTTCTAAAGCCTTCCTTCCTGTAATTTCTCTTGTAAACACGATCCCGTTGTAACTGGCGGATGACCCATAGTTGAACTCAGCAAAGCCAAAGTGTGATGGGTTGCCGCATATTCCCCCCACCCTTGCAGTTTAAGCAGATGTACCAATATCCCAGCTAGCAATGTGAAGTATTGGATTTGGAGGGAGTGCGGGAGGGTTTTAGGGGCATCTTTAGCTGTGTTAAACGATAGCTTTTGGCTCCGGGCGAAGAGCTGAGGTCACACAACTGAAAGATGGAGAAGAGAGGTGTGAGTTTGGAAATGCAAGTGCTTACGTGTGTGTAGTAGACAGGAGCAGGGGAAAAGGACAACCTGATACTAACACACCATGTTTTTATCGCTCAGATTGTTTCTTTTTTTTTCTTTGATACATCGCTCCTCCTGGAAATGTCTTTTTTTTTTTTCCATCCTCCATTTGTATTGCAGTACGCTTTATTTTTCTTCTAGTTTGCAGAGAGCACTAGGCTTTTTTCTTTTTCTTTTTATTAACCATTTTATGAGCATAATTGATCCCAGATGAACTGAATGTACATTGCATCCTTTTTATTTTCTCATCTCTTTCCGACTGTTTGCACCTTGCTTTACTAATGTCTCCACCTCTTTTTTTTTTCTGTTAAAAAAACAAAAACAAAAAAACAAGTTTTGCTTTGGCATGCCAGAATGAGCCAAGCTACTTTGTGACCTGTGAAAATCCTATATAAATGGTTATCTAATGGAGTTGCTTTTAGATGTATTGCTAATCTGTGTAAATTCACAAATAAAACTGTATTTTAAGAAATCAATGCTCATTTTTTTCATCTTTGTGCTTCATAGTCCATGCCATTCAACTTAAGTTCAACATAAATCATACACTTTCATTTTACTTTACCATTTTCATGAACTGAGTAGTTATATGATAAGCTTAATGCAGCATTTTCATGAGGTTTCAGTATTGCAGAACAGCCTCGTGCGGAGGGGCCTGTGCTGCCATACAGGACTCTGTGTTGAGTGAGCATGAAAGAAAAAAAACTGGTGCCTTTGTTATCTTTATTCACTGGGTGAGCATGAGAATGTATATAGTCTGTGTGTGAATAGTTCAAACACAAAAATATGGCACTGATTAAATGCACTTGCAATGTGATAATCATTGACAGACCCAGGAAATCCACAAGGACAGAAATCATGTGGAGAGTGAGCACATATGCATTGAGTCATGATCCTATGGCAATATGAACAGGCATATTGTAAGGATTGGATGTAAGAGAGTCTTTCCATTCAAGGTGGAGGATGCTACAAATTGCCAGAAATGACCTGTTTGTTTTGACATGGCATATGTTGTTGTAGTGTGCTAATAATAATAATCCTTTTCATTTTTTTTTACACGTGAAGTCTTATTACAGTGGATTTTTTTAAGCCTGTTGTTCCCAACCTAAGGGCCAGGAAATCTATTTTTTCTTTAGGTTTTTGACAACATTTCACCTCTCATCCACGAGGCTTCTTTAGGTCCAAAACCAACAGGTGAAGAGTCCCAGGTATTTAAATCATGGTGGGGGTTTTCCCCTTTGGAGGTGGTCATTGACCCATTGTTGATCATGTGCATCATCACATGAGCCAAGGTGTTACCTGCAATTAAAGGCAATACTGTTGGAGAGTTTAACGCAGCCCTAGCCCATTTTTTTCCTCAATATACAAACTTGTGGTCTTCAGTCCCAACCCTACAGCACTGAATGCAAGATGTGGTCCTTTGGCACAGAGCCTTCAGTGCTGCTGCTTCCACTCTGTAGATCCACAGTGCCTCCTCTCTGGGCATTCTCAAAAAGCAGTTGAAATGTCACCATTCACTGAAGCCTTTGGCTCTTTGGCTTTTTGTGTGTGTGTGTGTGTGTGTGTGTGTGTGTGTGTGTGTGTGTGTGTGTGTGTGTGTGTGTAAACCAACCTTGGGTCCTTGAAAGGTGCTATATAAATCAAAGTTATTATTATTATTATACAAAAACCAGTTTAAACCTGCATTCTTTCCAGTGGCCAGCAGTGGGTGAGCACTTGCCCTTACAGCACAGTGCTCATATTGTAAATAATTTTCAGAATAACATAGACAGTGAAGTAGGGTATTATTTAGGGTGGGCCTACATTGGGATTGACAAGTCCTGAGACTCAGTGAAACTGGTCATGATGTGTGGTTTCAGAAACACCAAACCAGAGCGGAGTGGGTGATGTCATGTGGCTACATCCATCTTTTATATACAGGCTGTAGCTGTTTTCACACCTGAGCTCATTTGGGGAGATTTTTCCTTCATGTATCACACAGCATGAGATAATTTGTGTCAGCTGCATTATCATTACTGGACATACTCAGTGTTCTTTAGGTGATGGCATTATCTGCAGATGGGGGGGGGGGCAAATGTAAAGTCTCCAAATAAATTTCCTTAGCTATTCTTATAATGGTGCAATTTTGGATTTGTACTGAGGAACTTGGATGTTAAAAGATCATTTAATGTCTGACTGTGCCTGTTTCTGACATGTGTTGTCATATGCACCTCCTTTGAATGATAACATTTCAGAGCTGCACTGATTTTTTTTGAAAATTAATCTTTTCCGACTGTTTTTCACTAGTTCTGCATTTGGCTAGGGTCAGTATCACTACTGGTAGCATGAGACGATGCCTGGACCCTACAGAGGTTGCACAGGTAGTCCAACTCCTCCAGGATGGCACATCAATATGTGCCATTGCCAGAAGGTTTCCTGTGTCTCCCAGCACAGTCTCAAGAGCATGGAGGAGATTCCAGGAGACAGGCAGTTACTCTAAGAGAGCTGGACAGGGCTGTAGAAGGTCCTTAAACCCATCAGCAGGACCAGTGTCAGCTCCTTTCAGTCAGAATCAGAAACACACTTCGTCCTCTAGTGGGCCCTGCGGTTACTGTCTGGCACTGTGGACCCCAATTGATATTTGCCAATCAGATTGGCAGATCCACCACTGGCACCTTGTGCTTTTCACAGATATGAGCAGGTTCACCCTGAGCACATATGACAGACGTGAAAGGGTCTGGAGAAGCCCTGGAGAACGTTATGCTGACTGTAACATGGTCTGGAGAGGTATATCCATGGAGGTATGCGCAGACTTTTACAGGCTATGCACTGGCACCCTGACTGTCATTAGGTACCATGATGACATCCTTGGACCCATTGTCAGACCCTGTGCTGGTGCAGTGGGTCCTGGGTTCCTCCTAGTGCACAACAGTGTCTGGCCTCATGTGGCGAGAATATGCAGGCAGTTCCTGGAAGATAAAAGAAATGATACTATTGATTAACCCCAACACTCACCTGACCTATATCCAATAGGACACCTCTGGGACATTATGTTTCAGTCCAGCTGATGCCGCCAGGTAGCACCTCAGACTGTCCAGGACCTCAGTGATGCCCTCGTCCAGGTCTGGGGGGGAAATCCCCCAGGATATCATCCATCGTCTCATTAGCAGCATGCCCCGACATTGTCAGTCAAGCATACAGGCAAGTAGGGGCTGTCCAAACTACTGAGTACTATTTTGAGGTGCTGCAATAAAATGTGGTATCCTCTTGTTCCAAACACATTACCCATTCCATATCAGTACAGATATCCAGTATGATTTTTTCCCCATTGAGAGCTGATGTGTTTTCAAAGTTTTCCTTTAATGTTTTTGAGCAATGTATAAAATCTCACCCATAACTCCACAGTGCAGTGGTCTACACATTTGCTAAACAAGCGATAGGTTGCTGGTTCAGTTCCAACTGGAAACAAATCCCCTTTGAGATTGCATCAGGAAGGTCATCTGGTGCAAAACTCTACCAATTCAACCTGCTGTGGTGACCCCTTGTGACAAGGGAGCACTTGAAAGTAGAATCTATATATGAGGTCTCACTCAGGTCCCATATCCTGTAAACTGACTTAAATATGTTAAAAATTGTTTCTTTTTGAAAAGTAAAAAAGGTTGGGAACCACTGCTTTAAAAATTCTTCTGTGTTCTAGTACTTCAAGTGTATGTATCTAGGTATGAGTGTTTCTTTTGTTTAGGTTTATTTGTTGTGTCCACAGATCCTCATTTTACTGTCAGAAAGTCTGCTTGACACTTAAAGCCCAACTGGACTTTTCAGCGACAAAAAGCCTTTAACGTTGGAGCGAATCAGTCACTAAACAGCACGGACTGTCAAAGCCTCTGGGAAGGTGTGTGCACATGAGCAGCCACTGTGCCTTGACAGCATTTATATCTCAAGATGCAAACCAAAATATGCAAAACTAGCATCATGATAGTGTGTGCTAACTTCCCCCAAGGATGTCTCTCACAGGTTTTTAAAAACCTGCCAACTGACTGAATATTAACATCTTTGTGTAATTGCAGCAGAACTTTTTCCACTTCTTTTTCACTTTTTTTTTTTTTTTTTTTTTTTTGCTGCAACCTCAAATGGAGGGGAACTTTATCATTTTGATGCTAAGCTGCTATAGATTTTGGTGGGGATGTCCATTGTGGGCTGCCCATCACTAATTATGATGTCTCTTTAGAAATGTAAACAACAATTTTTCTTTCAGCACTTTGCCGGGTTTGTATCAGCAACTTGAACCTCTCTGGGGAAAACAGTACTTAAATATACAATTGTGATCTGGGCTGGATTACAATTGTATATTTGAGCTAGTTAACCAGATAGTTCAGTTTGGCACTTTAATGAATGTTTGAATGTTTCAAAAGAAAATCAGTTTAATATCATTTCAGTGATGGGGGGACTTTTGGGGGTTAACCTCAAAATTAAAACTCATCGTGAACTGAATCTTTGTATCCAGAGAGGCCCAAAAAGACACCAGTAAAGGAGTGGCTTGGTGGATGAAGAGAATGAGATGAGTGAAACCGGATGGACCATATTTTCTATTATCTCACTTTCTTTGTCATTATCTGGTTTCATTTATATTCTACATATTGCTGGCTTCCATAAACAGCATGGGAACCACTGTAACCCTGTCTTGGTGTCAGTATACAGCACTTTATCTGGCAACGTTCCTGTTGTAAACAATAAATCTGTACGAGCGATCGCGTGACAGTGTGCATTTTGTGTGTCTCATGGCAGAGATGACAACATCGACTCTCTCCGGAGTGATTCACTGTGATAAATTCTCTTGTAGAAGACGTCAAGTGCTGATTCTGAGGTAATTTGACGTCTCTTTGTTTATTCTTTAGTTCTCTACAGCCAGTATAAGTGATGAACCCGCTGATTTTTTTTTTTCCTATAAAACTTTCATCTCATTTTTCTCATTATAATACGTAGAACATGTATGCTTATTTTACTAATATAGAGAGTTTACTTCCTGGATTTCATGGCATAGTGCCGTTTCTAACAGCACAGCATTATAAATTAAGTGTAAGAAAAAGAAACTAGAGCACTGATTACAGTAATGTAGAAAATTGACTGGGTCTATGTCTATGAGACACTGTATTGACACAGCATGAGGACGAGATGAGAGGATAGGATAGGAGGTGTTCAACAGTTTATTTTTTCTTGAAAAAATTTCCAGAGTATTCCCACTCACACAGCTGAGCTTAAAGCCAAAATGAAAACAATCAATAAACATGACTCCTCTAATAAATCAAATAAAGGCCCTAAAAAAGCCCTATCAGCAAATGAACAAGATAACATACACGTCAACATGCTGCAGCAAACAAAGGAGATGGACTGAATACGTCTGATCCAGGCCTTCGGTTCAGTTCATGTGTGGCCTGAATGAGATGAGGCTCATTCCCCCTGCTGTAGTTTCAATAATTAAGATTTTTAATTTATTTTAAAATAATCAGTAATACTTTTAAGTTTTAGGGTTTTTTTTTTAATGTTCTGCAAACCAGCATGGACACACGCACACACACACTCATACATTATACACAGACCGATCCTACTGCATCATGTTCAACACAGTTAAAGAGGTGAAGAGGGCTTCTCCTCTCCTCTCCAGACTGCATCCTGCTGTGAGTGTCAAAACAATGAGCCTGCTTGCATCCAGATGGATGCTCTGCTAGGGGAGTGTGGTAACCATGATATGCCTTTTTTGGGAGGGCAGCCTCCATACACACACACACACACACACACACACACACACACACACACACACACACACACACACACACACAGACACAGGCATCCACCCCACCCCAGTATACCAGCTAGACACCCTACCCCTTAAAGCTTCACAGTGACCACAGACTTTAGTGGTACGCAGATGCCAGTGGGATGATAAATAGGGACTGATAAACAACATAAGGGGTCAGTTAGGGTTGAGTGCAAATGCACACCCCTTGGGACCACCCACCCACAGAAACACATGCAGACTCATATAGTTTCTGCAGGCCGGCGTTACATTTTCTCATGCAAGATATGTGTAAGAAAATATGTTGACCTTAACTTGCTGAAAAATGAGAATAACATCATCATTCTTTATTCTGCAGCCTTTTCTTGATATAAACTCTTTCTATGCTGGAAAATGATGATGTCTCTTTAGCAGGGGAGCTCAACTCTGAATTAGGGGACATGTTTATTTGGGAATAGTTTTGTTGGTTTTCACACCGTGAGTAAGAGGAAAAGACTGAGCCACTCTAATGTCTCTCTGTTCAGTATAACTTTAGGATCATATCTGCTTGTGGTCACCATAGATGGGTAGCTAGTCTGACTAATTTCAAGTCTACTTGAAAAATGCATAATGGTATTTGGTGCCCTTTTAGTGTCTGTGCAGGTGAAGTCTGCTCTGTCACATTAAATGTCAGTGTCATATTTTGGAGTCCATGCGCATGCAGGGGTCCACTTGGGTGAAAGTGACATAAATGCTGTCGTCAGTGGATGAACTTGAATCTGTTGTTATATTATACGTGCATCCTCCAAGCAGATATATGAAGAATAAGAAGAACAGGAGGTGCAGCTGTCCCCATCCTGGTCCTCGAGTAAATCTGGGCCAATTCCAATCCGGCCCCTGCCCCCTCTGTTTTTGCTTATGAAGGCCACATGAGTTCTTCTGAAACAGTTTTACACACTTATCCAGTGTAAACGACTGAATGAAACTGAATGAAAAAAAAAAAATGGACTGTTGGAAATGATCACAGTACATCTGACAGCAGTAAAAATCACTGCAGATGCTGATTGGAAATTCCTGCTTCTCTTGATGTAAGTTAAAGGAGTGCATACCCTGACCCTTAATTCCAAGACCCGTATCAACAACGAGTGTGCCTTCAGTGAGTGGGAGTGGGGGTGGGGTGATAGGAGACAGATCGGAATTGGTCTTATATTCCAGGCCCAGGAGGAGATATAGGCTGTTTGCTAAGAGCCTCTCATTCACCCTCTGATTACAAAATTTATATCACTCAGACACAAAGGATCCTCACTCACAGATACAGAAAGTATAGCACTTACTCTAAATTCACCACAAGTGACGGAAGGAAGTCACTACACATGGTCAAGACAATCTGGGACATAACCCCCACCCAAAACCACAAATTGTTGTGTTTACATTTAATCTTTTTAAACAAACAAGATATAATGTATTCATAGTGAGATAACAACAACAAAAAAAAAAGGCTGGTAGGCTGAGTTTGTTTCAACTGATTCAGATATGTTTCCTCTCTTTCCAGACTTTATTCCACACCATCACTTATCTTAAAATGGGATTATATATGCTGTTATTTACGCTGTCAGAAACAAAAAGTTTATTCAGCCACGAATCAAAGTGAAAAGTACTTCTGAAACATCTACAATAACAGTTCAAGAAGAAAGTTTCCTGAGAGACAGTCATGACACCAAAGTACTACTGACCTCTCATTGTGGCATTTTTGTTGGTCTTTACGGCTGCTGCAACATCATCCTCCTACTCCTCTTTTCTTTTCATTAACTGCACTCGACTGCCACAGTGATAAATAAAGTTGATTTACTAACAGTGTGCTAAGTTATATATAAATTGCCGTCAGTTTGTTCCAGTAATTACCTGCCAAGACCAGCGCAAGTGGCTTAAAAACCACTCAAGTCCTAACAAAAATAATACTCAGCGAGCTCAGGTTTTACATGTGCTTTTCTCGGAAAACAGTGTGGCAATTAAGATAAATGACAGAAGGCTAAGGAGCATCAATATGTTTATGATATAAGGGATAACTCTTCTGGAACTGCTGGAGTTGGTGTGCAGTCCTGATGACTGGCTCAGGTGGATGCCAGGATATTTCTAGAGGATTGCTGCATTATTATAAACCATGTAAACCAGAAATCTGAGTGTAACAGCTGACCTGAAGAACAGCAGGCATCATTCAGATTCCATATTTTTCTTTTGTTTGTTTGTTTTGTTTTTGTTTTGTAGGCTATGTGAGGTTTCAGGTACTTATTAAAGTCAGTATTACATAGCTTAAGAGTCAGACATTAGTCTGACACAGTAACACAGTTCCGTACACACCACAGCACGGTGTGTGTGGCTCTGATAGAGAGAAGTAGGGCTAAAAAAAACCCCATCTCTGTGCGGAAATGTGATTAAAAATCTGAAACACAGTTCTGCTTGGTTTCAATAGAATACTTGTATTAGTGAGGTGCAGAAAGGGATTCAGCCATCAGCACTCAGCATGAAGACTGAGTGAAGAGCTGCAGGACAGAACCAAAGTTTTGGCGCTGCGCTCACAGCTTTGAGTCATCCACCTGTCACAGTTACACACTCTTTCTGATCTCCCCCCCATTCCAAATAAATGGAACCTCCAACAGTCACAAATCCCAAAACCAGAGTAACATACGCGTTTTTTCAGTGTTGAATGTAGCATTAGACTGTGTGCTGCAAACCTTAGGAAGTTATGATTCTATGATTCATTTATTCTCATCATTCTCAGTTTTGTGCTGTAAAAGGGAAACTCCAACAAATACATATGCAGTCCACACCTTTCAGTCGGAAAACTGACGCTGCACATCTTCATTAAATCCTGACAGTAGCTTTTGCTGCGGTGCAGAGCGTTAGTAAAACTGGCTCATAGAAAAACACAAACTTTCATGTAGTTTGTGTTTCTTCTTCTCTCAGATCTGTAATATACAAAACTGAAACATGGCAAAATGCTACAATTAAAGGGACTCTGTCATGATCCTGGGCCGGTGGCCCAGTGTTTTGAGTTCTATTTATGAAGTTCTGCTTTGTTCTATTTCTAGTTTTGGTTATAGTTTAGTATTAGGATTGTAGTTTGCCTTTGTTTAGTTCTCCATGTTAGTCCTGGTCTTCCCTGTGCTCCTGTGTGCTGTCTGTCTTGGCCCTTCTCTGTGTTTCGTTATCTTCCCATTGTTTCCTTGTACATGGTATTTAGGTTCCCTCTGTGTTAAGTTTACATACGTGTCATGTTTAGTCACTTCCTGTTTTATTTTGACAACTTTGTGTTCATTGTGCTTTGTGTTTAGGTTTACTTCCCCTTGTCTCGTTAGTGTATTTCATTCACCTGTGCTGTCACCTGTTTCCTTTTCCCTCGTTATGCCTTTGTGTATTTAGGGTCTCTGTGCTGTTTAGTTCCTTGTTGCGTTGTCAGTTATTCGTTGGATTTTCCCTGCTGTGTGCTTTATGCCATGTCCATGTTTATGCCACGTTCATGTTTATGCTACGTTCCAGTATTTTGGATTAAAGATTTAAGTTATGGTTATATTCCTTGTCTGAGTCCTGCATTGGGGTCCTCTACCACGCTGGCCACAGCCCCAAAACCTGACAGACTCAGAAAGACCGGAAGCATCTTAGATTAATGTCTGAATCTTCCAGTATATGGTACTGGCTTTAGGAAATACAAACATCACATGGCAAACAGGAAAAAAAACAAAACAATGGTTTGTGCACGTGACACAGTTACTGTCTAACTTCAATATGTGGGCAGGTCAAGCAGATCTTATCAGGCAAGTATTCCACAGGAAAGACTGAAATAAAGAGAGAAGCACATCCAGGGCTTGAGAGCTGTGAGCAGCATGTAAGAACTGATGACAGATCAGACAGATGGCTTTTTGTTTTTATGTTCAGTCTGACATTTGATCACTTTTGCTCAATTGTAGCTGAATCATGTATGTAAACGTGCCACTGTGGAGAAATGGCCTTAGAATCAAATAACTCAAAAGTGAGTGTGCATGCAACTGATGCACTCCAGCACTAAAACAAATAGCATGACACCTCTGATTAAGATGGCTATGACCTTTAATGAACTCCTTCTGCAAGCACAGATTCACTGTGATATGAACAGTCCCAATGGCCTCTGATCAACAGAAGTAATAATCTATTTTTCTCTACAGAACTGGGCTAGCTAACTAATCAGGGCTCCAGCAAAAGCATCCCGTGAGCAGCTACTAGATATCTCGATGAATTATACTGTAATTATATTACTGTGTTATTTAGCTTTTGGATTGAGTGCATGCACTAATGGTCCCCCCGTAACAATGTCTTCCATCAGTGAGAAGGTTAAAAGTGCAAATCTGTGTGTGTGTGTGTGTATTGTGTGCATGTTTGTTTATTAAAGAGGTGATTATTTTGTGAAGTCACTGTTATTGATCAGCTTCTCTGTCAAATCCTTGAAGATGGATTATGTGCATTTTGCGCTATGAAGCAGCACAGATCTCACTTATAGCCCCCTAATCTTCAGTTCACTGAGCCTTTGGACAGACGTTATAAATGTTGTTTGTGGAAAGCTAGAAAAGAAAATCTGCTGAGCAGCATTATCTCGGTGTTTTATCATTGCTCATCCAACAGGCAACCCAGTGCCATTTTTACTATCATCATTCAAGAGTATGAGACACAATGGAGTCCTTGACAGTGGTGTGATGGTTAGAGACACAAGCTTCTGTGGTGATTGATATGTTAATGATCTGAATTACCTAAACTAGCTTGAGCAGTAAGGTTCTCCTTTCAGACTGAGCAACATGATTTAAGCTCCAGAGGCTCTGTTTTGGTCCCCATCAACTCTTGAGAGAAGTAAAACTGCATGACAAAAATCAAGGGAAAAATGTATTGGACCGTCACATGTCCCCAGAAGCTTCGATTCACCTTACATGCTCCCGTGGGTGTTCAACTAGGTTGAAATATAGAGACTGTGACGGCCACAGCAAATGAATCTCATCATTTTAATGCTCAAATCATTCACAGATCCTTTGTGCCCTATCGATGGAGGAACTCTCATCTTGGAAGTGACCACTACCATTAAAATAGAAATGTTTCAGCAGACTTGTGATCACTCAAAACAATACTGTATTGATTTTCAGCAACCCTTCCCTCATGCTTGCTACTGGATCCATTCACTGTAGGGGTCAAAAGTTCATGTTTTCCTTTAATTTGTCTGTTTCAGACTCATTAGCTGCCAAATGCTCTTATTATTTTTTTTTTCACCACCTAGTCATCAGTGGAGGATAGTGAGGATAGAGTGCCCAAAATAGATGTTTATTGTCTTTTTTTTTTAATCTATGTATGAAGCTGATTGAACTGATGCAAGCCTAACAAAACAGTTAAATTAATATTTTGACTGTAAACTGAAAC
This sequence comes from Archocentrus centrarchus, assembly GCF_007364275.1. Classification (NCBI taxonomy): domain Eukaryota; kingdom Metazoa; phylum Chordata; class Actinopteri; order Cichliformes; family Cichlidae; genus Archocentrus; species Archocentrus centrarchus. The sequence continues at coordinate 29,213,567 of NC_044346.1, read as the reverse complement.
AGTGAGCAGAATGCCAGCTAAGAGAAACAATTTTTCTGAAATACATAATTGAACATGGCTTAACTCTATAATTTTTTGTGATGTATTTTCTCCATATGCCCAGAGAGGCCAGCTGCTGAAATAAGGTCAGAGCATGTCTGCTATCCTGAATTCCATTGAAAGCCGATGAAGGGAAGAAAGAATAGGGATGATATGTGATTGTCAGCAAGAGTAGCCAGCAAAGAAGGAAAGTGGATACATGTGTGAGCCATCTAACAGGAATGGACTTATGTGCATGCAGCAGATCCTGCTGAATTCAGCACTGGAAATGGATGAAAAGCTGCTTTATGCTGTCTCAAAATTAAAAAGACCCATGTGGCAAATTTGGAATTTAAGGGAAGAATTTGTGTATGGACTGAATTTAGCCATCATATCAGTGGTACTGCTATCTTGTGACTCCCTGCTATAGGTGCTATTAAGGTCACTCTGTTATAGGCTCCTCCCATTTTGCTTTGAGATCTATATCCTACTGGAAATCTAATCTTTCACTCGACATCAATAGCATCCTATTTCCTCTTTGCTTGTCAAAGATTCAATAGAATAGTAGCATGGGCTGGACTTCTGATCAGTATTTTGTTAAATTCAATTTTTATTTGATACCAAAAACACATCATTGGTTTACTTTAAAGAGCATATAGTATTTCTATTAATTTGGTTGTGTGCTGACCTCTGAGTATATTGATTAGTGTCAGTGCTATGCACTCAGCCATTTGTTAAAATTGCTATAAAGATCAATGTACTTTTACAAATGAGGGGTATGTTTGTGCATCTTCAGCAAAAAAAAAAATAAAATAAAGGAAGGCGTAGGGATACTCATTCTGATCTATAGTCCCTTGTCAACTACATACACCCATTATATAACAGCCTTATCACCAGAAACCAGGGATACAGGAAGGAAGAAAAATGTGCTGATCTCGGCTTGGCTTTGTAGAGTGTTGCTTCGTCATGTAAGTGAAGATGAGGAGATCAAGAATATCCAAACTTAACTGCGCTGCACTGCTGGATTGGACAGAAGTGAGATAAAGCAAGCTCAGCTGTGTTGGGTCTGACAATCCTGAGAGCGCACTGGACTGGACTAAATGCAGTTTAACTAGGATGGACTAGACGGGACTGCTGGACTGGGAATAAAGAACCCACTACACTGAAAAGGTGAATCTTTCGATAGATAAGGATAAATATGAATATGTTCAAAGTTATATTCATTAAGATTTTTATTAAATCACACGACCACTTTCTTTTGCTTTGCCTTTCTTATTCAGGAGTACTGATGAACCCAGAACTTTGACATTTGTTGTTTAATAATAATGCACTTTCTAATAACTAATTTAACACATTTTTTCCAAATAAAAATTGGATAGAGATAAACAAGATTATCTACAATTCTTTCTTTTCTCTCTTTTTTAAAAAGATTCTCTTAAAATTCATATCACAAATGCAGCTTCTTAAATCCGGCTATCTGTGGAGTGTAATAAAGAGGGGCGCATTTGAAAGAAATGATACGTAAGCAACATAGTATCTGTGTTGCAAATAGCACAGATATTGTTTTTAATACTTCTATTCATTTGTAAAAATGGCTCTTAATATACAGTTAAAGGTTTATAGCTTTCAGGTTCTTGCCCTTAATGACTGTTCTTGGAAATTAGATTAAGAAAGTTGACTTTAAACTGTTTGACTTTCCAACATTCCAGCCTAGGGTTAAACATACTCCAGATCTATATACAATGCTGACATAAAATCTCCACAAACTCAAAGTTTTTGAACTTCTTGTTAAAGGAAATTTCCCCCTACAGGAATTTTGTGTGGATTAACTGGATTTTACTTTTATATTCTGTTTCCACCCCTTCTCTCTCTCTTCATACTCAGATATCCAGGAATTACCCAGCTCTTCCTAGAAGATATGAACATGTGCAGCGTGTATGTTGTTGCTCTATGGGCATATCTCATCTCCGTGGTGAACATCAGGGTTAAAAGGCATCCTGGAAAGACTGTGATATACTACATGTTCCTGACAATGCCTTAATAGAGACACTGCATCATTTTCTTTTTGTCCTCCCTTTTCTCTCTCTTTCTTCTCTATGTGCCACACCCCAGTGAAAAAAAGGGTATGGGGGAGGAAAGGAAGACAACTACAGACAGACGCGTAGGTCCTCTATATAAAGGGATGCATCTTCCCATAGAGAAGGTCAATAAGGTGCAACCAGGCTACTGTGAGTTGTGTCTTGTGGCCTGATCCTCCTCCTTTGTGTCAGCTACTATCTCCACAATGGAGTGCTAATGGGAGGCTTGGATTTCCCTAAGTGACACTGATTAATAGCTGAGAAAGCAGGCACAGATCCTTCTCTCCTTTATCAGTATGAGCCCATACTTATCTAGCCTTGAAGTATGAAGTGAAGTGTGCCTTACGAGAATGTTTTGACTTTTTGGAGGTTGAGGAAAACGGGCTGTAAACATGCATTGCTGCCCTGTGAGGTTTTTTTTTTAGTAGTGAATCTGAGAGCAAATTTACACACTGAACAGCATTAAAGCAACATTAGCATTCATTTGGTGTTTCGCCTCTGGCCACCTGGTGAATGTTGCTCCTTCTTGATGACCAGAGTCAGAGTGACCTCAAACAATAAAGTCTTGGACTATAAAGCAGAAACAATGGGCTGAACGATGGTCAAATGCTCCATAAAGTTGAGGAACACCATTCAGTTGATGTCACTTGGACCTCATTGGTAGACAACATTCCTGGCAATCCTGTTTAGTGGTTTTTCAAGCAGGATTATTTAGATGTGTCGGAAATTGTATTTCCTTCAGCTGCTCATTTGTCTCATTTGAACTTTGTGAAAGAAGCTTTGCAAGAGTAAAAAAAAGCTTGTTCGTGTTATTCATCTCAGTGAATACCAATGGTGGTATTACTGAGAAGCAGAAACTGTGAGGGTTTCATAATGCTATTCATTTCCAGCACTTGAGATGTGTGTTATGTACACACAGACTCCATATCGTCCCCCTGGGAGCCGCCAATCGTTTTGTCTGGCCTGGATCCCTCTTTTGTCTCTCTCTTTCTCTCTCTCTACACTCTTGCATTCTTACCCTCTCCCGCCCCCACGGTCCCAAAACCTGATATTAAAAAAGGATTACCGAAAAACAACATGGGCAATTTCCTGCCGTCCTGAGAACTATCCCCCTGTTGAGAAGATTCGCTCTCCCCTTCCTACCTCCCCTCTCTATCTCTCTGTCTATAGCCTGCCAGCAGAGATTTGGAGGGGTGACAACAGCAGCAGTGGGGGAGGGTGAGGTGAGTTTAGTGGAGAGGTACAAGTCTGTCTCTTTCTGTCTGCCTCTCTCAGCCCATCCGTAGTCAGCCAGCAGAGATTTGGAGGGCAACAACAACAGTGGGTTATGTGGAAGGGAGGGGAGGCAGAAGTGAGGACCCCACCACCCCCATGCGCACACACACACACACACGCGCGCGCGCAGGGGAGGAAATGGTGTAACATACAGAGGGGAGATATGAGAGGTGGAGAGAGGTGAAAGCCTGCAGACAGAGGAGCATATGAATCAAGATAAACTTTCTGCCCAGTTATATCTTCATGCTAGAGAGGAATTTGAGCTCTTGCTTGAAATATGAGAAGGGCATAAAAACATGTATGCCACAGAAATATAAGAGAAGAAAGAGCAAGATAAAAAAAATATATATGCACTTTTACAAGACTTCAAAGTTCTGGATCTTTGAAGGCTGATTAAAAAGGAATAAGTGGGTTTCAAAAAGGGCTTTTTGTCATCACTTTTTAAAAAATGAATGTCTTTTTTGAAAGTCTGATGCTTAGAAATTAATATTAATGCATTAAAATCAATATTCCTACCTGGAACATTTGCATATAAATCACTCTAATGGTCTGCCGCTGCAAAAGAAATGGAAAAAAAAAAATGTAAATGGACTCCAAATATGATTTATCCACGAAAAGCAGCTACTTTTGCATTTTCTCATGCAACTGAAAATTATTAAACATGAACTGAGTAAACATTGTGTGCACATATAAATCACAAACATTTACAGCAATGGCGAATTTTCCCACATTTTTATTATTTCTTATTCACACGGGAAGACTTGAATCTAAAATAAAAAGGCCCCTTAAGGTAAATGGTTAGGCTCCGACATCCAGATATAAGATTAATATATGCAACATTCATTGTCTATTGTATTGAATAGAAATATAAATTATGGTAATCACATTTGCTGGCAGAATTGTCCTAATTTCACGCTTCCCACAAGGGAAATCATCTTCATTTGCTGATGAGACTAAAACCTCTTCACACAAAAAAAACAGTGTTTCATGTGGGATCGTGCACAAGCTTGCAACCCACATCTGACCTATCCTCAGCTCTGCTCACTCTGAGAAGTTTGTGACACACATTAAACACAGCATGGAGCACAGTCACAGGTCACTTTAGATGTTGACCCTCATACCAACACCCTGCTTACTGCTCTGACCTAAAAGTGGAGTAAAAGTCAGCCAATTTACTTTTACATTGTGTTAACTGACTTGAAGCTAGTGCCTGGTGTCTTTTTTTTTAGAGACATAGCAGAGCAGTAATTGTTGCCATATCATGCTGTTATTTCAGTGCTTACAGTGCAGTAATGCATTGTAGGTATTGCAGCTGTGTGATTGTTATAATTGTGTAATTCTGTGAGGAAAGAAACTTTCCCCATTTCCACTGATTTACATTCATAAAGCAACAAACATTCACATGTAACTGCTGCAGCTGGTTACAGGGCCCTTCCCCACTACTTCAGTGTTTGTGTTGTTGCAGGTTGTCAAAAGGTGAAAGGGAGGAAAAAAGTAAAAAGCAGGAGGAAAAAAACTGAGTCGAGGAGTAGCTGTTGATTCTGTCACGTTTTCCTCTCTCTACGCTACTATTCAAGTCACACTGACCTCCATTCACTGGCTACTAATGAGAGCTCCACGACTACTCGCTGTAAGGTTACACTCTGTGACTCTACACACACCACACGACTTTAACACAAAACGTTTTCTCATGCACTTCTTCTCCTTTGTCCCATTATACACACAATGTTTTCATGCAAGCAGCCTGAAAAACAACTCATCCTTTATCCCTCCCACTCTGCAGTACACACATTTATGTGCACAAATGCATACCAATCCACACAGACTGGATGGCACATACTCAGAATTGCAAATAATCTGGGTAAGTATGTATAAATGTTTAATTGAAATAGGCATGTTCTTTTCTTGTCTTGCTAGCTGGTTTAAACAAGCATCAGATATGTGTGCACTTACACTTATGCACACAAGTATTTTTTATACTTTTGAGGATACTTGTTAACATACTGCATCCTAAAGCTGCTCTAACTTTAATCTAACCATTATTTTAATCTGAAGTTTATACCCCCCCAAAAAGCCCTTTCAAGCATGGGCCAAAATGTCCTCACCCACATATCCGTACACAGACATTTACACAACACTGCTCATCCTTTGACCAACAAATAATTCTTATCCCACCTTAACTGATATTATTAGAGATAACTTCAACATGCAAACAGTCTTCTCTCCCTCCACTTCTTTTTCCATTAACGCACACACACACACACACACATCCACTATACTTTCTGTACAGCTGGCAGAGCCCCTTCATACATACCACTGTCCATTATAATGCACACATTGTGGTCAAATCCCTCTGGATCAGGAGTGGGCTGACAAGCGCCGCTCTGTGCCTGAGGTCCCTCCAGTTAAGCCATTGTAAGCCTTTCAGTATCACAATATAGATTCCCCCTTAACAAGGCAGTATATGGGTCATTGGGTCAAAGGGACTAAGTGCTGTGTATTACATAGGAATTATGAATATGCCTCCCACTTCTCTTCCCTATCTACCACAGATAATCACCTGCAGATTATCCCTCACTGAATCCTGCCCTTAATCAAACTCCTCTTTGGGAAAGTAGATGTTGTATGTTGACATGTTTTTGGTGTAGTCTAAACATGAGTGGGGAGGTCTCACGGTTAATCAGTGTCCCAGGAGACCCAGGAGAGCTCTATGAACAGAACAAAATGTCTGAAGTGGGTTAAATTAACAAAACAAGGCAGCCTACTCTGGGTCAAGTTAATGAGGGTGATTGTGACATGAACATGAATACACATGAAAAAATCTCCTTCAAAGACAAAACAGAAGTATGTGAGATAAGAGGAAGGGACCGTAACTTTGGCTTATATTTTCATCCTCTCTTTCTCTATTGCTTTATCTCTGTCTTTGTCACTGTGCTTAGCTAACCTTGTAGTTCCTGATTTTTGGGATATGTTATCATTTCTGGAGGTTTTTCTCTTGACGTCAGTTTTTTAAAGAAATAGGTCAATGTTTTGATCAGATTTGCTGTCTTGTGAGGGGTAGATGATAAGATACGTACCACATGCCTCACGTCTACTCTAAATGTCTACTCTAAAGCCAGCTTAGCTTAGCTGTGCATAATGAGTTGAACCAGGGCAACCAGCAAGCATGGCTCTGCCTGAAGCTGACTTATTAACGTGTTATATCTCATTTATTTAATCCAGTAAAAAAAGTCCAATAATAAAAATATTTAGAAGAATTTTTACATCATGGGAATATTTTGAAGCCAACTTCTTGCAAGAAAACAAACAAGTCCATCCATCCATCCATCCATCCATTCATCCATCCATCCATCCATCCATCCATTTTCTGCTGTTTATGATGCCCATACATCTCTGCCCCTGGTCACCTCCTCCAGCTCTTCCAGTGAGACACAGAAGCATTTCAAGCCAACTGAGTGATTGAGAGCTGAACCCCAGGGCCTCCTCCCAGTTGGACATGCCAACATACCTCACCTAGGAGTCATCTAGGAGGCATCCTAGTCAGACGCCTGAACCACCTCAAATGACTCCTTTTGATGTGGGTAGGAGTAGCAGCTCTATTTTCAGTACCTCCATGAATCACCAGCTTATCATGTTTGAGGGGTTTGTGTGATTCCAGTAGATATGTTGTCTGGACCAATTGCTCCAGGATGGAGCAGCTATTTTGATCATTTGACAATAAGCAGATATTTTCAATTGCAAATCTCACATTATGAGACCCGAAGTGTGGAAGACTGATAAAAGAGTAGATTTCTCTGGCAGCTGTGGCGAATTTAATGTAATATTTTTGCCTGTAAAAGTTAATTAAAAAAAAAAAACCTTGACAGAATGAGTGATGGAAATATTTTGTTAAATTACCTACAAATCCCAGCACAGTTGACATTATGCAAAGTTCAGATAATGTTAGACTGCTGGAGAAGTGGGCCAGGTCTCTCTTGATAAAGAGACTGGGTTCAAATCCACCATCTCGCCGGGACCTTTCTGTGTGGAGTTTCCATGTTCTCCCTGTGTTTGTGTGGGTTTTCTCCAGGTACTCCGGTTTCCTCCCACAGTCCAAAGACATGCAGTTAGTGGGGTTATTTTAACTGGTGATTCTAAATTGCCCATAGGTGTGAATGTGAGTGTGAATGGTTGTCTGTCTCTGTGTTAGCCCTGTGACAGGCTGGCGGCCTGTCCAGGTTGTACCCTGCCTCTCACCCTATGACAGCTGGGATAGGTGGGAAAAAATGAATGGATGGAGAATTTTGCCTGAATAAATAAAGGATAATATTTTAATAAATGTTTAGATTTACTTTTAGAATTTAGATACTGAACATTTTATAGACTGCATATAAAATATAGACATAAAACATAAATGTAGTTTTTTTTGTAAAGTCTTCTTATTTACGACACAAAGGATGCAGTTATTTTACATGATGAAAGCAGCATATACAACAGGCTAAACTTTAGCACCACATTAGCTGCTTATTATTAATGCTAATGAAGAAAAGTCTCAGTATAAAGCTCCCTTACTTATGACAGTGTTGCACAGAAGATAATGTTACCTTCTCATTCTCATTAAAACACAGTTAACCTGAAAAGTAGCAAACCATGCAGTTATGCTTTTGTGGCAGAAATGAAAGTGATTCTCTTCATGCAGCATCCTACTGTCTTTCCCATTGGCTCATAAAGCTCAAAACATCTCACCTGCAGCTAGCTCTTAGTTTTGCAGACAGAACTATAAAGCATAAATAAAAACAAGAAGGACACAGTCACGATGATGTCACCCACTGGTTTCTGGCTATTTTTGGCAGCTGCCATGTTGGGTTTTTTTGCAGCTACTGAACATATTCGGACAAGAGGCTGAAATGCTGTCATCTGCTAACTGGCGAGCTTGGATGGCATTCTGCATCAGTAAACTTTTCTGTTTGCATTAGACAGCTGTTAATAAGTATCAAGTAACAGATTAATAAAATGCTGGAATTTTACTGACCAAAACTGAAGCACTGGCTTCTTTGGTGGACTGTAACTCACAGCAGGCCACATTAGTTGATGAATAATTTCAATAGTGCCAAATTACAACAGTAGCCTCGGACCCTACAATAAAGCTGAATAAAACCACACATTAAAGTATACATGTTCAAGCATACAGAGACAAAGTCAAATATATGGTCTTTTATGCCAGCGTACACACTTTTATACACACATCAGACATAAACTATGACCAAAAATAATGAGAAAGAAAGATTCAGAAAAAGCAGACCCGTCAAAATGAGTTGTTAGTAGTCGTTTAAAACAAACACAGGTAGACCCGACAGGCTAGGGAAAGGCTGTTCCAAAATTTAGGCACTACAACCTCAAAGGTGTGATCACCTCTGGTTGTAAAGTAAGAGCATGGTTACCTTGATCAGATGATCTGAGAGACTGAATGGTGTTATAAGGTCTCAGGAGCTCAGCTATATACAGAGAAGCCTGGCCAAGTATGTTATTAATGAAAATTTTAAATCATTGCTCAGTCAAAACCTCCACACCAGCACCAGTATAGGAGGAGAAGAAGTCAAAACCAGAGGCAGAGAAATCACAGTTCAAAGTTTTTTCCAGAAAGTCTTTTTTTTTTTTTAATCTGTTGCAACATCTCCCTCTGCATAATCTGTGAATCTGTGAAGCGAGCTTAATGGCCCCATAAGGAGGACTGAAATATGCTCATCAAGGCGGCAGAAAATTAAAGCGAGTGGATGTCAGAAAAGGTTTGATTTTTGCAATGTTTCTTAGATGAAAGAAACAAGACTGGATGAGCTGTGAGAGTCCAACTTTAAATGCTGGTCAAAAATAATATCAATGTTCTTTGCAGATGATTTGATAATGCAGGCAAGGGGACCAATGTAATGACTGACCTCCCTTGAGAAAGAAAAGAACCTCACTTTTAATATGACAGTCAGTGGACTTTTTTATAAAAATCCCGTTTCAAGTGGCCACTGTAGGAATAGCAGTTATCGTCGCTTCCATGTCAGCTTCCTTTTTTACACCCTGTAGGTTGCTGCTTTGTAGAGCAACACACCAACATGCCTACCCACCTTCCTGAATAGAAGATGTCAAGTTCTTTACAGTACAAAATTAACCAGATGACAAACTGAGCGCACTCTAGTCTCTTTAACTTAAACTACCCTTTTTTGGCATGGCCGAGTTGGCTCTGTCTGGATCTTTCCCTCCTCTCTGCTTTGGCATTCCTCCCGCCTTCCTGTGTGACATGTTGCGTAGCAAGGATCGTGGGGCAGCAGTGAGTGGGTATCAGGGTGTTGAAGAGGACATGAGTTCAGGATCTCTAAACCCTTCTTGTTATAAGCAGCACCAGATCCCCCCACCCAACTCAACCCCACCCACCCCTCCACACCCGTCTGCCGTCTCTTTCAGTGGGGAACTGAAATGAACTCCATGGGAGGGCATGGCGCTCCATTGCGGGCGTCTGCTTGCACCACCCCACCCCAAAGCTCAGAAGGGCCAGCCATCTGCGCTTTTGTCTAAGAAGGGGGGATAGCTACCCATTTCTTTTCTGCACACCCCTTCACACACACACACACACACACACATATACAACCACAAACAAGACAGCCTGCAGGAGAGGGGCAGAATTAAACATTTTCTTCAAGGCGGAGGCAACCTGACCCCTATCTGTTTATCAGTTGATTCTCCTCATCCATTGCCATCTTGATGAAAGAAAGAAAGCAAGCAAGACAGAAAGAAAGAAAGAAGTATTAGAAACAGTCATTTCTTTTCCTCTGCAGCTGGTTCTGTTCAGCGCTGCCCCTTCTCTCAGTTACACATTATGGCATATCAACTTTTCCCTCTTCTTTCTTCTGCTCAGATTCTCCCATCACACTGGCACACAATAGCAGGCTGTGTTTGCCTGGGAGTTGCCGATTGACTTGCCGAAATTGTTCACTTAGCTCATTGTCTCTGCCCAGACTTTTGAGAGAAAAAAAAAACAGGCACCCCCCCCCAGAAGATTTGAATTAATCAGTGGAGCAATAACTTCCCATTAAAGTTTTTTTCACCAAAAAAAGTGAACCATAAATTGAAATATAAACATGATGCAAAGGCAAAAAAGTAAAAAGTGGAAAACTGCATATAGTGGCAGCTGCAGCTTAACCCATAATTCATTTTAATGTCCAGCATGGAGCAGAATGGACAAAAACAGAGAAAAATGTGACATCTGACATGTAATCAGCAATGGAAATGGGATACTAAAGGCCCATTCAACTTTTTTAAAAACCTCTTTGGGAGTAAAATATCACAGAGCATGGTTCATGACCAGAGAGCTGAACAATACACATCAAATCACCATTCAGAGGCTATAAGAGTGGGAGAAGAATAGAGGCGAGCCGTTTGCTTTTGATAAGGAGCAGATGTCCAATGGGGAGACATATTTAGACTGCTGAGGACCCATAACGGAGCTGCTCAGCTATAAGGGCTCCTCCTGTCTGTGCTTGTGTGTTTTGCTTATGCAGATTGGGTTCTCATTTAATAACAAGCAGAGTACACAAACACATGCCTTATATGTGTGCTTGCCTGGCACCAGCAACCTCAACATGGCCCTAAAGTTCTGACTCACTTACTTCTCACTCACTCACTCACTCACCCCCATACGGCCCCATTGTCTGTGGACAACAGCTCAGTGAATGGAAGACCTAGTTTTGGCTGTAGAGGTTGGAGGACCCCCTCCACTGCTCTTTCCCTTTGGCTCCTATTGTTTGGCTGGGCCTCTGCCTTGCTTGAGGCCCATCCTGGACCTACTTACCCAGAAACGACCAACTGCTAAGGTCACCCTATTTCCACTGCTGGTCAAAGGGAGAAAGGGGAATATTTTAGTGACAGATTTCAGTTTTCCATTGAGTTATTCAGCTAGCTTTGGGGTTTTAAGCTTAGTGAAGCTTAGTGAAGAATTAGCCTTGGTGAGGTCGTAGCAGTTTAATGATAGTACAGAAGGGTTCAAAAACTAGCAGACTTTTTAAAAAGTATATTGTAATTGTATGCATAGTGAAAACAAACATTAAACACAACAAGATTTCACTTGGTCAGTGAAGCAACCACACTGGACACTAGTATATTAGCTGCATTATTTGTGTGATTATTTGTATAATTTACCAGACTAGAAGATAGAATAATATATGCATAGACAGCACAAATGGATGGACGTAGCTACTGTGACATCCCAGTGATTTGTCTTGAGAAATGAAGCCTCGAGATGAGCATTTTCACGCTTTCTTTTTGGCGTTTTAAAATCGGATGTGACGATGAGGGGGTGGATCTGAGTGTCACTCACAAGCAGCCAATGAGTATATCATGGAAAATCTTCCTTTCTGATATTTAGAATGATCAAAATTTACAAAACGGACTTAATGTTTTATACAATACTGGGACCATAAACTCAGCAGCAAAGTGTTTACACAGGTCCCAGCAGAGGGCCGTTTTCCCATAGACGTTTATAGAAACCAAAGTCTTTCTGCAGCCACAGCCATCGACCCCTGATGGCCTTTTAAAAGCATACAGGTTAAAAGCACTTCTCCATTGGCTTCATTTTTCAGACTCGGAAGCTACGTCTATTTTTTTATGCTGCCTATGAACTTGATACGCTATTTGACATACTTCTTTAATCTCTTGACATATTAAGCAACTGAACAGTCACACCCTGGACATTGTGACATATGAAAGCCACTCAAGTTATCAATGCTGACTCACTAGCAGTAGAACAGTGAAGAGAATTTTTGCTTAGTTGGTATAGCAGAAATAAGCTTGCAACCTAAAAATGACATCTCTTTATAACATTTGTATGTGAGCACCTGCCAAAAAACACTACTTGATTCACACCTTGCATTAAAATGCAATCTGGATCTGCATATGTCATCTGGATAAGGAAAAACCTTGTTTATGCCATGTGCAAAAGGCGCTGGGAATGCAATCAACTCAGCATGACCATGTTTAGAGGTATTTTACATTGTTGCTGGATCTCAGTTAGGTGTGAATGTAATACAGTCTGGGACTGTCAGACAAATGCGCAAATGTGAATTAGTCTGCAACGTCTCAGTTCAATTAGATGGAGCTTCAACCAGTCATAACAAACTGTGCTGAGTAATGCAAAAGAAATTCATCTCTGTTAGACCAACTTTTTGAAGCCAAGATGGTTTTAGCAAACTTAGACTTTTTTTTTTTTGTGCTATCTAGGCTTTGAAAAAGAAGCCATAATACTTAGTACATTTTCATTTCTGAGTCTAATTCTTCAGTCTTTATTAATTGTGTCATGGCTGCTGCAGCTAACTAAGCAGGGAGGACCTCAGAGCAGGACACAGGCAAGAGCAGGATTGATACTTTAGATTTTATTAACAAAGTTTTAACTTAAATAGGCTGAACAGAAGCCAGCCACACAAAGAAACCACTAAAGACACAGCAGGAATGCCAAACACAGACATAAAAATGACGAGGACTCAAACACAGAACTAAACACTGAGACTTAAATACACAGAGGAAACGAGGGGTGAGTGGAAACAACTGGAAACAACAGGTGAAATGAATGAGACTAATAACACAGGAAGTAAAACACAACACAAAACACAAGGAGCACAAGACTACCAAAATAAAAACAGAAAGTGAACAAAACACACGCAGCCCTAACACAGGAAACTTGACAAAAGGGAACAGACATTCACAAAGAAACAACAGGAAGGGAAACTAAACAGAACATAAACAACAAACTGAACACTAAACACTAAAACACACAACCCAAGAAACACTGGGCCACCGGCCCAGGACCCTGACAAATTGAGATTTACAGTTCCAGCCATAATTTTATCAGTTAGAAAAAAATTGAAGTCGATTAGTTTCTTTAATCAAACAATCTTGTATATGGTTAATTATTTATAGTCAGACTGTCAGCCCATCAGAAATCTGTCCTTTTTCTGTCTTACTTCCTTTGAAATGCCTAAAAAAAGCTTCTTTTAAATTTCAGATGTTGCGGGACAACACAAAGTATGTGTTAAAAACATAACCTAACCCTATAGGAATAAAAACAAAAAAATGAGGGGAAGGTCCTCATGAGACTTGTCATGTGGGTTTAGTGGTGACACTTGATCCTAATCTCTATGGTTACCAAAAGCATAACAAACAGCCTGTTGCAATCTTACCTCCAACTGCATTATTCTGCTTTTATCAGTTTGTTCTCCAGACGGTTCAGTCCTGTACGTTTCTCAGAACAGAGTAAGGTGGCAATAATGGTAAATATATCTCTTCTGAGAACTTGCGTGATTCAAGCATTCTGTAATACCAAATTCATGGCAAGAAGGTCATAACCTTTGCTGACAGCAACAGTGAAGTAATAGACTTATAAGGATTTGGCAGCTGCAGTCATGTGTTCAAGGACCAAATCTGGAGCTGATTCCAAGTTTTGAACTTTGGTAGCTGTTCACTGGAGCTCTGAGTGGAAGGTCCATAGAGATGTTGATGCAATTAAAATCACCAGGCTGAAAAATAAATAATTAAATCTATTAGAGAGGTGGTACAACTATTGGAGTGGCAAAACTGACAATCTGGTACATTCTCACAAACAGCACTGGCTAACTCAGCAAACAAACAAGCAAAAAAACAATCTTTGGAGAGATGAAACCAAGGTTAACATGTACCAGAATGATGGGAAGAGAAAAGTATGGCATACTACATTATCTCTCCAACACGGTGGAGGCAGTGTTATGGTATGGGCATGTATGGCTGCCAGTGGAACCAGGTCACTAGTGTTAATTGACTATTTCTGTATAAATTCTAAAGTTTAGGAGGCTATACGTCTGCTCAGATTTAGCCAAATGCTGCAAAACTGACCGGATGGCAGTACAGTACAAATCAAGACCCAAAGCAAAAGCAACCCAAAAGTTTCTTAAGGCAAAGAAATGTGATATTCTTCAATGGTCAAGTCAGTCACCTGAGCTCAACCCAAAAGTGCATGCTTTTCACTTGGTGAAGACCAAAAAGAATGCAGGAAGATTCACAAAAAAGCAGCAACTGAAGGCGGCCGCAGTGAAGGCCTGATAGAGCATCTTAGGAGAAGAAGTGCAGATTTATGTGATATCCATGGGTTCTAGAGCTCAGGCAGTCACTTACTGCAAATTGTTTTCATCCAAGTATTAAAATCAATCATTAATTTAAAATTATAAGTTAAGTGTATAAAAATTTCTATAATTTCCAAACACTTAATGTTTGATTCTTTAATTTAAAGCCCACTGTGGTGGTGTACAGAGAACAAAAAAGCAAAAAAAAAAAAAAAAAACACCTTCGACTTCAACTTAAAAAAAGATGCAAGTTTGATTTAATGAAATACCGTTGTTGTGAGCTGCTGCTATAAAAGTAGAATTGAATTCAAATAGAACTGAATAGCAATAGCACATTTATGCAAACTGTCTAAATCACCTTCATAGCTGCTTCCAATCTGGCTGACTGTCACACTGGGCCAGCTTGGAGCATCATTTAACTGTTTGTTATTGGATAGCGGACAGTATCACAAAGTGACAGTAAACATAGTGAAGCTCATTTTAGTTTATGGCAACTAAATTGTCAGCAAACTCTGCACTTCATGATACCTAACTGAACTCAGTCATTCAAAGTCTAAGCTATTACATATTCATGTAGATAATTTGGATGAATAACAGAAGCAGTTTATTTTCTATATTAGGCGACTAAACAGACACATTTTAAAACTGAGACATTTACAATTTAGAACCCCTGGCAATCTGGCTAAATACAGACATGCTTACGTTCAGGCTTTTATCCTGTGGGACACCCACACCATACACACACACACACACACACACACACACACACACCCAACACCCGCAGGCAGCGTGCCCTCTCCTGCTGGGCTCCATCTTATCCTAATGGGATTGCCATGGTGGAAGTCTCCCAATAATGAAAATAATGAAATCAGCAAAGACTCAAAGTAAGGTTACTGCTCCGCTCATAGGCAGCATACCCAGCCAGACTGCACCCCCCCCACCCCCCACCCCCCTCCCAAATGCCTTAAAAAACAGACAAGAAGGGAGGGAATGGAGGAGATTTGCAGACAGACCCCAGGGGGAGGAAGGTGAAGAAGTACGTAGGAAAGAAGTAACTGTGAAGACACACACAAAAAAATAAGGGTAAGCATGTGAAGAGAAGATAGGATTCACTGTGCTGACCCTATCAGATCAGTCATTTGTTCAAGCACGGGCAGACCATTTGATCAGTAAATGTGAGACAGGTTTTAAGAACAGAAAGGTCAGACTTATAGTACACATATAATAATCAATGTAACCCACTGTTTTCCTTCTTCTTTTCACCCCCACATTATATATGTTTGTATCTCTTTAAAAGTAAAGCACAACGAGCTTCCTTGTTGGAAATGTGCTCTATAAATAAAGCTGGCTTGTCTAACACCCGAGAATTTTCTATTTTTCAGATGAAATTACCACAGGTATTCGACCCAAAATAAAGATGCATTTAGCAGACCAAACAAAGATGAGAATTGTGGGATCTTTGAGAAGAGGAATAGAGGATTTCCTCTGGGACAGGACACAGGAGCAGTGACAACAGGAAATCAGTGTGAAAATGACACAGGGAGGATTCCCACAGCATGCCTTCTCATGTCTTCTTCTCTCCTCTGTTTTCTCATTGCTTTTCTTCTCTCCTCTGGCTCCTTTTCTCACCTTTCCTTTAGCTTCTTTGAGTGTGGGCCATCCTCCAGTTTCTCCAGGGATCTGAAGCTACTCATCTACAGCTGCAAGAAAGCAGTGGTGTTAACTGCTCCTGCATTCCTTGTGTGTTGGGGAATAGAGCCATGCTTGAGTGGTGTTTTGACGTAGAAACTAATGACTATAAAACCACAACTGAGATGAAGATTTATTCTTGACAGATAATCTACAGACATTGATTATTTAGTAGCCAAATGCAACTGAAATGCTTTTTCATTCACACGTCATGTTTGAAATGATTGATTTATAACAGTAGCAGAATACAGTTTGGTGTCTAGATCGTGCGCTTATCCCTCCCTGCAAATATGACACATTTAGAAATTAGGAGGCGATTAGTAAACATCTCCCCTGCGCCTACAGGTGGATGCTGGGGAAGAAGAGGGGTTGAAACAACAGTGATGCACGGTGGCAGCAGCACAGCATGTCAGGAGGAGACCTAAGGAAATTTTGCAGCTTAAATAGGCTACCAAACTGCTTGGGTATTTTTGGTATGTGATGTGAGGAGAGTAATGCATGTTATCTGTGCCTGCCTGAAATAGCTCATATTCTGTGCTCCATTTATGTCCTAATATCTTCATCAGTGAACAGAAAATTCTGTATTTTAAAGATAATGTGGAATTGTAGTCACTGGTTATCACTGAGACAAAGAATGTGCAACCAGGCTACTATTTACTTCTGGTTGCGTAACACATTTGAGCAAAGTAGTGTTTCCGCTTGAGTAAAAATGGAAGCTGTATCTCAGCTGTACACTGAAATGAAAGTGTACAGCTGTTTAAAGGAAATTACCTTTTACTTCCTTTCTTGGAAAACCAAAGTGTGTGATACTTTTTTCACTAAAAGCGTAATTACCAACTAAAACACTGTTAGGTTCATCTCTGAAATGTAGTTCAGTTTTATTATTGGTTAAATTAGAAAAGTAAATGACAGAAACCTGCTCCCTGCATTCACAACAGAGTTTTTCTTTGCCTCAGAGTCAGTCCACACAAAGCCTTTATTGTTAGTTCAACTTTGGTGACATTTCACATACAAAAAACCCCCCCAAAAAACACTGACCAATTGCTCTTCTTAGGTAATGTATTTAAAACTGTTATCTGATATTATCATCTGTGGATGCTCTATTTAATTGTATATAACACTAAAGAAAATGAGTATAGTTGTATGGTTCCTTTGGATGGTTTCTAGGAGAGAGTCATCATAACTAAGATTCCCGTAGCACCTGTTAGAGAGCACAAATTAATGTCATTTTGCCATTTACTAGTCTAATGAGGCTAAACAAGCAACATAGGATGAGGTCATGTCTCTTCCTGTTTCTCGTCCTGTTTCTCACCAACTTGTTTTGCTCAACTCCCATTATTGGCCCCCTCCTATACAAGTCATTAGCTCTTTGAACCCACAGTCTCTTTCTCATTTTCTCGCTCTGTCCTGAGCACACCCTCCTTTTCTGATCTTCCTCGGCTGTGTCTACTCTCTAATTTGCAGAGGAGACACACTGCCCCAAGGTCCCCCCAGCTAATTTGGCAACATCCCACATCAGAGAAACGGGGTAAAGGCGGGTGGCTATAGGGAAGGTTGTTTTAATATTTTCAGGGGCGTAAGATGCTGCACCTCCAGTGGAGCTGCAGAGACAGCAGTCTGAGGCCCCTGTGGATAAATGACAGCTTAGCATCTGAACTATTTTCTTACTGGTCTTCATTACTGGTCAGCAAAGAATGAACATGTTGGAAATGTGTCCTCCCCCCCCCCTCTCTGCCTCTTTGTCTAAGTTTCTGTTTAACTGGACGAGAACATCTGTGGGCATTTGTATGTATGTGTATGTGCTGGTTTTATGTGATCCTTAAAAATTCTTACCATCAGACTTGTCTGTGCTGTATTTTTAGGGCGCTGCACGGGCCAGTGTGTAGTAGTATGTATGCCACTCTCTGTGTCTTACCCCTCCCATGGCTTGAATTTATATCTGTGCAGTGTTTTTGTTGCTTCCTCATCTTTTTGTGTTTTTGTGCACATGTTCATGTTCCAACTCAGATTTTGCCCTTTGTTTCAGTTCTTCATGCGCTTTGTTTGTTTCACTCTCTTGTTATGCTGCCTGTAATATGTGCAACCATGCATCTTTGGGTTTGTGTGTGTGTGTGTGTTTGTGTGTGTGTGTGTGTGTGTGTGCATGTTTGTTTGTTTGTTTGTATGTATTTGCTCATGTGTGCATTTGCACTTTCCTGCTGTGGCTATTGTCACCAGTTGTCAGTGCCTGGGAACAGAGGCGAACAATGGTCACCAAGAGCCAAAGGGCAATTGTCTGGGGAGGGGCGACACCAGTCTGTCGTCTGTTAGGTTTATGTTCCAGTTGTCATTTCATCAGCATATTTGTGAGGGAATAGGCGCTGCTAGTGCTGCGGGTGTATTCTCTCACCACAGGACACAAAAGTGGCATTTTAAGACGTGGTGGAAATATGCACAGGGAAGAGTGTTGATACAGGAAGTGAGAATTGAGATTGAGAGGTGTAGTAAGAGCTGCATCAGCATTACTCATTTGAGGAAGAGGGTGGGGTGTAGCTGTATAATGTGTTGTTTTGATACTGTATCAAAAGGGAAGGCTGAAAATATCCTGAAATTGAGATTATACCCAGGAAGCTTTTCCCCAGTGGCTGTATGGTTTGAGCAAAACAAAAGAAAAGCCTGACTGCAATCTTGATGGAAGACTGTAGTATCTTGGCTAGAAATCCCTGACAAAGCAGAGCACCCCACAGCTTGTGGCCCTTAGGTAAATAAGCATGCTGACAGTAGCATAGCCTGCAGTGTCAACATGAGGTCAGTGGAAGAGGCTCCCAAAAAAAAAAAAAAATGCTTTGTCACTCACACCCAATCATTTTCCTTGAACAAATGCTTTTTCTATCTGATGGACGATGTTTCTTGCAGGCAGCGAGTATAAACAGGCACCTGTGCTGGCTGGCTCTCTGTTTGCACAGTGAGTTTTGTAAATAGACGTAACTGAAACACAGAGGTGTCACTACAACAATTCAGCCTGGGATTTGCAGATTTGCGTGCGTGTGTGTGTAAATGTAAAGATCCACTATGGAAGTTTCACGTGGAACCCATAAATTACACTAATTGGTCTTTTGGGCAGGGGACACCAAGGTATGTCATGTATTTAGTTTTTGTGTGATCAGCCTTGACCTCCCATGAAGAACAAATACCTATTGTGGCTGATGAGGAGGGGACATAAAGGTTAAGAATGAGGGGCACTGTCAGAGGTCTTGTTAACCACACCAAAGGGCCAAAACAAAAGAAAAAGGATTGATTTATGGTAGTGCTACATTGCAGCTTACACTCACGCGTTCTACTGTCACTCACAGGA
This sequence comes from Archocentrus centrarchus, assembly GCF_007364275.1. Lineage (NCBI taxonomy): Eukaryota > Metazoa > Chordata > Actinopteri > Cichliformes > Cichlidae > Archocentrus > Archocentrus centrarchus. The sequence goes on along the minus strand of NC_044346.1, from coordinate 29,194,065 downwards.
AATGCCATGTTTTCTTTTGTCTGTATTTTAATATGCATCTTTAAATTTGACATACTTATAGCACTTTGCATTTTAGCCATGCACAAGTACTGTGTATCTTTCAAATAGTTCTGTTAGTTCACACTTTCACTTGTGTGGAAACAGAGTAGGTTGAGGTCAGATGGCCTGCTTTTGGTGAACGGGAAGCAAAAGGGTGCTTCTGGGGTTTTGGAAAGCTAAACAGACAAGAACACAAAGCTGTAAAAAGGTCAGCAGTATGAATGGCCACTCTTCAAATCTCTGAGCCCCAATGCTAGAACAAAAGTGTCACTCCAGAGGGCCGTGCATGTTTATTGTGAGGAGGTTTGTTAATATTCTCTCAACTTTCACGCTGTCGTTTTAACAATTTTCTTCCTCCTTATATCACACTACGTTTTATTCACCCCCCCCCCCCCCTCCCCCTTCCCCCTCCACCAGCACTTCCTTCATGAGTGCAGAGGTGCACATAGTGGATGCTGTATAATTACCCATGAACACCACTAGCAGAAGTGGTCCTCCGAGAATGATGTAAATTGGTGACATTTATGAAAATGTCAGTGAGTTTTCAGGGGAGCAATAAGGGGTGAGAGAGAGCCATTATGGTGTAGCTCTATTGTGGCAATGCATCTTGCTTTCCTGTGTTCCCACATTTGAAAGATTTGAGAGTTTCATTTGGTCGTGTGCTAATATCACCTCAATCTACCGAGACTCAGTGGATGACGTTGATTTGGTGATGATGCATAATGACACCCGCAAAACAAACTCTGAAATTTGTCCCAAGGCAAAATGTGATTAGATCAGTGTTCACCATGCCTCAAAGTGTTTGCACATCTTCTGGAAACATAGTTGCTTATCATACATTTTGATTGCACATTGGTCATCATTGCATTTACTTTATCATCATCATATGAATGTAGCTGCCTTACATTTGCATTCAGAACACTAGTGCCGAATCAATCAACCAACTAAAGTCAGCAGTTCACACTTCCTCATGAGTAATCTCTCAGGTAAGACTTTGCTAGCAGCTCTTTGAGGCTCACAGTGACACTTTAAGCTTAAAGCTAGTGTCAGCATGCTAACGTGCCCTCTGAATTTGCCATCTTAAGGTCTTTAAAGGCATGGGATATGTAATATTGCTGGCTTCATCAGTCTGTTAAAGTGACAGCATTCTGTCGCTGAGGCATAGGTCAGGAGACTACACTATCTCATGCTGCTGTCTCATCAGTGCATGGCAATGCTGTGGTTGTGGGATAGTTAAAAAAAAAAAAAGCAAAAGAAAGAAAAGACACTGAAGAAGTTGTTTTGAGCCTCAGGCACATTGCCAGCATGTTCTCTTCCTCTCTCAGTCCCTTGGCAGAGTGGGGAAGGTTACCTTTAAAATGTGTTAGGGCATTCTAAAAATGAAATAAATAATGTAGCAGTATTGAGTGATGCAACTTAGTATATTTCAGTACATTTTGATTCCTATTCTAACAAATGTTTCAAACTAGGCAATAAAGCACAGCCATCCCCTAAAGGCTATAGATCTTTTCTCAGGTTTAACAGCGTTTTCACTGCTGGTAAACAAACTATGCACTCTAGAGTTATTTCGGAGCCCCTTCCTGCTTTGAGGAGGAAGATACTATTGAATTTCCTGCATTCAAAGACATTCTTGTGCACCGACATGGCCACCCACCTGCTCTGGCTGGTCGCAGGCAGGGCAAACTCATGTTGCTTGGAGAAATGCACGCTGTTTTGACTGGCAGAAGCAGTTACAATTCAAATGCAAAGCAACACAACACGTGTTATTTTCAATGAGGCTTTTACCATGAAGAATATATTGGGATGCTACCCTTTTGTAATAACTAATATTTTGATAATTCCATTTTTTTTAACTCACAGCATTTTATATTGTAAGATAAACATCCTACAATATAAATTATCCTTTCTCAGGAGATCCATGTAACTAAGTAACTATTATTTAATTATATTTCTTTTTAGTAACTTTACTTCAATTAGATGTAACTAGAACTTCCCATCACAGAGCCTTGCCTCTCCTAATGCTCCTAATTTATGAGCTGTGGTTTACTCCTTAGGCTTGTAAAAATGAGCTTGTCTCCTTGAAAATGCCTGACCTCTGTCCCTGTCTCTTCTCTTAATGTTTATAGTTCACTACATCTTGTTTGGTCATGGGTTTTACCTTTAAAGTAAAGATCATGCGGTGGCCTTTAATTAGAATAATAGTCAGAAGAGGAGTGGTTTAATTGTCTGTGTATGAGGAATTTCAAACAACATGTCACAGGACATATGTACCCCTAAGCTATAGTCTCCCTCTTCAGTCGTTACCTTTTCAGAGTCACTAGTGTTTCCTACTGGGACACATGACTCCCTTCTTTTTTCTTTTCTTTTTTGCAGCTCTCATCCCTCCCCACTGCACATAACCTGAATGCTTCAAACTCTTCCCAATGAGGGAAAATGTTACGATCAAATCTAGCGCTTTTCATACTATACTTTTCATCTCTGCTGCTACGTCAAGTGATTGCTCACTGAGAAAATGTTGCCCTGCAGCCATGCACTTCAGAAAGCAAATGCAGCCTAAAAAGCAAAGCCCACAAAAGTAGGCCCGGTAACCTAAAATGTGAAATGTGGCCTAAAATCCCATAGAGGATGTGGCCAAGTGCTTTTGAAAATCCACCCATTTTGTTACGTGCTGGCGCTGGCACCTTTCAAAGTCCAAACAGGATCCCTCTCAAATGGCTTTCCTTCGTCTACAGCTACCCCTGGCAGAGGGTGAAGAGGTGGTGGGGCAGGGGAAGGAGGGACCTTCAGAGATTCCCCCTTGTGTTGGACTTTAAAGTTTCTGATTCTGTGAACTTTACATCAAACGATCAAGGGCTGCTGCTGGCTCTTTGAAGTGGCAAAGTGCGGGGGTGTATCAGGGCTGCATACAGGCTTCTGCCTCGACATGTTCAAGTTCAAAACGGACTCTGCGGCAGTATAAAAACATCTTGGCTAAAGGTCTACTGGAAATGGCACAAGATCAAGGCTAAGAACTTATCTCTCGGTTACCTTTTCTGTCATTGCGGCGGGATCAGTGTTATACTATGCATAGTTCTTTGAGCTCCTCTTTCTCGCCTCGCTTTAAAGCTCAGATTTGGGAGTTTGTGTGTGTTTTTATAGCAAAGTCATCTTAGGTTTGCCATCTTACAGGCCTACAGAGTCAAAAAGCAAACACAACTGCTACTGCAGCTACTTTAAGAACTGCAAAGATACATAAAGTAAAATGTCAGTACCAATCAGGCAGTTGATTGGAGTCATTTATGACCCCAGCCTGATATTTATATGTGCCGTTGTGATATTTTTTTTATTTAAAATGTAAAATGTTTCCTAACATGAATATGTTATTGTAATTTTTATTTGTGCCTGGTCATTTATGACCCTGTAAACATATGTATATATTTTTTTTTCACATTAAAGACTTCACTTTTATTGTAATTTTTCACTTCATATTACTACACTGTAATGTATTGGATTGAACTATGGCTAACAGACCTAGAACGATGCCAAGAGATATCATGATGCACAGCTGAGCAACCAAGAGCAAACATAGATATATATGATGGTTTAAGGGCTATTTGGATGATGTTTGTAGCCCAGTTATCTCTAGTATTGATCTTTGTGTGGAGGCACAGTTTTTGATTCCAATGTGTCTCTCTTGGATCAGCAAGTTTTCGAGATGTCTAGCTGTCCTTTCAATGACGTCTTCAACTCCAAAGACTCCCACATGGAGCAGGTCAACACTTTTCTGAAAAATGAACAAGTTTTGCTGGAGGCTGCAAGATTTCTTGAGAGCGCCGAGAGCAAGGACGGAAGTTAGTTTATTTGTGCTGCATTTGATGTTTTTTTTTTTTTTTATGTATAGTTGGTAGCTTTCAGAGGCAGGCTCAGTTTGAGGTGCATCCCCTTCTAAAACAGCCACATATGGCATAAAATTCTGGTAAAGATGATGGCAAAGCTCCTTTTCACATTAAAAAGAGTAACTGAAAAAGCATAATTCCTTATAGTAGTATATTTTAGAATTTCTGTCACAGATATGAAAATAGTATAGGTATAATAAACATGCATAGAGCCTTATAAAAAATAAAAATTGAATCACATTAAAATATGGGTCATTTAATTTGCTATAAAAGCTTGCTCAGTTAAAAAAAAAAAAGAAATATAAAAACAATTAATTAATTTCCTCCTAGGTAATACATTCAAAAATCTCTTTGCAATAATAACTTTTACATTCAAATCAAATTATAAGCACCTTTCTCCTAGACTGGCTACTTTAAATACACTACAACTGCTAGTGCCAGCCCTGCCACTGCTGTTTAAACTTATATTTCAAGTTATACTTCTTTTTGTACTAATGGGATGCCATATGAAAACAGAATTATGAAACTGTTACGTAATGTTGACATGTAAATATGATTCATTGGCGAAACACTTACTCTCCATAAATGCACCACGTTGTAGCCTATCAGGCGGGCACAGGGACCATGAGGACTCCTCAGCCACGGAGAGGCTGGGCTCTCTATTTTCTCATGCACCACCATCCACTGACATTGGCCACTGCTCCACATTAAACACCCCGCATTCATAAAAAAAAAAAAGAAAGAAAAAAAAGACACCATCTGACAAGAGCAGCGTTCCCCAGCAGCTGCCTCACTGCGTACTGCGCTCACCCCGTCGCCAGAAAGCACTTAATCTAAGAGGGAAAAAATGGCCAAAAGTGAGAGGCAAAGAAGAAGTTTGAAGAGTGAGGAGTTCTTTTTTGATTCCGATGCGTCTCTCTTGGATCAGCAAGATTTCGAGATGTCTAGTTGTCCTTTCAATGACGTCTTCAACTCCAAAGACTCCCACATGGAGCAGATCAACACTTTTCTGAAAAATGTACAAGTTTTGCTGGAGGCTGCTAGATTTCTTGAGAGCGCCGAGAGGAAGGACGGAAGTGAGTTTATCTGTGCTGCGTTTGATCTTTTTTTTTTTCTTCTTTTTTTCATTTGCATCTGAATTTCAGGAGAAAAAAAAAAGACTTCAGTGTCAACAGATTCAGACAACAAAGAGCTGAGTTCATTCAACTAAGCACCACTGCCTGCAATAAGCACAGAGTATGACAGAGCACCAGAGTGGTTTAGGTGACTTTACTTATCCCAGTTATAGGAGAGGAGAAAAATATAAGCTCTCGTAATTTTCCGGACTATTTTTATCTGCATTATCTGCGTCTGGGGCTATGTCGCCCTCCACTTCTCTCAACCCAGGAATCTGTAATTCCCCCCTGCTGCATAGACAAAGCAATATGACATAATGATTAGGTGTGTGGGTGTGAATGTTGGCTACGATTCCGTTATAATAAATCTGACCATATTGCAGCGCCCTCCAACTCAGTTTAGGATGATGTCATTGTGCCCCCGCAGATTCGATCGGAAAAAAACTGAAACTTTATAGATAAATGACATGGACACAACTCCTTGTTGACTCTTTATTTTAGAAAAACATCTGACCTTGCTTTATTTGCTTGATTATCAGGTTGTAAGACATTTTATATAACTATAGATAAGTTGCCTGATTGCAAAAGGCGCGATCTCTCCGATTGTAATGGATTGGCATGTATACGATTTAATGGCATGCCATTTAAGAAATGCAAAATTAAAAACGACTCTTTACTCTCATTTTGATACCTTCGCTTCCTGCTAACTCATGACTTAATGAGACTGAAAAGACTGATTTCTATATGCATTTGTCAGTGCACGGCATTTTTCGTGCAGAAAGGTCGATCACGTGGGATGAAACGCGCTGCGAAAGTCCTTTCAGTGATATCGACTATAATAATATAACGTGGGAAAAATCTCTACAGATAGCAGTCCTCTCGATTGTTTGCTTCCTGCTATTTGGGGGCGTGTCGGTTTGGTTTCCACATGGCGCACACCTCTTGCGGTTGGTCAGAAGCGAGCTCAACCCTCTCCGCCTGTCAAAGTCATTCGCCAATCGGAGCCACGATCGATAGCGACGTCACGTGTTGCTGGGCCTGGCTACAGCCAGCCCGGAGCCTCCCACGGTCCCGGTGAAGCATGGGACTTGTAGGGGGTTTTTTTGTAGTAAGTGAAGCCTAACCAAAAAACAAAACAAAAATACAAACAAAAAAAACTCAGTTACATGGATGTTTTGTCAGTAAAACATCAACTAGCAGCCCCAATGAGCGAAATAGTTCATTAGTTTGTTGTTATAAAATTAAACAAATCTTATGCTGATGAATTATTAGTCCCACAATGGGAAAATTACAGTTAACAGAACACCCATCCAAGAAATACAAACACAGAAACAAACGGGGGACAGGTGTCTGAGGTCATGCAGCCGTTTTACCGGCGCTAGCTTTAGCAGGAAAACAGAAAGAGATACAACGATGAATGTTGATTATTTGGATATATTTACTTATTTCGTTCTTTCGTTGTCAGAAAAAGGAACAGTAACTTCCTCATACTTCATCATCATCATAATAATAAACACTATTTTAAAATAAATTCTGTTGATGTGTGCACTGGAGCTCTGCCAGATGTGTGTACTATGTGTACAGCTGGATCATTATTGCAGTCATGGATTCTTTCCTACGTGGTAAATGCTATTAAAGGTGAGATAAATTATAAAATTTATGAATGTTTGCGTTCGACATAAAATTGTCCACATTCACCAAAATACTCAGTTTCCCAGAATGCATTGAACTTAGACCGGCCTCTCCCCCCACTGGGTCCCCGCCCCTCAACTGAGCAACTAGGTAAACAAACAGGAGAGGAGAGGAAAAGAGCTGCAGCACGCACTTTGCTGGCTCAGGGTTCCCTCGGGACATTTTCTATTGTTTTTATCCGATTTTTGTAAAAATTTGATATCGTGTTTCCTAGACACTTTTAATACTTTAATACACTTTTTTTCTAATACCGAATTCTGGCAAGGATTGGCTATAGCTTGCTAGCTTGCAAACACTGGATTTTTTTCCCCCTTCCTTCCTTTTTTGACTAAGGCTGCTCATGAGCCAGCAAAGGCACGGAACAAGGATATAAGTCGTCACTTTTAAATTCATCCAGTGTAGTAATAACCGATGCACTGTCTTCCTTTTATTTAAAAGCGAGCGGTCGTTGCTGCTGTTTGCAAAGCTAGATTGCTACGTCAACGGCAGCAAACCTCAGGAAAGAATGACGACTGTTCAGCTAATAAATATCCAGCGGTTACTGGAAGCAGCAGAATACATAGAAAGGAGAGAAAGAGGTAATAACGTGTCCAAATGTATCGATTGGCAGCGCCAATACTGTCCCCTGTGGATTCAAAAAGGGTGATTCTCCAGGATGGAAGTGTCAAAAACCTCAAAAAGTATCCCGTGGCTAACAGTTAACCACCAGTTTTTCCTTTCAGAGTGTGAACACGGATATGCTTCGACGTTTCCATCAAATCAGAACACAAACTACCAGAGGCAAAGAAAATTCCGAAATAAGAAGTTCAACAGTAACCACAATAGGTAAGAAACTACTCTGTCATTTGTGTGATTGCTGGAAAAATATGTTTGTTTTTTTTCCTGTCTTATTGCTATTTATATACCAGTAATGAAAGTGAAGTTCTGGGATGGTAACTTTGTTGCAGATAGCATGTGATTATAAACTTCTGCCAACGCTTTATTGCAGCTCGTACGGGATTGTAGCAATGATACTTTTTAGATAAAGGGCTTTTTACACAAAGAGACACTGGCAATGAATAACAAAAGATCGGCCCTTAAAATTTTAGAGACCTTTACAGTAGCTACGTGCACGTTTGACCGTCAACACCGCTGATTTGCAGCTGATTTGCTGCTGGGTTTTTTGTGGGTGGGGTGGGGGGTGGGGGGGGGTGCAGCACCAAGGGCTCTGTTGGCTTTTCATCAGCTGATTGTCAAACGAACTGCAGTGGCCAAGGTTAGGGATCATGGTAAAAGTGAAGGCTTTGAAACAAAAAAACTCTTTTTTTTTTCTTTTTTTTTTAATATTCCATCTTCTCTTACTGTCGGTTAAAACAATGTTGAGAAATTTGTCTTTGATTTAAATTCAGTCATGGCATTTGTGTTATGCACTGTGGGAGAAAGTGATATTTAGTCTTTTGCTCTAATGAGGAAACACTGCTATTTATGGCATGTGTTGTTTGCAGACATCAAAAGGTGAATATGTGGATTTTTGATATTTAGTATAATCACTAATTTGCAGTTTCAACTTTACCACTCTATTCTATAAAGAAAAAAACAGGGGTGCACAGTTTGTATCATTTCAAAGCTATTGGTGAGTGTTATGGAACATATGTTTAGTAACACTCGCTGATAATGGCTGCCACACAGATGACAGCCCTTGTCAAGCACATTGTTTTCAATGATGACAGAAACTTGTATTTAGTAATAGGAATAGGGAGGATCTCGCAAGTTAAGACCCACTGGCTTTGTGTTTTCTCTTTAAGTTAGGCTGCTTATATTAATCTTTCCATTGACAGGCATGCATCAAACACAAGCCCCACTTGCACACTCTCTGAACCTTTTAATATTAATGTGAGAGAGGGCCACAAACAGGAACTGCGCATTACTCATCATGAGCGTAGAATGCTGCCTAGTTCTGCATGGCAACAGTCACGATCAGATATATTGTTAGTCTGACGCCATATTCATAACGCTTCATAAGATTTGGTCCTGCGGGAAAATCCATGACGCATTAATGAGTTTTTTTTGAGAAAATTTGATGTTTAATGTATAGTTAAATCCAAGAAAAGTCACAGGCTTCCACAGTGCATGTTGGCTCTGTAATCTGCTTCTAAAGTGGGACAGCTTTGAGAGTCGGTAATCAAATTGTTTTCATATGCGGGAGAGAAAATAGAAGCAAGTGGCACAGAGAAAAGATTTGTTCTTTAAATTCTTCAAGACGTGAAGAATCGCTACAGATAAGACTGTGCAGGGATAATGCTTGTTGTTCCTGTTCACAACTTGCCTATTGCGTTAACACATTTTATATTAACCACCAACTCACAGTCTCAGATTGTGACGGGCTTTATTTTGCTCCCATGGGAGATGCACATCTGGCTAACTCAAAAAAAAAGAAAGATTATTTGTATATCGCCAGGATGACTGATGGGCCTTGTTCATTCAAGGGTCCTGTATATGGCAGAAGCAGTGTGAGCAATTTTTACCACCTCACAAGGTCCACAAAAATACAGGCATCATGCATTTACCAAAGAGATCTACAACTCTGTCATCTTCTGTGTCTGCATTTTTGATGACAAATAGAGCACTGCATAAACCTAAGCTTCTGTCCCAAACACATTCTTGTTTATTCCTCACTTATAGACACTCCATGGACCTTTTAAAATTAATGTTAAGCAGACTTCTTAGAGAATATGTTAATGTATTCATTATAATATTTACATTAATATTACATTTTATTTTAACACTCTTAGTTGCTTGCTCCAGTTATATCTGCCTTCTCTGTAGCATGTTGAGGCTTAAAGTGATGGGCTTATCTGAATCTGTCCTCTCTTGCCTACCGTTTATAGCAAGGCGGCTTTATCTCGTTGACCCACTCTCTGCATGCGTATACGAGCACACGGATGCATGTGCACGAGCATGCCTGCCTGCAGAAGGAAGCGTGCTGCTGCTGTGTGTGGCCTTGTTGTCACTGTCCAGACACGCAGATATGGTATGCAGGTGGCAGGGAAAATGGTTTGCGATGATTAAACCCAACAGGAAAGTAAGCTGACTTTGGACAAATGAAGGCCCATACTGAGATACAGTGTGCCTGAGTGACACTGCTTGGTTGTGTGTGCATGTACCAGGGCTGACCTGAGGCCTGCCTCATTTTTCAGTTTAGTAAATAGAACAGCTGACTTTTCTTTCTTTATTATGAAAAAAAAAAAAAGGAAGTTTGGGTTCACACAAGTTTGTTGTTATCTTGATTTTTAACATTGTTTCCTAAATGTACTTTTAAGTGTTCTTAAAGGGAGGCAAACAAGGAATCACATTTTGGCAAAAACATTCAGAGTTTGGAAAGGTTACAAAGCGGGATGTGGGTTACCAAGCAACACGGACTCAGTGAAACCACTGTGACAGCAAATGACGCAAATTATGCACTCCAAAGTATTAATCTTCTGTTAGCACAACTATTGCTCTGACGGTTACAGAAATAAGTAGAGTCAGTGACAATGGGAAATAATTATATGTGTACAAAAAAGTCTGCATTCAACACAAGGCTGTGGCTATTCATTTTCCCAATAAAGGACTAATTGTGTGACTGTTAGTTCATTTTTGATGCCATTTATGGAGGTAATCATTAAACAAGAAGAGACTACGCTGGTTTAAATGCATCAGTAATATGTTTTTTTTAGTTTGTGTGGCTCGCCTGGTGCAGAGCATAGTCCTGCACAGCTGCATGGCTTATATAGAATATATAAAATGAAACCTGTCAAAAGGCATACATGTGAGCACTTAAGCGCTTTCAGGTTTTCAGGAAATGGTGTCTCAAACGTAAACCCTACAGTTTGCCGTAATAGTAGCTACTCAACCTGACCGTAGGCCTTGTTATGTCAAATCAAATATACTGCCACGGTTGACTTAACATATTGTTTGGCATATCCAACTATATAAACAGTAATGTATTCATTAGAAAAATTAATTTCTCTGAGTCTGGGCCAGTTTTTACAGATGGAACCGCAGCTTTGGACAGTCCGTATTCCCTCTGTTCTGTTCTTACCTCTTGCTTCCTCCATATTTCCTACATCCTTGCTACCAAGATGGCAAAACGGAAAAAAAAAAAGTGTACTGCAGTATTGATAACCTGCACTGTAGAGAAGTACTTGACCAGGTTGTATCCAGCTGCACTCCCCTACCCCCACCTTATGCCTCCTGGGATGAGGTAGAGTGCAGTTTGTGTGAAAGGGAACTTGGCCATTTAAGACTCAGGAGGTGGCCTTGTCTCCCTTCAGTATGTTTCCACACACAGACACTCTGAGGGACGAGCTGATTCACTTTAGATTATTAACAGAGCGCTGAATCCTGGCTGCTTTTGTGTATTTGTGTGCGCGTGCTCGTACTTTACCAGCAACACTCACACGTACATATATACGCTCATGCACAGTGTGAACTTAAGTGTCTGCAGTGTCACATCCACCCTGAGTTATGCTTTGCATTATTGAGGAAGAGGCTGTGTGATGCCACAGTGCATGCCTGCATGGCACGTTGACATTTGTTGGTGTAAAGGTTTCAGTGCACTGAGCCTAGAATTGGTCTTGTTTGAGATTAATTAATAAATCCATTAATCAAATTTGACACTTCAATTCACCATGCACCTTTCAGGCCATGTTCATGCATATTTATTATCCTAATACTACCCTTGCAAAATGCATTGTCTTTTCTGATAAAGCTGCACTATACCTTTGCTTATGCATTATGGCAAATTTTTTCATTTCCTCATTTTTGTGTGTCTTCTTTTGCAGGTCGACACATAATGAGCTGGAAAAGAATAGGTGAGTTGGCAGTACATTTTAAAAACATTTCACATTCAATCACAGAGCACAGACGGCAGGCTTATACACGCCCTACCCACATATAGAGAAGTCTGTTATGACCTATTTTTTTCATTTCCCCTACAAGGTTATGGCCCTTCTTGAAGGAAGCACACTTTTTCAACAGGTCTTTAAAAATAAAAGTACCTGGGTGGCCCAGTTGGGTTCATGAATTCCCTTCCTTCTTTTCACTTTACTCATTTCCTCCTCTAATGTGAATACTCTTTGCACCTTTTTGTGCAACAGTGAATTATACAACAGTTTGGCTCTCTATGTTTTTGCATATAAGTCTGTGAGTACCAGGGTTATTATAGTTAACGAAAACGAACGAAATAACGAAAACTGAAATTGAAAAAACATTGTCGTTAACTGAAATAAATAAAAACTATAATTAAAAGGAAAAAACGATAACTAATTAAAACTGAATTGTGAGTTTACAAAACTAACTAAACTAACTGAAATTATCGATAAACTGACTTTCATTTACTTGTTTTTTTTGGGGGGTTTTTTTAAGCCTTGTGGATTGATATGAAATCATTGTTTCCGCTCTCCGAGTTTAAGCTGGGAGCGCCACAGGACAACTGTGTGAGTGCGCATGTGCGTGCGCTCACCGCGCTGGTCCGCAAAGTAATGGCTGCGGTCTGCAGAGAAAGCGGCAGAGTCCCGTATGGAGGTTCTTTGAGTACAAACACCTGCACACGACCACAAGATAATTAACACACACAATCCAGCTACACAAGCATAAATGCGGACATGAGGTCGGCAACTTCTGTAGGTTGTGTACAGAGGCCGCAAAGACCCTGCAGGTTTAATTAGCGAGCATCTAACCAAGCTAGCTCCAAAACAGAAGCAGCTTCAGGTGGTGAGAACATCAGGATGCAGCTGGATTTGAGCTTTGACTCCTTCAAAGAGTTTGTTTTTGTTTAACACCACATGTAGGCGTTATTAATCTGCTGCACTGATGCTGAACTTTATTGTGGAGTTTATTGTAGAATTTATTGAGTTTGGGAGTTCATGTTTTTCTTTGTTTCTCCCTGTTGATGTTCATGTGTGTCCTTAATATTACACACATTTAGCATGTCTTGTGAACAGTTGGTTGTTGACTATATTTCTTTAAACTGTATCTTTTGTCAAGTTTTCATTACACAATAGTCACTTTTGCGCCTTGAATCTTACACCTGATCAGGTATGAAAATACTAAAACTAATACTGAAACTAACTGAAACTAACTAAAACTAAGCATGAAACCAAAAATAAAAACTAATAAAAACGAGCAAAACCACTCTGAAAACTAATTAAAACTAACTGAATTAGAGAAAAAAAAGTAAAAACTAACTAAAACTAAACTATAATGTAAAATCCAAAACTATTATAACCCTGGTGAGTACGTGATGTAAACTTCCTCATCTGTCTGAGCTAGCTAGAAGTCAGGCTAGTTGACTGGTCTAAAAGTCAGAATACAGCGCAAATAAAACCCAATCCAATGAATAAACATAGTGTGTACAGCTGTTACATGGATATTTAAGAATGTGTTGCCACACAACACATTCTTGTGTGGCAAGTTGTACCTTGCTGAGTGTTTCTAACATTAGCATTGCTAGTACTGGCAACCTTTTTCTTTGCAGGTTAATGTCAACACACTCATCCAGAATGTGGTTATGCTCTGCTCCATTCGAGTGATTATATGCCAGCTTAGTCTGACATAGCCTATATGCAGCTGAACGTTTTCTGATTCAAAGTGTGGCAGAACTGCGTTGGTTAGCAGGGCTTACTTTCCACCTTGCTCCTTGCTTGTTACTAACAGAGAGTGATGCCATTTCGAAGCTGCATCTCCAGCTAGTGGCAAGTAGCTTAGATCTTTGGACCTTTGTGTTAATTTTTTTAGGCCTATTTTGTTCAGCCAAATACAACAAATATAGGTGTTTTTCTCTTTGCAGTCAGGTGGTTGTGGTCCATTCAGCATTTTGTGGAACAGGTACACGTCCCTCAATTTTCATATGTAGCAGCCATCCGAAATCCAAGTCTTTTATTGGTATGTAGTAGTGGCAACAATTTCAGCCCTATATCTAAATAAGTCTGAAGATTTTTCTACACTCTGCCTGCAGTCAGTGTGGTGTCTGCAGTGTAAGAAGTGGGGTATTTAGTTAGACTTTAGTTTTGATGATTTACCACACTGTCCCCCAAAGAAAGCAAGAGCTGTTTAGAAGCCTTATCAGATTGAGTTCACTGCTCACATAGGGTGCTTGCTGGTGTTTATGCTCTCTGACTTTGCAGACTTCAAGAGTCAAGATCTAAAGGGTTTTCTTTGACACCATAAATAAGAGCGGCTAGACTTGCAGGATTTATGGTAAATAGGGGAAAAAAAGCCCACAAAAAAACCCCCATGCCTTCCATTTCATTATCTCTGAGTGTGTGGGTACAATGAAAGGATGTGGGAGGCTGCATCCATTCAGTGTAATTACATATCACCTCAGCCTGTTTTTCTCGCCATTCTCCCTGGCAGCCTTTTCTGAAAGGATGGGAACATTGGAAGGAGAGCCATCCAGTGATCTAAATATAGACAAGAGTTGATGCCTCATCTTGGTGCTCATATACAAAGCCACACAAGGCCGGCCGGTCGGCTGACTGGCCTCAGCAGATTGCGGCACCCATGCAGAGTTGCATTTTTTTTTTTTTCAGTGTTCCACCCCCACAAATACATTAAAAAAACAGTGCCAACTCAGTTGTTTGTTCCTAAAACACAGTGTGAAGGATGTATTTGTATATTCTTTGGGCTGATCTTGTAGTAAAGCTTGTTTCTATGGCCATCTCTGTCATTCAGAGCAGACTTGTGTAAAGCTTGTAGATGGCAGAACAGAAGGAATCACTGCTAAGTTTGTTGCAGCAGATGGGTGCCTTTTACACACACACACACACACACACACACACACACACACACACACACACACACACACACACACACACACACACAGTCACACTTTTGCTTAGTTTGTATGGAGTAGGAAACTTCTGACGGTGCTGTTTTATTTTTATTAAATGATACAGTCTCTAGAATTCTTCTGCAGAGTATTGAATTATTAGAAAGATAATTTGAATAAGTGCTGAAATAGTATTCCCTATATGATAAAGTTCATTCAGACTGAGTGACCTATCCAATTTGTGGATTTGACAGCATTAGTTTTCCTTCAGTGTGTTTTCAATCCCACCATGTGCGTAACATCCAATGAAACTTCCTATCCTGTTCCTCCTTTTTTTCCCTGGCTCCACTTTGCAGGCTTACTCAGAGAGAGCTGCAACAGCACAGCAGAGCAGGCTGGGAATAGGGTGTCCTGTACTAAGTCCAGATACTGACACCATGTTTTTTTCCTTCACTCTTGCCTTGACACAGTTAGCATGGTGTTGCTTCTTAGTAGATGAATATGAGACTAATTCAGATTTCCATTTGCAAAGAAAGAGAGTAAAAATTGAAATGGTAATCAATCCTTTTAGAGCACACTTAAAGTCAGAATCATTTATAATCCCCCTTTTTGCCAGAAGCTAATCCAATTCCCTTTAAGCACATGCCCCAGTGTAAGTTACATGTATCGGGCATAGTTGTTCATCCAAGTGTGTCAGGCTTATACCACAATCGTGCAACAGAAGCAGCTTTCGTTCCATCTCAGCAGACTTCCAAGTCTTGTAAATTGGAGGCAGCTTCTTTATGGTCCAGCCTGGGTGGGGCTTTTTCCAACACTTATCAACCCTATGTATCTACTGCAGGCAAGATAATTTGCATTGCATGGCTACCATAGTTCTTGATAACCTCTGAGACTCGTGGACTCATTGTGCCAGCAGAGACGCTAAGACGCAGATAAAAGGTAATGAAAGAGGGGGAAAAAAAATAGAAAAAAAACCCCACATTCCGGATACTTACCGTCTGTGGTGGGACCAGACAACGTGGTGGCTCTGCCGCTTTGATCATGTACAGCGTTATTTCACTTCCACATGTCACTGCTAAATTACGCTGCCTTAGTAGGGTTTAACAGTAAAAGACTTGTATGACTGCATGTTGCAGTTCCACTGCTTTGATCTCATAGCCTTATGCTAATTAGCCATTTTCTTTCAAACATGTTGACTATAAATTTCCAGGCTCAGGTTTAGTTGGTGATTCATTGTTGTGTGTTGTGTAAAGGATGTGCGTAACACTAAATAACTGAGGTTTAATAATTAAAGTGGCTCTGAGTTAAATCTGTAGACACTCAAGCAGTTGTGGATTTGTTGTAGCAAGCAACAGCTTGTTTTATTGATTATTAATAAAGCCATCATTGAGAAGGTAGGATGAAAACAAGAACTCTTGCGTATTATCTGAGTTCCTCCTCAGCTGCCACTTTTTAATATAGTTTGTGCCCAGGTGGGAATCATTCAAAAAAGTTTTTATTTGTGCAGCTCCACAGTTTAGTTCCTACCTTTAAAGCCCGCTTTGTTTCCAGAAGAGGCAGGCGGTTACTAGCCACTGTCAACACTGGGAGATCAGTGACAGCCATGTGAAAAAAAAAAAAACACCTTTGCTATTGCTCCTGTGCTGCAAATTTTTATCAGGAGGACACACCAATGTGGAAGGTCTGAGAGCAAACTGTAAACATACTAAATCATATTCATCTGCTCATGTCTGAGCATTCATGGCTAAACACAAATCTGAGGCAGAATGTAAAAGTGGACAGCACACACATCTGCAGCGCAAAGTTACATCATAACTGTGAAATTAGACAATCGCAAGCCATACATCGGTTTTTTTTTTCTTTTCTGTATATGTTCAAACTTTTATTTATTTATTTATTTTTTTTAAGGAAGATATTTCTATTAAGACTGAAACTGAATATCACTAGAAGCGTGTCACATTGTTCAAATGGTGCATAGCTTTATTGTCATTGACTGCCTTCATTCATTTCTGTATTTTTTTAACCAGTGGGCTTTAAACACCGATCTGTTATTGCAGCCTTTGGGTTGGATGTGCAGTCAAACATGAATGAGCCTGGGTTACTCTGGCTGTGCTGATGTTCCTTGAAGAAAGCAACACTGCTTCGCTGGTCCTTTCTTGTTGTTCTGCTCAGCGAGTGCGGCCTGTTCTCAGGCCCTGCTGCGGGGCCTAAAACTGGGACCATTTGTTCTGACCAACGTGACAATTTGTAAGCTTTTCTTGGCTCAGAAAAGCAGCTTAAGGGACTTGATCTTTGGTCTGGTGAGCCCAGCTAGAGCATGTACACGTGCTGAGGCATGTCACCTCCCTTCTCTCCGAAGCCACTCAGTCCTAGTTCTGAATAGTTGAGCTTAGCTTTGGTTTAGCTAATGATGTTATCTCAGTACAAGGAAGTAATTGAGAGGCTGATGGGATGAGTACAGGGATTGGTCAAACACACCTGACTAAGGGAGCCTTAAGAAGCACGCAAGCCTCATCTACACTCTGTGTTTGTAGAGTGAGCATTTCCCCCCTGTCACAGTAAGACATAAGCCTGTACCCGGATGGCAAGCAGCCAAATGGTGGCTTTGGCTACAAGTTTGCTTTATCTATGAGGGGGGGGGTACCCAGCTGCAATGGAGAGGTCATTTTGTCTTTTTAAAAGTTTAGTTGGTTCATAACATGGTGAAAAAAATCTTCATACTTCAACTGTATGTTCATGAATGTGTGTATTATCTTCAGCCCACTATAAGACAAGCTGAGACGAGACGTTTGCATTTTTACTTGTGCCACATTGGTAGCGTAAGTGAATTGTTCTGAGTCAAGTGAAGGGAGACTGGATTAGCCTTTTCTGATTTACATATCAATCTCACTTGCTGCTGGGTTTTTGAGGGTTCTGACAGTAAAGTCTTTTTTGTAGTTTGGCAATCTCGGGAGACCAGTCAGGCACGTCTTTCAGATAAGCACTTACCTTTAACATCAACAAATTCAAGAATCCATATAGGCCTCAAGACTATATTTAACAAATATTTATAGAGATATATGGATCAGATTTCTAGCCTCCCAGTCTGCCAAATTAGTGAAAAGGAAGCAACAAGGGAACAAAGTAAAGTTAAAATATGAAAAAAGTAATAGTGAGCAAACTTTTTTCATCACTGGCATGCTGCTAATGCAAGCTCAACAACTGTTGTAGCTGCTTCTTTCAATAAAAACTTCTTGCTTGAGATAATTGACCAGTTTGAATTAACTTGCCATAATTTTTTGGTATCAAATACTTGGACAGATGTCAAATGACTTGGACATAGCCTATCCTGGCAGTCCTCACTGTCAATCAGCCTCTAAAATCAGACGTCATCATTCATCAGACTCAGTCCCCACACAGATGCTCTGTAGACAGGTGTGAAGAAGCCCCCACACGGGACTGTATGTAGGCACTCGAAGGCTTGCCCATCACCCACGTCTTGTCTTGCTCTTCTGACCCTTGACTCGTCTTATCTAGGTTCGTTCTTGTGCCCCTATCCTGCTAACGTGCATATATACAGTTTTCTGTGGAAGATGGGTGTGACCAAAAGGTATAAAGCTGAGGCACCTTGAGGCGACTGTTGTTTTGACTTGGCGTTATAGAAATAAAACTAAACAGAGTTAAATACAGGTTTAGTCAGCAGGTTTAAACCATCAACAATCCCTTCTCTGGCTCACAGCTTGGTTTAATGTTCAGTGACTTAAATACAAACATTTTCATTATTTGTTTGTAGGTGTTCAGTCTAATTGTACAGGCTGCACTATAATAATCTGCAGAGTGTTCAGTTACTCCCACACAGTGGGACCTGTACCATTAACAACACTGTTGGGATGGTTGATTAGGCCACTTTGGACAAAACGGATGAAGCTGGAGTTAGATACTGTTCCAGGAAGAAATCTTTCTGGTTCTCTTCCTCTTTCCTGGAGCAGCTTGTCATATTATCAGCCTGGTAACTTAGGATAAAAGGAGGTAAACGGGAATGTTAGTTGAAAATGCAAGACAGACTCAATTAGGCTAAATCTGACTATGGTGTCTATTTTTAGTCTCACGGCTGGGGAAAATGGGGGAAACACCACTGCCTTCTGACCAATCACAGAGGTTAATTTTTTGCCAATGAGAGCAGTGAGATGGAGGAGTATAGCAAAAAGTCTCCACCCCTTACTCCGTCAATAGCTGCCTCATGTACTTTCTCATCATCAAACCTCCACTGAAAGTCATTTGACATGCCCATGTTTTAAACTAACATCTAACACCAAGTAGAAATGCGTGCCACCAGCTGGGTTAAGTGACTTAGGATGAATTTAACCTGGGAGAGTGAAACAGTGCACGTGTGCATCTGATGGGAAATGTGTGCATTTTGCGCATTAAAGGTTGATGTACAGCATTTGGATTACACGCCTCTATTGGGTGTATTAAAACACATGAACAACTAAGGGGTTTGTTAGTTGACAGGACACACCCCACCCCCATAGCCAACATCTGGTTGGATGTCCCTAGCGTTACACTAGGCCCGTTTATGGAGAAAAGCCATATTGGAGTTTTAATCCAAAGCTTCTGCCCTCGCCCCTCCACTCACAGAGGGGAAAGTGAGGGTTGCGGATGGGTCAGTGACCTTGTGTGCCATTGTGTGCATTGAAATTCATGAATTGGACAGTAGACAAATGGAAGGAGAGGGGGATTGATCTGTCCTCTATCTGATAGCGTAGATGCTAAAGATGCTTACCACAGTCACCACATTCTCACTTTGAGTCAGTTGTTGATGTCCACTATCAAAGAAAAGCCAAAATGCTCCTCAAAAGGAGAAATGGATGATGTGTGTTTTGTGTAGTGTAGCTGTCCAGTCACGTGATCTGTATGCAAGTGAGATTTGGGTTACTTGCCAAAGACAGACGTATTGGTAACATTTTAGATGGTATGGTCACTCTTTTACAGTGCACCTAAAGGCAGGCCCTGTCCTCCATCTCTTTACCCTCTGCCCCACTAACTACAACCCCCATCCCTCCCTTATTATCCATCTCTGGCTCTGTTTCTGTGACCGTCTTTTTCTTTCACTCCATCTCTTTGTCACTTGCCTTCTTTTTCTCTCTCTCTTCCAACCTTTGTCAGTGGACCAGATTAAAAGGCAGTGTGCACGTGTGAACTAATCCGTGCGTTAGTGATGGGTTTCAGCCCTAGAGTCTCTTGGCCCAGCCACACAAAGAGCGCATCACCCTCTCTCTATTCCAGCACGCTCTGCACGTGTGTGTATTTGTGCGTGAGCACGTGTTTATGTCTGTGGTTGCTGCTCCGAAAAGGGTAAATTGCTGCACAATTTTTTTTTTCATCCCACTTCTCTCAAAGTCACTTGTTTTGTATCCTCTGTTTTCATTTATGTCAGCCTGTCCTCCGTCCCTCCTTTGCCATGTGTCACGAGCGTGGCTGTAGCTGTGGTCTGCTCAAATGCGTTTCATTTTATTTACCAGTTGTGGCCTTTCGATTTGTGGCTGTGGTTCTGCAAGTCTATAGTGATCTTTATTGCCTTTTTCTTTTTTGAACTTCCATTTGCATTTTATTGCCTGCAGTTTCCAGTCTGGTTTTAGCTTCGAATTCATATCCATATATACATTTTTATTATGAGCTTACTACCATTGGAAAAATTGTCTCTCTCTCTTCCACACACTGAATCTCTTTTTTGGGATTGAGGTCAAAACTGCCTGAATGCTCAGAACTTTCACCCCCCCCCCCCCCCCCCCCCCCCCCCCCCCCCCCCCCCCACATGCAGCAATGCATTTTCACACCCTCTGCATTTTTTTTTTTTTTTTGGTTCCCTACCATCGAACCAGAATATTGATCCTCATTTGACATTGTTTGTGTGGAGTCCCAAGATTTCTTAATTATTATTTAACTCCTTAGCTGAGAAAGATCTTGTAGTATGTGGAATTGTGCAGAACATTCTTCCTATTCTTCAGTCCTATTTATCAAATTAAAAAAAAAAAAAATGGCTGTCAGTTTGCACTGTGCAGTAAAAACCTGCGACCAATCAAGCTTGCTTCTAAGTGAGGCTGATGATATTGCAGAAGGAAGTGACTGCATAAGAGACTTTTCTAGTTAGACATATGTCAGCAGACTCAAACTTGTGTTCCTTGTGGCAGGTGTGCTTTTTCTATTCACTGCCTGGTGAAAAAAAAAACACTTCCAGACTTTCCTACCATTAAAACTTGAAGTGACATTGAGTCCTTATCTGCTGTCACTGTCCAAATGGACAAAAGAACTGTCCTAATAACAGCCGGCTTAGCTCAGTTAGTCTTCTGCTCTTCGTAGCCTCATGAGTAAGGCATATTTCTTAATCTTTCAGGGTTACTAGCTGGACACGAAGACACAAAGACACGTGTTTGGATTTTCTAACAATGTGTCTGACATAATCACCATATATGTCAAAGACAATGTGTACGCTGTGATTTTGACTATATTTACAGCTAAAATGATCACCCAGAGAGAAAGTTACAAGCGACAGAATGTCTGTCTTTTTTCTTTCACATAGACAGTGTACAGCCTCCGCCTGGATAACAAACCACAAGAACAACATGGCTCCTTTGCAAACAGCACATTCGCGGGTGTCGCTGCTTGCTTGTTTATGCAACTCTCTGAACAGAGCAGATGAGAACAGAAGAGTGGAGCCTAGTGGAGCCATAATGGGGGGGGAAAGTCTCCAGATTTATTACTTTGTACTATTTTGTAAAACAAAAGTCTTTTGGTCAACGCTCAGATTCAACACACAGTATTTCCTTTTATTTATTTATTTTTTTTAACTGTCCAAATTTAAAACTAAATACTGATCCAGTGAACTAATATTCTGGTTCAGCCATTTATGTCACATGTGCATGCAATGTGTACGTTCAGGATTAACTTTTTTTTTTATGTGTTTGGAAAAAATACGTGCCACATGGATGTCCAAATTTAAGACGAAAACTTGTTGGAAACCGAGTTGGTCACTAAACACAGTTGAATTCCACATAGACTGGCACACGTTTGTGCCCATGGCCAGTTTCTGGGCAGATTACACAGACAGAACACTCCCCTTCCTCCCTCACTCTTTATATCCCTCACCCTTACTATCTCACTCTGACTCTCTACATTCATCCCATCTGTCCATGTTTCATAGAGGAGATGAGGGAAGCATCAGTCTTTCAGAAAAAAAAAGCCTACAGTTGCTGTAGGGCAAAGATTGCTCTAATCTTGTGTGAGCCATGTGCGTGTAGAAATGTGGTGGACAAGCGCACGGATCAGCTGTGGATGAAATATAACTTTCAGCACACAAATGCTTGTGTAGTTGTTTAGATTTGCTTCAGTAACAATCAGCACTAGTTGTTATAATCTCACAGTCATATACAGTACCAGTCAAAAGTTTGGACACTTAGGTGGGACACTTACAGTGGGTACTGTAGCTTTAAACAATTAATGGCACCAGAGCATTGTCCAGTGGCTGTTAATGACATTAAAACATGAATTACATGTCATGTGCTAGCCATGGGCAAATGTTTGAACCATCTGTAAAATCATAAATCAGCACAGGTTTTTCATGAGAAGCAAAACCTTAAATATAACCTTGTCTGCATCTGCATTTCTCATTTCCTTAATTTGCCATTTATAGTTCAGATAATAAACCTGTAATTGGCTAAAGCACATACAGCAGGCTCGAGTTTTGCAGCCAGGCTGGTGCCTCTTTGATTATTGTTCCAGCAGTTAAACTAGTGGCTGGTGGTTTCCCCTATGGGAAATACTAGTATTTAGCAAGGTGCCTTGTTCTGTAGGGTCAAACATCTGACCTTAGCTGCAGCTGCACAGCAGTCATGTGTGTGAGGGAGATGATCCCACCTGAACAAAAAAAAAAAAAATGAGAGAAAGCCTGAGATGGCATAATAGACAGAGAATACTGGAAGAGGCAACTTTAGCAGGAAAAAAAAAAAACAACCCTGCACTTTGTGTTATTCCAGTAAGCCAGCAAACAAAGGTGGTGAACAGCAGAGAGCTGTTATGTTCCCTTTTGTTCTGTGTGTATCTGTTCTGTTTGTATAATATTATAAATGCTCGTGTTGTCTGAGCTACACAGGGTACAGATGTTAATGTGTGTGTTTTTATTTATGTATATAATTTATATGTGTGTGTGTGTGTGTGTGTGTGTGATGGAAGCTACATAAACAAATAATCTGTACCTGCATCGGGCTTTGGCCAAATTATTACTTTTAAGCAGCGCTATTGGCCCAAAATTTCACAGTCCTTGCATTCCTACTTTAAATCTGTTCATTTCATGACGTTACACCAAAAGCATCGTGGGACAAATTTATGGGCTGCCATTTGATTTGAACCCTGCCTCCGTCCATGTATATTACATGTCACTGTCTGCAAACTATGGGCCAGCGTGCCACATGTTCACATGTGGTTTCACTCTGTATGTTCGGGGAGAAGGAGCTTCGCGTGTGATTTGCCATAGCGACTGGGCCAGGAAACTTAAGCAGTAAGCATCTCACATTTGCTATTTTTAACCATTAAGTAATGGATTTGGAATGTTCTGGAGAATAATGTTCAAAGCACAGGAGGAAAAATAAAACATCTGTGGCCACATTTTTTTGGTTGATTTTAATTGCCCTCCCATCCAAATAGATAATTTACTGTTGAGTTGATGTAGTGCTCAGTGGACATGGCTTAGTCTACTTTAAATGAGGCTTTGCATTACAAAATACTGTAATCAGTCCAATAATCTTTGACATTATGTAAATCGCGATTTGCGGCTGCTTTAAATGAGCCTTGACACTGCAGATGGAGTAAGGAAGAGGAAGAACAAAAGAATTCCCTCTAAGTCAAATTTCCCCTTCTCCCTAATAGGGCTGTTTAATGATGTCTTAATTTTTTTTCTTATGTCATATTAAAAGATTTGCCACTGAGACATTCATTGGTGATGTGTAATTAGTGTAATAACTGAGTGAAGGGTCACATCCTGTCCCTCCACATGCACTAGAAGTAGGTCAGATTTGGTGTGCGTCTGTGTGTGTTAAGTGGGTTTGAGAGAGTGGGGGATTTGCAGAAGAGAAGCGCATTGACTGGTATCTGGGCTGGAAATCTGACCCTTCCCTTTAAAAGCATGTACAATAATTATGTCAGACAATGTGGATGGCCCGAGAAGTGATCCATTATTTACGTATTCACAAGTTTAGAATCTAGGGCAGCTGCATTTTTTTTTCTTCATTGCTCACACTTTGAGTAACAGTGTTGGTTCCAGAGGACTTTAAGCAAACAAAAAAAAAAAAAATCATCAGAACCAAAAGTGCTGCTTTTAGATGCCATAAAAATATGGCACAAAATGTCTGTATAACTCTTCACATTCAGGTGTTCTTTTACCGCCTTTTTTTTTTTTTTTTTTTTTTTTAGCAAAAAATAATGAAAATGCATTCATTTTTTTCTGGTTACCACCTTCTGTCTACGACAGGTGTCCACAGCCCTTGAGGGCCTTAATTGTAGATTTGAAATTTTGAGGTTTCATTAAATATCCCTGTGTTTATGGAGAAATTCCTTTGGTTCATGCACAGTTTATTATCTTTAAACCACATGCTGGGATTTCCTTCTGCTGGGAATTTTTTTTAACAAGACGGAGGATTTTTTTTCAAATGAGAATTTTAAAAAGCCACTTGTGCTTTTCTTTCAGACTATATTCATAACATCTTCACACTTCTATCATACATTTTTGAAATATTTTCAAGACACTGCAGCTCTTGATTTCTTCAGGTTGTTCTTGCCATATTAATAATGTGGGAATTACAGATTGAAAATTTTAAGTCAGTGTGTGTGACACTAGTTGATAATTATAAAGCTATTTTATGTTAGAATATGTAGGAAGACATGCATATACTGCAGTGTTTATGCCCTTCAATGGTGTTCCACTTTCTGCACGTGTGTCTGTGCATGGATGATTCAAAAACAAGGGAGGCGAGTGCTGAGCTGCTGTACATAGGATGTGCGTAGGTTCTGTAAGAGTAATGGTGGGCAGCTCTTACATACCAACAGGGAGCACTTCAAAGTGCTTCTTTAAAAAGAACTCTGCTTCAGTCACATTGGAGGCAGTTTGACGCATTTCAACAACAAGCGAAACAGCTAGAGGCATATAGGGAGAGCAGTGCAGAATTTTAAAGTATAAATTCTCATCTGTTACTAATCATGATTTGATTCATAAACTGCTTCTCATTGTTGCAAATGTAATTACACGCTGTACTCTAATCACACTTGAAGTGTTGTTCGGCCTTACAAATGAAGCAGAGCTCTGTGTTAAACTAAACTGAAGCAAGTAAAAAGGGCCGAAAGTTGTGCGATTTTATGATAAAAAAGATAATGTGTGCACACAAAGTTGGGTTTAGAGAGGAGGGTGGATATGAAGGATAGGTGTGGTGTGGTGACCCAGAGCTAGCTGGTTGCTCACTCACACGTCAAAGCCAAAAGGCAGAGTTCCTGCATGCCTGCCTACTCACCTGGGGCCCTTCAGAAACACAGACCACAGGAGCATGACAAACATACATGCATATATAAATGGTAAATGGGCTGGTTCTTATATGCGGACACGGACAAAATTGTTGGTACCCTTCTGTTAAAGAAAGAAAAAAGCTCAAATATCACTGAAATAACTTGAAATTGACAGAAGAAATAATAAATAAAAAAACCAAACTAATGAAACTGGCTTGGACAAAAATGATGGCACCTTTAACTTAATATCTTCTTGCATAACCTTTTGAGGCAATCACTGCAATCAAGTGATTTCTATAACTGCCAATGAGACTTCTGCATCTGTTAGCCACACTTGAGACTTCATTGTACTGGAGATAAATGAAAACAAGCCGAGCGTGCCCATTAGTTGGTGAGAACTAAAAGCTCCTGTAACCCTCTTTTATAAATACTGTGAATATTTACTTTGTAAAGTCCTATGAACTCGTGGGAAATCAGCAGCAGCAGCAGCCCCTTTTAGATGTGTTTTGTTTCTTTGTATAGCCAGTAACATTATAAATCAATCTGTGTTAAGGCTAGAGTCCACAGAAGCTCACTACTGAGGAGAGTGTGGGATTTCAAAAGCGGCTGTTTGCAAAAGTAAACCCACAAGATATAAAAAAAAAAAAAAAAGTTAAACATGCTCTTATACCCCCGCTACTGAACAGAACTAGGCTGTTTTTGCTTGTTATCACTGAGTGATTGGATATCCTTGCTCTGCGTGACAGTTTGGAGCACAGGTCCTGGTAGGCATGTGTTATGTAATCCGCCACAGATGGAGAGCTCCTCATTCAACCTACAGATTGCCGTGCCATTCATTAAAGTGCTGGAAGAGTGAAGAATGATATTCTTAACTGGTTTTAGTCTACTTTAGGAATATTTGTCACTTTGTGAATCATTTCCAAATGTCTCCTGTCACACAGTGGATGGTGTTAGTCATTATTTATCTGTGATTTTGTTTGTTGAATGAGGTGATTATTTTTTTGTTTCATTGAATTTAGTAATATCTCAGCTTGATTAAGCCATGTAACAAAAAGGAGCAGATTTTTGTTGCTCAGTCACTCTTCTGTACAGATATGGAAGCCCTGACTTCATCTTCATCTCATCTTAACAATTTAAAATCTTCACATTTAAGATTCTTAATCTTAATGCTGTTATTTTAAAGCACACAGTTTGTTTTTTATTGTCATACATTTTGCCTGGAAAAAAAAAAAAACTGACTTCCACAAGCGAGCTATTTAACCCCCGCTGAAAGTGATTCCACATCAGTCACATTACCAGCTCCCTACTGAATCAGCCTATGATCCTGTGATGTCATAGCCTTTAACCAAATGTACTTAACCAGTCCTTAGCATTAGCAGCAGAGGACATGAAGTTATGGGGCTGCACAGTAAATCCATAGCTGTTTATGTAACTGGCAGCAGCCTTTTCTAAGAACTCTGGAAACAGAAGGCTCTGTTTCAGGTTACACGGCTACAACAGGGCGGAGGTGATTCTGCCTGCAGCGAGCAGGTATTTATGGTCACAAGCCTGCACTCATATTGTAAGCCGTAAATGGCTTATGCTCTTTGGCTGCTGGTCTACATGATAAACAAGCCTTTTTTAGGGATTAGAGACCTGCTCTGTTGGACATCAGCAGTACACAACAGTAGCCAGGAACTTATGACCTTTAGCCCCTAAGTGAGGCAGTTATGCTTCATCCAGATTGACACAGTGATGCAAGGGTCTGTCTGTGTGGGTCAAACCACGTGAGCCTTCTTCCAGACCCGCTTCCGCAACAGGACTGCCATTGTGATCAGGAATGGAAATAAATTGATGACACTGGCATTCAGAGGCCATTTAACTCTGAATTGGACACCCTGAGCAGAGACCGCAGCATACGCGTATCTGCTGACTGCTGTTGGAGATAGTGTTGGTGCTGTTGGCGACTAACATGATGAACCTCTCTGACATTGTCTTTGCCTGCCTGCGCCTTTGAGGACATAATGCACAATGATTTCTAATATACTTCCCTGTTGAGAATAACACGTCCAGTTTGGCTTCCTGTTACCAGGCTGTTCAATGTGACAGTCAAAAGTTACTCAATAATAACCCTTCTCAGTTTTGGCTTTCACAGTTACACGCTGCTCCTCAGACGCTCCTTGTTAGGCTATTTGGTCTTCTTGGCCATTTATAGTTATCAGAGTGCTACACAGTAGAGCATGTCATACACTCAGAGATAAGAACAAATGCCACACAGGCATTTCACATGCCTGCCTATCAATAAGAGGCACAGAGAGGCTTTTGAATACTGCAAACTATTAGTTCTTGTTGCTATAAGAAGACATCATACATTATCAAAGGTGGCTGTGAAAAAGGCAGTGCCAGGAAAACAAAGCGCTGAAAGAGGTGACAAACTCTTTCTCATCATCATCATCTGTGTTTGGTTGTTATTTATGGTTTTATACTGGTTCAGAAAAAAAAAAAGTGTTGATTCAGCAGCCAGGCCAGTGACACCTCATACTGCATTAATAAGAGTGGTTTAAGTGCTGAGAAGCACAAGGTCAGACGTAGCCAGTGATAGAAATGTGGTGATACTGCATGGTCAGGAGACCAGTTATTTTTTTTTTTCTTTTTTTGTATATATTTGTCATGTCAGTGGGTCAGGGTGAAGGGGAGTGGGGCGGTGGAAGGAGGACAGGAGTGGTTTTAAGTGGGGGCTTATCTGGGGTTGTCTGCTGAGATATATTGGTTTTATCTCAATGGGACTGGAGGAGAAGACTGTGGTCTCCAATGTCTGGAGTTTGTTAACTAAATGCCTAACAGGCCAGACAGACCCACACATCAGCACTGTGGCCTGCTCTGCCCTCGCTGCTTCTTTACCAGACAGCTGATGGCCATCTGTGGAAAAATGTTTGCTTGTATTTACATCTAGGAAAAAAGGAGTGATTGAGATGTCCTTACAGGTGAATGAGAGATAGGGTTTTAAAATGAGACCTGTGTACATGCATGAGATTGATGTAACATGAATTAATATTTGTGCCAGCTCTTCAGCTACAGCTCCACGATAAATAATATAGTGGCATATCAGCAAAGCTGAAAACATACTGTATGCGCAGCCAACTTCATTTCAAAATGGTCACATTGCAAACATGGCCTGTTACACTTAATGGATCTCCACAAAATCCAGTAATAATCCTGATGATAGCATTGAACAAAATACACAAAACTGTAATCGCTTTCAGAAATATTCTGCAGCGTTGCGCCCTTTGTTGACTTCTCCCAGGTGCAGCTGTGTGTATCGCTTCAGGCTGCTCTGAACGAATAGCACGTGAATAAGTGACAGCTGATATCCGTGTATGTGCAGACGAGGGTTTGAGATGAGACACACAGATATACATTACACAGATAAAGAGAAAAGGTGGGCTCTGCTATGTCCCGTGAATAGAATTGATTAAACAGACAGATGTCCTGATAGTCATCATGCAAACTCAGAGAATAAAAGGCCGTGTGTGTTGTGACTTCCTAACTTTTAGTCATACGGCCTGAATCAAGGCTCCTCCTAGTTCCCTCCCTAGACATGCAATGTTTGTTGATGCACTCATGCAAACATTACTTGTGTAATGGCTGTAATGGCTTGCTCTTATGTTCTTATCAGCACCATCCATGCTGACCCCCACACCCACACAAATACACATATGCACACAGACAGATATACTCTGAGCGGCACTCACATGTTCAAGAGTCTTAAAGCAGCAGAGCAGAGCAGAGAGCTGTCTAGCCCATCTTTGCAACTTGGTGCAATGAAGTCCTGCTCTGGTCCCCTGGGTTTGTCTCTTGTGAGCTTCCCACGAGATCATTCCTAAGTCTGGGTCGTTCCACTAAGTCTACTTCTTCTTAATGTCTCTCCACCTTTCCCTCCAGGCCAGCTGAAAGACAGCCCCTACTAATGGAGCACTGATTGTGTTATAGCCACAATTATCTCTTTTTACCTCTCAACTCAGGTCCATTAGCAGGATAGATAGTACCTGGGGCTTGTCTTTAGTCACAGAATAAGGTACTGTCAGGATGATGGAGTACATGAGCTGAGTAATGTCCAGGAAATGCCATTATACCACCATCAACCCTTTTCCACGCCAGGTGAAACTTTTTTGTAATGTAGGCTAGACAAGTATCTGCAGCTGGATGCATAAAATACCTGCAGAGGATAAGACATCTCCTTGTTGACCTTGATTAACTTGATTAACAATACTTGAGCCAAATCTGTAGCTGGTAGAGTCTCATAAGAATCTGGTGAGTTTTATGAGGCCTACATCCCAAAGACAACAGAATACTGCTTGCTACTGAACGGAAGGTGTTACAGGAACAGGTCCATTTTTAGTTGCTCTTAATTTAGAATAATTGAAATAGCCTGGCTTCTGTCTTGTCTTGCCAGTGAGAAAATACAGACAGCATAACATAAAGGGAAGAGAAATGCTGTATTTTATTTTTTAGGGTGCACTGATCCTCAAAGAGGCATTAGACCTTTGATTCAAGGTTGCAGTGGACTACATATTAGACGCTTCGTTTAACCCCCGCCCCTGATCTGCATGAACTTGCCTGAGGCTGGTGAACAAGACAAACAACTACCAGAATGTATTTCATGTTTTACTGTCCACACCGTCGCCCTGCTCTATTGTTCATTTTTATTGATTTAATTATTCTTTTTTTTCCCCTCTTTGTTTCTCTTTTCTTTGTAGACGAGCTCACCTGCGGCTGTGTCTGGAGCGGTTGAAGGCCCTCATACCCCTGGGACCTGACTGCAGCCGCCACACTACCTTGGGTCTGCTCAACAAAGCCAAAGCACACATAAAGGTACATATGATTACCCAGTTCTTGGCTAAAGCTGGTCCTGGTAAGATTGTTTTTTAATATGTAACACAGAGAAACTGCAATATTTAAGCCAGAAAAAAAGGACATGAAGATGGTATTGGAAATAAAACATAAATAAAAAAATCATAATGACATGAAATACATTTGCAGCAAATTTCAGCTGATGATTCTCTCTCTGATAATCCAGTTTTGAGGCTGGTATAAAACACTGCTCGGGGGTGCATAACCTTGTTATTAGTGTGATCCCCCCCCCCCCCCCCCCCCCAAAAAAAAAAGACAGAGAAGAAAAGGTGCAAATTACCAAAGATTCACAAGTTCATACTTCAAGATTGGGTTCAAAATATCTGAAGAGGAGACTTTTCAAAGGTCAGTCCACCAGTGCTCATACAGAGCCAGTCCTGTTGGTGTCTTCTGAGAACCAGCCCACATTTAGACAGATTTCTGAATGGGATGTTGCAAAATGTTACGTAGCAAAAGATTTCAATGAAAATCACCTCACTAAGGTCAGTGGCTCAAATTGTGGGCTCAGCAACTTGATGTTGCCCTGGGATCGACATCAGGTTTCTTTTGGCGTAAACACACGGAACCGGTTCTAGATTGGCCACCGTCACCAGCAGCGCATCAGTGGAAAAAAGGTATTTGAAGCAGGTGCCAGCAAGGACCTTTTTCCAGTTGAAGATATGCTAAAAATGAACCATGAAACCCACTGCTATTCTCTGAACCATATTTTCTTCAAGCATTGGTACAGAAAGAGGTCTGCATGCTTGAAGAAAGCTATGATCTCAGAAGATGACAGAATACTTAACTGACTTAAATCCTGTTAAGAACTTGCAGGCTGTTCTCAAAAAAAAAAAAAAAAAGATTACAGTTGTAGAAGACAATAGACCTTTTTGAACAGCATTTGGGAGACTGTTCCTAAGCAAAGTTAATCATGAACAAATGAAGATGCTGACAGACCTCGTGGATATGAGCCTTATGACAGTCACTGTAAAGAAGGGTGGTTAGATTGGTCACTCAATATTTTGAAAGGTTGAAATGTTATTTTGTGTTCATTTGTCACATATAACTCTAAAAACTAAAAAGAAGCAAAAAAAAGAATAAAGAGGATAAAGACTCAAAAACAAACCTCATGTTTCCCTTCAATTGTAAAATGAATCCAGTGGAATACAATTTGCCTACTATTTGTGCATGCAGTGTAAGACTTCTTATCCACTTTAAAAGCAGGCATGTGACCGCCTGAGACTGAGCAGTCTGTAAGGGGAAAGCCTGGCATAGAGTGCATTCACGTAGCAGAGAGGGGGAAGTATAAAGCCGATATTGTTGTTGAGGTGGGCCCCCACCCGCTCCGGCGCTCTGCACGTCTGCTGTTGCTGTCAACTTGAGTCTCTCCATCGCTTATTGATGGCCTATTGTTTTGGTCTGTCGCTGGGAGTCACACTCATTAATGTTGGCAACCATGACATAAGGCTGCAAGGTTACATCATAACGTGGTTGTATCAGGCCCTGCCACGGCCTTTATTTATATCATAATGGTGCAAGGCGTAAACAAGTCGACACGGTGTAAACAAGACAGGTGAGGAAAATCGTTTAGGGGTATCATGGCCGACAGGAGAAAAATCCGAGGGGACAAACTTGTTTATTGGCTGAATGCTAAAGAGATTCTGGGGCATTGTTCATGTGTTTGTAGTTTCACACTCTTTACATCGGCTCGATGGCTATGAATTCTCTGGACAATTACCTTTTCTGTTCTCACATGGGCTCAATGTGACACCACAGAGTTTGCGGGGAGCTGGCGGAGTAAAGTCCATTCTGTGTCTGTTTCAGATGATTTGCATTCTCACACGTATATCTTTGAAACGTTCAGGGGCTGAACATATGTAAAATAGGCTTGTGCTTCTTTGCAGTCTTGCTTGCAACCTCTGAATCTCTGTAGTGCCTTACTATTCATTTGTCTAACCTTTTTTCTCATTATTTTTTATCAGGCCTTCCTCTCACTTACACACTTACCCTCCTATGCATTCTCCAGGGTATGTAGGCCTTGAAAAGCATTGAATTGATCTCCAACATAATACGGCTTCAGAACATATTAACAAGTGTTGAGTTTCTTTTACAAAGCAACTGAATGTCTTTCCCCTTTCCTGCCACAGACAGTAAAGTTTTTCATAACTGATGGCCTTATTGTATTGATAATGAATATAACTTTATAGACATTGTGTGGTGCTAAAACATCTTTTGTGTAGACTACTAATGCTCTGTTTATAGGTTTTGGTAGCCACGGTTAACCTTTCCCCTTCTCTTTCACCTGACCAGAAACTTGAAGAGGTGGACAGGAAGAGCCAGTACCAGCTGGAGTCTCTGGAGCGTGAGCAGAGGCACCTCCAGCGTCAGCTGGAGTTGCTGAGGGGAGGCGGTGGTGCAGCAGCCCAGAGCAGCCCGGGGGAGGGAGAGAGGATACGCATGGACAGCGTGGGCTCCACTCTCTGCTCCGACCGCTCTGATTCTGACCAAGGTAAGGAAGGTCGCAGGCAGGATTTTTAATATTAGCAACTACATGACCATCAAAAGAGGTTTTTACACATGGACTTGATGTAAAAACATCAGGAGAATCACATCAGGACTTTTTCCAGTTGTTTCTTACATGTAACAGCAGGAAATGGCTCACTTTAGACACATTCACACAGCCTGCTCTGGGTTAGGCGAAGGCGCTTGGATAAAAATGTGCAACACACATGACGCCCATTTGTTAGCGATAATTTCACAAGGCTGTTAGCTGCGCCACTCACATGTGAGCACAGTCTGACATCACAGGGACTTTACATTAGGGGGCCAGTAGGTTAAAAACCAGCTAATGTCCAGTCTAAGGGCGTTGGACTTTTCTCACATGCACCACTGTCAGGTCTGCAGAGCATGTGTGAAAACGGCTAGAACCTCCAGCTGCTGTCGGACTAATTTTACAGCACTGAGGTTGGACCAGTCAGATATCCTCCTGCATGTCAAAGTGCTGAGGAAGGAGATCAACACAAATACATAAACAGAGGTTTAAAAAGCAAGAGTTTCCTGAACTAATGCACATCTATTTTTTGTGATACTGTCAAGTGTGAGGTACATGTTTGCTTCCTGTTGCAAGACAAAAGTGTTGTCACAAAAAAATGACTCTGATCTAACAAGCATTAGTTTATGTCATGTCAGCTTGGTCGACAGATGGTTGACTCGACCAGTGAAAATGAAATTGACTGTAATCTCCACTCTTTCATATACAGTATTTTTGTTTTCATTGATTGCTGCACTACAAGCAGGGCAATACAAACTGTGTTGCTTTATATAAGATACTATATAACTGTACAATATGGCATGTTGCTGTATAATTAATGCTTGTCTATAATATATTGTAGCTTTAAAAAATCACAATCAACACTGTGTGATCCAAAGGATACACGATTGCAGCAAACAAAGTAAAATCAGAAAAGATTTCTGAAATACACAGAAATGCAATATACTGCACAGAAAATTTTTCCTTAATAATCTAAGTAAAAAGATTTATGCAAGGGGAAAAATGTTAAATTGAACTTTTCGTCTCCTCTTTCATCATCTCTCCATCCTGCAGAGGAGATTGAGGTGGATGTGGAAAGCACGGAGTTCTCCCATGGAGAGCTGGACAGTGTGAGCACAGCCAGCACCAGCGACCTGGATGACCACAGCAGTCTGCAGAGCATGGCCAGTGACGAGGGCTACTCCTCCTGCAGCGTCAAACTTGCCTTCTCCTCCTAGAGCCCCGTGCCACCAACGCGACCACCACCTCCCTGCCAAACTCGCTCGCCCTCCCATCTGTTTATCCATCCAGCCATGCCTATGAAACACACACAGCCAGTCAGCTCTGACAACTGGCACGCCCCCAGCTAATGGTGTTCCCCCTTTGCTCCTAGCCTTTTAGTTTCTGCCCCTCCCCTCCGCTTCACACTGCTGAACCCATTTTTGGAGGCGCTCCAGTGATGACTCTTCCTTGCCTCAGAATTTTTTGAACTGCGTCGACCAACACTGACACCAGGGTCCCACACACAGACTGCCAATTGGTTCAGATCTTATTTTAAAAGGAACGGCAGAGACATAGACATCATCTCGATGTTTGAACCGACAACAAAAAAAAAAAGATTAAAAATCTTTTTCTTTTTTTTTTAATTTCCTTGAGCCAGTAAATCTCACAATTTGTTTAAAAAATACACAACCCCAAATTTGATGCAAAACGCTCTTTAATTATATAATATTAAAATAATTTGGTGTCTGTTTGGTTCCGTCTAATGTGGGTGTTTGTTTATATCTTATTATTCTGGTGTTGGGCATGGCTAAATCTGGACTTTAATGAACACTGTGGGTGAACTTTGCCATATCTACACAGCTCATCCCACCAGCCCTAAATTTCTTCCTTGTCTGATCAAGGTGGGTTTGTTGTTTGTTTTTTTCCCATTACCTGTGCTCGACACCACAAAAAGCTCTGACACTTGAATTGGTGCTATTGTGAAACAAACCAACCAACCAACCAACGGGGAAGCAGATCAGATCTACCACTAAGCTTTTAAAGCGAACAAAGCGTGTCTGCCGTGATTGTTTCCGACCACACACGGAGGAAAACAAGCCACAAAAATGGAGGGGAAAAAAGAAAACATTCCTGACGAATGTGGGTGC
This sequence comes from Archocentrus centrarchus, assembly GCF_007364275.1. Taxonomy (NCBI): domain Eukaryota; kingdom Metazoa; phylum Chordata; class Actinopteri; order Cichliformes; family Cichlidae; genus Archocentrus; species Archocentrus centrarchus. Next base: position 29,159,479 of record NC_044346.1, on the reverse strand, counting down.
TCAGTGCATTTTCAGAGAGTGGAAATTGTAACTTTGTATGTGTGTGTGTGTGTGTGTGTGTGTGTTTTGTTTTGGTTTCTTTCCCCTTGAAAAGCAGCTAACTACAAGCTATCCTGCACTTACCTACTATAGAGCTGTCCATAGAAATGGCACAAACCAAGAAGGAAGAAACACACACAAAAACAGCAACAAGAAAAAAAAAAAAAATCCAAACAATAAACTTTGGAATAGATGTCCATCTTCTTTCCAGCAGTAACAAGCAATAACTCTTGTATTTTTTTTTTTTGGTCAGTTTGAACACCTTTCTGTTAGTTTTTTTTTTTTTTTTAAATCAGTTCTCCCTCAAGACTCGTGTGTGACCGTCCAAAAAAGTAAATTCCTTTCTTTTTTTTTGTACATACAAATACCCTAATAAATAAAACTTTAAAAAATTAGTTAAAAAAAAAGTAGAGCTTACAGATAGAACTACTGCATCTGTTGCTGTTTGACCTGTGTTTATTGTGCATTTTAAATTGAATTTTTGGGAAGATTTTTATCCGCCGATGAACGCATCATTAATTTGCTGATGGAAACATTCAAAAGTTACCCATTCTGTTCTCCACCCCCCACCCCTGAGGATGGAAAAGGAATGTTATGCTTAATAGAAACAATAGAACAACTTTCCATCCATTTGCAAACAGCGATCCAAAAAGGACTTTTTTTGGAAAAGTGGACTTTGTTTGGCCATGTTTTATTTATTATACACTTTTATTCTCAGTGTGTTGCTTGTGAATGGTGGTTTAAAAAAAAAAAGTCCCATATGGCATTCCACTGGTGGGCAGGTGATATGTGGGGGGAAAGTTTGAAGCGTTGGAAAAAGAAAATGGGTTGTATGATGTCAATGTAATCCATCCCAACAACACTGGCATTAAGAATTGCACTTGAGCTGCAGTTCATTTTATTTTTCTTTACCACTGTCATGTTGAGCTGCCAACCATTATTTTGTGTGTGTGAAAGGAAAAACAAAAAACAGAATATGAATATTTATTCTGCAATCCCTCAAAGAACACAAGCAATGGGGGAAAAAGTTAACTTATTTTTTTTTTTTTGTCTTATTTTACTCCTCTTTTTTGATGCTTATTCCTCACTCCTTATTTTAAAAAAATGTATATTTTATGGACTATTGTTAAGGGGTTTTTTTTTTTGTTTGTTTGTTTTTGTTTTTTGCGGGGTGGGTGGGAAAGGGGTTAAAAAAAAAATGTAGCCATTTCTGTTTTCATTTTTTGATCATTTATTCAATGGACACTTGAAATGTAATTGGCCCCTAAGCTGCTCCTAGTGCTGAGCCTCGCCTGTTTAGAGTCACCAGCCTTGTCCAGGGCTGACTCCCCAACCACACACCACGCCTGTGAGGATCCTTACAGACCTAAAACAGGATGAGTTGAACTTTCATTCCCAGCCTGCTGTCACAAGGTGAAATGCTCTCCATCTTGTTTTTAGGGGTCTGTGCTGAGGGGAGCTAATTCTGCACAAGACTCACCCATAGCCAAGACTTTACTGGCAATTATTGAGCCGGCTGCTAAACAAAAAAAGGGGGCTAAAACTCCACTTTCCTCCATTAGGGGGATTGTAGTCTCTATTAGACTTGTTTTAGTTGACAAAATGTGTCTTACATTTACAAGGCCTCCGGGTGAAGATTTAAAGAGATAAAACACAAAAGAACAAAACCTCTGATGGACATCATTACGGTGTAGAGTTCGACATGTAGGCTCTTTGTGAGCTCTTTTGAGGTTGTTGGACTTGGCACTAAATCAGAAAGTCACCACTTTTGGTGCTCAGAAATAAAAAAAAAAAATGCCAAAACCACCTCAGAACACCTCAGTGTCCTCTCTCTCTTTATCGCTTTCTCTCTGTGTGGGGGGGCAGTTTACATTTATTCTGCCCCTTTTTAAGTTAATACCTTCATATTATCTTTGTTTCTGTTTTCTTCTTCTTATGTTGTTTTTATGAAACCGCACTGCTGACAGGAAAAAGGTCTCAGTGTTTTTACGACAAATGAATTTCGCTCCTTGTTCAGACCTCGCTCAGTTCTTTGTAGCGTTTTAACCCGCTCACACAGTCCAAATTGTTGCGTTTTACTGCGCTGGGATAAATTGAGTGTTTAGTCTCTTCATCACAAGATGTGTGTGTGTGTGTGTGTGTGTGAGAGAGAGAGAGAGAGAGAAAGCTCCCTGTGGCACTCATATTGTCTCATGCGGTAAAATGCTCTGATCCAGGATGATTCCAGGGTGGGTTAAAACAAAAACTAAAACAACTGATTTTAGTGAGGCCAGGTCTGTCCTCTCTCATGTGAGTCTGCTCTGTGTGTGAGTGTGTGTGTGTGTGTGCGCGCGTGCGTGCGTGCAAGCATGGGTATATGTATGTGTGCGTGATCTCCATGTTCCTAATAAAGCTGAGCTTTAGAAAGGCACCTGGTCCATGACTAGCCTGCACAGATGTCAGTGGGCTGTTTGCCACCTGCTACTCAGTAAATATCACACTTCTGAAGGCTGTTTGTCATAAAAAGACAAGCCTCTCCAGTGTAAGATGTAAAAACAAAAGGTTTTCAGTCCAGTGCAGAATAGTCCTGGATCAGTTGATTGGGAGGTCTGACAAAACATTTCTGGCCTTGCTGCAAATTCATTAGCATATCCTCATCAAAAAGCTGTATTTTTACCTCTGTGTTTAAGGTTTCAGTGGTGGTTAAGGTAGAGCTTGGCCAGAAGTGCGCCAGCCGGGTGAAGTGGAAGTTGCAGTATCCTTTGTAAAACCCCACTCCACTCTGGTGTCAGTCTCTCAGGGGGTTGATTTGAGCAAACGGGTCCAGGAAGTCAAGTTCGCCCAACCAAACAAGCAGTCCCGAGTGCAGTAGGGCATCCCTCCTGTTGTTCTGAACCTGTGGCCATCCTTTGTAAAACATGCACTCTGATGATGATTCTAGCTGTGTAAGTTGATGATGCAATACTTAAAATAAAAACACAAAGATTTTCAAACCTGAAGGACTGAACCGAGCTGTTAATACCATGAAATGTATCACTGCTGAATGTACTGTAAAGCAATGGCTCACACTAAGTTAAATAAATGTCACTGCAAACCATCATATATTCAAAAATACCTCAAGCTCTTTTATATATCAGTCACCTGTTAGTCACGTGACCGAATGTGCACAAAAACACGACAAACCAATTTCTTTCCATAATTGATGCATCGTCTTCATAATGCAAGAACCTCTCTTGAAAGTGGTTAAGAACCTAGAGGTCCTTGAGGTCTGGACCCCTTTAGTGGGTGGCAAGATGAATCACAGGAGTCAGAAGATTATAGCAGCTCATAAAAGAGAAAATATCTTTCACTTTTATTTATTTTAAATTTCTCTAATTTGTCTTTTTCATGCCTATAAATATTAATCCAACATCATAAGAAGCAATAATAACTCTACTTGAGCTGTTTATAGCTGACAGGCAAACAGGAACCCTTTGAGAAAAGGTCGCAGTTTGTCTATAGTTTAATGAGTCAGAAGCTGAAACTGACACAGCTCACTCATCTGCTTTGAGACCCACTGAACCCCCCTGAGCACGTCTGTTCAGCTGAACTCGATTATGTTGTCTCATAGTTATCCAAATTTCTAGCATGCTATTTCACTCTTAATTTTACCATCCCCAAAAAAAGCTCATAAAGCACACACATGCATTATCACACGAGCCACATCAGTCTTTGTGGATAGACTTTTGTGTTGACTGATTTTGTAGTTTTTTGTTTTTTTAATGTGAAGATAAAATGAGATTGATTAGAAACTGTGACGTGAAAGTTGAATTTTTATCCAAATTTAAGACCTTTTTTTTTTTTTTTTTAACAATAACAGAAAGTAATCTAAATCTAGTTCAGCCATGCTGCTCTGCTCACCTCTTTTAGGTGCCATATTTTTCTAAATTGTCTACACAGCAGTGTACATGTATTGTAAATCTGTGACATGATGGCCATGTGTTCATAGGACTCTTGCAAGGAGAACTGGATTATGCCCCCCCCCAACACACAACATTAACATCTGCTACATGTATTATTATTCTTAAGAGATTAGAGCTTGTAAGAAACGATTCCGAGGCACAACTTCCCAAGCACTGTGTAAATGTGATAAGAAGACGCTCTCATGAGAAACACTCTGTAGCTACAGATAATCTGGGTTTGATTAGAACTCCACATCAGCATTTACTCTCATTGGCTGTGTGTGTCTGTCTGTGTTGCTAAAAGACGAAATTTTAAACAACAACAAACTGGAAACTGTTCAGATGACAGGACGAGTGCACGTCTCAGTTGATGAAGTATCAGGAAACACTTCACTTGCGCTCATTTTGAGTCGTTTTTGAAAACTAATGTTGAAAATCTAATGAATGTAAAACCTTTCAACTGATCTTGAGTCACAGTAAATCTCATAGTTATAGTGTCAGATAACTCTCTGTGTCACAAGAATGAAATTACAGCAATAAAGGCCGGGCATGAGACTGTTTCTGTCCAGTTTTTTAAAGACAAAATGTCCTTTCTGTCCTCCTCAAAGCTTTTGGACTAATCTGGAACATTATGATAAAGCCATTTTGTTGTCAGAGCAGTATGTGAGAGGATGCCCTCATTAGTTTCATACTGTGGAAAATGCTGCCACCTAGAGGATGAAAACTCATTATGTGCTGATCTGCTTAAATCAACATCTAAATTCAGCTTTCTGATCCTTCCATCAAGCACAGAATATAATTTTGTGAGAAAGCGCCAGTGCTACATATTAATAAAAGGCATTACATATTAGCACATACACACACACACACACACACACAAAAAAAAACATGGAACATAATGAACAGTAATATCTATTACTACTGTGTTTTTGAGAGTTAAACATCTTTAATAATCTGACTCCTGTCCACCACCACAGTGGCTTCTTAAATCAAACAATCAAGATGTGATCAAAGTGCAGACTTTCAGCTTTAATTCACGGAGTTTACCAAATGTACTGCGTTAACAGTTCACATCATATTAAAGAAGAAAATTTGTAATAATAAGAACCAGACACTTGGGGCAAATTATGTTTTTCATGCACTGGTCAGCTCTGAACTTTGGGATTATTTAGATTCTCTAATATGTCTTTTTTTTTTTTTACTGATGGGGAAAAATGGCACATTTTTATTCTTCTACAGTTTGTCTGTTGGATGTTTATATCAATTATTACATATTTAATGAGGCAATAAATTATTGTATTTATACATATAGTTAAACAATAAAAACTTCCAATACAAAAACATAATTACCAGAATCTAAGTATTTATCTGCAGAGGAGTTGTGGTGACATCCTTTCAGAGAACCAGCTTTGCCTAATTCTCTGTCATGGACACATTACAAAAGTCACAGTGGAGGCTGCTCATATTAAACATGAACAAAATTTCAAATACATGAAGTCAGTCTGTGTTCAAGTAATCACAATGAGCCAAAATGTGAGGCTACAGACTGCTTTAAATGATGCTGTTCAAACTTACCGTTTATTAGGGGCAGCCAATTAAAAAAAAGTACTTGTATGCAATAAATTAGGATTATTTTCAAGTGGTGAATCATGCAAAGCTACTCTAGTAGAGCCCAAAATTATTAGAAAAAAACCCCCAAAAAAAATAAAGCTGAAAATGAGCATGACAAATCCTGAGGTAAAGTTTTTAACCCTAAACACAGGTTGTGCCTTCATCCCTCCAACAGCCTTAATGAAATTAATTATTAATGTTATTTTGACCCATAAAAGACACTATATAATATATATCTAATTTCTCACACTCTCTGTAATCTTGCACAGCACTAACCACTTGGTGGCATAAGAGGCTTGAAAATAAGCAAAAAACATTCTGTCCCTGCTGATGTTGTATCCACCTTACAACATTTTTTTTATTAGATGTAATCAAACTCCCAGTCTTGTATGATGGGGGGGGGTTACAGCACTGTATTTGCGGTCAAAGACTTGATTTAATTACTCTGTTAATTACATGTGTGTGTCTCTTTTTAGACAAAACAAAAAAGAAGGGATTGTTATTTTTCTCATTTGTCTTTTGGACCATGGTATAATCTGAATTCTGTCTCTGCCTGATTCCTATTTTTGGTTTCCCTGTCTGTAATATGAATGAAATAAACCTTGGGTTCTTATTTGCACCACCTTGCCTTTGCTCTTATCTTTGGGTCCTTTCAAGTTAACAGTGATAGTAATGCTTGTAATGGCATTGATGTGAATATTTATATATAAAGGAAACATACTTACTCACTATAAGTTTTGCAGAAACAGGACTTGTTTAATAAAACAAAGATGATCAGAGAGCCTACAGGACTGAATCAACACCCTGAATATCATGAGTTGTTTTTGGCATTGCTTTACTGAACCACTAGGCTGCACACAAGTACTGAATAGCTCATGAATGGGCACTATGAGCCTCTCATTAAGAGCAGGGCAGTAACGTTCTGATCAGAGCTACTGTGAGAATCACACATTAGAGTGTAACTGAATGGATCTTCTCTGTCCTCAGAAAACCCATCAGTCCACTTAATAATGAACAGGTGAACTGATACTTTCATGTATTCATGTTAAGCACTGGATGCCACATGCATTTGTTTGTGAGAGTAAAAAAAAAAAATAACACCTAATATTTTTTTGTGGTATTAATTTAACGATCAGGAGATCCCAGTGAGACCAACTGAATTTTATCCTTCATCAGAAGAAAACCCACACAAACCTTTCCAAGAAGATAATGCACACTGGTGCCGCCATGTTTGTTGCTCAAAGATAAAGTGACAGCTTTGCAAATGATGGTCTTATTCGTAACTGTACTGTCATATTGACAGTCATATTGTCCATGTTTAGGGGTTGCTAGTAAATAAACAGTTAAAAACAGACGCTAAACTGTACTTTAAAAAAAAAAAAACCTCCCCATAAAGATGCAGCGCAACTGTGAATCAAGAATCACAGCTCAGTAGCTGTGAGCCTGCCATCCAAGAAAAAATCAATAAAAACCGAACCTAGGTCACCAGGTAAAAGAGGTGACCTGCTGCTGCCGCCAGGTTTGAAAGGACCAGGCATCTTTCTGTGGTTCTGTAGTTGAGACTGGGTTTAAACGGTCTGTCAATATGAAGCAAATATCCCAGAGACAGGTGCTGGAATCTTACTTTCAGCCATTAGCACCAATTTTGCTAATGTGTGAACCCTTCACCTGCAGATAAAAAAACAGAAGTGTGACTTTTGGAAAGTGTGATTTTATTTCCAAGTTTGCTGCACTTCAGTCAAGGTCATGTTTTACTCCTGTAACACCAGAGGTCCTTAAATTCTGTAGAAAGACATAAGAGAGGAAGGTCGTTGTGAGGAATGTCAAAGGAGGGGGCTCTGCTCCATTTTCACTCCCCTCATGACTCATACGCTGGACCTCATTTCCATATTGTAGTTGCCCCCCCCCTCCATTGCAGAGAAGCAAACCCAGGCAACCAATTACTGCACTGAGAGTGGAGCAGTGGGAGTCCATGGGGGATTATGAGGAGGTAAAAGTAAGCAGGCCATCGGGGCTGAGTGTGTGTGGATATGTTGGGGGTGGGGTTGTGGAGGGGTTCCTCCAGTGATGAGCATGAGTCATCATCCCCACAGCGCCTGGGCTTCTGACATCACAGCAACCTTATCAGAGGAGGAACGCAATTCCCCATGAATGTCTTTCACAGCTGATGGATGAGGCAGCAGGGGGCTGATAGCACAACAAATTATGCATCATGCTCTGAGGCATGTAGTCAAGACCTGAGGCGTGCTAAAATAAGGAGACAGGTGTGTGTGCAGCAGAGTGTCTGTGACATCCGTTTGACAGACAGTGAGGGAAATTGCAGTTGCAGGGAGAAGGACTGGTTTTCGAGGCTGGTCGACGTCATACCCCGACCAGGCTTCAGGGCACCCAATCGTGACAAGAACCTTCCTCTGTCTCTCTCTCTGTCTTTCTCTCTCTCTGTGCCTCTGCTGCGGGTTTATTCATGCTGTCAGGATGAAGAGACCCAACAGGCACGTAGGTCCTTCACTCAGCTCACGTAGTCCAGCTTTTTCGGTCCTTGGCCAAAGAATTGTGAAAAGCCTGAATGGAAAATGTGTGCGTTGTGACCTGTGAGTCAGCCAAACAAAAGAAATCTTTGAGAGGTGTCACACGAGGTTCTTGTTAAGAGCTTGTTGACCAGTTGCATTCAAGTAGATAAATCTGCAGGGAGAGAAGGAGCTTTGACATATGGAGTGGGAGAGTGAATAGATTTCTGAACTGTGCCTGAACAGGAGTCAAGAAAGGCAATCAATCCTGTGGTCCAAACCTGCTACATCCTCAGCGCCATTTATCTCCGAAATGCTGCTTTAACATGTTAAAGTGTTCTCTGTGTCCTCCTTCTGTTTATTCTCCTTCTGAGTCTTCCAAGGCTGAAAAGTTCCTTCACATTACGCATAAATTGAATCCATGGATCCAGAGGTATATCTGGATCTGGATAAGTTTTTCATATTTTCACGAGAACATCAAGAGCATGTCTTAGAATTGTTTAAATGCCAAATGTCAACACAGATCTGGATCAACTCTAAAAATCACCTATTTCCTTCTAAGCTAGGCTAACTGCTACCTCTGGTAATAATAATAATAAAAAACATCACGCAAACTATCGAATCCATAATGTATGACTTTTTTTTTTTGTTTGCTAACAACCAGCCAAACCAAACTAATCAATTTACGCACTTGGTGGAGGTAATAAATGTTAATGCTTTTAATCCAGTCGGTTTAAGTGTAGATGTGGAGCAACGAAATAACTCAGAGACTCAGATAAATAAACTTTCTGCTTAGCAGGTGGAAATCCCTCAGAAGACAGGTGCACTGTTTGCAAAGCAAGCTGCTTTTACCTTCTTAAGGAAGGCTGTAGGCTATTCTGGGATTTAAAAAAAAATCCTGATGTCTCCCTGAAGGAGATTTATTTCCACTTTAGGTTAATTTTGACCTTCAGTAAAGAAACTGTAAACAAGAATTCTTCTTTATTTTGACTGCAGAAACTTCAAAAGGCTTTTATTACTTTTAACCTGATTCTGTCTTACTTTCAGCCAAACATAAGAAACACTGCAAGCAAAAAATTTTCAGCAATTCAGCAGGTCCTTCACAAACTATCTGGCCTTGGAAGCAGAAATTGAAACGAGACGTGACAGCTCCTTCCGTGTTACCAGTGGAAACCTCATTAAAGTGGAATTGTGGCTGGTGGCCGTAATCAAATTAGTCATTAAATTAATAACACAGCAGAAACGATCTTACACCACTTTCTGCCATGAAATCTTTTTATTACCAGCCAGTCTTGTAGAGGAATGCTCGTATGCCTCTTTGTGTCTGTTAATTGAGAATGGCCTTCACGAAGATTTCAGCACAGGATGCTGAAGATGCCTGACATGCTTTCGGATGTGCGATGAAGTGCTGTACCTATGTTTGCTGTGTTGCTTTTTTACAGCAGTTTCAAGAAAGTGGATGGAAAGGATATAGCAGGGATTTATTCTATCGAGACTTACAAACCTGTTGGAATTTTAACCAAATTTGCAATGCTGAAATGTAAATATACACTTTGTAATATATCCATCCATCCATCTTCTTCCACGTATCCTTTTCAGAGTTTCAGGGGGGCTGGATCCTATCCCAGCTGTCGTAGGGCAAGAGGCAGGGTGCACCCTGTACCAGTACCCAAACAGGCAGGCAGGTTTTAGGACCCCAGTGCACATGCTTAACTTTAACTTCAGCCTTTATTAGCTGGGACACTCAGGACAACGCTGGATGGGGCCAGCAGAGCAAATTGCAAAACTTGCTTGAGCAGACAGACGGCAAAGCACACAACAGGCAGGAACTGACAACTAGGACGTGACAGAGAACTAAAGGAAATAATAAATACACATCAGGACAATCAGGGAAATGGGACATACCAGGGAGCACAGCTGAACAGACTCGCACTAACAAGACAGAGGAAGCAAAACTGAATATCAAACCCACGACACGAAAGACTATCAAAATAAAACAGGAAGTGCCTAAACATGATTGGCAGAAACCAGGACTAAGACATGTGGACTTGATACATTAACCAGACAGACACAGGGGCATAGCGATAGAGACAAAACCAGGGAGTCAGGCAATAACACACAGAGAACATAACCAGAACCTGCAAACACAAATAACAAACCAAAATCCTGGGAACATAAATACCAGGAACAAAATCAAGAAGGTACCAAACTGAGACAAAACAGAACTTGATAGTCCAAATCAAACACACTGGGTGCTAGACCTCAGGCCATGACAACTCAGAAGGGTCCCAGTGGTTGATTTGAACCCAGGACTTTCTTACTGTGAGGCAGTGGTGCTAACCACCACACCACAGTGCCGCCCCTTGCAATATATCACTCACATCTTTTAGAGAGATAAATTCAACAAATCAAAAATATGTGATTTGTTCATGTCCTCTGGAAAAAAGCATTTTCTGACACCACTATCATCAGTTATCCATAAAAAAAACTAAAAACTAAAATATGAATATATTTTATGACACAATATAACATGCACAGTTCACTCCAGAATTAAATGTTCATTTTATCCCCCTGTTACATTGTGCAATGTATTTATGAAGATTGTTTTGGTATGCATTGCCAGCTCATTCTCTCACTGACAGACCTAGCTCATTTACACAAGAGGCAGCTTTTAATGCGCCTTTCTATAGCATTAATGAGACGGGGCTATCACTCCTAACTCATGATTTTCCAGCGTGAGGGGTTATTGTTGTGAAGCGGCGTATTGCAGCCCAGTTCACAGCCTTTCCCTAACACTACTCATGTCTTTCGTTTGCCTAATCTGAACCAGTAGACCAGCAAAGGTAAAAATGGAATGAATGGGAACTAAACAAATGAACAAGTGGAAGAAAAAAAAACAAAAATCACAACAAAATGCAAACCACAGCAGTAAAACAGCAACCAGAAATGTCTGTTTTTTCATGTCAGCTGTCACCCATCTTTGCCCATGTTTCTTTCTTTCTTTGTGATATGACATCTGACTACTAATGCAGAGAAATGTACATGAGGAGCAGATACACGTCGAGGCAGTTAAGAAGTTTGTGCAGTATATAAACAACAGCGACCACTCAGTATTTTATTTCTGTCTCAGAGCGTGATAGATGGACAGTAATGACGAAGCTCCTCCTGTTGTGGGTCAGTGGGAAAGGCTTTGTCTGCTGGTCCCCGTCCTGCTCTTAACTCTCCTCCACTATCTCTATTTTGCTGAGCATCAGCTCTTTAGTGGTGATTGTTACAAAGTAGCACTTTGCTGATGGAGTGATGTGTCATTTCCACTGTTGTGCACCACACACAGGCGGACACTTCTACATAACTAACTACTAATGACACATGTGGGTGACACACACACACACACACACACACGCACACACACACACACACACACACACACACACACACACACACACACACACACACACACACACACACACACACACACACAGTGCACTGACTCCTTCACAATGTCATACAGGCAGGTTGCCCTTGTTGAACACTCAAGGTTAGGTGGGAGTATTTTTGTCAAGCTGTCGTTACAATTGTGTAATAGCTGACTGTCACTTCTTTTTGCACTTCACTATTTATTTCTTTTGTAATCGCCTCCTTTCATCCTCATTCTATTTCCTCCATTCCGATATGTCCCTCATGATTTGTTCCTCTTGCTCTTTCACTTGTCTTTGTCTCCGTCTCTGTGTCATGCAGTGTGACATGTCACTGTTTGGAGCCTCTGGTGAGGTGACGGCTTTTGGAGGAGGACTGCAGGGATCCATCCTCCCTGCCTGACTTATCCTTGTATGTGTCTTCTCTCCTCTCATTGCTACATCACTCCTAATCCACCCTAAATTATTTGGTGACAGTGAAGCCCAGCAGTAAGCAGGGGCGTGCGCTGAATATTTAAATGGGAAAGTTGGGCTTCTGTTTATCATGTATATTTCAACAAATGAAGGGGATTTAGGGTTAGGTTTAAAGTTAGCTTAGCAAGTGCCAGAATATTCCAATTATTTTAGTTTTTATGAGTTAGCATGGCTGGCAACCTATTAGCTTTAATTATACACAAGCTCCATTTGGCTGCTACAGATTCAGGGTTTTGCTGTTGTGCATGCTGGCTAACAGTCAAGATGCCTTGGGTGTCTGACACTGGAAAGAAAATCAGGGTTTTTTTTTTTCCCACCATGACAAGTCAAAATAATATAATGCAGTTTACACATCTGCCAAAAGGGATATTTTTCATTGTTTTCAAAAACATAAAAATTTTTTTTACAGAGAACTCTGGCAGGTGTTGGCAGTTCCTCTTAACTGTTAAGTCCCTCATCATGTTGTCCTCTAAATCCAGACCTCTATGCGTTCAGCCATGCACAGCAGTCACACAATGTTGGCAACAAGCCGGTAAACCAAACAGTATTTCACCGTAGGTTGTATATGAAAAATGGACTTGTTTACTTCCATGTCAGTCACAGGCTTGTGAACTCCTGTAGCATTATGGCCATCGCCATCTTGTTTTTCTGGTGTCTGAAGTGACCATATTTGAATGAGAGACTGGAGTGCTAAGTTGGCAGCTAACACTAGTAAGGTGCGGGGGCATCACACAGAAACACATACTGTATTTATATTTTAGTTAGTGTTAAAATAAAAAAAAAAAAAATGACACTGATTCACCAAACCTGGAACACTGATGTCTTGTACTTTCTGTTGTTTATCCTGGTTCAGGGGGCAGAAGTGCCCCACGGCATGCCTGGAAACCTCACCAAGGAGGTGGTGTTCCGGTTATTTTGTTTTATTTCTACCAGGCTGTAAACAGGTTTATTTCTGCTGGGAAATTGGGCATATTTACATGAGCGACTCTGGGGACCGACTCACTTTTGGAACCAATCTCAAGCAGACATTCGAAGATCTGCAGTTTTTGGCTCTTCCAAACAGTCTGTTCCATTTTTTCAGCCCCTGGAGACTGCTGCTTAATGAAGACCAAAATCAGAACTGAAAGAAAAATTAATTTTTAGCTTGCACAAATACAACTTCAAGTAAATGTTAAAGTCCCTCCCTGTTTGGATGTAGATGCACAATAGACAAAAGTACTAGGCCAGCTACACATTACACCTACAGCAACTGCTCGGCCCATGCAGCAAAGCTCTCGATGCACAGTTACACCAGAGGAGGTTTGTAGCTCTGCAGTTATTGAGTCAGCTGAGCGTTGGCGACTTTTATGTGCTCAGCACTCGGTGACCACGCTCTGTAACTTCATGCGATCTGCCACTTCCTCGCTAAATGCTTCCACTTAGCAACAATATGACAGTTGATCACTGAATATCTAGAAGGGAAGAAATTCCATGAACCGACATGCTCTTGGTCAAATTCAGTAAGCTCTGTGGAACAATCCATTCTTTCACAAATGTTTGTAAAAGGAGGCTGCATGGCCACAGGTGCTTGATTTTGTACACCTGTGGCAATGGGACTGAAAACACCTGAATTCATGTGGAGCTTCCTTGCTGATGACTACACCGCTGCTGGTGCCAGTATTTATAAAACTGATCAGTATTAAGTTCATACTTGTTTATTTCTTTTACTAGATACTATATCTGTACACCTATACTAGATACTACTATAGTTATTTTTATTTGACATGTCTCCATGTCTCCTTTTTGCGTGCCTGATAGTGAAAGGATCAAACTAATCAGTATGTATGAGTGAGTGATGGTTTCAGCGGGTAGGAGTGGGACAGCTCAAATGGACAAAAGTCTTATAGTCTTAAAGGGCAAGGCAGGCCGAGAGGACTGAGCCAGTTGGAGCAGGTGCCCTGGAGATGTCTCAGATGATAATCATCCACACTAATGTTGTTGACTCAGACTTTCAGGGCTTGGCAGGAAAAGGATGCAACCACAAGCCAGGTTGGAGAGCGACCAGTGCATCATATCACACAATTCTACTTTGCTCTGAAAGAACTGAGATTATGCACATTTTATATGTTTTGTATCATTTGGATGAAGTCACATTTGTACAATTACATGTGAACAACATCACGAAAATAAATTAACAGGATTTACATTTTGGACATAAACACTATTAGGAGGCCCCGGTTTTTAGATTTTCTATTAATAAACTTTCTGAAAGTCAAGACTCTATGTTGTTTTTGTTTTTTTAATGATCCTTATTGATTTCCATTAAAATTCCAGAAAGGCTTACTTGCTAAAGATGCAATTTTTTTTCCCACAGTAGTGACCACGCTGCTGCCGCCTTACACCTGGTAATGCAGAGGTTGATTCACTGGTAGGGCACCTGGTTTGTTTTTAATGAAAGCATTTTTATGAATGCAGCTCTGTGTTTGCGGTGCAGTGAGTGAGTGCTGGGAGGTCTGATTACACCAGCAAATATGTCAGCGCTGAGACAGGAACACATCATGGAAAGCGTCAGAAACACATCATCCGAAGGCTTCTGAATTTATGTGTGTGTGTGTGTGTGTGTGTGTGTGTGTGTGTGTGTGCACTTGGATTACTCATGCGGTTGGAACATAAATCTGTAGACAAAGTCACATTGTGAGGACTCTTCACAAAACAGAGTGACATAAGTCATGATATTTTAACATAGAGACAAGGTTAGGTTTAGGTTAAGATAATGGTAGAGGTTTGGCGAGTATTATAAATGTTTCTGTTTGTGTGTCTGAAAGATAGCCAGGGCCAACAAAAAGCATGTGACAGTGTCTGAAGAAAGGAGATGGGAAGAGGATGCTGATGAGTCACCAATATTGTTGGTATGTATGACAAAACACACCAGCCACCCAGTCATGTCTCCATCTGGCTATCTCACTTTCTCTCTGTATATCTATCTCTCTTGCAGCTGCCTCCCAGGACCACTACATTGCAAGGCAGCAAACCCCAGGCTGATTCAGTGCAAGAGTAATGTTATACAAGGACAAAACACACATTGCCAGGCTGCTGAAGCACTGCCACCAAAGGTCTGATTATCGAGTTGTCTTTCATCATGGACTAGGTTTACTTTCACACGGTGTAATGATAAAAAGCATAATCTGGCTCATGTAACTGATACTTCCCATATGTGTGTGTATATATATATATATATATATATATATATATATATATATATATATATATATATATATATATATATATATATATATATAAAATAACACAAAAAATAACAAGAACAGTTATGGGAGCCTAATGATACTTTAACTTTAAGAATATAATAATCAAGGCACTTACACAATTGCTTAATGTTTATAGCCCAAGTATACTGGTAGAAATTAAAAGCTACATAAATGGGTAACGATCTGCAGAGCAATGAAAGCAGTGGGGGTTCAAAAAAGCAGGAGTGGACTCTGAGTACTGTTGAGTAGGCGACACATTAAAAATATCATGTAATATGAGAGTGTAGTTTTTCCCAAATAATGAGTCTGATTAAAATAAAGTGCACTGTGTTTGAACTGTGTTTTTCTTTCAGTTGTTATTTATTTAAATTGGCTTGATTATTTGTCAGTTACAAGCCTTGTAATTATTCTGAGCCATAATTTTGGTCCTGTGCTCTCACCACGGTGTGTTGGGTCTTTAAATACACTCACCGGCCACCTCACTAGATACACCTGTTCAGCTGCACGTTAATGCAAATATCTAATGAGTCAATGACATGGCAGCAGCTCAGTGCATTTAGGCATGCAGACATGGTCAGGAGGATCTGCTGAAGTTAAAATCAAGTGTCAGAATGGAGAGGAAAGGTGATTTAAGTGACTTTGAATCTTTGAATCTACTGGGATTTTTCTGGACAACCATCTCTAGTGTTTACAGAGAATGGGCTGAAGAAGAGAAAATATTCAGTGGTCTGTGGTTCTCTGAGTGAAATGTTTTGTTGAGTTCAGAGGAGAATGGAGCTGAAGACATTCTAAGCTGTCAGCCAACAGCTGGAAGCTAGGGCTCCAATTCGCACAAGCTTCCCAAAATTGGCCAACAGAAGGTTGGAAAAATGTTGCTTGGTCTAATGAGTCGATTTCTGCTGTGACATTCAGATGGTAGGTTAGCAATTGGGCATAAACATGAAAGAATGGATCCATCCTGCCTGATATGAACAGCTCAGGCTGGTGGTATAATGGTGTGGGAGATTTTTTTCTCAATGCACTTTGGGTCCCTTAATGCCAAGTGAGCATCATTTAAACACCACAGCCTACCTGAGTATTGTTTCTGACCATGTCCATCCCGTCATGGCCACAATGTACCCATCGCTTCCAGCAGGATGAGGTGTAACGAAGCTTAAATCATCTCAAACGTGATAAGTTGAAATGCAAATAAATCATTGGAAAATAAAGAGAACCTTGTAAGTTTTAAAGAGTAATTTATGGTTGTGCTTCCACAATGTTGGGATACTTAACAACCTTACTTGTCCCTTGTGTGAGGTAACTTCCAAAATCACTGGATTCTTCATTGATAACTGATAAGATAGGACCCTGTGGATTTATTTTTTTACTTTTTTATTTTGCTTTCTAAGACAGCTCTTAACTGTTGGTGGTGTCTTTCTCTTCATCTAACCTCAGCTGCATTTTGCTTCGCGCAGAGGAAGGAGGCCGCCGCAGGAATTCACCTGCTGTGGAGGCACTTTTAAATATTTCATCTTTTGTCATCTCCCACGGTCCCTGTAAGTGAAGGTGTCTGCATTTATCAGCTTTATCACAGCTCGAACCCCTCTATTAACATATCCTCACAGCAGATGACTGGTATGATGATAAAGATGACGCTCATGTGAGGATAATGACTAACTCTTCCTCTTCTGTGCACTTAATCCTCACGGATTGGCTGTAATACTGGAGCACAAGAACGATAATTGCTACGTCAACGCCACTAGCAGCAACACCCCCACACCACCACCGCTTACAGTAGAGGAGGGAAACTGTGAGTGCAATACAAATTCAGTGAGGCATCTCTATTCACTACAGAGCTGCGAGTTTGTGGGTGTGTGTTGTGTTTGTACTTTGTACAGTATTTGTGTGTGTGTGAGTGTGGACACTGTACAACAGCTACTGTGTAGGTGTTTTACAAAGCCTGTGTGTATTTTCATGTCTGCTTGTGTATTTGGGAACAATTGCATACAGCTGATCCTTTGTTCATTTGTATTTGTGCGAAAGAGCATCACAGACATTCCTTTGTTGTTTCATCTTCCTTTATCTCCAGGCTTCTCCAAGTGGCTGTGCTTCCTTTGACAACAACATAAACAACAACAACATCCTGTCACTAGTCCAATTAAATGTGAGACTGTGGCAGTGTAAGATCTGGTATGCCTGGCACTTGGCGTCATTCACACTTTATGACATCACAACTGATGAGAGAACCTCGAGGGATGGGGATGAATTCATAACTGTGAAGGAGTCACGTTTTCATCTGCCTCTGATCTGCAGCGGTCTGCTCCCCGTCTGCCTTGATGCATGTGGCGCTCTGTGTCTCCCTGACTCTGGTCAACAGGAAATGAGGAGGGGTGAATCACACTGGGTATACGGCAGTGTCATCACCACACGTCTTACTGAAGGCTTTGTGACAAGACTCAGTCTGGTTTCTAAGAAGTCTCCTCCACTTCATACTGACTAAACGAGTAGAGGAGTGACTTCTTCTAACTTCTCTTTTTCTCTAAGTAAGACTATTGTGATTGTGTCTGACAAAGCACCTGCTATCACAATTACAGTAATGCTCACAATATTCTATTAATTGGTCACTGTACACTCCAGCCCTCACATGACATTTAGTTATGAACTGTGGTTGGCAGCAGAAATGAGCTTCCTCCCAAGGATGCCTTGCCTCACTCTTAGACATGGATGAGGCTCTCAGTCATTCCAGAGGGACTCAAAACAGAAGCCATTTGAGGTGGTTTGGACATCTCTGTGACTTTTAGGTGTGTCCAACAAGCATCAAGACCTCAGAACAGGTCGAGAACATGTTGGAGAGATTATGTATCCTGGGCAGCTTTGCTTTGACTGCTGCCCCTGCATACCAGATTTGGATAGGTGGTAGGAAATGTCCAATATTTGACATGTACAATGTGTCATTTCTTAGATTGTTGTGTCCCATTAGTAATGAGCTTTAACTGTGTGTTCAAATAGAAAGTGAACTAAATTTCTACCTTAAGCCATATATATGAATGTGACATTTAAATTAAAAAAAAAATTAGTCAAAACAGTATGTCTACAACCCAACGCACCAGCTGTACATGTTGACTGTAAGCTAATAATGAACAGATGTTTCCTCCCTGTCTCTCCTTTTTCTTCTCATCGCTGTGTGATTGTAAAGCAGACACATAAAGCTCGCACAGGCATGAATTTTCCACAGAGCTCTCACACTTTTCATTTACGCAGATGCCGTCCTGCATCAACACCATGCTTCTACTTGCATTTGTCTTTTGAGCTTGTATGCACATGTGCGGCATTAAAAAAATGAATGAATTAAAGATGCAGGTCTATCAATTTTCTGTCCAAAAAACATCTAATTAAAGAGCATATCCATAAAAAGGTCTAGGCATTTACACAAAATGTTATATAGTCTCTGAGTGTAATTAACCACAAAAGTGACTTCACACTTCAAAGCACAGTTTGTTTGTTTTTTCCCCTTGGAGCAATTTTTAAACACAAATTATATAATTTTTATATAAATTCAGTTTGTTACACATTTTTTTCAACAACTAATAATGATCAATTAAATTCTTGTTTTGACACGGCACTTTATTAGATTCACAAGGTAACCTGAATAAAACCTAAACTGTACGTCACTTTTGTCAGATATTTTGATCAAGCAAACACTTTTTGCTTTGATAGCAAGAAAAATGCTGGCATAGCCACTCAGATGACCCCCATATCTGACAAGGTTGAGCTCAAAAAGTAGGATCAAGGCTGGTTTTAGGAGGATATTTTTGTAAACAGGAACAGGGGAAGATGAAACAAGATGTGATGCCGAGAGAGGAAGCCCAAAATTGAAGTGGGGTTTTTAGTCCAGTGGGTGCACACTCAGAGCCAGGTAGTGATTTTGGAGGATCAGCTGAGTGGGTCACATCCTGTTGCATCAAGTCAATTTGGGGTTGGTCGGCCACTCTGCCATCTCAGTCCCCAGCAGCCTGCCTCCTTCATCTGCCGTTTGAAAAGGAGTTACATACAAATGCAGCCTATGTGTGAGTGTGTGGACATGCATGTGAGTGTTTTGATAAAAGAGTATGAGTCACAGCTTAATTATATACTAAAGCTTCTTCTTTGTGTGTTCTGCTTCTCTCTTTTATTCTATTTCTTTCACTGTTTCTCTCTTTCTTTCATTCTCTTTTTTATCTATCTAATTGGCTTAGTGTCTTTTTGTCTCTCTCTGAATGTGTGTCAGTGCCTACAGGCTTGTCACATTCACCACTTCTCTTTTTCTTCCTCCATCTGTCTCTCCTTCTTTCGTTTTTCATTGTATGTGTGTGTTTATGCCTGCAGGCTTCTGTCTCTTTCCCAATATGTGTGTGCCCCTGCAGGACTGAGTATGTTTCAGTGTGTCATGATGTGTGAATTAAATATGAGATGGGGCAATAAGTACATTCCATGGAAATGGTTCTGTTTTGATATATTTGGACAGGCAAACATTCAATCCTCTTTGGAACGGTGACTAAAGATAAACATGGTATTCTGAAGCCAGCGTGGGCTCCTTTAAAAAAATAAAATAAAATCTTCTGGCAGGCATAATTGTCCACCAGTGTCAATGTTTATCTTTGATTCTATTCAGAAACAGTCTGTTTTTAAATGTAAGTTGTTTTGTGTGTATGCGTGTGTGGTGGAAAGTCAATATCTCATTAAAATTGATTTCTCAAATGACGTCATTCTTCAGCTGTGGCTTGATTTGAGGCAATCAGTCGCAGACAAAAGGCCTCTGGAATTAAAATAAGAGGCCGGGCTTTGATGCTTTACTGGACTTGTCATTATACTTGCTAGTATAACCTACTACGCTACTAACGCCTGCGGGCAGGTGCACTACAATGCTGTCATTGATGACTTTACATCAAGCAAAGGGAAGCAGACAAAGGCAGCAGTGCGGCTCTCTGATGCTGCTTGGTGTTGAATGGCTGCAGGGCTGTTTGACTATTCATCATGTGACAGTCTCTAAAGAAAATTTACTCTCACTCTCAAGAAAATATGTATTTACTTCACTGATAAAATATGAAAATGACAGGCACAGAAACAAACATGGAAAAATGATGCAGGATAAAAAGAATACAAAGGACATATGTACTGTTTTTGTATTTAATTTTCAATTTTCTCACCTTCTTTTGAGCATAATGGAAACTGAAGGTTATTTTTTACGGTCAAAAGTCTTTGTACATTCATGTATTGCTTTTTTCTGTGACAATTACTGTATAAACTGCTGACTGTTTTATCACCAGTGGTTCTGTCTGGTAATCAGCCTTGGGTTTCAGTCGGGGTGCAGCTACAGCACATCTCTTTTTGAGGCACTTGTGGGACATGTTTACTTTTATAGAGCCAATCAAAATGTGGGACAATGAGGCAAGTGTGATAAGGGTTCTAAATGCTGTGCAGTCCCAAATAAAGTGGGACATCTGGTCATCCTATCAGTGGCAGGAACATAAACAGCTTACAGAAAACATATAGGCACAGAGTAATCTTCACATTATCCTGTTATGATCCCATTTCTTCAGTTTGTTGTGGTTTTAAGTCATAATATGGAGAAAACATGGAAGCCACTAAGAGAATGTGTTGTATTAGACATCGATAGTTGTTCTAATAAATAAATATAGCTGACTTGTTTCAGGATTAGTTCTAAGAAATACATTTTCTAACTAATGTTGGTCATTCTGGGTGGGCAGCCAAAAAATTGATATGTAACTGATACATTAAACTGACTTCATTTATCAAAATGTTTTTGGAATTCAATCAGACTTTCACTTACATTCTGACTTGAGGGGGTGTTTGTATAAATTTTCCCAGTGGGGAACTAATTCTTTGGAATTAATCAGACACCATATTGTTGCACTATTATTTTTTAATCAAAAAAGGTGAAGGCCAACTGACAATGACATAAATGGGTCTGTCACTCATTCCCTTTTTAGAAAGAAAGAAAGAAAGAAAGAAAGAAAGAAAGAAAGAAAGAAAGAAAGAAAGAAAGAAACTGCTTTTGAATTCCTTTTATTATCTTGTACATATCACTGGCTTAGAGGTATCTGAGGCATGTAATGTGCTGTTTTCAGCACATTACATGCCTCAGATATGTAATGTTTTTCTAATGCGTTTTCAGCCTTCCACATGTTTGTTTACAGCAAATTCTGGTGGAGCTACTATGAGCTATTTACAATGGTATGTAGTCAAATGTTATGTGTTATTGTTATTGTGTGTGATGTATATTTTGAAATATACCACCCCTCCCCCCAAGCCACCACCTCCAGGGAGGGATACTAAGACAAGCAAGACATGTGCTATCTCCAGCATGTCCGGAGTCTGCCCGAGTAGACATTCTTGAAGCACCTTATACCTAGCTATCCAGGAGGCATCTACTTAACTGGTTCTTTCCAATTCAGAGGAGCAGCGGCTCTACTCTGAGCCCCTTCTGAATGGCCAAACTTCTCACTCTATCTCTAAAGCCTTGATTATACTGTCCACATGTGTGAGTCTACTAGGGTCCGGTTGGGTCTGAGGGAGCATGGGAGTCCACGTGGATGTCCACATGCTTGCAAATTTTTTTTGACCATGTGGACTCATCTGCTGAGAATTTACATTACCTACTACGTATGCACCCCAGGTGGTGGATTTCAAGTGGACTTCAAAGAAGTATAACAGGAATGGCTACTTGGCTTTTGTATCTCCAGCTGTCCATGTTTGTGTCTTCAGCAGAGTATAATCAAGGCTTAGGGGTGAGCCTATACTCTGTTTCGAGGAAGCTCATTTCTGCCTTTTTTATCTTTTGTAATTTTTTTTTCCCTTTTTTGTGTAGTTACCCACAAACTTGTGGCCACAGGTGAGGGAAGGAACAAAGTTGGACCAGTAAATTGACGCTCAGCCAACTTGTCCCCACTACAGACAAGAACTGCACATCACTGCAGATGTTGCACTGTCTCTTTTCTTCCCTAATCATGAACAAAATCTTGAATATTTTAAGTCCTCCACCTGAGGAACCAATTTATTGCCAACCTGGAGCAGCACTCTTCCCTCTTTATGCTGAAAAATGTGTCTAATTCTCATTCCAGCTGCTTCACACTCTGCTGCAAACCACTCCAGTGCAAGACTCAACGAAACAACAGAACCAAACCATCCACAAAAAGCTAAGACAATATCCCAAGACCACAAAACCAGAAACCTTCTGTGTGTGTTGTGAGTGTGTGTTGCTCAGTTCATGTATTTACAGCGTGGCAGGACTCACACCCACATGCGTTTGAACACAGGCACAGTTTCTCCCTCTTGTACTCTATATGACACATAAGCATATACATGACTGCAGAGCAGTTTGAACCACAGGTAAAGCAGAGAGTATGTTTAGTGGCACATGATTCACCCTTCAATGAAAAGGAGAATGCGTATGTGTGTTCGATTAAAACCTTTTCCTCCCTCTTTGTCCAACTCACACCACCGACTTAATACTGCTTTTATGCCTCTATACGTAAGAAGGAGCTCAAAATAACACCCCACCCTTCATCTTCCACTCCTTAAAGGCAGCCCAAGGACTTGTGGGAGGTTGCAAAGCAGTGGTGGTGACGACTGTGACCTTAAGCAAGGTTCTCCAAGGAGAGGCTGAGATAACAAAATCAGCTAGCCAGCTGGAGGCAACTGCATCCAGGCTTGAGTCATCAAAAGGCCTGAGGGAGCGGGCTGGTCCCTTGGGGTGTCACACCAGATAATCAGGGTTGCCAAAGATGGAACTGAACAGGAATGGCATCAGAATGTGAGGGTGTGTACTTTATACACAGTGACTATACATAGAGTCATGGTTATGATGTTCATAGATCTCACATCATCTGTTGTGTTTGTTTAAATCTCACTCAGCTTTGATCATCCAGATCTGCAAACAAAAAGCAGTTTGTCTAAAAGGTTCATCTGCCATCCCATGTCCCCTCGTTCTCCTCTGAATCCAGATGTTTGAGTTTGTCCTTGTATGCCTCTCCTAGATATAGTAAAGCTGTACTTTGGTGTTCCTACTTGTTTGCTTAAATAATCTTTCCTGTTTCCACATCTTTTGGGTAAGGCTTCTTCTATTTTTTTTTTTTCCTTTACATTTTTTAAGGGACTTTTTCTATAGATGAAGATAGATAGAGTTCCTTTTTTGAATGCTAATACCACTCCGGAAGCTTTTATACATATACTACAAAGCAGTCCTCACACTCTTGAAAACACGATTTAGGGTCAAATGTTGACTCTGGGTCAGATCTTATTGTGACACATGACAAATCAAGCTTGGCAAAAAAAACACAAACACAGGTGACTCACAGAGAAGGCATGTGCATACACAACTGACATTATGTAGCAGGTATTTGATGGGCACTCCTCTGCCTTTGCCTCTGTATGTTGTCAAACTTGATTCAATACGCGTCATATGTTTCTTTTCCACCCTACCTGTAATAAAGGTGTTTACTCTCATGACATCAGAGACAAAATATTCTGGTATGAGTCTTTCCTTTTAATTTACCCCTGAAAATGTATTTTCTAACCTGGAATATTTTTGCTCCATTAGAGTGTATAATCTAACAAACTTAAACAAAAAGGCAGCAGTAAATGATTATAATGAAAAGGTCGTTGGAGTGCTCATGGAAAAGAAAAAGCTCTGTTAATGGCACAAGGCTGTCACGGCTGAGTCACAGATCACAGTCTCACCTCTGAACAGCACTGCACTGCCTTGTTATTGAAAGTGTCATCGTTTCTGCCTGCTGGGTATAAAAATAAATACCTCATGTGAAACGGAATTACTTCCTTGTTTATCTAACAGGAGAGGTTGGAAGAGTATACATCGTTTTTCCTGATGACACTCCCACAAATTTTAGTGACTTGAAAAATGTGGAATTAAAATATGCATTTGCTGTTGTGTCAGATGGATAATGAGATCTGTGCTCGTTTATATCTATATGCTAAATTTATAGCTGGAGACCAGAGTCAGTTACAGTAGCACAAAGACTTTGTGTAAAAAGTTAGCTTTTATCTTTCTAAAGGTAACACTGTCATTCATCCAGAACCTAAAAAGCTCACTTGCTAACACAGAAAATGGCTCCCTTAATCTATGACCTCAGTAAACACTTTACTGAGTTCATTGTCTTTATCACCAGTTTCAAATATTATTGAATATAACGTGATGTTACTTTTGTAAATTCTGCTCCACATTAGAGTCAAAGGGTATGATAAAGTAAAGTTTACTACCTTCTTATTGACAAGTCACTACCGTATGAGCATCCCTCACTTATCACGTTTCAAAACACCAAGATGGCAACAGCAAAAATGCTCAGTTTAAGGCTTCAAAGCAGGAATTCACTAACCAATGGGTGACATCGCACTGGCAACTACTGGGCAAAGGTCTTGACCCACCCCCCCTTTCTTTATATTTTGCTAGAAAAATTGTTGCATTGATTTATGGAAATGTGCGAACATATATGGAAATACAGCCTATAAGGTAAAAATTGAGTTTGTACAATTCTAACAGAACTGATAGTCAGAATGTGGTGTAACCACTTTTGGCAAGCTTTCTTGTAATTTCTTTAAACAGTCTTCAGGAATAGTTCTACAGGATTCTTGAAGGACTTTCAAAGCTTGTCTTTGGATATTGGCTGCCTGTTGTTCTATTCTCTGTCAAGATGATCCAATACTGATTCGATAATGTTGATGTCCAGGGTATGGGGAAGCCAATCCATGACTGACAGTGTTCCATAATGTGTTTTTCTATCCAGGTATGTTTTTACTGCATTGTAGTGCATTTGGGATCATTTTCAACCTGAATAATAAAGCTGTTGCATTCATAATTAGCCCCAGAGGTCAGTTTTGATATGAGAGAGCCAAGCCTGAAAGAGGTGTTTTCACCACAAGAAGTGGTGAAAACAGCCTGCGTCAGCTCAGCCCCTGGATCAAGTAGAGTGCCTTACAGGGTGTACAAATGATGCCCAAAGTTACTCCAACTCCTCTGGAAGCTAATGTGTTGTCAGAGGTTTGATGAAGCGGTCTGGATCCCTAAAGAGGAGAATTCCACAAGCATTAGAGAGAAGCAGCTGTGGTAGAGTGGGTTGTTTACCATTCAGAATGTCGGCGGATTGATCCCTGGCTCCTCCTGTCTGTGTGTCAACAAACTCTGAGTTGTCCATTGGACAACAATCTAGTCATTCAGAGTGTGAGTAAGTGTGTGAATGTTAGACAAAAGTGCTTAGATATAGATAAAAGCACTGTATGAATGTGTGTATGATTGGGTGAATGAAACTTGTCACAGGAAGTGCTGTGAGTGATCAAATTGAGTAGAAAGTACCAGTACATTTACCATTAAGCAGTTTAGATCTATATCACTGCTCAGTGTTGAATATAAGATTTTCCCGCTGGCTGACAGACTTTCAAGAACAAGTACATTGCCACCTCAGTGCAAAAGGGTGCGACTCCAGGGATTCCAGGCTGCCTGGAACATACAGGCATAATCACACAGGTCATCAGAGAGGCTAGAGAAGGGGAAGGAGATCTGACTGTGCTGTGCTTTGGCATAGTCAGTGTATACAGGTCAATATCACACATATCACCTGGTAAAAACTGCACTAAACCAGAACCGTGTCCCCCGTAACATGAAGGCCCTCCTCTTATAACATCAGAATAGCATCAACTGGACAAGGGCATCATCACCAGGTGCACATTATCTTCTACTATTTTTGCTCTTCCATAAATATGGTGGCAAAAACTGCAGAACAGGAGTGTAGAGGCCAGTGTACCAAATCTGGTGTGTGTCAGCCCCCCATCAGAGCTTATGTGGATGACCTCATAGTCATCACATCCTCTGTACCAGGGAGCAGATGGATACTGGAGGGGCGAGAATGAGTTTTAAGCCTGCCAAGTCACGTTCACGGTCTCCTGAGGAGAGGCAGAGTCTTAGACATGCTCCACTCTTTCCTAGATGACACCAAGATTCCATCCAACTGTGAGAAGTCAGTCGAAAGGTTGGGGAAGGTTTTAACCAGAGCCTCAGAAACGCAGGAGCCATTCAGACATCCATCAAGGAGCTTGAGACCTTGCTCAAGTGGACAAGCCTGGACTTCCTCGGAAATTCAAGACTTGGAAATACCAACATGGCATGCTGCCCGTGGTCCTCTGGCCATTGCAGGCAATGGAGTGGAAGACTGGTGAATAGCTCTGCAGGTGGCTCTGCATGGCACACAACCTAAGCAACGAAGCTCTCTACGGGAAACATAACATACTCCAGTTTCCCTTTATCAGCATTACGGAAGAGATCAAGGTCACCCATACTAGAGAGGCACTGCAGTACAGAGACTCAGACAACCCAAAAGTCTCTTCAGCAGGCACTAAAATCTGCACTGGCAGGAAATGGATCACTGCAAGGGAGCTGGAGATGGCAGAAGTGTGGTTCAGGTAAAAGGCAGTGGTGGGAGCAGTGGCAGTGGGAAGATCAGACTTGGGCAGCTTTCTGGTGCACAGCAAAGTGCAGAGCAAGGAACGACAGCTACTTGTCCAGGAAGAAGTGAGCACAGCACTAGACGAGACAAGAACAAACAGGATGGCAGGCATGAAGCAGCGGGGTTTTGGATGAGGTGAGAGGGTGCGACTGGATGCAGGCTCACCTGGATTGATATCTGGCAAGCAGGTTCAACCAATTACATTCCTCATCTCAGCTGTGTATGACACCTTATCCAGCCAAACCTCTAGCTGTGGGGCAAGTCTGAAACACCTCCCTGCCCTCTTTGCTCTGGGAAAGGCATGCTCAAGGACATTTTGAGAAGCTGCCCAAAGGCCTTAGGGGATGGAGCCATAGCCAGGTGCTGAAGGCAGTGGGTGGGAGCATTGCCTCATTAATGACAATAAGCAGAAACCACTGCCCTCCCAGGAAGCAGATTTCATTTATTAAGGCAGGAGAGCAGCCGAAACCACAGAAGGTGGAGGAAGCTTTTGAAAAAAAGCTGTCCAAGTATCAGGGACGTCTGGAGGATTGCTGGAAACAGGGTTGTTGAGCACAGTGCCATCCAGGTAGGCAGTAGAGGCTGAACTGGCTAATTGTTCAACAGTGTCCTCTGATGGGACCTCTCAGAGGCACAGTAATCAGGAATGCAACAGAAACAGCAGAGAGAGCTGTGGTTTAAGCAGGTTGATCCATGGCTTATGCTGCTGGGACACAAGTCAGGACTTGATTAACCCCAGGTGGGTCGCCTGGGCAAGATCTTGCACGCCAAGACCCTGAACGCCCATTGAAACCTAGGCAACATCACATCAGTCCCATTCTTGTGTAATTTGGCAGACCTCAGCCAAATTTATGCTTAATGATTCAGGTCTGAAAATGGTTAGGTATAAGGACTGGACTGAAAATGAGTGAAAAAGCAACCAGTGTTCAAAGCCTGGAGAGCTATTGCTCAAAACCACTTTAGACTGCAGTCAAGTCTGGCTCTTTTGGAAACAAATTATAAAGAAATGAGGGGTGACTCAAGACTTTTGCACATTACGAGTTTTGCTTAAGCTAAGCTAATTGGACTGCTGACTGTACCTGGATATTCACTTCACAAGAAGATGCTGCAATTTTCCTGTCTTGGATGGATGTGTGCCAGATGTGGTCTTCCTCTCTTTCTGTTGCCACTGACCAGCTACCCAAAGAGAATTTACTTGGCAGGCGACATGTCGGGAGATGTCACCTAACTGGTGCAATCTGCTCTTCCATCAATCTCTTGGCAAGAAAGTAAAGAATCCATTTCCCACAAAGCACAACCAGTGCTTTAAGACCGCGGTCATGGTTAAGTTAGAAAAACAGGGCTCATAGAAACCTCAGTGACAAATCTTCTTTTCATGATTTCAACCTGCCAGACTTGAAACTGAGTTGGAAACTCTCAACATCATTCCAAACCCAGAAAAGTGTGGCTATAATTGGCAGAATGGCATTTTCCAGGTACTTTCCAGTGACTCTTTCTCTTTTATACTGTTATTTCCTTAGGTGTAACCTCTGTCTATAGTTCTCCCACCTCCCAAAGATAGCATGTGCTTTATATAGTAAGATATCAAACTTGCTTCAGGAGAAAATTACTCTCTGATCGCACCTGTTAGCTGCTACAGCATAACCGCATCCTGTGTTATTCTTGGCCGGTATTGTTGTTGGGTACATATTCATTATCCCACTGCAATCACAAACCCAGCATAAACAGTTCAATTGTCAGGATAAATGACATAAAAAGCTTTTTCCTGTAAGCTAAAGCCCCACTGGAGCACCAGCCAGCACTTCTCCACAGTACCTAAACATTTGCTGCTGTATACCAGCCTTTTCACCATCGTCCTCACTGACACTAGTCCCTGTCAACATCATCCTCATAGATCGCACTTAGTTAAACAGCCAGGTGGGCTTCGTGTGCACGCACCACACCACCCTCCCGCCCGGCGGCTCCGCATGACGCGAGTTGAGCTCTTGGCTCTGGGTTGCGGCCTGCTGGGAGGAAAGCAAAAGCCCGAGGAATGGAGGAACAGATTGGGCGAGATTACTCACTGTTGTCTGACTCTGAGGCAGGCCTGTTTATGCAGGATGTTGGTGGGTAAACAGGGAGATTCAAGGGCTGAGAGTGTTAGGGCAAGATACCCCACACCATGACTGCTTCCTTCCCACCAGGATCCAGACAATATGAAAGGGAGTGTTCATCATGTGATATGTGAATCAAGTCAGTTACAGAAAGAAACACAGAGAAGCAAGGCAAGCACAAAAAGGACAATTATAAACTTTGTAGAAAGACCTGCAGATTCCCCATTTTATTTAACATTGGTGGGCCCATAGACATGCACCCCTTCCTGTAATCTGAGAGCAATTTAATATGTTGGCGTCATGTCTAAAGAATCTCCCCTTCATATGGTACTGGTATGTAGTGTAAAGTTTCTCAATCATTTTTAGCATGTACAAGGCAAAAATTAATGTCCTCATATGGAATAAACAAAATGAAACAACAAACTGCACAAATAACTATCATTGACATTGGTCCGGTGTCAGGAGAATATTTTGACACACACACACAGTGCAGTGAAACTCCTGCTTCAAAATATTATTTGCATTTAAGCAGTGGCATTAAAACACAGAGACATTGTCTGTATAAATTTAAAAAAAAAAAAAAAAAAAAAAAAAAATATATATATATATATATATATATATATATATATATATATATATATATATATATATATATATATATATATATAAATAATAAATGCTAATAATAATGAATGAATTTTCCCTAACAGTGTAGTCTGATTTAGCAAGGTTACCATAAGATTGACAGTTTCAGTGAAACATTTTGCCTCTGAAAAAACTATCCTTTTAGATCCTTACATGAACGAAGACATGTTTGTCTGTCACTACTTATTGCCTACTAATTCCAAAGAAAATCATTGATACAAACACTGGGCGCATAAGGCAACAAGCTAATCACACTGGTTTCTTCTACGCCCACGGCATCCTCACACACACACCTCTGAACTCACTAAAGAAGTTTTGTTCTCACAGTCACCACAGTTTCGGTCATGTTATAAATGAGGCATTCATATTTAACAACACCTATCCTGCTGGGAGGCCCTGGACTTGGCATGATTACATAAATATGCCCTGCTGTGGTGAAATCCATCTTCTGATTGCGTTACCACCGACCACATCCATTTATACACGTGTATTCTGCACTTTCCAGGGGAAGCTTGCAAGAAGGGAAAAGGGGGGGAAATGGTTGTTTGTAAGAATCCCTAACAAAAAACAAAAATAAAAATAAATCCCTTTTCAGCCTCCAACCTCCTGACAAAAATTTGGTACTACATTAGGTCAGCCAGAGGGAATCTCTGTTGTGACATTTTTTTGTTTCGCAGAATATACTGACACTTCTTTATGGTAGCGTCCATTAAAGAAAATCTGCAAAGCTTATGACTTATAATGTTCCCTGATGAGTACATTAGACAGGCTAACCTTTTTCTTCTGATAATAAAAAGTCTTCCCTTCATGTGCATTTTGTAAAAGCCAGACTTTAGAAAAGTGTGTGTCATGCAGAACCAGTCAAATGTGATACATTGTCTCAAGATGTGGGAGGAATAAAAATGTTAAAAATGCTGTGCAAGTTTTTAATCCATTGGCCAGGTGGGGTCTTTCTTTGCACAGTTTGTGTTCTCCCTGTGTCAGTGTGGGTTTTCTTAGAGTATTCTGGCTTTCTCCAACAGTACAAATCATGTTAGGTTATACTTTTGGCTTGCAAAAGTATTCATACCCCTTGAACCTTTCCATATTTTGTCACATTACAACCACAGACATAAATATATTTCATTGACATTTAATGTGAAAGACCAACACAAAGTGGTATACAATTGTGAAGTGGAAAGAAAATTATACATGATTCAAAACATTACATGAATACTTTTGCAAGCCACTGTAAAATGCTGATTTTCATTTAGTAGTTTTGATCATTTAGCGATTTGGTTGTTGGTTGTATTTGTCACTTGGACTGTATACACACAACACATTGCCATCACACCAGCGCGCCCAGCAGCTCTGCATTTATAAAATATTACTGTTTGGTGGGTAAAGAGATCTGCAAAAATTATTGATAATTTTAATCAGTGTAGCATAACAATTGTTTATTTTTAACTTACTTATACCAATCATCATCAAAGCAGTTTGAAAAATGTTAAAGACAAAAGTCAGTCCACACCTGACCCGTTTAGCTGCCGTGAGACCTTTTTCAAATCCCAGAGCATCATTAGCTGCACAACAGCAAAATACCAATCATAGCAGAAGAGTGTTACGCTGGCTGATCTGCTCTACCACCTGCCCTAACAAAGTGGGCCCAGTTTCCTGCTGCAGAGGAAGTTCAGTGTCACTTGCAGTGCAGACAGGAAGAGTACACTGGCCAACAGGAAACAGTCCCTTCATTATGCTAAACATTGTCCAGAGCAATGTTTGAACGACCTTTCTACTCTGCTCTTTGTTATTGCTGAGTCCGCAGGTTTGTTTTACAGATGGAAAGTTCCGAACTCGTTGATCCTGTTAATCAGTATAAATATATAAAAAGATTCACAGCTTTCCATCCTGTAGTTTGTTTGTTTTTTCAAATAAGAAGAAAAAAATCTTTGTGGCGAGCTGAAGCCACAGAGAAAAATTCAATTCAATTCAATTTAGTTTTATTTATATAGCACTAAATCACAACAACAGTCAAGGCACTTTATATTGTTAGGTAATGAGCCTACAATAATAAGAGAAAACCCCAGCAATGAAACAACCCCCTTTGAGCAAGCATAGGCGTGACAGTGGGAAGGAAAAACTCCCTTTTAATGGGAAGAAACCTCTGGGGGCAGTCATCTGCTGCAACCAGTTGGGGGTAAGAGGAGGAAGACAAGACAAAAAATGTGCTGTGGAAAAGAGCCACAGATTAATAATAACTAATGATTAAATGCAGAGTGGTGTATAAACACACAGATAGTGACAAGAGGTGAGTGAAAAAGAAACAGTGCATGATTGGAAGTCCCCCCCCAACACACACACACACACACACACACACACACACACACACACACACACACACACACACACACACACACACACACACACACACACACACACAGACCAGCCTAGACCTATTGCAGCGTAACTAAGGGAGGATTCAGGATCACCTGATCCAGTCCTAACTATAAAAAAATTCAAATTCATTAGTGAATACAAGAGAGGACATAAATTCAAGCAATGATACTTAAAAGTTCTAGGATGCCTTTTAAGCTGTGTCTAAACTATTCATCTGTGTATTAGGAAACACTTTTCGATTCATACAATGTGAAGTATATTTTCTGAAAGTATATTTTCTGAAAAAAAAAATCAAAAGGAGGTCAACGTGCTTTTCTGAGCATAGGTGGGTGGAATTTGTCATCTTGCAACCAAAAATGGAAACGTAACCTTTGTAAAAACCAAACTGTGAGTGAAAACAAAATTAAACAGAAAGCAAGCATGATTGAAATGTCTAAAAATTGCGCAGTTTCAACAAGTGCCTGCTGCTACTGCCCCCCCAAATCCTCATAATGTTGTCTGTCGGTCAACAAAGAGAAAGAACCTGACACAAGACAGCCAAAAATAAGAATCTCACATTTTTACAGCATTTACTGTGATAATTAAAGTTTATAATATAATGTCTGTTTGCTGTTGGCCTTTGAAGTAAGAATTACAGGATTTCAACCCAAACAGAAGCTAGAGATGGTGATGCATGCTACAAACACACAGCCCCTGTTAATTAATATTAATTTAAAATTTATTTCCACTCATCAACAGTGAAGATCACACGAGACAGGAAGTCTGGACCAATATTGTTACAGTGGAAGCTTCAAATCATAGCCACAAGTTATGTCCACTTTTTTGTTTTAATTTTTTTTTAACAGATAATGCTGATATCTTCTCTGAGCTTCAGTGTTCTTGGACCTCGTGTCCTATCAGTGTCTAAATGTCTCTATATTCTACGGGAATTAATCTTCTCATCTGTCCTTAACAATCCTAATCCTCCAACTTTGTCACAAAAGTTTTAAATAGACTGTATCTAAAGGGAATTGCGTTAAAGATAATGTACTTAATCTTTCCCATCTCATACATGGATGGAGTCAGAGAGTCGTCAAATTCTGACACAGGCCTCCGTTCTTAAAGGTGAAATTACAGTAAAGACACTGCAATCAGCTCACTGGAGTTTCTCCATGACTTCAGTCATCACCACTGAGGTCAGCAGCATCATTACCCCCCCCCCCCCCCCCCCCCCACTGACAATGGCAGCTGCTAATAGAGCTTGAATGCAGGTGGGTGGCAGGAGGGTAGTGACTCATCAGGCAATGCCTTATCTCAGCCAGATGAAACGAACACCACCTAAACGAAAGCTTGGTGTGCATGTGTTTCTGTATCTAGACAGGAAGCTAGAAGGCTGCTTGCATGTGGGAGCAGTCACATCTGAGGAAGAGCGCGAGACAATTAACTTGACACCAGGTGGAACTGGAAGGCTCACAGGTGATGAGAGAGGGTGAAACAAAAAGGGTCGCTAGTGAAGGCTATTTGAAATGAGCGAAACAAAGATGATTGGTAGGATGACTCAAGAGGAAAGGTAATTGCCATAAATGGGATAAAATAAGCTTTTAAGGCCTCAGCTGTCACCAAGCAAGTGTTTAGTTGGGGCGGGGGTGGTCACTCTTCTGACTCATTCATTTTGTTCATCTATGCTACTGTAGCTTGTAACATTTAGCGCCAAAACAGAAAACAGTTTTATATACAGTAATGTTGATGACTACTTTCCAACAAGTCAAGTCATTACTTTTTAAATGACCATATTACCCCAAAACAGCAATATGATTCATATCAATCATAGGTTTAGGCACAGAATTATTTGGTTAGAGATTCGGTGGCTGTTTTCAAACTGGCAGAAGGCTGATAAAGGCTGAGACGTTTATGGAAGGAAAGAAAATGCAAAAACTATATTTACACTCAATGGAGAGTTTTGATACAAAGTTTTTTAAGTCACTGGGTTAGAAAAAGATTGTGGTCATGGTTTAAACCAGCATTTGTACCTACTGTTTAAATGTTTAAAACGGTGTTTGATGATCCATCACACTCCTTGTGTGGCAAAACTTTAGCATTTCACTTTTTTATTTTTGCTGTTATTTTCTTGTTGTCTGTGTGTATGTTCCTGCATGTTATTAATTCATGCTGTCACTCATCTGTTGTAATGTAGTAACTGTGATAATGTTTGGACCCCCCCCTCAAAAACCAGTTGGTTTGTCCTAATAAACTCAACAGCTGGTTGGCAAAAACAGTCAAGTCGACGTTTTTAAAGGCATTCAGACAAATCCAGATCAATTAGATAAGGAGTCTCATATCTATCTACATCTTGTTCTAAACATTTAATAAAATAAGGTGTAAAAGGAAATTCTTGAGATGTTTTACCACCAAAAATATGACCATGCTGTAGTTTCACAACTCCTCCTTGATTGATTGGGTGATTGATTGATTGCTTAAATGAATTACTTCATCTACAGAACCCTATTGAATGATTGATTGATTGGTTAATTGATTGGTTAATTGACTGGTTAATTAAATGAATTACTTCATCTACAGAAACCCTATTGAATGATTGATTGATTGAATGATTGATTGATTGATTGGTTGGTTGGTTAGTTGGTTAATTGATTGGTTAATTAAATGAATTACTTCATCTACAGAACCCTACTGAACCCTACTGAATTTATCTGTGTCAATATAATGCCACTTGGTGCATAAAAAAAAAAAACCCCCCTTAAGATCCATATAAAATAGCTTTTAAACACTACGATAAGCAAATGTACATTTTTCAGAGGTGGTCACTCAACTGCCTTTAGCCGCCCTATCAGTAGATCAATTCATCAATCAAAAATATTCTTAACTAACATTTTTCAGACAAGTTTGTCAAATATAAATATTCTACTTAATTTATTGTGACTAACAAAACAAAACACAGAAGATACCAGCCAACCAATGTATGGTAAGTAGTTTTGAGAGACCTTTCTTGTATTACATTAGATGAGGGTTATGTTTATTAGCATTTGCATAAGATGTCTTTGAGTATGGTATCACTGAGAGTACTTGTGTGTGACAAACTGTGAAATGTGACTGCTGTTCAAACAGTGAAAGGTGCGGATTTTCTTTAAATGCAAAGTTTCTATTTCTGCTCAAAGCTGAACTGCTGAAGAGTTGTCCTGTTCTTTGCTTTTTCCTCCTCTATGGTGAAATAGTTTGACAGTAACTAGAATAGCCTGCATTCAGAAGATATTCATGCAGATATCTGATCTATAGATTACTTTACAGTCTGATTCAGATTTTACTTTGGGGCTATTTATCCATTACTGGTCTTAAAACTATAAACATAAACTGACCGGCCCCTTGCTTCCTGCTCCCAGATCCTCTGTGAATTCCAATCTCAGGGTAAATTACCTTGCTAGCATCCCATCCCACCCGTCTCCTGTCAGCCGGGAGATGTCTGCCTCCCTCGTCCCCTTTCATCAGCGCCAGAGGTCTTTGTGATAACAGGCTTTAGCTCAGGTCACTGATTGAATTCAGGTACGCTGGCTCATCTCCAGGGCATTGATCGCTGCCTTAATGAACAGAACACCAAGGAGCCTTTTGTATTAAGACTCCAAGCTTTACATTATAGTGGTAAAACCTCTGACAAACAAAGAACAGCAATAACCTGGCTTAGAGTAAATCTTCCGTAATTCACATTAAAAGAGGAAGCACAGCAAAACACTCAGAAGCAAAGGTGGATTATATGCTCCATTATTGGGTAATTGGGGCTGACTTTCAGGAGACAGGAAATTACCCTTTGATCTTTCTTTTTTTGCATTGCACTATTTATATTGAGCAAGAAAATAAACACAGTTGATGATTTGTTTGCTCATAAGCAATGGTCGAGGGAAACCACTTTGCAAAAAAAGTGCCCTTTTGTTCATAGTTTAACATACACAGTGCTTATAAATTTATTAGACCACCACCCAGTGTAACATTTATGCCACAGCTGCCCTAAATTAACAAAATTACAAAAATCTTTATATATATATATATATATATATATATTGATGATTCACCAGTATGTGCAAGTTCTTTAATCAAAATGAAATGCTGTTATAAAAGAATTTTCAAATTACTGTTTCATAAAAAAGCTAAAAAAAAAAAAAAAAAGTACATTACTTGGATTCCTGAACAGAAAAAAAAGAATAGTTTTAGTGGTTAAATGTTATCCTTGATTAATTTCTGACTTCTCAGAGTAGTCCAGTATGCTGGCCCATATTTGGGTATAAAATGTGAATGATTTCCATAATAAATAACAATATAATTTTGAGTTTTAAACAAGTTTTTGACAGATTTCTAAAATATTTGTGTTTTCTGGATTTTATGACAGGTGTGCGCTAATATATTTGTTAAGCACTGTAAACTAAGAAAAGAGAAAGCTCAAGAATTCCACCTTTCATGTTTTGGGGTTTTTTTGTTTTCTTTTTTTTTTTTACATTTAAGCTGAGAATTAGACATCAAAAACTGAAGCCAAATATATATATATTTTGTTTGTTTGTGTTTCTTTTACGGCTCAAATTGCTTTCAGTAGTACTACATTAGTACTGCATTAAAAAAGTGTGGTGTGTGGTTAAACTACTCCTTCAATTTCATTAGTTGATTATTCCCAGTAGTGCTGGTATACAAATTCTCTCTAGAGGCACAGCCACACCTGATCAGTCACTACTGTGTTGATACCAGAACTGCATCTAGATGCTATTCTCTGATCCTGCTGCAAATAAATGACTCAGAATCACAACCTTAAGTGTATTTCTCATTCAAAACATCATGTATTTTGTCATTATATGTCAGAGGAAATGGGATAAGGGAAATAAAATAGATGAATTTGAAGGAAGTGAACTAACATGTCAGGATATTACTGTGGAACAGGAAGCCACACTCCCAGTAATAATCAAAGGCTGCTCCCACACAATTAGTCACCGTCATCCTTCAACAACTCTACAAGATAT
Source organism: Archocentrus centrarchus (assembly GCF_007364275.1). NCBI lineage: Eukaryota > Metazoa > Chordata > Actinopteri > Cichliformes > Cichlidae > Archocentrus > Archocentrus centrarchus. The sequence continues at coordinate 29,122,670 of NC_044346.1, read as the reverse complement.
TTTGTAAGAAAATGTTGTAACTTTCTTTCTGAGTGTGTGCCATCTTTGCTTAAACTTGTCCCACTGTTTTCCACTTTTGTCAGGGATTTTCAGTCTCCTCCAGAAAGTGAATCACATTCTTTTAGGGAACATGCCCAAACTGTGTTGGTACAGAGTAAGTAAGATAGCAATAAATGAGTAATATTTTTTTTTTTGGAACTTGAGGCATGTTTTCTGGTGTTACTGCAAACATTTATCAGAAAAATCCTTTGATTTTCTACAGGACTAAAGCCTTACCCACCAAGAAGCTAGCTACGTAATCAAGAGGTGCAGAGCAGGGTTTTTGAGTTGTCATTTTGTGTTATGCTGCACCTTTCCACAAATTCGGAACTCTTTAGCTACTGGTCTCTTCTCTCTGCTCTCATATCAGAGGGAATCTTTCAGCTCTTTCTGTAGAAAAGGAAATGACTGTGTGAGAGTATTCCCTAAAGACCATCCTGCCTCACTATATACTAGTTTGTGTCGAGGGGGGGTTGGAGAGCTTATTTCTCAACAGGCTGAGTCATCCAGGGTATTTCGATCTCAGTTAAACTGTCATGAACTTGTTCAAAAGAAAATGTTTACTTGTTTGTCACCTCAATTGTCATTTTAACAGCTTCCCATTAAAATTTGGCAATACTGTTTTCATGAACATAGGAACATTATGTGTCTTACTTTTTACTTTTTTTTTTATATTTCCTGACAGAGCTTTTAAGCTTAGTGTCCTATCATGACCTTTTCTCCTTATTATATGCTTTCTCTTATGTCTGCAAATCATAATTTTGCAGCATAAAGGACACAGTATGTACAGAATACACCTGTGTGTTTGAATTCATTATGTAACAAATGCCCCAATCTTGTCATGATCTCTATTTGTCAATGTAACCATTAACCCAAAGAGGTAGCCTCACCATTTATGAAGAAGAGAAATGGCCCTACTAATAGTGTGGAAGGAATTATAATGGTGGATTGATGGATGGTTTCTTAAATGAGGGTGGAAAACATTCTGATTCTTCTAAAAATGTTTTTAATGTTTATCGCAGTCCCCCTGAATGACGACCAATAAAGTACACATGAAACTGCAAGCTTACACTACATGTTGTTCAACTTCCATTGGAACACACTTTGCTTCATTTGCTGATTTGAGATCTTCTGTCTGTGGAGGCTGTTTGAGTACAGTGAACTCATTGTCATGTTCAAGAAAACAATCTGAGGTGATCTGAACTTGGTGGCCCGGTGCATTATCCTGCTGGAAGCAGCTATCACAAGACTGGTACATCATAGTCATAAAGGGATGAATGTGGTCAGCAACAATACCCAGGTAGGTTGGGGAGTTTAAACAATGCTCAATTGGTGTTCTGCTGCTGTAGCCCATCTACTTCAAGGTTCGATGTGTTGTGTATTCAGAGATTCTCTTCTGCATAACTTGATCGTAACGAGTGCACCGAATGAGTTATTCTTGCCTTGCCATCAGCTCCAAGTAGTCTGGCCATTCTCCTCTGGCATTGCCAAGGCATTTTAACCCAGAGCGCTGTGCTGTTTGCTATCAAAAACAACTTTTTTTCCTCTTAGAAAAAAAAATAGTTAAATGGTGCATAGAAATGCCTGGGTGGGGTAATAAAGGAAGTGGAGGAAACTGCAGCAGGACTGGCATGGCAGTAGGGTAATAATGAGCAACATCGTGTTATCATGTTATCGTGCTATAATGAGCTTACTCTCTGCCAGCATGAATATAACCAGATGTTTCTAGTCAGCTGGTAGCTAAGCAGCTAATGAATGAGTCAGTTATTGTGGAGTATGAATGTTTGGTTCTATTTTGTTTTACTATAAAGAGCACATGACCATAGATTGAATTTAATCCCCCCACAGCATCCATCTTGCTGCAATAGATCAAGAACAGCGGAGAGAAAAAAACAAAGCAGCCATTACTGGAGAGGCATGAATGGATCATTTATTTTATTATGGGAAAAATGTACTACCTAAATGAATAACCAACACAGATGTCAAGATGTCCTCCCTGCTTACAGTTGGTTTATTAATAAAATCATGTGAAACCTGTTGTGTTTCAGCAGAACCGAGAATCTTATGTGAGATGTGGCCAGTCAGCAGCTGTGATGCTTGTTTTATTTCTTCTTCTTCTTCCTCTTTACTTGTAAATTACTACCTCTACCCCTCCCTATACCTCTCTAACCCACTACCCCAACCACGGTGTTATCAAGAAGCAGCAGTTCCTCGTAATCAAGGAGATGGGTTTACCAGCTAAAATTAGCCTCTTCATTTATCTGATAGCCCAGTGGGAAAGATGGAGGCCATGGGTGGGGGAGAACTCCAGCAATATAGGATGCATAATTTTCACGTCCTCTCAAAAGAAAAAAAAATGCTTCTCCCTGAGTCATTTGTGGCTCCCTGGGGAGTTCCAGCCAATATGAAAAGGGGAAAAAAGAAAGAAATTGAGAGTCAAACATCCCACATAACTTCCTCCCTGTGTCCTCTGATTGGGGGGTAGTCAGATGGAGACAGACAACCTATGAGTCACCAGGCCAGCCCCCACCTCATCTCCTCTGTGAGACTGTTAAAGAATGATATAGAAAGAGGAAATATCACACCCCAGCTGCCTGTCTGCAACCCTGATAATTACACAAACTTCAGTGCAATGCATCATGTCACCTTACCCACAACTGTCATGATTCTATGAACAAATAAAGCATGGGCCGCATAATAAATATACATTATATTGTTGTGTATGTTTCTGTGTGCAGAAGCTTAGTCCACCCTGAGAGATTCTAGTGCACAGTTCTCACCCACATACTTATAATCTCCCTGCACATTATGCAAGATGAAATATCATCCCAGTTTGTATTTTCTCAGCTAAAATGTGATGATAAAGTTGTACAATTCAGATGCAGTAGGTTTTTGATATTATGGACCAGCTTGTTGTCACAGACGCTAAATTTTTTGCATTGATAATTTTACTATACAGGTTTGTGTGTACATACTTCTGTGTGCACTCATTGAAAATATTAAATATCTACCCCACTCTTAATCTTCTAAGCACATCTGCTCTTAAACGAAAAAAATGTTTTGATAACAAACTAGTTAGCTTTCTTTACACATTTTTTTAATTTTACTTTTCCTTACTGGAATAAAGCGAATGAAATGCAAACAGCATAATGTTACATGAGAAGTTACAATGAAGTCTGGAAGTAAACATGCTCAGGTTTTCACATTACTGCATCAACAGCTGTGTAAGCGACGCTTTCTCTAAATAATATTTCATGTTATTTTTGGGTTTTTTTGTAATGGCACCAGGTTTGTGTTTTGCATTAAAATAATCCTCTTTCTCTGACATCATATGACATTATCAAATTTATGACAAACAGTGGTTTTGTTATGTAGAAACTGATGCAGCAAAAACTGGTGATATTGGCTTTTTTTTTTATTTCACTTCTTTTTTTTGTCAAAAACTGGCTTCTCTTTTACCCAAAATGCAACTGTATTACGCTAGTAGTGACTCATATACCCGAGCCACTACAGCCTCAAGCAGAGAGTAGGAATCTGTCTCGAAAACAGGCTGTAATTTGAGGCACATTCTAGGTGTAATAGTGTAATTTTCCTTTAAACACTGGAGATGCAGAGCCACAGCTGTAACTAACTGGGTGGCAGCGATGTGCACGTTACTGAGCTATCATGTTGGCATATTCAGAATCAAGACAACACTCTCTGCAATTTTTTTTTTTTGTAATTCTGTGATATACTGACAGCTGCTCCCAGTGATAACAGCTTGTGTTTGTACTGATGCTTGATATGCTACACCATGTGAGCGTGTGTGTCTGTCTGTGACAGTAATGTCCATACCTACTTCCTGTGACGTGGGCACTCCCCAGCCACCACCCACTCCCAGCCCTCCTATCTATTACATCTTTCCATCCCTGCCTAGGTCTTTCCATCCGCTGAGCACGCAGGTGTGTGTATATGAGTCTGTGTGCGTATTAAAGGTGGAGAAGTGCAATGTGTAAGGTCCCAGTAAGTTTAATTCCAGCTGAGTGCATTTGGCTTTGTGCCTCCCACACAGGTGATGAGAGAAGAGGATGGGGAGGCAGAGCAGAGTGAGGAAGCAGGCTGGACAACAGGGGATGAGGAAAGATATTGGAAGTAAAACACAAAAGGGGAGAGACAGATGGAGGGGAAGGTTGAGAAGTGACTCCTAAGTTTAAAAAACAAAACAAAAACTTACTTCTGCATCTGTGAAGGGGAAGATTTCTGATATAGCTTCCTATGAAGGTCACATATGCTTTGTTTCCATGATGAGGCACAGTTCTTTTGAAAAGCAAAACCCCCTATTGTAAGGTCAAAACAAAACTGGTTTGTGGTCGCTAACTTGTATTTCTCCATTGCAATAACATTTGCGTGTCTGAACACTTTCTGTTTACAGCTGTTGTGTGTTTATCAGTTTTCTGTATTCCATTCAAAATGTTGTGTTATGCTGTATTATTATTATTACTTTTTGTGACGCTGACAATTTTCTGGTCAGGCTACATTCCTCCCATCATCTATGGCCAAGAGCTGTGGATAGTAACCAAAAGTATAAGACTGCGATTACAAGCGGCTACCGTGAGTACTCTCCAGAGGGTGTGTGGGCTGACCCTGGAGACAGTTGGGTTAGTCGTGGCATCTGTCCAGTGCTTGACTTCCACCAGTGTGATGTTGGTGCAGAATTAGTTTTGTCTTGGTGCTTTTTTTTTTAATCAACCTACATCTGACATCTGAGACCCAAAGGCTGTACAGTATTATATAGCATAATTTGGAAGAAAATTCTATAGCCACATGTATCAGTCACTTACATCAACTATGAGCCCAGCAATTCTGAGATGCTGTTCCTATACTAGATATCTGATAATGCCACCAGTCTTTTTTTTTTTTTTTTTGGGGAAATGTATGGAAGAGCAGGAGGTGGCATAAGATCTGATGAGCCATTGAAAATTGATATTTTCTGAATTTATCTTTTTTTTTTTGTTTGTTTGTCTCATAGCATACTGTATTCCTCAGCATGTGGTGCTTTACCGCTACTGAGTTTCATCTAATTGTGAGCAAAACAGTTAGTTGCATAACTCCTGCACATGATACTCAGATGGTGACCTAAGTTCATGTCTGAAATACAAACACGCGTTAGCATACAGTAAACTGAGTCTGTTTCGTGTGAAGAGAAAGCCACAACATTACTAGTAATTTCATTTTTACACTTGAAATTTTACACTGACTCTACAACTCAGTGTAAGATATTTCTTCATGTTCAGGTTTCAGTGACCCCAGGCCTCTGTGCTTACACATCTATAGCTTTGAAAAACACACAGAGCAGCACATACAGACATTTGATTTCCTGCAGGAATATGTTCACACTCGCAAGAAAACACATTTCCTAGAATAACAAAGTTTGCTGTGTGTTCAGAAGCAGAAGCTGAAGGCTGTTTTGCCTACAAATCTGTTTGATTTGCAGGCAAAACAGCATTGGTTAGCTGTAATTGTATGAAAGATGTGGAAGAAGGAATTGGTTGGCCCAAACAATGACCTCTTCGGTTCAGAGCTTCTTGAAATGAGTAACTCCAAACTTAAATGCAAGTTAAAGAGAAGTCTTGATTATCTGAAAGAGTTTTTAACATTTCTTTGTCTTCCGTGTATTGTGCTTCTCATCAGAGTGTGAGTAAAGGGGGCCTCTGAAAAATGCACAGCCTCCTGGGAAACACTCTTCGCAAAGGTTATGATATTAAAAGCTTTCTTCTGCTTTTCGCATAACCCAGATTCTTTTTCTGTATTTGCCCGCTGATCCAGTTGGCTGACATAGTGCCACAGGCTTACAGTGATATTTACTGCCTTCTCAAAATAACATTAACACTGTCAGTACAACCAGCTACTTTTCAGTACTCTGTGTGTTTATTTTTCTTCTGGCTTCCTTCCTCTTTCTCTTCTGTGACCAACTATACTGACGGGAAGTGAAGACAGATAACAATATAGTGACATATACAGATATTTATAGATACGTAAATGAGTTTGCGAGCAAAGCTGAAGAAGAAGGCTTTGCCGAGAATTGTTTTAAACATAAGGAGGATGTGTATGATGCAGAACAGGCAAGCAGAAGGACATAGTCTGCTCTAAGGTTGCAATCGTACTCTTTTGAGCAATTAGTCAGGCAACGAGGCTGCGCTGCTGTTGTATTTCTGCCCAAATGTTCTACAAGAAATTCACAGAAACAGGGCATGACAACAAATTCAGAAAAAAAAAAACGTTTTTGGAACAGCAATGCAGAGATTTAATTTTTTAGCAAAGGCCAGTTTTCTTTCAGTTCTAAAAAAAAAGAAAGCAAAAGATTGTTCTCATCAATGTCACAATCAGAGCTAAATAATTTTGTATTTCTGGTTAATATGAAATCTAACCAATAATACACTGTGCAGTTCTGGTTTTAGTAACTGTCCATTATTACCAGTAATCAAGACAAGCATTTGTCTGTACTTAATATCAACAAATACCATGAGAAAATTGAAAGAAATAACATGGTGTTAGTCTCAGTGTTTTCTCATGTTATTCTGTCTGTCAGGAGGTAGTTCATTGTTATTAAGATATGCATACATCTTAAAAGTAAATGCATGTGACATGCTGTAAAATAATACATTTTGGTAGAGCCAGCCTTCATTAGGACTTTGACTGATAGGCTGAAATGCTGTAATTCATAAAAGAGACATGTGCAGGAGTTCCAGTCAAACAGAAGCTATACTTTCACATTTTAAAGTGAAAGCTGAGACCCTTAATTTTAAATAAATGCGTATCCAAATGATTATAGATACAGCATTAATTGGGACAATTTTAAGTCACAGACAAGAATTTGATGAGCTATTGAAAAGCTAGAAGCTTTTATTGTCGTTATACCAAGATGACTTTCTATGATGCAAAAGGAGGTCAGGTCTCCTTTACTGTCATTGCAAACTAGCGCATTGCAGCATAATGGTGACTAATGCTGGGCTGGATGGTGTCCCCTGAAACATAATCTAGAAATCACCACTGACTAGGAGAGATTCATAATTGGCCTGTTTTTTACTTGATGACAAGAAAAACTGTAGAGAATATCAACAGCCTTATGCTCTAACTCTCCTGGCTGTTTACTTAAAGTAAATTTAGAAGCCAAATAACCTAAACCTACTAAACTGTGTTGGAAAAAAAAAAAAAGGTTAAAGAAAGTAACCCCTGTTCTTTGCTGGAATTCAGCACAATGCAGTTATATCACATTTTAGGTACAGTACAAGAGACCAGACAGTTCACAAGCCAAAACAGAAATGACGACAACCTTTTTTGTGCAGCGAAATATTACTTATTTACCATATGTTTCTGTTTCATCGTTGCTTTGAATAACTTACTCACTTCGATCTAGGAAGTACGGATAAAGGTAATAAATTTCAGTGTAGTTATACGGTGGGTTTCTGTGAGACACAGTTCAGATATGAATCTGTGTAAGTGTGAATGTAAAGCAGGTGAAGAGCATGTGGCCAGTTTCCTTTGATTATCATCTGCTATGGTAGCTTTCACGGGTCTGCCAGTGGGCTTGTGGTATTTTAAGAAAAGCGTTAAGTGTGGGCTCTGCTGTAAACCTCCTCTTCAATAACCAGGTCATGCTGTGATTCACAGTACAGTACAGTACAGAATGTAATTCTGCTCTACTTGGACATCAAGTTACAGCGTGCTGATAACTGGACATTTTGTCCTATGTAAATATGGGTTAAAAAAATAATAATCAGATGGGTTTGTTTTTCTTTATATTTCCAATGTCACAGAGCACCACAATAAAACTCCAGGCACCACAATGAATTCCCTAAGCTCCCTTACTTCTGCAGAATAAAAAGGGCAAGCCAAATTAGTCACCACATGAGGCCTCAATTCACTAGAAATTTCACAGAAGATCAGGAGTGATTTTTCTTTTGAACAATCATAAAGGGTAAATGACTTTCTCTTTATCATGCACAACAATCTCTCTCCCTCTTTCTCCCTCTATCTCTCTCTCTCTCCTTCATCTCTTGCCCAAGAGTTTGGCTTGCCTCGAAAAGTCACGGCATGACGATGAGTGGTGGGTGGAAATGGTGGGTGAGTCAAGAGTTTGAAGCATTTGTGTGTGTGTGTGTGTGTGTGTGTGTGTGTGTGTGTGTGTGTGTGTGTGTGTGTGTGTGTGTGTGTGTGTGTGTGCGCAGCATGTGTCATCTGGGTCATCATATCATGACTTGAACTCAGGAATACCAAACATTCCTTTTTCATATTGAATTTGGCAGCCGCTGGTTTACTGGAGAACTGGATGTGATATGATTTGACTGCTGGTTACTCACAACACTGAAATTTGTTGTTGCTGCTGAGTCTGAGCATTCTCTGCATTAACAAGAGCCAGCATGTGACAACATGCCATCAGCAACCCCAGAAACATTTACCAATACCACCATTGAGAAATCCTTTGCAGCAAATTTTTTCCATTTTAAATACATCTTCTAGCACTTTTATATATTTCAACCTAATATGATAATATACCTTGTCTGTCCTGGAAGATGGCCCTTCTCTCTTAACTAAAATAAAGAGTCTAATTATAGAGACTGTGTAGCTTTCCAAAGCTAATATGCCACTACGGGTCATATAATTAGAAAATGGTTATCACACTCAAAAAAATGTAACCACTGGTTTACCATTCAGCAGTTAGAAAACCTCAGCTTTGACTTCCCTCAAAGACGGGAACTGCGTGGCGTGACTAATGTAAGGGCAAACTTTAAAACGTAACAGTTTAAATATGATTTATTCTTGCCAACGGCATATGTTTTCTTTAGTTCTATATTCCCAGGAATTGTTTGTGATAGTTATTTCTCACTAAGGAACATGTCTACTTCATTTAATGCCAGAGTTCTTGCTACACTGTAGTTCACAGGGCAGGTTGCCAGGCTTCAGGCCATGCTGGTGGGGGGCAAACATCAAGGTGAAAAATATGAAGTGAACCCAAAATAAATGATTGTGAAAATAAACCAAAAATAATTTGCTGATGCTATTGCACTGACCGTTATTAAGGGTCATTACATTATTATTCTTTTTTGTTGTTCATGATTGATGGAAAATAGTGTCATTTGGGACATATACCTCTTTTGGTTTCTGAATTGGGACATGCCAGAAGAACTGTGAGAGCCACTGGTTTATTGGCTTATTGTGAAGACAGGCTTTTTTTCCCCCCATCTTAAGTCTGTGGGTGGCATTACCAGAAATGACTCCTATCCATGAAATAGAACAGGCAAAATATTCATTTTAGATTTAGACCCAAGCTCAATCTTTGAGTCATTTTGCTAGCAGAGTGGAATTCCAACCTGTTTCACTCAGTGGTCAGCTGAGGGGGAGGTGAGCATTGTGGGACTTAATGGGAAACTGCATCATAATCTGGAGCCTCTGTCAGCAAACCAGGAAGCACCTGTGGAGCCGAGAGAGGAGGAAGGGTGAGTGGGGGGAGAGTGGGGTACGCGTTCCTGCAAAGGCAACCCTATTGTGTAGGAGTTCTTTTTAGAAGTCACGTGTAAAAAGGGACATTCTGAACAGGAAGTGGGTTACCGTACATATGCTGTCTGGCCAACAGTTATTGTCCAGGGTGTTTTTTTAAAAAAAAATATTGCACAAACACAAAAACACACATGGCTGTAGTTCTGTCAACAAATTATATAAAGAAGCATAAAATTATTTCTAGATCCACTATTTTGGATAAGGTTTCAACAATGAAACGGTAAGTAATCAGTCACACTTAAGGCGGAACAACAGATTTTCCAGAGTTGGTATATTACAAAACAGTGCAGTGAGGTTATTGAAAACACACATGGAAGTGGGTAAAATCAAAACTAAAGCACAAAATTTAGAAAAGCATGGAACACCACGGATTGCTGACATTTTAAAATGTACGTAAAATTGCAGCACAGTACATTCAGTGTTATTGTTGAAATGCTGGATGTGTATAGAAATGTCGGTGACTTTTACAGTGAGCATAAAACCATATGCCTTAAATGTTATGTATTGAATGAACAGCACTCCAAAATCTAGACTATCTAAGAAAGTAATCTCATTAGCAATATTCAAACCTGTGAATTATTACAGTTACAGTAGTTATACTTAATCCCACAGGGAGTTAGATGGTAGTAGTAATTTGTGAAGAGGATATGTTGTTTTTGTTTTCCTGTAGTTCTTCTAATCTTTATTTCTGTATTTTTTAGTAATTGATGTGTCTGTATTAATGTATTTTAAATCAGATTTAGTTGACACTAACAGAAGCGCAGCAGTTTTGCAGGCTTTAACAATTTAATTAGACCTTGAACATCAAAATAAATTCCTAATAGCCTAATAGCCAACAATAGGATGCTGTGCATGCAAGTGCTTTAAAAACTGCCTGCCTGCTTCCTTAATGTATTAGCTATACCCCATAGCCAATTATATACTGATGCAATCCTATTAGAGTGATATGTATGGACACAGACTATCCATGTGAGTGAGCAAGAGCAAAGAGAAGGAAGGAAAGAGATAAGGAGACTGGCAAAGGGAGAGAGGGGGAAAAATCAGAAGCCAATTGAACACATCTTGTGCATGGGCCCACTGTTGGTATTTACAGCTACACTAACAAACCCCATAATGAAATGAGAGCTTGAAATTGATGGCAGGCCTCCCCACTCATCAGCAGTGATGTCACAAGCCCAGATTAGACCAGACCATATGGCACGCTGCCTGCTGTCACCTCTAATCCTCTGCTGCTATTCAGGCATCTATCTATCTATCTATCTATCTATCTATCTACCTAACTAACTAACTAACCAACTAACCATTCATGGACAGGCTGAGCATACATGTACAGTCCTTTCTCCACCACTGAATGAAACTGCTGCCGGGCACACAGAGATAGTTTTGTTTTTGTTCTTGTGCGGTGTCAGTCCATCTGTGTCTGCCACTGCATCTGTCTCATTGTCTGTGCGTTTGTCACATCTCTGTTGTTCACTGCTGCTCTGTTTTACTCTGTTTGTTCCCACTCATTCATGCAGCAGGCACAATATGATGTAACAACTATTTGTTAGGTTCATTTACCCAAAGAGGCTGTCAGCGTTCCATCGTTACATTTTTCACAGCTGGTTTGCGTGTGGATTTTTTAAAATGAGTTAATACAACACTTGAATCATTTCTATGCTTTTCTTATCATCAGTAGATCCAGAAAAAAATCAGAGTCACCAGTGAACAAATTCTACTTTGGTTGGTCTGGTCTCTTCTACTGCATGTACTCATACTCCTAGTATGAAATCCATTCAGTCCAAAATGGTTTCAGCTGGATTAAGGGCTACATGTTGAAATCCAAATACACGAATGTAAACAAAGCCCAAACACAGTCCTGTGCTATGTGTCAGGATTGTTTGCATGTCATGTGAGGGTAGGCAGTGTGACGTTTAAACTTGTTAATTCATTTGTGAGATTAGGATTTCAAGCCAAGGGATGTTGGGAGGATATTAGGCCAGTTCTCTGGGCCAAGCGGAAGTTAGAGTTTGCATTTGTCGCCTACTTTGTCTGAGCTCTCTGTGAAATTCCCTACATTATTGAGTACTGAATGAAAGATTATTCTTAAGTAGCCTCTGGGAGAGAAAAAAAAAAACTCCTTTGGGGATTTAAAGTACAGTAGGTGTTGTACTCACTAACATACAGATCATATGAACCATTTTGATTTGGTCTTGGTGCAAATATTGTTACTTATTTTATGATATGAGTGCTTTTTATGCATTTTTTCTGAACAGTTTGGCATATTTTTAAAAATATATTTGAAGCTCTCAGCTCTGAAGACTTATTTCCCAAGATAGCTCATAGAACATCATGATTAGACTGCAAAAGGCTATAACCCAACCAAAACCTCTAACTCATTTATCAAAACAAAGTTTGTCTATTAGTGAATAAGGCATTGACAGAAAAGTTACTTTGACATTATATAAAGCAGGTTGGGTGTACTATATGCAAAAGTATACTACAGAAAGAAATTATTCGATTCACTCCTGCAGTTTGGCAACAGTTTTCCAAAGACCCCAAATATTTTCGGTAATATACTGAACATCAAGATACAGTAACAACTGCATAAAAAATTCTGCAGTAACTTAGTGTCATCTATTTGCCAGTAAGTTACTGTGAAACTGATAGCAACCTTACTGATTGTCACTTCCTCATTCAACTTTACCTTCTGGTAACTATCTTAGGTAATGAAAATTACACCATAAATCTAGAAGAATTTCATTGTAAATGTTGGGAAATTACCCCAGACATCATGGGCAGTATTACAAAGTGCTTCCACAAATTGTTGTGAATGATAACATTTTGTTTGGGCAACATTTGAAAAATCAGTCAGCGCAAGAGCAAAAAACTCTTTTTGAATCTTTGATGTGATTGGTTTGGCCATTAGGAGTCAATCTGCTTCTTTGTAATTGATAACTACATTATTTAAATAAGCAAACCATCTAATGTCATGTAATATCCTCACATTTATATAGCATTTTTCTAATCTTAATGACCACTCATTAAAGTACTTTACACTACAAGTCATATTTTCACCATACATTCACATGCACTTTAAGAACTTTATCTACCTCACATCCATGGCCAATTTAGAATTGCCAATTAACCTAATAGGGCAGCACAGTGGAGTGGTGGTTAGAATTGTTACCTCACGGGGTTTGTATCTAGTCTTGGGCCTTTCTATGTAGAAAGGCCCAAGACTAGATTCTCATCATGGGTCCTCTCCATGTACTCCAACTTCCTCCCACAGTCCAAAGACTGTTAGGCTAATTGGTAATGGATGGTTGTCTCTCTCTCTCTGTGTGTTAGTGAAAGATTGGCAACCTGTCCAGGGTGTACCCTCTTGCTCTATGACAGATGGGACAGACTCCAGTAACCTTCAAATCCAGAGCGACAGATATAATCAAGTTTCATAGCTCATTCACAATTGTGCAGTTTTCTCTTTTCCACTGAAACCAAACAATACATAACATTACAAATAAATAAATAAACCAAAATCACACTTTGTGAGAACAGAGCTCTAAATTGCACCAGCTGCAGTTCATAAACTACCTACTGCTCGGGCTATCCTACGTGAGCTTTTTGTTAGCAAGATTTACTGACATGAAGGCAAATGAATACTTGTATTGCTTATCCTTACACAAGGAGGCCAAGCTTCTGAATTTGAGACTGTTAGACAATGCAAAGCACTAAAAAGCACAGCCATATTGGCTGGGAAGTAGTACAGTGAAATAATCCACAAGACGCTATTAATGAAGAGTTGCAGCTCATTTTTTATATTTTGTGTGGTTTTACTAAGGTGCATTTTTGTGTTTCACTCGTAATTCTGGATGTTATGCGTGATAACCTGCTTCCAAAACACTGCATCTTTTTTCTGGCCAGTTTTCTTTTTAAGTTGTTCACTGAGCTGTATGGTCATCCCTTTAAAATGCCTGCCTTTGTGTCCTTTCAGCGGTCACTGAACATCAAGTGGAACCTGAAAATAATGAAAGGACAGGTGTAGGTGCAGGCAGAGGACACTCTGAGTAATGGCTGAATGAAACTCATCACAGCTGTGGGCTGGGTTTCGTATTTACACGGGACGCGGGCGGAGTCACAAAGTTGAGTCAGAACGGTGGGCGTGGTTTTCGTGCCGTCGCACTTCGCCGGTGTCCATATATGGTTCGTGACGTCGCGCTCCGGAGGTTCCATTCAGATAAAACTGATCAGCCGGAATCCCCTTGGAGGAAATGTAGGCACAGGCACGCGCGGGGCACTTCTCTCGCCCGTATTCAGGAGTAATCCAGATTAATTATTTAGGCATTAATAACAACTCCAGCAATTCAAAATGAAAGTCTCCAGCATAGACTGCCGGCGTCTGAGGAAAATCATCAGGAAGGAGTATGGAAGATGCCTTATTGTGGACTGTCGACCTTATTTTTCATTCACGAACTCTAATATCAAAGGCTCAGTCAATGTTAATCTCAACTCAGTGGTGGTCCGGAGATCCCGAGGAGGACCGGTGCCTCTGCAGTTTGTCATCCCGGATGAGAGAGCCCTGTTTAGGCTTCGTGAGGGGAGCATTTCGGCTATAGTAGCTTTGGATGATCGGACGTCCCACTGGCAAAAACTGAAAAAGGACAGCGTAGCACAAATAGTAATAAACACCCTGTCGCATCTAACGAGCGGGGCCAGCATCTGTTTCCTAAAAGGTGAGATTTGGTAAATTAAATTGTTTTATTCCAGACAAGAAGAAAATCTAAAAGTTCGCTTTTTTTTTTTTTTTTTTTAAATAGACTTTCTAAAAAAATGAAAGTAAGCCCCCCAAAAGCAAGACAACTTAGTTTGTTTTTGTAACATTTAAATTTTTTTTTTTTTTTTTTTTTACTTTATCTTTCACAAGTGTCCTGAATTCGTTGATATTTTAATTATGGAGACCTTATTTCAGAGTCAATTTCTGTACATCTCACATGACTTTGTGTTGTTGTTCCGCAGACCTAAAGATGAAGCCCTTTCATTATGACAAATTGTAAACATTGTCTATTAAAATCTCTAATCTAATTTAGAATTGATTAAATGTAACATCAAGAATTTCGTATCGAAAGATAAGAAATTATAATATTTCGTCATAGCCTTTTTCCCCCTAATAACACTGATAGTGTTCGGGGCAATTCTCTACCCGTTTTGCCTGTTTTAAGAGGAGCCGTCATTTTCTTTACTTCTTGGGCATACTGTGGAGCGGATGAGTCAGTGCGAGAGAAACGCCAGTAAATTGGTGGTGCAATGACTTTCGTTGATAAACCGAAGAAATTCACACCCCCCACCCCCCAATCCGCATTACCTCTTCTGGCTAAATAAATCCCCCGGGGTTTGTGTTTAAACACATCCATCTCCGTCTGTCACTTATGCGTCCTCAGGATGTTGGCCTAAACGGATTACCGGTCCTTCGGTGCGGGCTCCTGTAATTAATTACGCGTCTATAATCAGGTTATAGAGGTTATAATCCGGTACTAAGTCTGTTTCATAAACGCTGCCATTTCACAAGATTTGTGTGTTGGTCGGAGGAGGTAGAATTATTGTAAGCTCATTTATTAAAAGTGCTTGTTTTTGACTGCTTCTCTCAGGGGGATACGAGAATTTCCACGCTCTATACCCTGAACTTTGCACTGATGTGAAAACCATTGACCAGAGCGGAACTGAAACCGAGAAAAGAGTCAGCAACCACAACGAGAAGCTTTCACACCACAAACCAGATTATGATCAGGTATGGAAACACCCTTTATCGTACAATACAGTACTTCCTACCGTCTCTCCTACACAACCACAGGGCAGGAAGCCACTGCCAGCTTTTATTTTTAACTTACTCCAAAAAGAAACATACACATCCAGAGCACGCTGACATCAGATAATTTTATATTTGGCACATCAAAACATTTTCTCAACTTACATGTGATATTATATGACCTTCACTGCTCCCCAATCTCTTTATAAAGACAGCATGATACCCAGCTGGTATCAGGACACCCCATAGAAAAAAAGCAGTCTTTCATCCCTGACCTTTCTGCTATACTATGTCCACTGGCCAAATAGAAAGCATGTGGCCACTTTAGATTTCAAAGAACACTGTTGTGTTGGGTTGATACATTATGGGCTATTTCACTACTGAGGAATTCCTCCAGCATCCTGCATCCATTTTGTCTGCAGATGACTGTAATGATCTACTGATAGTTGGCTTGGATGTTCTGACTTGAACAATGGGTGCATTTTTGCAGGGGTGGATGTGATAAAGCAGTGGCATAAAAGCTGGGGATCGCATCTAATGTTTTTTTTTTTAGAAGGCTGTGCGTTATGTACTTGACTCACATCTCTGTGTTCTCCCTCTTTCCCCTCCTCAGGGTAAACCAGTAGAGATCCTGCCTTTCCTCTACCTCGGTAGTGCCTACCATGCCTCCAGACAGGATTATCTCAGCGACCTTCACATCACAGCCTTGCTCAATGTGTCACGCAGGGACCTGCAGCCGGCCAAGGGCCACTATGACTACAAGTGGATCCCGGTGGAGGACAGCCACATGGCTGACATCAGCTCCCACTTCCAGGAGGCAATAGAGTTTATAGGTGAGTTGAAGGAAGTAAATGCTGCAATAGTTTCCATTTTAACTTTTAATTTCTGGTTCATGCGGTTTGCATTTAAAGGTTTTGTTATCTTAAAATTTAGCTGACATAGTACTCAAACCAGCTAAGAAGGGAAATATATAGACCGACATTAGATGGATTATTTTCCTGGAGTAAGATCAGCTTCAGTCTATAATTATTTATAATACAGCTTCTCCCCAAGGACTCTCAAAAATACCCAAGCTGAGTGAGTGAGATACCTATACATGGATGTATTTATTTTTGAAATGCGATTTTGTTTTCAAATAGCCTTCCTTTATCGCTGCCTCTCACCTGCTGCCATTCACAAATAGAGGGCTATAAGAAACCCAGCTGTAATCAGTTTAAGTTAATCGTCAGCCTTCAATCCTCCACCAACATAGCCCGCCTGTCTGCTTTCATTCAGGATTTGCTCACTTCCCCCGTCCCCTTCCGACCTCCCTCCCTTCATTCCTTAAAAAAGACAATCCCATGCCGTCATTGGTTCCCAGGCCAAATCACACGCTGCCGGGTGTGGCCAGTCAGTGTGACAACTGGGTGAGCTGTCTATGTTTAGTAATGACTGGGCAGAGGTTGGGACATGCACGCACGCACACGCACACACATGCAGGCACACACACACACCTATAGACACAACCACATTGTTTATGATGGTTGGGTGGAGGATAAATGACAGCTGACTGCTATACAATAAGGAAGGACATTAGTTTGTTGCTAGCAGGGGGGTCTCATTGATGGACCTGTGGCCAGCAGGGCCGTAAATGAGGTATAGAGGAAAAGAGAAAGTGTGGGAGGGAGAGAGGTGCAGGATAATAGCAGCAACAGCAAAAGATGTACAAAATGTGCTGGCGGCTATTTATATCCAGGCATAACCAAGGACAAAGCTCACCCACAAGCAGCTTGGCTGACCTGTATTAGCTGGATAGTATTGTGCATTGTTTGGGGATGCAGCCTACATTTAGGGTGTCTTTGAATAAGCCTGTCCATTACATAAGACAGGAAATTGTTCCAGGGGCAGTTTTAACCCACATTCAAAGAGGGCCTCAAAATTTCATCAACCACGCCAAGTGATTAGACACACAGTACAAACAGATCCCCTGGGCTGCTGGCTTCATAAAATCAATCGACAAATCAGAAACCTTCCTGACCAAGCGACTGATGTAAAGCTGGAGAGGAGAAAATAAATATTATTGACTTCGTAGATGAAAACAGCTGCTGAAGCATGTCATGACATCTCAAGCCAAAGGATGGTAATTAAAACACCCACTGCTGCTGCCCTGTTCTTATGGCACCCTCCTCTCCAGATAAAAGTTCATTATTCATTCGTGTGGTTTTATCAAGAATCAGAGCGGTCAGAAATCAGGCGTTCCATCTGCAGAGCCTCTCACGAACACACAGAAGTGGCCCTTAATGTTGCTATTTAGCAGAAGGGGACGTGTAGGTGTCTTTAGCGGCTCGTGGAACTAACTGTCAATACGTAGATCAGACAGAAAAGGAGACATGTAGGCGTTTGCTTCTAAGAATTCTTGAAACGTTTTGCGAAGGACATTTAGATATTTAGTGTGGAAGTAGAGTCGTGTGTAGGCCTTAAAACATACTAAGTGTGTAGGAGTGAGGCAGCTCCAAATTAGAACACACTGCTCTGTGCCACAGTGAACACCACAGCAGCACCCAGCACCCCCACAGCGGTGCAGGAGAAAACAAATCACATGTACAGCTGCACTCTCTGACTAAGTCAAGCCTCCCATGTGTCTCTGTGTGTGCCACTTAGAGTGGTAAAGGCTGTGTGCTCATTTCTGTGTTACTACAAATTAGATGACACGGTGAAAGTCCCCGAGAAAGAAAGAGAGCTAAACTATGTAGGAAAAGTCATCACATTAATTAGCTAGTGAGCAAAAGAGTAGACAATAATTACCCAGTTAAATTATAATTATTTCCTGTTTAAAACTCCTGATTTAAAATCCATTTCATGCATGGCTTTATTACATTGCAACAATTTTGCTGATGAATGAAGAAAGAAAAAAACATGCCACTGGCTCAACAGATTCCTCCTTTTTGTCTTCCAGATCACGTGAAGCAGTCAGAGGGGAAGGTCCTGGTACACTGCGAAGCGGGCATCTCACGCTCACCTACCATCTGCATGGCCTACATCATGAGGACCCAGCAACTGCGACTTGATGCAGCCTTTGACATCATCAAGCAGCGCCGGGCAGTCATCTCTCCAAACTTCAGTTTTATGAGTCAGCTGTTGCAGTTTGAGTCGGAGGTACTATCCAACGCCCCGGCTCACGCTGCCACACCTGAACCGGCCACACCCTGCGTCTCAGAATCTGCTTCTTTTTTTGCCAATGACTTTGCCACTACTTTTAACACCAAAAACTTTGAGCCGTCTGTGTTCACCTTCCCTACCTCTTGCCTGCAGTCCCCGGTCCATCACCAGTTCAAACTGAGCCCAATAACTGCACTGCCTTAAAGTGAACTGTGACTGCTTGTAGTCTTACTTGAAAATATAAAAATCAATGCTCTCTCTGTGTGCCTCGTGTTGAAAACAGCAGAGCAGACAGACTGGAGATCAGCAACAGACACAAAGAAGAGTCAAGACAAGTGTATTCATAATAGGACTCGAGGCCTATGACGTCTGCAGGCTACAGACACTGATGCTGTTTTCCTGTCTTGTGAACTGCAGTGATGAAACAACACAGCACAGTGATAAACTGCAATATACATGCCTTAGGTTGATATTGTGATTTGCCTATTCACAAACACTGTCAGGCATTTAAACCTAATTTATTTGAAAATAATGGTCTGTTTTTTTCAATAATGTGGATAAAAATATGTGTTTAATAAATGTTTTCACTGCAAAAAATATTGTTGTCATGTAATCATTATTGTGCACGTCTTTTTTTTTTCGAAGATGGCGCCACGGTAGACAGCCTGTTATTGCAGCTCTTATGTGGTATTGCGGACAGATAAAAGTGCCCCTTCTTCATCCAAACCAGCATAAGCCTTTTCAATTCAGTTTTATTTATATAAGCCATATCACAACATCAGTTGCCTCGAGGCGCTTTATATTGCAAGGTCAAGACCCTACAATAACACAGATAAAACCCCAACAATAAGGCAACCCCTTGTGAGCAAGCAGTTGGCAACAGGGGGAAAGAAAAACTCCCTTTTGACAGGAAAAAACCTCCAGTAGATCCAGGCTCAGGGAGGGGCAACCATCTGCCACAATTGGTTAGGGATGAGGGGAGGGAGACAAGACAAACAATAAAAAGGAAGGACCAATACTTTGAAATCTTTGTGTTTAGATAATAAATCCTGTCTAGACAGGCATATATGCATCAGTGGAGGCAATAGTGACACCTACAGTGACTTAAAGCTGGCCTTTGTAACTAGATTTAGATCATAAACCTTGCTTATATTTCTTACCACACATATACAAGTTTGGACACATATACAAGTGACGCATATACTCACTCATTCAGGTAAGTGTGTCCAAACTTTTGACTGGTACTGGAGACAGGCTCTAGGTCTATTATTTATTTATTTATTTACTTATTTATTTTTACATGAAATATTCCACTAAAAATTCCCTTTAGAAAAATGTCCGCACTGTGTTGTTTCAAGACAATATCGATGTTTTCATTAATTATTTTAAAAATTATCTGGATAATTATTAATAAAATTATTTGGATAATTATCAATAAATTAATTAGCGCTTTTAGTTTTAAAACTCCCACTGCCGGTCATTAAAACAATTTTGGCGCCCTGAACGCAGACGGCTAGACTGTACCAACCTTGCAAACAGGGAGGTAACTATACAGCAAGATTATCAAACCTGATGTTAACGTAGAAACAGAACCTAATCATAGATACATGCATGTTTTATTTTCATTGTTACCTTACGTAAGAATGATTTCGTTTCCACACACAATTTAGGGTAAGTATATTCTTTCAACCCCTTTTTTTCACAAAATCGTACGATCCATTCTATCCCGCCCCCGCCGCCATTTTCCATGTTATTCTTTCCTGCCTTGCAGTATTTTATGATTTTTAATGCAACAGTTTGATTGTTAAGTTCGGCTTATTACATTTGTGGCTACTCCAGCTTGGCGCAGGGAGGGTTTCATCTCCAAATTTGCAGAGGAGACGCCCTGCATAAGCAGCCATGTATATTAAACAGGTAAGCTAACGAGACCAGACTGGTTCGTGTTACCGACTGCTAGTGGCCTAATAACAATAATTAGGCCAGCTTACCGTTTTTCCACTGAATGATAAATATATTAATAGTGAGGCTTCACATAAACTATAACGTTGATTGGGTTGCAAAGCTGTGCATAGGCACTGTATAAACGGCACAAGTTGCGTAGCTATCTAGCTAACGTTAGCTAGCGCTATTTGAATTAGTATAGAATTCAATTGCCCGTCCCCTTCTCGAGATGCTAAGCTAACGCTACAAGGCTAGCCTTAGATTAGCGGATTTAAATACTTATTTTCACAATTGTTATAAAGTATAATATTGCATATCATGCAGAATATGAGAATTCACAGTACTGTTGAAGGCAAACTTGGTATGGTTGTGTTTAAAACCTTCAAAAATGTCCCAAATAAAAGTAGCGGTAGCCCATCAGTCAGAATGAACATCATTGAAGGCCCTGTTACCCATTTTTACATGTGATGCAGCTACTCAGCATACCCAGGTTACAAACGTTGAGTTTATAAATATTCCTGGACTCGGGAGAGGCGAGCTCCCTTCTTATACCCATATTAAATTACAGTGTGTCGTTAATGTTGCACTAAAATAGTTGATGTAGTGGTCTGTGTGTTCACGGTGGTCTCCGGTTTCCTGTGTAGGTGATCATTCAGGGGTTCCGAAGTTACAGGGACCAAACTGTGGTAGACCCTTTTAGTCCAAAGCACAATGTCATTGGTGAGTATGTGCTCATCTAAACCTTTCACTAATTATTTTGTATTGTACCCGAGTTGCTAGTCAATAAAGAAAAGAGCAATGAATTGATTGAATGTACCCAAGGGGTTTTTAGGATGCTTGTTGTGTTATATGGCACCATATCCTCATCTTGTTTGTTTTTTCTCGTCATCTTACAGTTGGAAGAAATGGGTCAGGAAAAAGTAACTTTTTCTATGGTATGAAGCCTCAAAACATGCTGCCATACAGAAATTAACCATGTCTTTGGCATTGTTGTTTGTTGTCTAAAACTCTGACTCTTTTTTTTTTTTAGCCATCCAGTTTGTGCTAAGTGATGAATTCAGCCACCTGCGACCTGAGCAGCGCCTGGCCCTGCTCCATGTAAGTACAGGGTAATGTGAGACCTACAACATTGGGGATTTCCTGGCTTAAAATGGGCCTTTGGTGGGAGGCTTCACATGTAAGCATGATTGGTAAATAATCAATTAATAAACTGACTCTGTGTCACCTTATATGACAGAAATCCGCATATTTTTCTACCTGTTTGATAAACAAAATATTTAATATGCTAAAGTAAATGAAACACCTACTGGCAAAAATGTTTTTTCTTTTTTTCTTTTTAAGTAAATTTTATTACAGTATTACGAAAACCTCTTTGGTGGATGCCAGAAGTTTCTCTGTGCAGGAAAACAAACTTAAACTATTGTTTAAAAATGCTTTTTCTCTCTCTCTGTAGGAGGGAACTGGTCCACGTGTCATTTCGGCTTTTGTGGAGATTATATTTGACAACTCTGACAACCGGCTGCCGGTAGGAATGACAAATATTTCATATTCATCCTGTTACTGTATTTTCTGCTTGATGGTTGATTCCACTATGATTTTGTTTAAACTTTTCCGTAGACCTTTCCAGTAATATTCAATGTTTTATGTGTGTATGTGATAGATAAAAAGTCCATTGGATTGGGCAGCTTGTGGCTAAATGTGCATATGATTATATGTTCTTTTCTTACTGCTGATATTTGTTTGACAATGAAATTTGCATACTTGTTTACATTGTTCAAGCTAACCTCAAAATAAAATTAAAAACTATAAAAGAAAATTACTCCAAAAAGAGCTTTAAGATTAGCAGCGTCACCCCCGTTCACTTGCTTTTGTAACAGGACTCTTAAACTTGAACTTTAAAACAGTCAACATTCTTGGTCCAATTTGAGTTGTTTATTTCACATTGAAGTCTCTCCTGATAACTGTTACGATGACCACTGATTGCACCTCACTGCCTTCAGTCACACAGTGCTTATTATTCTGATGATGAAGGCCGGATGTTTATGAAATCTTGCAGCCTGGTGATACTGTGGCACAACCAGCCAATTATCCCGCTCTGTGTGACTCTCAGCTTGACCAGTGATAAATACATCTCTCTCCAGATTGACAAAGAGGAGGTCTCCCTTCGCCGTGTCATTGGCGCAAAGAAGGACCAGTATTTCTTAGACAAGAAGATGGTGACGTAAGTATTGCTATGGATCAACTGTCTATGTTAATTTTGTCATAGCATATTACTACACACGTGATTCCATCTATTCCATGTACTCTTCTTGTTGCAGTAAAAATGATGTCATGAACCTTTTGGAGAGTGCTGGCTTCTCTCGCAGTAACCCCTACTACATTGTCAAGCAGGGAAAGGTGAGAGAGGAGTGCAGTGCCTTATCTAGTCAAATATACAATAAAACACCGCTGCCCTCACTAGTCAGCATCCATAATACTAATTGGTTAAACTATTTATGTTCCTTATTCTGTTGTGTAAAAATTCTAACAGTATTAGTAGACTAAAAAATTGGTGTTGATTTTTATAATTATTATCTCCCAAATTTTATTTTCTGATAGGAATATCTTACAGGCACACCAGATATTTAGAAAATTCACCATATTTTGCTCTTTCATACAGATTAACCAAATGGCCACAGCACCCGACTCCCAGCGTCTAAAGCTGCTGAGAGAGGTGGCGGGAACACGGGTGTATGATGAACGCAAAGAGGAGAGTATTTCCCTCATGAAGGAGACGGGTAAAAGCTTTTGAACGCCTTTCATTTTATACCTCTGTTGAATTATCTTTTTTTAATTTGTCTGTCTTTGAACAGTTTTGTTAGTATATTGCATTTGCTTAAACTAGAAAGTTTTGTACTTTGTATCGTGCACTGTTGCCTCACAGTTTGAACCCTCACTGGGGCCTTTCTCCCTCCAGCGTGTTGAGTTAATTGGTGATTCTAAATTGGAGTGAGGTAGACAAAGTGCTTAAGTGTATGGTGAAAAGAAATGTGCTATGCATGTATGGTTACTTGTAGTTTAAAGGTGTTTGTGCGTTCAGTAAGACTAAAAACATGCAATATAAATGCCACTCCATTGTCTTATAGCGCCACCAATCTGATTTCCATCAGTCACAGTTGTGCATGACCATAACACGTTTATTCATTGTTTATATATTTAAAAAAATCCCCCAAATTTTGTCCACCTTTTAGTGGAGAAGATTTAAAAAAGAATGAAAACAATCCAGTGTTTGTTTTCCTCAGAGGGGAAGCGAGAGAAGATCAATGAATTGCTGAAATACATTGAGGAGCGTCTGCACACCTTGGAAGATGAGAAAGAAGAGCTGGCTCAGTACCAGAAGTGGGACAAAATGAGAAGAGCTCTGGAGTACACCATCTACAACCAGGAGCTGAATGAAACCCGTGCCAAACTGGATGAGGTAACAAAGTTGAGAAAATGCTGAACCAAACATCCAAAAAAAAAAAAACATAGACTCCTCTGTATTTTGATACAGGTGTGAGAATGTAACCCATGATGGGCAATGGTACATTCCTACTCTTGCATTATGGACTTAATTAAAAGTGTGATGTGATGGGCAAATGAGTGATCCTTTTTTAAATATGAAATAATGCTAGAACCAGGTAGACTGTACTGCTTCAGTAACAAGATGTTTGTACTTTGTTTGGGTCCTTAATAGTTGTCCACCAAGAGAGAGACCTGTGGAGACAAGTCCAGACAACTGCGTGACGCTCAGCAAGATGCCCGAGACAAAGTGGAGGTAAATAAGGATAACCATGTCTAGGATTGGTGGGAGTAAAAATAACCATCATAGAATTGTATTTAAAATGATGTTAAAACATTTTATGCTTTTACATAATGTTCTTGAATGTTGTGTTTGTATTCTGATAACTGTTCCAATTTCATACTTTGTTATATTTAGGTAAGACTGAACTTAAACAACTATGGTTTGAGTAACAAATTCATCTGTCGATATTGTCAGGATTTGATTTTGTTTAGAAACAAATGCCGCGTTTCAACTATTACCTACTCAGCACGACTCAACATGGCACGGTTTGGTTTTGTTTCCATTACAACTGTGTACCACCTCAATGTGGGTGGAGTCAATTTAGCAACAAGGACAGAAGTCAATTGACGTAATTTGTATGTGACTCAAACACTGCCATTAGCTTGGAGACCTCCTGATACACTTTCCTATTTCTCATCTGCCACCAAGCACAGAAACCTTTGCACCTTGTTGGACCAGTGTTGATTTGCGTGTCTCCATTTACCTCGCTTTTGGGTTTTAAAAATGACACGCTTGATTCTGGTGAAGGAGATGCTCTTATGACTCAGCTAGTGATGACACTCCCTGGCCAATCAGTGGCATGCTATTCTTCGACATCACATTTTCAGATTGCTTGGAACCCCAGCTGAGTGGGTAGTAAAAAGGTACCTGGTACCAGGACCTAATGAAAAACCCTACAAATCATGCCAAGTTGAGTCGCGCTGTGTAGGTACTAGTGGAAATGAGGCAAAATTGTTACACTAAAGGTTCCAGAACTGCAGACATTCAGCCAGTAAAATGCAAGTAGAATTAATTTTTCTATATTATCTTTGCATCTAATATCTTCTTGACCTTTTTCAAGCAGTTAGTATATCAGCACATATCTAAATATATCAAAGACATTTTTGGATTGTTTTTCCTGTGGATGAGGGGGGGGCAATCTCATACCCTGTCTCTTTATTTTGGCTTCCTCTTTGTAGGAAACAGAGCGTGTTGTGCGAGAGCTGAAGTCTAAGATCTCTGCAATGAAGGAGGAGAGAGAGCAGCTGTCGGCGGAGCGCCAGGAGCAGATCAAGCAGAGGACCAAGCTCGAGTTGAAGGCCAAGGACCTGCAGGATGAGCTGGCAGGCAACAGCGAACAGAGGGTACGGAAGCCTCCCATCTGCGTCACTCCGAACATGTGACGCTTCACCAACAACACTCCCCCTGCCTCTTTCCCATTACCATCTCTGTATGAAGAAAAGGATGGTAGTCTTTACTGTTTTAATCACTCTTGTGGTATAGCCGGAAATGGGGATATTTTTCCACAGTTGCTTTACTTTTCAAGAATTTTGTCAAGATGTCTGTCAGGTTTTTCTTATTATTTAAATAAGTGAGTTATTTTAGGGTCTGTTTATAATAAGAGAAATCCCAAATCATGAGTTAGGCTCTGAAAAAAAGAGTAAAAAATAATCTAAATTTATTTAATCTAGAGTGATATGAATCCCAGAATGTCCAGATACGAAAAAGTAAACCAGCATATGACTTTATCAGCTAGTCAAAAAGCACTGATCAAAATAATTAAGTGCTTTAGTCTGACAAAATTGATAATGTACGGTTTTGTTTAAGGTGTTTTAAAGATATTTGCTTCATGTAATGCATGCTAGTTTTTAATCGCTTTAAACAATTTAGTATATTTTCCTATTTCTATATGTTACAGTGCGTCCAGTATTCATAGAATAGCCATATCATGATTGATTTTAAAACATGGCAGCCAATGCAAAAAATGTGCATTTGGCTTATGGGATGAGTTGAGAATGAAAACAGAGTAAGCACCAGGTTGCATATCAGACTCTGCTCACAGCTTCACTATACATCATCCCTGGCATGAGGTTTTGTGTACAGAGTTGGCATGGCTCTCTCTCCATATGGCCTGGTGTTTGTGTGCACATGCGAGTATGAAGACGATAATTATACATAACAGCTCTATTGGCTCAGTCCGTATGGTTCATGGTGGGTCCCAGGCAGCGTGCTGGCTAGTGGTTGGATTAAGCCCACCTGGCTACTGCTGGCACAACACCAGCCAAAAGTTATTGGAGCAAAATGAAAAGCCTCTCTAGCTACAGGGGACCCTGGTTTCATCAGCTTTGAGGTGGCTGATCAAACTATGGGGGGGGAGAATGGACAGCCAACACTTCCCACATTTAACTAGTTTCTTTTCTTAACCTCTCATTTGTAACATTTGTTGGAAAAATAGTCTGTTCTTGCTCTTCTAGAAACGCTTGCTGAAGGAGCGTCAGAAGCTCCTGGAGAAAATTGAGGAGAAGCAAAAAGAGCTGCAGGAGACTGAACCCAAATTCAACATGGTCAAGGAAAAGGAGGAGCGGGGCATCTCCAGGTAGGAATGACTCATTCTCAGCTTTCATTCACCCAGCGGCCGACGACTTAATGAGTCAGTCAATCCAAGTTAAATATATTTTGATAGCTGGAGATTAAATTAAATATTTCTTCACATGAAATATTTGTGAACTCTCTTACAAAGTATTTTGTTATACATGTTTTACAAACATTTGGATGCCTTAATTGCAGGAAGGAGAACCAGAGAAAACTATTCATTTTTTTTTTTTTTTTTTTAAATTGTATGCTGCATTATGTGGTTGTAACTGATTAGAGCAAGTAGAGAAGTATAGAGAAATGTCTGATGAACATGCACAGTTTGCTTTGGAAAAGCATGTTATAAACTATTGATGCTGCAGCTTGTTAGAACCAGTGTTTCAGTTTCTAAGTCTATGACAATGAACCCCCCCACCCCCTCTCGGTCTTGCAGATTAGCCCAAGCTACACAAGAGAGGACAGACTTGTATGCCAAACAGGGTCGTGGCAGTCAGTTCACCTCCAAGGAGGAGAGGGACAAGTGGATCAAGAAGGAGCTGAAGTCTCTGGACCAGGCCATCAATGACAAAAAGAGGCAGATTGCTGCCATCCACAAAGACCTGGAGGACACAGAGGCAAACAAGGAGAAGAACCTTGAGCAGTACAACGTAAGACAGTTCAGAACTCTTTCTAGAGGTTTTAGAGGCTGCTTTTCCAGTTTTCCATGAAAAAGAACTGCACAGGGAGTTTTGGTTTACTTTTTTTTTATTATTATTATTCATATTTTTATATTTTTGCTAGAACATACTGAGCTATACTTCTTTTTCCCTCAAATTTATTTTAGGAATTTGTGATCTTGTGCATATAACTTGAAGAGATGGTAAATTCTGCAGGGGAAAATAGAAATCTTCATTATAAACATTTTCAGACTTTTCATCATACAAAATGTGAACAATGAGTGCAAAGTTGATGTAATACAAAAGAAAAACATCTATCAACATGGCAATGACTGATACTTGGCTGATAATGTAAAATTTAGGAATACAATTTAATTTATTTCAGATTAACTCAAAATGAAATGCTGTGATGTATTTGGGTTGGAAAAGGTTTCTTCAGTTTTGATCTGATATCCTGGCAGGTTAGTGTGTCTGATTTCAAACTTTCAAACTTGTGTCTTTAGAAACTTGATCAAGATCTGAATGAAGTCAAGACCCGTGTCGAGGAGCTGGACAAAAAGTATTATGAAGTGAAGAACAAGAAAGATGAACTGCAGAGCGAAAGAAAGTAAGAACCTCATCTTTGGATGTAATCTTCATTTTGACCTTACATCTTTGAGTTAATTTATAAAATTCAGTCATATTTTGAGCTTTTTTTTTCTTTTCTTTTTTTTTTTTTTTTTTTTTTTTTTAATGTGCAGTTTTGAATATTAGATGACATCCTGTGAGGAAATGAAGCTTTACATAAGTGAGACCTACATCTTGAATTGAGTTGAAAGGTTATTCAGCTTTTCTTTAAGCCAGTATGCTATTTCCGCTTGGCAATTTGTAGTTAGATGCCAGTGTATTGTTTGCTGTGAATATCACCAGGCTTTCTCAGTCCACTTAAACAATGAGGTGTGTTTATGTAACACATAGGATGATACCTCGGGCCTCTGTTGCTGCAGTATCCTTGCCTTTAAAAGGTCCTTCGGGGTGGCTGAATTGTGTTGCACCTTTTTAGTGAAAACATCAAATATTGTTCTCTGCTTCTTGAAGCATGACAAAGGCACCATTCATATTCAGGCCTCTCCAACTATTATTAGGAATGACACTCAAAATGGATAATTTGCCTTAAGCATAAAAAGAGGTTGTGATCTTTTTTTTTTTTTTTAAACAGAATTCTATTAAATTCAACAAAACCGTTATTGCTGTCACAGTGTAAAACAGATTCCATGAATAGTTTGTCAGATTTTTAACTATGCAGCCTTCACTGTGATCCTCTGCTCAGCCTGTCGGGTGAGAAGGCAGAATGACAGCTGCAAGCTATTAGTAATAGATCTAAAAATGAGAACAAATGATGAATTTACTCTAACAGGAACAATGAGGTGGTTTGGCAGGGAATTGAGAGGATTTATTTTTACTTGAAGATAATGGTCACAGTCTGTATCTTTATTTATATTCATTTATATTTGAATATATATTCAAACTAGGGCTGCAACAATTTCTCGAGTTTCTCAAACAATTAGATTATAAAAAATCCATGACACAAATTCGTTGCTTAGATGCTTCATTTAAACTCTGCAGTGCTCAGGTGTGCCCATGTAAGCGGAGCAGCATTAAAGTTCTCCAACGCTGTGATGGATTTCTGTCATTTGGAAGAACGACCTTTAACCAACACGTTTTTTCCACACCTCCACTGCTCTCTACACTGTGTGTGTTGTGTTGTGTTGTGCTTGCTGGGCTGAGAATTTCAGTTGTTAGCTAATGGATGAGCACAGTTTGCTAGCCGGTGCTGCCATTAGCACTAGCGACGAGAACCCACAAATAGGCGGAGCCGTTATCGAGAACAGTGGAGCGAAAGGAAACGTTTTACTAGCGTAACCACCATTAAAACCTTTACTGGGAAACAGCTGGAGGACCTTCATCAACTACCGGATCAGCAAGCGTTAACGTGAAGAAAAGAGATCTTTGTAGCTGCTCCATCCACTGCTGTTTGTTTCACACAGCAAAAAATCTGCAGTAAATATATGGAAGTTAAAATATGCAGGTGAACTGTTAAGAAGGCAAGTATTTCTTATTTGATTACTCGATTACTAAAATAATCGATCGTTGCAGACCTATTTCAAACCATTAATCAGAAGCTGTGTCAGTTACATATTCCATTTCAAAAGGATATGGTCCTTAAAGCAGCACCATTTCCTTTTTTTTCTTCACATTTTTAGTAGGAGAAATACCCGATAAATGTAAAATTTGAGTTTCCCTTTTGTAGTTTGTATGTTTTACAAATATTAAAAAAAAAAACAATGATGAGTCAATGCAGAGATAAAAGATGTAACCCTTTATAAAAGAGAGTTATAGTTGGAAGGTTTTTTTTTTTTTTCCGTTAGTATCATGACTGCGCTTGCGTTTTAGTGTTTCTGGTGACATAAGTGTAACAGTGTGTGACTCTCTGTATCTGCCCAGCTACCTGTGGCGTGAGGAGAACGCAGAGCAGCAGGCCCTGGCAGCCAAACGAGAGGACCTGGAGAAGAAACAGCAGCTCCTCAGAGCAGCCACCGGCAAGGTCCGTGTCACTGTGCATGACTGCATAATTATTGACGTGCATAATGCAACTACAGGATCCCTAATGCTTCCACCTGGATGCAAGTGAAAGATGTGGCTGTGTGTGTATGGGCACAGAAATGGAAACTCTTTTTTTCAGAGGATTGAAAAGTAATCCTTTTACTTGGACACACACACACAGAGTACATGGATTTATCTTCCTCTTTCCCAGGATGACACTTGTAAGCCACAGGTAGACCTTCCATGCTGCACATATATTATAGTTCACACATGCACTTACATACAGAAGAGCTGTTAGAGAGGGAATGGGCAAGTGAAGATAAATCAAATCCCAAGTTAAAAAAAAAAAAAAAGAAAAGGTGCCTCACTCTCTAAACGAGCCCACCTTAATATGGCGATGGACTCACTTTGTGACTCAGCCAGTTGTCAGAATAGGTATATCAAATGGAATCATTCATCTACCTCGCTGCTGGCACCTTATGATAGCTAGCTAAATTTACATATGACTCACTCCTCTCTGCCTCATCCAGTCATTTCTTCTGGGCATATACATCAATCAAATATCACTTCTGAATAATGTCTGCCCAGATGAAAGGAGGCTGTGTTTAGCTTCATGGACAAATGTCCTACATTTATTTTTCTTACATTAGTCCTGGCTGACTCATCTGTCTCCAGCCTTTGATGGTCTGTATCCATCCCCTCACATTTTATATTTGCAGTGTATACTTCAGTGGAGCATTGCGCAATTGGGATAATACAGAGCTTTTTTTTCATGGCTCATACAATATGAATTTATTTTTCTACGCTGTTTTTTTTTTTTTTTTTTTTTTCCCCCCCTTTTATTTTGCATAGGTGTGAAGGTACAGCTCCTTCAAATTATGTTACTGTGAGCACATTTCCATCAAAACATTTTGTCATAGTTAGACTCAATCACTGTTGGCGTTCGACTTCAGCAGTGGTACCCTTTGTCGCAGATTCTGTTCATAACAGAATTTTATTTATTTATTTATTTAAAAAATTTTTAAAGATATTTTAGGCCACCCGCACCACAGGCATGGAATCATACATGATCGGATCTTTGCATTTTGTGGATGATTGGTTGTTGTGCAGAAGGGTGGTTTTCAGCTATATGCAACATGGCAGTGATGAGAATTGGCACCTTAAAGGCATAGTCAGCTGTTTTTTGAGGTCATTTAATGTAAAAAAGAATGTGGCACACACAAATATATGTTGATTAGTATGTGATTACGTCTTCCAACAAATTGTTGCATTATTATAAGCTTTGAATTAATCCACTAAAAATACATGGCTGCGGATGCTGGTTTGTGGAAGCCATAATGTTGCCCCACCATCTTGAATACAGTAGCTGAGATGGACATTGGCATTCTGCCTAATTGCATTTTATGTATGTGGGTAGAGACCGGCCACAAATATAGTATGCCAAAGGCAGAGACAAGAACTTGTGGACAATCATGTGCTGTGGAGGCAACGTTTAATTCATGTCTGCACCTTCAGACTCGAGATATGAAGGATCATACCTATGTTTTATCATCTGAGAAGGGGGTCCACTTCACCAAAGAAGCAAAAATATGAAAGAAAGAGACCACGCAACTGGCATCTGGATAAAATGTCATCTTCTTTCTCTTCACGTCAAGCCTCGTCTCCTGAACTGTAGTCAGGGCTGTAACACATAAAAATGCTTTAAAGAGTAAATAGACATTGACACATAGACAGCTGAGGTAAATAGCAGGCTGACAGCCTACACTCACTACAGATGGATGCTGGCAAGCGTTGCTTGTCCTACAGCAGCCACCGTAGCTAGGATTGTGCATTTGAATTTGGAGGGGTAAGAAAACAGAATTCAGTGAAATTTTACATACTGTAACTTTAGTCTGAGACATTGATTCTCAGCTGGTAAAGGGTGAACTTCCAGCTCCAGATTAGGGAGAAGTTTTTCTTGAGCTTGTTCACAAGAGGAGGTAGAGTGGGAGATTGACAGATAGAATGGTCTGTTGGGGTGAAGAGGGAACTGAGCAGGAAAGGCTGGTCAATCCGTGTTCTACCTACAAGCTGTGACCAGTTACTGAAAGAATAAGATGGATACAAGTGATCTTCCTCCCAAAGAGATGGGGTGAGGAATTCCATCATTTGGGAGGGGCTCAGAGTATAGCCACATCAAAGGAACCAGTTGAGGTACTTTATTTAACTAGCATTACTGGATGGCTCATAGGTGAGATGTTTCTGTGCTACAGGAAGGAGACCCTGGCGCACACCCAGGATGTGCTGTACAGAT
Organism: Archocentrus centrarchus; assembly: GCF_007364275.1. Lineage (NCBI taxonomy): Eukaryota > Metazoa > Chordata > Actinopteri > Cichliformes > Cichlidae > Archocentrus > Archocentrus centrarchus. The sequence continues at coordinate 29,090,526 of NC_044346.1, read as the reverse complement.
TTGCTCTCAACTCTTCTCCTAGAAGAGTTTGAGGAGGCTTAATAGAGTGGATCTCTGCTTAGACTGTTGTAACTGTTATTTTAATGTTTATGCAATATATTTTTATCATTTATATGGTCAAAGTCAATTTTTATCTGTTTCATATTAATCATTACTCTAATCATTATTCCTTTTGTGTCTCTAATGTTCCTCCAGGCAATTTTGAACGGGATTGACAGCATTAACAAAGTCCTCGAGCATTTCCGTCGCAAGGGCATCAACCAACATGTCATCAATGGTTATCATGGCATTGTCATGAATAACTTTGAGTGTGAGCCTGCCTTTTACACCTGTGTGGAGGTTACAGCTGGAACCAGGTGTGGATTGCTTTTAGATTTTCATTCAAATGTCTATGGAGGCTGACTTGGAAACAACACTTTTCAGCTCCACATCCTTTATTCTGCAAAATTATACAAATGTGGCCAGTGGGTATAAGGAGTAGGTTGTTATGTGGGAAGCCAGCAGACCAGTCAGAATGAAATATACATTTAAAAAGTTTGGTATAAAGTTGTTCACCTGTTTTGTAGTATCAGTATACCATATGCCTTGGGCTTTTTAAAATCAATTTCTTTCTTCTGTATCTTTAGAACCAGTTTGAAGTTTAAATGTCAGAAATGAGTTTTCATGTCTACTCGTGGAAACTCAAAGGTGTTGTACATTTTACAGATATTTTTTGCTTGTCGATAGACATGATTTGTAGTAAAAGGGACAACTTGTTTTTCAGGCTGTTTTACCACATTGTGGAGACTGATGAAGTGAGCACTAAAATACTCATGGAGTTCAACAAAATGAACCTGCCTGGAGAGGTCACATTCCTACCTTTGAGTAAGCTTGACGTTAGAGACACCGCCTACCCAGAAACCAACGTAAGTACCTGACATGAATCGCACCCGATACTTTTTATGTAGTAAATGTTGACTCTAACAGCAAATGGGGGATAAATGACAGCAAAGCAACATTTAAAGAAACGGTATTCATCTATTTTAAATACATTTAATCTTTTTTTCCATGAGATGTAGCAACTGTTTATTTACCCTTATTTAATCGTCTTCATCCTATTGGATATAATGTCACAATAAATGAGCACCCTCATTTTTTCATCGAGCTTGCCACAGACAGTTTTGTTTCAATATGTAACATTTAACGTGTATTCATACTGATTGTTTTTCTCCATCAGGATGCCATTCCAATGATCAGCAAGCTGCGCTACAGCCCCAACTTTGACAAAGCCTTCAAGCACGTGTTTGGGAAGACCCTCATTTGTCGTAGCATGGAGGTTTCCACCCAGCTGGCAAGAGCTTTCACCATGGATTGTATAACTCTGGAGGGTAAGCTTAACCTCAAGACCCATTACATCTTAAACTGTTTTTCAGATGAAAAAACTACAGATGAGAAAATAAAGGTGGCAGCTCCATCAAGAAGCTAATTTTATGATCAAAGGTGAATCAGAGAGCCTCTGCTAAGGAAACAGTAATGTGATTATATGGCCTGTGTTTTCGATTTACTGTGTCAGCCATGTTTGTGGCATGTTTTGTCAGAAAAGTTGCATATAAAAACTGTGGAATTGTCAGTTCTGCATTGTCAAACCTTTGTTCAGTTGCACTGTGGAAGATGTTAGGAGTGTTGTAGTGTAGCAGTTTTAGCACTTTACCCTTTCTGAATCATAATCACAGTTTCACTATACTTCAAAGATGTGAAAATATTTGGAAGTGTTTTCTGAAAATACCTGAAACCTGACCTGGCTTTGTGAAATTGAGTACTGGTTGTAGCCTTCCTATATATTCCACATATACAAATACTACATTGTTTTGTACCCTCCTAGGTGACCAAGTAAGCCACCGTGGAGCTCTGACAGGAGGATACTATGATACCAGAAAGTCTCGTCTGGAGCTCCAGAAAGACATGAGGAAGGCCGAAGAGGAGCTGGGTGAGCTGGAGGCCAAACTCAATGAGAACCTGCGCAGAAACATTGAACATATCCTTTCTGGTAAAGCATGTCATGAGTTTGTTCATGATCTCCATTGGGAGTACACGCAAACTTAGGTTTTCAAAAGTGCCTGAATTTTCAGAGAGATTTTCTGAAGGCTCTTTGTGGTACCAGTGACAGTGAATCTGTGAGGAATTTGGTATACATCAGAATTGTCTTATTGATTACTTTCTGTTTGCTGTGTTTAGGATAAGTTTAATGGAAAGTTTTGTGAAAGATTCACAGAAGTATCACTTAATTAGAAAAAGATTTTTGGCTCCCTGCTGAGACTTACCGACAGTAGGAAAACGGGCTGAGTCAGATTGGAATACCAATGAAAAAGGGGAGTGTGTGGTTCAAGACTAAATTTGAAAATGACTAACTTGACTAAACAGACACTTCCCACTTTGAAATGTTAGGAAATTCATAAACACTGGAGACAGGTAGTTAATAATCAGTTCCCATATCTGTTACCAAAGAAGATTTTCTTTCCCTTTTCAGGATAGAATCTCCTGTTTGTCTGAATGCTTTAAGTCATGATTTTCAGTTAAAACTAGCCTTTCCAAAATAGTTTTCATATCGACTTACTCTTAAAGCAAACTATGTTTTCTTCCTTGGGGTTATGTGTTTCTTTTAACCAGTCAAGTTGCAGTTGTAAAGAATTTAATAGATGGGCACCAAAGATTAGTGTAGATGGAGAGAAATGTGGCCCCTTTCTTAGTTAGTGAATATTATGCAGAATAGTTTTTGCACAACAATATGTCACCTTTGGCCTTGGACATAAAATGTAATCACTTCATAATTTTATTCTACTAGACATTGGCATATTAATTTTTCAGTTATGGTTAAAAAAAAAAAACAATAATTGCATTTCGGAGTAATTGTAACATTGACCTGTGACTACTAAAATCTATTCTAGTCATCTTCCAAATCAAGGAAAGGTTTGACAAATTTGAAGAATTTCCTGGAAGTATTCATGGGAGTTGGATGAATTGACAGCGGACTTAAAAACCATAATGCCTCTGACTATGGCTGACATCATCATGGGGATACAAATTTAAGTCTTGCACAATCAATTTGTCATGAAGTGTGTTGACAACAGAAAGAGACAAACTTTGCACATCTTCTATTTAAAAAGGAGTATTTGAATTTTTTTTTTTTTTTTTCACTGTGTTGGAGCTGTTCTTCTGTTTAAAAACTCACAAAACGTTAAACCACCCTCACTCAGTTATGCAGTGATGTCACATGGCTGAACCTTGGTTTTAATTGTCTATTAAATCAGTCTGGGTTGTGTAGCCACTTCAAGGTCAGGACACAGTGGCAGGGTTTAATCGGGTCAAGAAGGATTAGTGTGTGTTGGATGATATCGGCCAGAGCCATGACTCACTGCTGGACAGCTTGTGAGGGCTAAACAAGTGGATCACAGAGGATTTGTGTTTGCATGTGCAATGTATTTATGAATATAGTTACTTCCGGCCCAGTATGATTAAATGTCTGTTTGCACACCTGTGTCATGGTGTGTAGCTTCTCACTCAGTCAGTAAAGCGTATACTGCTTAGTCTGTGAACACCTGGTGATTACGTATGTGTGCGAGTCAGTAGGAGAAATGGGCAAGCTGATGACATGGTGCTTCACTTCCCTCCCCAGAGCAGTGAGTCAGAGAACTGATTAATTATTTAAGACACCTTGTTGTTCACTCTCCACCTCTGCCCTGTCAGTAAGCATGAGCTCTCAGCCATTTCTTACTTTAAGTTGGCATTCTTCCATCACATTGCAGTCAAAGTTTATATGGTTTGTATGTGAAACAAATTTGAAATCCACCTGATTTTAATGTGATTTATATTTAAGTGGTAATTCATCAGGTTTATTCATAAAAAATAAATCTGTTTTTAGAGAAGTTAGCAGCCAAATATCATCCGTTCACATTTATTAAATGGTCTTTTAAACATCTGTTTTCTCAATCTGCTCTGGTCAACAGGCAGGGAAATCCTCTTTCCTTCAGCCCTTTTTATATCACCACATTGATTGGCCTTAGTGTTCATTGAGTCCTGGTAAACCTCAGAGGCCCACATGAGGTTTGCAGTCCTTTGAAGATCAATAAGCCTGTCTGTTAAATTAACTTAATGATGAGCATGTGCAGCCCTTCTTAATCCTCTGCTTTGATTTTAGTGACACCTCCTTCCCTAAAAGCACAATCACATTATTGGAGCACTAAAAAGCCTACAAGATGCCCTGTGACTTTACTCATTATCTGATCAGTGTCTTTTTGTGTCTGTCACTGTGATTACAGAAAATTTACCAGGCTGAAGTTCATTTTTGCACAAAGGAAGACCCTTTACACATTTTTATTTTATAGCCAAATCACTTAAAATGGCAGATAATGACATTGGCCTTGGCAAAGGATCCAATCTGAGTACCTTTCCAGTTTGCTGCTTCAACAAAACTGCCTCCGTTGTTTAGGAACACTGTACAGTCTCAGTACTTGCAGGAAACAGTAGTAGCCTGTTAACAATGCATCTTGATTTTTTTAACACAGTTCTTAAGTGGCTATTGAAAGAACATTAAAATGCTCATCTACAGTAAAACTTGACATATACTTCCTTAATTGCCTTCTCCACGCATCAACAATGAGATTGACCAACTGATGAATCAGATGCAGCAGATTGAGACACAACAGAGGAAGTTTAAGGCATCCAGAGACAGTATTCTGTCAGAAATGAAGATGTTGAAGGAGAAGAGGCAGCAATCAGAGAAGACGTTCATGCCCAAGGTAGTAATATGCTACTGTTGCAGTGTATTATAACTTAAACTTGTATAATAACCTTGCATTCAATGTCCGGATGAACTATACTTAGTAATGTTTTACTTGGTCTTTGCCTCAGGTTCAGCCTGTCCCCATTATCGTCTCTTGATGCTGTCCTACTTTTTCTTCTCCTTCTTCCTCTCCAGCAACGCAGCCTTCAGAGTTTGGAGGCCAGCCTCCATGCCATGGAGTCCACCAGGGAGTCGCTGAAGGCCGAGCTGGGTACAGATCTGCTCTCTCAGCTCAGCCTGGAGGACCAGAGGCGTGTCGATGACCTCAACGATGAGATTCGTCAGTTGCAGCAGGTCAGTGGACATGCAATCTGTGTTTGTACATGCAGAATTTATAACAGTGTTTCTGCACTGTAAAATAACTGACATTGATTTACTATATAGAAAAATGTTCCTATGAAATAATTACTGCTGGTTGAAGACCAAATATTCTGATTCAAATGCTAAAACCTTCTTGGAAATATACGGTTGAATCTGAAATAGTGGCAGCATCCACACATGAAGTTCAGAGAATGTGCCGTTTACCTGCATTTGTTTCTCTGTGTCCCTTCACTTTCTGCCTCCTCCTAGTGTAATCAAATGATCTGACTGAGGTGAGAGAAGCAGGCAGCAGCTGTGTGTGGGATGTTCCTGTGATACAGCATTGTCCTGTCTTTCTCTTTCACGGCCAGCTGCTCTCAGCTCTCCCCTCAATGAACTCTCAGCCATTCTTGCTATCGTTGCGCAACAACTCCACCCCCACAACATGAAGCCTTTCATGTATGGTTCTGCTATGTTGGCAGTTGTCAGATTATATTACTCCTGGTTTGTTTTTATGGGTTTTAGTTAATATGCATTTGCTGGGACATGAGTGGGCAAAGACTTTGCAGTGAGAAGTGTTCCTTTGCAAAACGTTGGATAACTGCGGCTGAAGCAGATTTATGTATACACAATTCTTAGAAGGTTTTATTCTGTATAGACTGAAAAATTTATATTGCTTCCACCTTAGGATTTTCAGGATGGTGTTAAAGGCAGAAACTGTGCAGGCATTTAGATAAATGGCTATCACTCCTCGTGCATCCATCACTCTGACAGCATCATTTTGTGAAGCAGATTTCTTATGTGTTACACCAAGCAAGAAAAACCCTTTCAAATATTAAATTACCAGTTTCTAGTAATTTGATATTTAAATAAATTGCTGGTGTCTTGGTTTTCGACACATGGTGAAGACATGAGTAACTTTTCTGTATCGATCTCTCTGTCCAATTGCAGGACAACAGACAATTGTTGAATGAGAGAATCAAGCTCGAGGGTATAATGACCAGAGTGGAAACGTATCTCAATGAGAACTTAAGGAAACGCCTTGACCAAGTGGAGCAGGTACACTTTAAGCACTTGGCATGCAGAATATTTTTGTCACATGATCTATGTATGTTTATTTTCCAGCTTATTTCTCTATTTATAAAGTTATAACTGCAAGGTTTGATTCTTTGTTATCAGCTGTTAGAGAGCTTTCCGTTAATTAAATTGTGTTCTGTTATAAATGAAGTCTTGAGAACAGCTGACTTGGTTATAAGTAATGCTTTCATTTGTACAAATAGGCAGAGGGGTGTTAAACAACTGTTTATTATTTATTTTGATGTTCCCTCTTTATTTTATTTTATTTTATTTTTTTTTTAATTCCACAGGAGCTAAACGAGCTCCGTGAGACCGAGGGAGGCACGGTGCTCACAGCCACAACCTCTGAGCTGGATGGCATCAACAAACGTGTCAAAGAGACTTTGGCTCGATCAGAAGGTGTGTTTTTTTTAACTTGCTGATATGCTCGTCAATACGACTATCCATATGTTTGTGCGAGACATCTGGATGGATGTCAGGACAGCTTACACCTACTTTTTAATTTAGATATATTAACTTCGAGGGGATCCTGCTGGTGTATTTTTATTGGTGGTTCCTCTGTTGTAGTTGTTCGCTTTCAAAAAAAATCTAAGTATGTTTCACAGTTGTACAGGAGATAAAGTTGAATTTTTGAAGAAAAGTCAGACAACTGAACAGCTGATCACTGTATTCTGGACAGCAACACAATTTGTGATTTATATTCTGATAATCACATACAGTTATTTTAATAAAGTTATCAGTGTGCTCATTATAAATCAGGAAAAATAAAGGAATTTAAAAAAGTTATTTTCATGGCAAGTTAAAAAAAAAAAAAAAAGGCTTCTCAAGCTGAATGTTGCTGTTTTTGTGCATGTGTGCTCCAAATACTTTCAGTTCTACTTTTTCACAAATGTAAGTGCAATCCTTGCAGTGCTGAGCCCCGAATATTTCTTGACATTGACTTTTAAGTCTTATTTTTCATGTATAGCTAGACTATGGGTAAATATGTGTATGAACTCTGAAAGTAGTACTCATCACTGCATATTGTTGTTAAAATGCAAGCGACAAAAAAAACACAGCTTATCATTTTAATCTTGTATCTCTTGAGATTTTGTTTTAATTTATTATCTGTCTGGGCCAATTTGTTGTTATCAGCTGAGTGTAAATTGAGAAACTGTAGGATGCCTTTAGTGTGGTGGTACTGCCAGCAGATGGTGAAAATGGCTCTGATATGTTTGACTCACAATTTGATAATATGCTCTTGCACAAACGGCTTGGTCGCACATTTTTATAAATGTTCTATAAATGTGGTGCACTGACTCAGAGGTGATAAAATGCAGTTGTCAAAAAGCACTCGTTCCTGAATAGACTTAATTTACATGGATTCATATTTCATCATTGGCACTAACTAATGAAAGACATACTCACGGCATGATCCTTTTCTTAAGTAGGCATTATATTCAGTCATCTTCTCTTGACTATTGTCAGTTTTACCATTTTTGATCAAGTAAACAGTCTCATTTATTCTTTCTTTAAATGACATTGTCTGCGATTTAGTAGGCTGTTGATAAAAGACTGTAAAGACAAATGCTGTAATACCTGCTGCTGAACGAAGATGACACAAAGTCTTAGAAGCAAGTGTTGCGCTGCAGCAGCCATCCTGAAACTAAGGATGTACCAGAGGAGTTAACAAAATGATTAAAAATTGCTGCCCTCGCTAGCTGGCTCTTGTAATACTAGTCAGTTTAACTAACTACGTATTTCAGTGATGTACAACAGTTAGCTCGAAGATGTTTTGCACCACCTTTATTTCTCTTGTCTGTGACGAGTTGTAAATAAGCAAGGTGGACAGTAAAGCAGTTGGCAAATCTGCAAACCAGTTTGTTCTGCAGGTCTTTTCAGTGTGTGACCACATTCTGCAAAGGTGTGTAGATGTTGATCTGCAGCTAAAAGACAGCTGCAGGTTCTACACTGCCAGTTTTAGTTACTGTTGGCAAACTCATCTGAAAGTGCATTAAGTGTCAAACATTTCATCATTTTAAATGTTTCATCACCAAGGTAATTATGATTGGTTTAACCTTGTTATTTAGATAATAGATTGCGTTTTCTTACTTTTAACTAATGAACCTGAAATTCTTGGGGCTTTTTGGGATTTTTTTCAACACCCTTCAACATTAACTTTAATTTCTAGAGAGACCGGTACATAAAAATTGTACGTATGGAATTACCAAGTCTGATTTAAGAAAAGGCTCAAACATTTCACCTGACCTTTCCCCAAAATAAGGTTGTAAAAAGCTTCCCCGCACCATCTTTGCTGTTTTTCCAGCTGATTTTAAGAAGCAAATTTCAGTAACTTTTAAAACATTGTGTAGACAAAAATCTAACTGCCACTTCCTTAAATGCCTTCCCCAGATCTGGATTCTCTGATTGACAAGACAGAGGCAGAGATCAAAGAGCACATAAAGAGTATGGAGCGATGGAAAACCATAGAGAAGGAACAGAATGACGCCATCAACCATGACACAAAGGAGCTGGAGAAAATGACCAACAGACAGGGCATGCTGCTGAAGAAGAAAGAGGAGTGCATGAAGAAAATCAGAGAGCTTGGTTCTCTGCCTCAGGAGGCCTTTGAGAAATACCAGACCCTCACACTCAAACAGGTACATGCCCCCTCCAAACGCACACACAGCCCAGGCACACAAGCGAGCATGATGTTGTTACAAGCTTGCCCTTGCTTTAAAATTTCTTTCTTTCTCAGCCAACAGTAGAATTTTTTTTAGGCAGTTATTGTTCAGTGTGAGTTTATTCAAAATATGAACTTTATTATTCTTGAGGGAAATTATTGTGCATTTTACATGGTCAGTGTAATAAAAAGAAACTCTGGGTGCAGAGAGTCACAGAATAAAACAGTCCATTAAAAAAAGATGCACATAAAAGAAAAACTGTTGGAGTATGATAAGAAATATAAATACGGCATATCAGTTGAAATGCAAATAGACAGTGTGACACAGTGTTAATGATATTAATGCGATCAGCAGATGAGGTAAGTGATAATGGAGAGAGAGAAATCACAGATATTATAATAATTCACCTGCCCAGTAAAGAACAGATGGAGTAGTGTAAGAGTATGGTGTGTAAAAAGTGTTGTTGTGCGTGTGTTTAAATTTCACAGTTTTTTTAATTCCCCCCCCTCCCCTTCTGTCTGCCTGATGAATTTAGGTAAAAAATATATTTTCCCACTTGTGTATACTAGCGATTCAGTAGAGTAGAGGACTTTGCTACTGAAAACATTTGACTTGTTGGCTAGAATGCGGTTAAAGAGATCAGTGATAGTAAATTAGTGACCTGAAATCCAAAGTAGTGAGCTGAAAGACTGCAGTATCCTGTAGAGAAATTCAGTCTTACATGAGCAGTTTTCTTTGACACTTTAGCCATTACAACAGCAGCACAAACAATAATGAAGTGTGTTGAGGTCAGTCTTTATGCGCTTCTTTTTTTAATCCATCCAGAAATATCTGCGCATACACATGCAGCTAGAGCCAGGTCTCTTTAGGAATAAAGCCCAAGGCCATCACATCCCACCCACTCACCAGTGACTCAGACACTAGGGGCAGAGACTGTGTGTTGAGTGGACTTGGCTGCATCTTTGATAAGTGTCTGAGTGTATGCACTGTGTGTGTCTATGTGTGTGCTTTGTGTCAGTTCCCCTCCTCGACAATGCCAAAAATAGATTCAAACTTGCTCATAAACACTCCATATAGTTAATCTTTCTCCGCAGGACACTGCTTGGGGGCATGATGGTGCCATTGAGTGCAGAAGTAGATGAGAGGGCCATGTAATAATGGCACTTGCTCATGTTCCCTTGGTCATTAGTGAATTTAGAGATTGGAGAGAGAGTGAGAGACACTTTTGGGCCAGACTGAACTAGTTCTTAATTGATCAGGCTGTGTCATGTTTTGGATATGAATAGGATGTGACAAAAGACTTTCATGAAATGCATTTTGAATGTATGTTGGTCAGTTAGTTAAACATGTAGAACTGAAGCTACAATTGGCAGGATACAACTCATTTTCTATCATTATGAAACCTGTCCTTGAGTGGAAAAATAGTCTGAAAATATGAAGGCAATGAGCAACATTTCCTGGCTGCGTAGTTGTAACAACAAAACAAAAATGCCAAATTAGAGACTTCAGGTTTTAAAAACTTTAAATTTGAAACAAGCATGCAGTTTCCTACACTGTCTCTCTGTGTGCGTACCTTAATGAGTATTTCTTTTCTAAAATCTAAAATCATGCACAACAGATTTAAAAAATTGAATCTGTCTACTAATAAAAATGGGGAAAAAAATTACAAGCAATCTACAGTATAACTCTAAAAGCAAGCATATTTCAAAAGATACTGACTGACAGCACATCTGATCTTGCCTGGAACTAACGATGTGTTGCTTCCTATTTTTACCCCTCCAACAGTTGTTCAGAAAACTGGAGCAGTGCAACACAGAGCTGAAGAAGTACAGTCACGTCAACAAAAAGGCCCTGGACCAGTTTGTCAACTTCTCTGAGCAGAAGGAAAAGCTAATCAAGCGTCAGGATGAGCTGGACCGTGGCTATAAATCCATTATGGAGCTCATGAATGTCCTGGAGCTGCGCAAGTATGAGGCCATCCAGCTCACCTTCAAACAGGTACAGTGCAGCGCAGACTCTGATGAAAATCTTCAGTAATCCAGCTTGTTTTGTTTTTTTTTAACCCTTAGACCTGTAGTTAAATCACTCATCATCACCACATTTCCTTTGTGGAATCAGAAGTGATTGTATTTGGACAAGCATGTGGAGTGCTGACTTATCAGCTAAGGCTAGCAAGCTTCATCCATCAGTGGTTGGATTGCATTAGACAAACTCAGACACCTGCTTATTATTGCTTAGTAACACTCTAATAAAACAGTACACTTCATTACACCATAAACCATAATAAAAATGCTTCAAAAGCAACAAACACTACAAACATGGTTAAGTGGTCCAGTGTAGTGACTCCACTTTAGCTGAGGTGAAACCTAGAAGATGGCAAGAGTTTTATCCCTGAAGGAAGTTCAGTACTTATTTAAATATTTAATTATTTGAATATTTTACTTGCCTGTTGTTACCCTTATTAGTTTACTCTGTACAAATATACTTTTGTTAATCTATTTTGGTCCATTTTCTTCTTTAAGACATTAAAATTAGTTGTGCCTGCTAATAATGTCAGAGCAGTGTGACTAAAATTCACGTTATGTCTCTTCTTGCCATCTTTTCCTCCACTCAGGTGTCAAAGAACTTCAGTGAGGTCTTCCAGAAACTGGTGCCAGGTGGCAAAGCTACGCTGGTGATGAAGAAGGGTGATACTGAAGGCAGCCAGTCTCAAGATGAAGGAGAGGGGGGAGCAGACAGCGAGAGGGGCTCTGGTTCACAGAGTAGCGTTCCCTCAGTGGACCAGTTCACTGGAGTCGGCATCAGGGTAGGAGATCTTTTCAGTTCAGTTGTTTTATCTGCTGTTAGATTGACTTTATTTTTTTAGCCTGATTACCATTTACAAGTCACTTTTTTAAGAAATAAATGGAAGACAATCAAATGGGAAGAAGGTACCTTAAGTGAGCAAAAAAGTTCTGTTCTTGAATTTTTCACATTATATAAAATTTAGACATTTAAACAGTGTTTCTGAGGTAGAATTGTGCTTTTTAAATACCCTTAGTGTACGAGTTTCCTTGAGTCTTTGTTTGGAAACATGTGAATGTGTATTTCTGGACTGTTATGATTTCTGGTCCTCCCACACAGAGAAGAACCAAGGTGAGATTGGTCATGCAATGAGTAATGCGCAACCCTCTTAAGGCTAAATTTATCTTTATCATTATCAAAGCTGTTGTAACAATGCAGAGGATTCATATAACTTCATAAAACAGAGACTATAATAAAAAACTACTTTCTCTGTTTTTGTTTCAAGTAAAATTTGACTGCATAGTGTAATTTGATGCACGTCTTGTGTAGGTGTCCTTTACAGGGAAGCAAGGTGAAATGAGAGAAATGCAGCAGCTGTCTGGAGGTCAGAAGTCTCTGGTGGCTTTGGCTCTGATATTTGCCATCCAGAAGTGTGACCCTGCTCCTTTCTACCTGTTTGATGAGATCGACCAGGCCCTGGACGCTCAGCACAGAAAGGCTGTCTCAGGTAAAGATGAGTTATCTGTGTGCACACATGAAATTAAAGGAATTAAATATATAGGTTCAGTAGGCCTGATTAATAGAAACTTAAACACCAGTGTAATCTACCTAATATAACAGCATATTGGCATACCTCTATCTCTCCAGGCTCTCTTTCACCTGCTCCCTACTCTCACTACAGATGACATTGTGATCTGTTGTGGGTATGCTCTGGAGAGAAGAGGAATGAAAGTTAGTAGAAGGAAGATTGAATACATGTGTATTATGAGAGGGAGACAAATGTAACAGCAAGCTGCAGAGGTAGTGAAGGTAGATGAGTTTAAATATCTAGAGTGAACCATCCAAAGCAACAGAGAGCTGAAGAAGAGGATGCAGGGTGGATGGAGTAGGTGCAGACAAGTGCCAGGGGTGATTTGTGACAGAAGGATAGCAGTGAAGAGTGAAAGGAAAGGTTTACAAGATGGTAGTGAGACCTGCTACGATGTATGGTTTGGAGATGGTGACACTGACAAAAAGACAGCAGGCCAAGTTGGATGTGGCACAGCTGAAGATGCTAAAATTTTCATTGGGGAATGACCAGGATGGACAGGATTAGAAATTAGTACATCAGAGGGACAGCTCAGGTCAAGTAGTTTGGAGACAAATTTAGAGAGACAAGGCTGAGACGGTCTGGACATATGCAGAGGAAGGAGAGGGGATATATTGGACAAAGGGTGTTGTATATGGAGCTGCCAGCCAGGAGGAAAAGCAGAAAACTACAGAGAAGGTTCATAAATGCAGTCAAGGAGGGCATGCAGGAAGGACATGAAATAAAATACTATGGATGGGGCGAGATGGAGGCAGGTGATCCGCCGTGGTGACCCCTAAAGGGAGCAGCTGAAAGAAGATGGCAGCATAAAAAGCTCCTTTCAGCTGTGCTGACAATAAATAAAATTCTCTTTACACATTTTATGAAACAGAACTTTGACACTGCCAGAGACCGATTGTCCGACTCAGATGTTTTTAATGCTGGTTTTAAATCAAAGCGCATGTTATCTTAAAAGAACAGTTGCCAAAATATTGAAAAACAATGTGTAAAGAGCCACTGTTTATTTCTTTTAATTCATTATCTAAAAATTTTCTCTTGAAATAATCAGATCACATTTTGCTTATAATTGCAGATATGATTGTTGAGCTGGCAGGCCACGCCCAGTTCATCACCACCACCTTCAGGCCCGAGCTGCTCGAGTCTGCTGACAAATTCTATGGTGTCAAGTTTAGAAACAAGGTGAGGTCTTCCTTCCAAGTCTCTGTGTTTCTACCGAGGGTCTGAACTTGTCCAAATATGCTCAGGGATGAATCAGCTTTAATCTTCCCTGTGTGGGATCTTCATAATGCCACGAGGTCCCAAAATACAAATGCACTTGATGTATTCAGTGCCATGTGGTCATTTATTTTTTTAAACAGTAATAAGAAAAATAAGCCACATTCATGCTTCCACAGCCCAGACTACCAAAGTTAGTAGGGGAAAAAAAACAAAATCAATTTTCTTCACTTTAACTTTAGGATTTAAGGGAGAAAATGTAGTGGTGGTGACAGTGTTGTAACCATAATTTGGCTTTCTGTATAAATCCATTTTTATTAAATCAATAGCACTCGAAGTTAGTTTGTCTTTGTTCTTCCTCAGAGAAAATAGTAATTTCTCTTACATTTGTCAGCGTTTCTCTAAAAAAGCGATTACAGCTCAGTCAGTACGTCATTGATTAGTCATTAACTGTCTTTGTGTTTTTAGGTGAGTCACATCGATGTGATCACAGCAGAGCAGGCCAAAGACTTTGTGGAGGATGACACCACCCATGGTTAAGAGTCTTCTGCTCTTTATCATCTTCACGGTCCCTTCCTCCTATTCCTCCTCTTCCTCCACCTCTGCAGTGCACTGCGAACCTCCAAGGCCTCCAAAGCAGGCCCAGACAGAAATTTCCAACTCAATCCAGAAACCTTTTTATAGTCCTGTTAAACATAAAAAACACAGCAAGTCTGTGCTTCTTAGAACATTTTGAAGATTAGATATGTTATTTAAATAAGTTTAGAAACTGGCCATTAATCATATTTAGAGTTTAATCATCAAAGGCTGATAAGAAAACTCCGGAGGAAAAAGTGTGGCTGTTGAAAATCTTCAGAGGACTTGATGTGAAGCAGCCTCATTGCATCTGACAGCTAAGTGTAGTTACTTTACACTAAAAACAAAACAAAACAGGTCCTGAAGGAAGCACTTCACTTTCGTGTTACTGCAATGTTTTATTTTAGCCGAGTTTTGGTAATCTGTCATCTGACGTTAGAAGTGCCAGAGATGTAATCCTTCAGGATCTATGAGAAAGCAAATCCTCTTGTGTACAGTTGAGTGTTTTGATATGACTTGGATAAATCTTTGGGGGCCTTAGGCTAATCTGGGTGTGCGTTTCTGTTCCGACATTGGGAGGGAGAAGAAAAAAAAAAGTCACCGGTGTTCATTCTTACTCTCTGGTTTCTGTAATGTATACTCTTTGTACTCATGAAACATTACGTAAATGAGTCTGTCACAAAAGCCACATGGCTTAAAACTTTCAAAGGCTGTGGTTCCCTTTTTATGCTTGTATTGTCTGATTTCTGTTTTTAGTTCATTTCAGTATATCAAGTTTAATTCCAAAACAACAGATACCCATTTGGAAATCAGCACATCCTCCTAACAGATTATTTGTTAAAGTAATCCTGCTGGATGACTGTGTCCACTCGGGTTCAGTAGTTGGTCAGTTGCTGTTTTCTAGAAAGCCCAAGTTGTCATTAATCTTTAATTTTCTTCTTGGAGTTTTTGTTTGGGATTGAACTCTTCATATGTTGTACCTTGTTTCAGATCTTTCTTTTGTAATGTTTGTGTTCCTTTTTATGTAATAATAAAACAGAAGAAAAATAAAAAAACTTATCCTGTCATGCTGCATTTTAGTTCATAAGACTCCCACCATAAGATGGTGCTGTACCGCTGTTGCCCTACATCCTCACATGATAGAGCAGTATTTGTACAGCAAAGTGGTCCGTTGATAGTAAAGTTGAACTTTTAAGGAGTTCGGATATGATTAGGTTGTTTTTGCATTTAGTTTATTTACATTGTCACCACAATACAGTAACTGTTGAGCAGCAAAGCTGATCAAATTATACATTTACGAATTTAGTGACAGGAAAATAATTTAAACCGCTGTAATGTGCTTAACAAATTTATAAGATCACCTGTCATAAAAACAAGAAAACAAATATTTTGGAAATCTGTCAGACTTGTTTACAAATGATGTTTATTAGGCAAATAAATTACGTTCATGTTTTTATACCCAGATTTGAGCTGGCATCCTGGACTTTTTCTTCTCTGAGAAGTCAGAAGTTAAACAAGTATCACATTCAAGCACTAAAACAAATTTCTGTTCAAAAATGCATGTAAATAACTGTAATTTGTCATTTTAGTCAGAGTGCTTTACTATTTTTTCATGTATCTTTTTAAAACTGTAAATCTGAAAATTCATGGATAATAATTATATTTTAACATCAAAAATATTTTTGATTAAAGAGCTTGCACATACGGGTGGATTAACCATTACAGAAACATTAAAAAATAATGTTGGTAATTACGAGTACTGTTAATTTATGGCAGCTGTGGCATAAACCTTACACTGGGTGGTGGTCTAATAAATTTGTTAAGCACTGTAAGTCGGCTACATAAAGTGTTTACAGAAGATCTTTTAAAACAGCTTTGAAAACATAAATTCATAGAAACAATACATATGCATTTACAAAAAGAGGAAGATAAAAGTGTCAGTATATTCTCATACCCGATTGTACTCTGCCACGTCACTTGTCTGTGTGTAATCCTTTCATTTCAACACCAAATTAATCTAACCTGAGAAGGAAACCTAATCCCCGGCCACTTCAGATTCAGACACAGGGCACAGTAGACATGCGGTCAGCAACAAGGTCAGTGTCTGGCACACACTGCACGGCCCTTTAACGTGTGTTATATTTTGTTTTTGATATCAATGATCCTGAATTACTTTGTGTCAGGGGAGCTCCCGCATGTCACGCATGCATGGCTGCCATTCTAGTGTAACATCACCTTGCACTGGCAGTGCATTTGAAAGGTTGTGACCTCTTGAGATTGAGTCTTAGATCCCCGTTGTAATACCGCAGACCTCCTGAGCATCTCGGTCCGCAGCGTTCGCCAGCACTAGCATGGTATCTTACGTCAGAGTGTTTTCCCCTTTGAAAGCAGAGTACCAGGAGCTTTGTCCTACACGTAATGACTCCAGTTCTGTTGTTAGTCGCGATCTAAAACAGAAATATATTTCTGTCCTAAAGCTGGTGTGTGGGGGTGACCGCAGAGACAGAAACCAAATAGGAGTCAATTTAGATTTTCCTATTCTCCATCCATGTGAGATTCTCTGTATTTAAGAGCCAGTGCCTCCAAAACTAATTCACAATCTTTACATAAATAATTAGAAATAACCATTTATCCCACCTCATCCCAACATTTATTCATTCTTAAATGTCCATGGGTATAATAAAAAATACCATATGGCATCTTCATCTCCTTTTTTCCACTGTGGCTATCATACTCAGTAAACAAGAGCTTCAACTGCCTTTATTTATTTATTTACTATTTTTCTGAGTCTAAAGAGAGCATCAAGGAACAATATATAAAAGTGTAAGATGGCATAGGAGATGTAAATTGAATTTTTAAAGAATAAAGCAAAAATATAAAAAAGGGAAAGGAAAGTGACTAAATTCATAAATCAGAATCCGTGGTTACGTGGTGTGCCTAAGTTGAAAAACTAATCCAGATTGGATTCTTTGAGTTAATGAGAGTGAATGTATCCATTTTGTGATTGGTATATGTTGGCAAATCCATCACATAGACAGGTAGGTAAATATACAGTTGGCCCTGCTGTTCCTCTATATGTGAATACACACTGTAAAGCTAACTCTTATCAAATATAATATTTCAAGTATTGGTAATGACAGCCCAGCTCATCTGTTCCCCTGTGGATGCAGATCTGCTTTCTCTGCCTGTCACATATTAACAACTCTGCACGCTTTCTGTTGCAAAGTCAGCTGATATACATCAAAAAGGATCCAGCCTGCCTACCTACTCCACCATACTCTGTCCACCAATAGAAAAGCACGATCTGCTCTCTCACACAGGTGTGAACAACAAAGTAAAGGCTCATACTTTTTTCTTCTTACGATTGACATTTAAATAGAACAGGAAAACCACTGTGTGCACACTGTTTAGAAAAAATAAAATCTCATAAGCTTTATTTGCAGAGTTTTTACTAAATAAGCCAGCATGAATACACAGATGCCTGAATCAGGTGGAGTTGGTTTTATTACTTTATCCAGTAATTGTTAATCTGCTTAAGTTGTCTGTGTAAGTCCCAACATGTTTACAGTGAATGTTTATTCATGAATTTTGTGCAGCAAATTTAAAAAAGTTTGTATGTCTCCAGAATTTCTCTGGAGACATCTCAACTTCTCTTCATAGTCAAACATTCAATTTCCCCATTTGTGGGACTAATAAAGGCATTCTTGATTCTTGATTCTTGAATAAACACCATATCAAACCATCTGCTCAGCCCTCTGCCCCCTGGTATCAACATATGGAATACAGTAGTGGACTGATAATACCAAATCCCATAATCAAGCTCCTTATCATAAAAAAAGGCATAAAGCAGTCAAATTAATTTGTTGTGTAACAGGTGCTTATTAACTGCAGTGGAGAGGAGGAGGAGGGAGCCTTGTGAAAAGACTGGCTCTGTCCTTGCACTTCATGGTGGTCCATCTGCCACACAGACCCAACAGTCTGACTGGTTATTCCTCTCGGCCGCTCCAAAGTCATCCGTCTGTTTTAAGTGCCTGTCAGCTGATCAGTCAGTCTGTCATCTGTCTATTTGTCTCACTGTTTTTCCCATCACAGACATGCGATTCTGTTCAGTGTTAAAGTTCCTACATAAACATGTAACTGATCCAAACCCTGACCTGAAGCCCCTGGACGTTGTGGTGAGAGATGAATTGCAGAAACATTTTTGCTCTCGGTGTGAAAAGAAAACTCATTCATTAGATCTCAGTAAGCACAGTCAGCTGTGTATCCAGCTACGGAAATTTAAAAAAAAATCTGGGTTTGCTCTGGTTTTGTGTGTGTGTGTTGTGTAAATGAACTCACAAAATCCTTAAATTATGGAAGCCCTGGAGGAACATTTGTAATACAGTGAATCAGTGATTGGATTTTTTGAGACCTTGGGGAGAAGTTGAGTAAACCCAAGCCAAAATCCTGCTAATATAGCTACCAGTTACAACATTTCATTT
Source organism: Archocentrus centrarchus (assembly GCF_007364275.1). NCBI lineage: Eukaryota > Metazoa > Chordata > Actinopteri > Cichliformes > Cichlidae > Archocentrus > Archocentrus centrarchus. The sequence continues at coordinate 29,071,803 of NC_044346.1, read as the reverse complement.
GGCACATTGAGTTAATTAAATATCTCAGAGTAAGTTTATAGGTTATAAATAAACACAAAGACTAGTGAAAAAAAAAAAAAAAAAAAAAAATATATATATATATATATATATATATATATATATATATATATATATATATATATATGCACACACACACATGTGTTTTTTTTAGATAACTGCAGAGCTTGGGTGCTGATTTACAAGAACAATTTCACTCCATACAGATGGTATATTTGGAGCAATTGGAATAATAGTATAACAATATAAAAACAATTCTTTATTTTATGGCGAAAGGTTTAAAAAATACATTATCAGTCGGGTGGATTCCTTCAGATGTAGCCATAGCTATAGCACCTCAAAAACTCTCCAGATAGATTAGTGCCAGATGGTTGTATTTATACTCCGGATAACTTTACACACAGGTGAGCATAATGGCCAGAATTATAATTAGACTGGCACTTGTTACCAGTTACTGTACAGGGTTAGCAGCGAGGTCCTTCATGTGAACAGAGTATCCTGGGATCGGCCCCCTGATGTTGACTGAAGTGAATAAACAGAACACACTTGGCAAAATGTGAAATCCTAAACCTGAGTTAAAACATCTCTCACTCAACCTCAGAAAAGATGTTTTTGTTAATGACACAGCAGCTTTTGATTTTTTAATTTTATTTTTTTTAAGTGATCAGATCAAAGCTGCCAGTCACTTAAGGGAAGGGATGTTGAGCCAGCAGAAGGATTTAAATAGTGGTTGCTGACACTCTAAGTTCAGGGGCATATCCAGGCCCAGGGGTGCCAAACACATTTTCTCATTTGGTTTACACACAGAAAATAATCACAGAAAAATAATAATTTTATTTAGCACAAGTACAACTACATTCTGAAAACTTTCACATTTAATCACCTCTTTGAATTAAAAAATGATGAAATGTCGATGTCAGTGCTTCTCATTATATCTAATTATTATATCTAATGCTATAATAAGGAGCAGCATGGCTCCTGGGTTCATACACCTTACGCCATGCCAGGCGCTGAATTTTTTTCTTTTCTTTTCTTAATTGATTAATTAATTAATTAATTAATATGAGGTAAAATTAACATTGCTTCATTTAAATAAAATGTACAAAGGACTTGTATCTACAGCTGATCTGCAAACCTTGTTCTTTGCTAGGCTTTTAACACAACATGTCCATACAAACAAAAAAACAACACAGTGATGGAGACAAGAGCGACTAACACAAATAGGTGCGAATGTCTTATAACAGCAATTGCGACTGGTAAATGATGATCATAGACATCCTCACATTTTAACTCCGGATCCATAAGAACCACTTGATTTTAGTCCAGCTGAAATAAACACTGATACAGTTTTTGCCATTTCAAAGTCACTATGATTCACTGATCATCTGCTCATTCAGTAACTCTCCAGCCTGTTGTGTCTTTGTCAGTACTGATGTGTACACTGGCTCAGATGTTTGCAATCACTCATGGTGTTATCCAGTCTACACAACTTGCAACACAGTGCATCCTGATGCAAAATAAGGTAAAAGGTTCAGAAATTATGATCTCCTTTTTGACAGTTTCTGGCATACCAGTTCAGGAGTGTTTGACATTCTTGCACGCTCCAGTTTGCCAGAGGCATTTGCTGCTTGAACTGGATCGCCCTGCCATTGTAGAGCAGTCTGTTTAGCTGATAACAGAAGCCTGCAGTAGATCCCAATCATATTGATTCTGTAGAATTTAACCAGGTTTATGCCATATTTATTATGCAAAGAGGATATTTCAGTAATGTGACACATGCTATTTCTTGCGTAGCTACACTATAATACAGTCATATATTCAATGTGAAAATATTTTACACTTGATTTCGCCTTTACTAACATGGTTATGGTTAACCACATGGTTATCATGTAAAGAGTTGCAGAATTGAGGTAAGGTTAAATAAGGTTTTTAATCAATATTGTGAATTGTTCTATTTAAGTGTTCTTAAGCTATGATAATGTGACAATACAACAAGAATTGGGGTCATAAAACTAAAGCAGCAAACAGAATATATTTCATTGCGATAATATATTCATAATTTTATTATTTATTAATGTTATTTCTATGTGAGTAATATCTAAGAGCACATGTGCATACACATTCAAAATACTGCTCTTGTACTCTTATCATACAGGAACTTCAGCTCAAAGAGTACCTGTGGAATTACAGGAAGCTGCACTGTTCACTGTCGTAAAGGCTTGCCACTTACTCACTGTCAGCCAGTTTAGGAGCTCCTCGGGTCTATAAAATGTTCACAAACCCTCTCCGAATCGCAGCTTTTTAAAGCTTCTCTTAAACCATTTACACAGGATCTCATGCAGCTTGCGCTGCTGGTGTTAGTGTCGTTCGGGCATATAAAACATTGAGGTGTTTATAAACTTGCTTCTGCTTTTGGTTATTTAAAAGACACCTTTCTATGCTCCATGCAGCCAGTAACATTGGAAGATAGTGATTGTACTCGGTGTGTCACTGTGTAATTTTAGTTCATCAATAAAATAATGCAACTGCTGTCCTGTCATGAACAAAGGAATTTAAACGCCGTTGTCAGTGATCATTCCTTTTCTAAGCTTGTTTTATGAGGTCATATGTTCTTTGGGTCCTTGGCCAAATGCTGATGACTGGTTATAACTTCTAGCCACTAGGGCACCATCATGAAGTGGTCTTAGACGAAAAAGTGTAAACACAGGGTTTGTGTGTGTGTGTGTGTGTGTGTGTGTGTGTGTGTGTGTGTGTGTGTGTGTGTGTGTGTGTGTGTGTGAGAGAGAGAGAGAGAGAGAGAGAGAGAGAGAGAAAGATGGATCTGTAAGCCAAACAGCTTTGGCACTTACAAAGAACCCTCCTATTATATATATATGACCTTTAATTAGGCAGCAAGCAGCATCAAATGTTGATTTGAGGATTAATAGCCTTCCCGTGACTATGTGAATTGGGAAAAAAAAACATTTCTGGGAAAAATTGTTAATCCACAGACCCCATATAATTACAAATAATTTAAAAAGATATCTTAAACAGCTTCAGCCCAAACTACAATTAACACTAATGCCCTGTATGTTTGTGTTTGCTATTAGTGCTAGCTGGTGCGCACACAGAGGCAAAGAGGTCTGCTGAAATAGATACCTTCTTCTCATGCAATGGCCACAACCACATTTGACCTTCAGTGTGCATATGTGTGTGTGTGTGTGTGTGTGTGTGTGTGTGTGTGTGTGTGTGTGTGTGTGTGTGTGTGTGTGTGTGTGTGTGTGTGTGTGTGTGTGTGTGTGTGTGTGCGTGTGCCACATGTGTTAGTGAATGAGCTTGTGAGCTCTTACATGTTGCGTACTGCTCACTTCTGGGTGCAGAGGTCTCGCTGTAATGAGGCCAAAGGTAGAGTATTAGAATGGATTTAATTAACAAACTAAGTCTACTTAATGGCTTCACACTTGTCAGTTTAAATCCTGTGCAAAATGAGCATTCCCATCTTCATGGGAATGCTCGGCTCCACAGAGGCATTCTCAGCTGCACCGGGAGAATTTTCTGAAAACTGATCGCTTGGAAAGGGAGTTGCTTCTTACTTAGCGCAGTATTACTTGAGCATTTCACAAGTGGTATGGATTGATAGAGTTGTATTTGTTTCACTAAATTATTGTGTCACAAAAGTTAATGGTGATATTGATATGGAGAAGTTGTGGTGCCATTAAACTTTACATCCAGTGAGATTTGTACAAAGGGCAAACCATATCCCTATTTCATTTATCCCTGTAAAACCAGACACTCTTAATTTTCTCATAATGACTACATGCTCTGCTTTCAAATCATAGCAGTGTGGACACACATGCTGCAAGATTAACCACACACATAGACTACCAGTCAAAATTTTGGACACACTCACTCATTCACATGAATGGGCGAGTGTGTCCAAACTTTTGACTGGTACTGTACACAAGAGTTCTAGCCTCATATCTTAAATTCTGTCAGAAGTATTTCATTGTTCCAGTATTTTCTAGTATGTATCAGCAATAGTCTGTCACACAGATATCTGCAATATTTCTGGAGACACAAGTACTGTGCAAAAGTCTTGAGCCACCCCTCATTTATTTATATTTTGCTAGGAAACTTATAAATAGGTGCAGCCATTTATTGAAGTGCACAAACACACATCAAAATACAGCCTGTAAGGCAAAAGCAGAGTTTGTACAATTGTCACAAGCTTGATATTTTATTTTTCAACACAGCCTGAACTCTTGGGCAAACCTTCTTGTAATTTCTTTAAGTAGCCTTCAGGAATAGTTCTCCAGGCTTCTTGTAGGACATTCAAAGCTCGTCTTTGGGTGTTGGCTGCCTTTTGTTTCATTTTCTGTCAAGATGATCCCACATTACTTCAGTAATGTTGATGTTGGCGCTCTGATAGTGTTCCTTTGTGTGTTTTTCTATCGAGGTATGCTTTTACTGCATTGGCAGTATATTTAAGATGCTTTCCAGATGCTATTGCATGGTGGCTCAAACTCTGACAGTATTTCTCTGTGTTCGTAATTCCATCAATTTTGACATGATCCCCAACACCACTGACTGAAATGCAGCCCCAAACCATGACAGAGTCCATCGTGTTTCACAGATGGCTGTAGACACTTATTGCTGTACCTCTCTCCTGACCTCCTCTTTGCACGCTGAGGATTTGAACCAAACATTTCAAATTTGGATTTGTGCCACTGATTTGTTGCAAAAAACAGAATTTTATCCAGTCAAACTTTGTTATTGGTAGTTTTTGTAGATTCATCTAAAAATGTTTTTGCAACAGGCTGCTAGTAAAAATGTGCCTAAAAACGCAATCTAAAATGGATAATTTGCTAAGTTGTCTGTTATGTGTAAACAGAACACCGATTCATCCTTTGAGTTTGTTGCACTTTTTATACGTAAATGATTCGTAGGTCAATTTTAGGTTGCTTAATAAACATAAAAATGTTCCTCTGAAAATGGACAGGTCCGAGGACTGGACTGAAAATGAGTGAAAAATCAGCCAACGGCCAAAGAAGCACCTTGAAAGACCTTCAGAAAGCCTGGAGAATTATTGCTCAAAACCACAAGAAAAGTCTGCCTCCTTGGAAGCAAAATATAAAGAAATGCCAGGTAGCTCAAGACTTTCAGTACTGTACATTTAATCACATACTTCACATATTTCTCCTGTAATATAAAAGCTGCCAGGTCTTACTGGTAGCTACATTGCTATTAGTTGGCATCAGTTTGTGTAGAGAATTGTTTAAAATCAGAATTCCTTAAAATATAATTCCCATGACATTCAGAGTTGATATTTTTAATGCTGAACACCATCACGGTGCAACAAAAGGAAACGGATTATATTTCTCTCAGATCATTAAGTGAAAAACTGAAAGAACTTAAAACACATTTACTTAGTAACAAATGTGTTCAGATGCGACTCGGCTTCCTTTAATGTCTCATGTATTGCTGTCCATTTACCATTTTTACCATGTAAGTGCTGTGAAGTTGTGACCTGGACAGCACTTTGTCACTGATTAGCTCTTTGCTAGGCCTCTTGTTGTCACTCCTTATCATCAAAAATGACTTTTCATCACTCGGCTTTCCAACTGCAGCTGGCTACACTGAATATGACAGATCACTTGTCACTGTGGTCTCAGTTCACATGACAGTGCTAATGTTAGCTGCTGCATTAGTGAATTGTGGGAAATGTGGTTTTATCTCACATAGTGAGACAGAGTTTTGTTACAGACAGCACACGCAGACTCACTTACTAGATGGATAAAAGTGTCTTTGTGTTCTTGATGCATCACTATTGGAATAAATCAAAGAGAAGGGAACACAAAATATTTATTCATTAATCATCATTAATCATTATTTCATAAAATGCGTGTCAGTAACTTGAGCTGTTTGAGATGTTTTTATTAATATTGCAGGTGATTCACAACAGAAACAGTTCAAATGTATTTCACCTCTGTAACTGCCATGCTTATCATTGAGTCATCCAGTCACGCACCATTATAGAAACCACTTCATGCTACAGTGGTATCTGCTTTCTTGCAGGGCCAAAAATAAGTCGGGGGGGTTGTTATGTAGAGTTGTCACATGAATCTATACACACGCTTGCACACACACAATGCATAGCGATAGTTTCCTAGTGGTTGTCAGCAAGGCGTGTCAGATATTTAAAAAAAAAAAGCCATTCATTATTTAAGCAGACAATGTGAAGATGGAGAGAATGTGCCCTCTCTTGGATGATTAGGAAATGCCCCCTCATTTACTATGATTTATAATTTCAGTCCTTGTAAAATGCTGATAGGGGAACAGCGTGTTGTCTCCATTCAGCCAGTCAGTAACGTCCCTGGGTTGATGTGGTTACCGCTTAAATATAGACGAGGATTAGATTTGCAAAAGGCTGTGAATGGGTGTTAGACAGAATGTAAAGTTAACTATTGTCTTGCCTTTTTTTTTTTTTTTTTCTTGAATTTGACTGCTGGACTGTTTGTGTTCTCAAAATTATTTACCACAAATAGCTGATCAGTCAGCAGCAGCTGGCTTTAAGCTAGCCGGCAATAGAAGCAGCAACCATGAGTGCCGTGTTTTCCCTCATAGAAGTAGATTCATTAAGCCACAAGGATAAATCCAGATGGCTGATTTCACCAATTTTGATTTGATTTGATATCTTTGGGTTTGGGTATCTTTGGGTTTTGCAGATTTGTTAAAAATCTTTTGTTTTGTGATCAATCTGATAAAATAGTATTTATATCTGGATCTCTAAAGAAACATAATATTCAAACTAAAGTCAAGATCAGATTCTAAGACTCATGTCTTGAAAACAGTCTCGGTTCCTTGTAATAATTTAACCCCCCCCTCCCGGCCATGCTCAAAAATCCAACCATACAGGACAAGCACGGCCCTGAGGTGCTCTCGCTCCGTACTATTCTTCTCTTAATAGTGATTTATTATCAAGCACAACCTACCTTTTGGCTGACAGATGTGAAACCCCAGACTGTCTGACCATTACAAAATGTTAATAATCTGACACCGTGTTCCAGGTCTAGAGACTGGATCTCTCCAATGATTCAGCAGCTAAACTGATCTCGACACCTACTGAGTGACTGATGGCATTCCCAGAACCGCAGTGCATCCCTTCATCAGCCAGACTATGCGAGTGTGTGTGTCTGTGTTTGTGTGTGACTGCAGAGGCGATAATCAGCAGTGGCTGGAGAGACTTTCTTGTCCCTGTTGTTGTGCCGCGTGGAGCTGTCCTGGGCAGGGGCTCCCTTTTAGTCCCCCCCCCACCCATGCCATCCCTTGAGCCCACCTCTTCTGTTATTCCCTCTTTGACTTCACTCAGTCATCCTCCTGTTTCTCTTTGAACAGGCGCTACTCTGATTTCTCCATCTCTGGCCACTGGAGAGAACACAGGAAGTGAAGGAAAGTCTGGGAAGTGTATGTAGCATAGTTTGTAGGGAAAGAGAGACAGACGAGGGTAAAGGGGGTCTTTGCTGCCTTTGCTGCTGTCGATCAGGAGTGGCTGAGCAGCAGAGACCCTGCTGAAGTGCTCAGCAGCCAGTCTCTCTTCCTGCCTGCTGGTATTTGTTTCATCTGGCCATTCAGTAAAAGGAGAGAGAAAAAAATACAACAACAAAAAAAAACAAAAGAAAGAAAAACAGAACAAAGCAGGCTGGAGAAAGTTACTCTATCAGGATTTGTTGTCTTTGGTCTGTGGTGGCTACTTCTAGGAGGGCTGTTTGGAGAGATTAAGGGGTGTTAAGGCTGTGGGTGGTGCTAGGGAGTTTGTTTTGCCATGCAGAACGCTTGGGATCGGACAAGTAGCGTTGACAGTGACAAACCAGGCCATACAAAAATGCTGGGGAAAGGACAAAGCAGTGGATATCCCCCTGAGACAGCAAGTGACACCTTACAGAGGTAAGAGGAAAATCTGTAAACCTCAGAATCAGAAGGTATACAACACATTCACACGCCTTGTGCTCACATGGCTATATGAAAAAAAAAAGTTTGCAAAGTCCACAAAAAAAAAAGTAGTTGTGTTGTTGGAATAATTTCTGTATCTGTGGTGTAAGGTCTTCCTGCATGAAACTGAAATTGATAAGAACGCAGCCGTTATCTGCAATGTGTCTCAAAAATGTATATGAATATTAATACAGTATTGAGGATTTTATACTCTAATTATGAAAAAAAAAAGCATGAATAAACACTATAAAAGGTGTTTTTAATTTATTTTATAATCATATCTACACTCTAAAAGGTTATTTTAAATTACAGGTATGCTTTAAAAATAAATGGAGAGGCTCTAAAATTAATTGTGATATTTCATAGCATCCTATTAATCTTATTGTTGTTGCTTTTTTAAAAAGTAATGTAAAATGAAATAAAAGGGAAACTGTACAGTCAGGAGATTTATCTGAATATATTGATCACCGAGCTAACACATTTTGCCAAACATGTCCAGGTTTTATATGTAACAGCAGAAAATGCTGACTGACACTAAATTCTTATCAGTCACTATTATGAATTAGATTTCCTGTTCATTCAAATCTGTTGTTATCTTGTCCAAAATTTTGGACAGGTTGGAAATAATCCCACTATTACGTGCATTATGTACAGGATTGTGTGAGGATTACATATATTTTATTATGATTTAGAAAAAAAAATCACGGCACTCTTTCTTGTCATGTAAGGATTTAAAATGTTTTATGGGCTGCTGCTCTTAAAGTTAATAAAGCAACAAATTATATTTTCTTGACTTTTTTTTTGCTTTTTCTTTTTAAACCAAAGTAATAACTCTACAAAAATAGGCTATTTTTCTGTATGTACTGCATCCATAAAACCCCCAAATTCAGTTGATAAACATATCAATTAAATTGGGGAATTCAGATGTAATTTCTAAGCCAAACAATCCTCGATGAAGTCAGTAAACTTCTCCGTCTTTCTGTGAAAAAACACAAAGTCCGTATATCGAATTTGTCAGCATCACAATAACTGCGCTCAAGCGCTGCAATCCAACAACAAAACTGTGTGAAAGGTATTTAATCATTCCTGTAACAAATCTTGATTGTACTTTTGTATTATTGATGATTTTTTCTATGAATTGCTGTGCAGTGTGTGAGGACAGAATGGTTCTTTATTTTTTTTATTAATCAGATTATTTTTTTAAGTGATTATTTTATTAATCAGAATATTAATTTCTTTGCAAGGGAGTGTGCTCTTGTTGACTTAGTGTGTGCTGTATACTGGATATTGGTAGAAAACTGTACTGGTCAAAGAGTAGTTACTGAGTCAAGAATGATAATGAATAAGTGCAAATTGTTGTGTTGGATTGCGTGTGAATGTGATGGCAGCTACATTTTATTTGGGTGATTGCAAATCAGAGTAAAATAGTGTGATAGTCCTTTAATGCATTTCCAGTCTGTTGTTAATTTAAGATCATCTCTCCATCAAGGATCTGCCACCCTGCCTGGTCAAAGTCATTTACCAAATTCGGCGTATTTTCACAGCTCATCCTGGGCTTAGATCGAGTTTTTCTCAGTACTGTACTGTTAGTTACCTATCAAGAAATATTGGATAACCTGGAGAATCAAGATTTGAGATGAATTATTAACAGTGAGGAATTTAGAAAATGAAAAAAAAAGAACTCAACAAAACAAAAAACAGCTATAAAAAAATTTCAAAAACAGAAAAAAACAAACAAGAGTAGGACTGTACAAATATTCCAATTCAAATTTAACAAGATCATCATAATCCAGCATGTAAAAATGTACAATAAAAAAAAATGTTGGGTAGTGGACTGTAACTGTAAGTTTTTCATTTTAGCTGTTTTTTTAAAAAGCCCACCAAGGTCTTTTTAATTATACTGTGACAGGCTGGGGTCTCCTTATCTTATTAAAAATTTCTTTGCCGTAATTCCCAAATATACAACTTTTGTATGGATTTAATCATTTAAGTATATGTCAAAAAAAAGTCTTTACACTAAGTATTAATTTCAATATTGTTAGATGAGGAATTTGTTACAGGAAAACCATTAACTCTGATTTATTTTTGCATTTTTATTTTTACATAGTCATCACAGGCTACAGTAAAATACAAGATTCTCGCTTTTAAGTGCAGTTCTTGACTTGTCCAAACATGTTATCTAATTATTTAAAGCTACTTTTAAAATAATTTTCTTTTTCTACTTGGCGTAGTGGATTTTCCAGAGCTTAGCGCATCTGTGTACTCAGTTTGCTCACTTGCTGTGACTGTTAGGCATACGGGCCGGTGTGCAAACATCTGCAAAATAAAGAAGAAAGCTGTGAAGTTAAAGCGCCGCAAAAACAAAAAGGTGTGTTTTTAAAAAAAAAAAAAAAAATCCAGCCAGAGTTTTTTTTATATGTGATCAATATGATAAAATGACTAGATTTCAGGCTAGTTTTGCTTGTGTGTTAGTGGTGGCTCAGTGATGAGTTGTCTGTGATGGATTGTCCTGTAACAGATCAGTTAAGCATGCTTGACATGCTTTGTCACAGCATCTATGCATTAGCATTCATACCTTCCCTTATTTTGCCATTTCACTTTCCTCATCTTATGACGCTTTCCCACCTGCTACAGCTCTATATCACTGTGACAGCATGTCACAGAGAGGACAGTTAAATGCCTGAGCAAATTTTACCTTGTACCACAGACCCTGCAGCACTGCAATCAGGACACTGACATGTGAAAATGCCACAGGAAAGGTAAATGCCAGAGTTCTTCCATCTTTGTGTTTTGTGTTCATGCTTTAGGTCCTTTTGTGTTGATTTATTTATTTTTTTCTTGAGCTTGAGCTTGAGCCTGAAGGCTGTAAATGTTGTATTGTGGTAAGGCAACGCAAGTGCAAGAGAGAAGACAAGTCAAAGTGAAGGACCATTTTGCCATGTGCAACTATGCTCAAGCCTTACAGGACAGAATATAGTCTGATTGTGCTCCTACAGCTACAGCTACATAGCATAGATTTCATCCCATTAAATACAGATGTTTGTAAATTTGGTAGGAACGCGGTAGATGAAACACATCAGTACAAAAATTCAAATTCACACCATTTAGTTTACACTCCAAGCACATCGCGTTTAAAAGTGCTCTTTACACCGAGTCGTCAACTTCAAGTTCCAGTCATATCCCCTGCAAGGTCATTAACAGGGGCTAATTTAGACTTTCCCACACTTTAAATGGCTCTGCCCAAATGGTCATCTGGACAGAGATGTGCCAAGTGATTGTGAGGTTGTTTCACAGCTCTGTGATTGTGTGGGGTCTCCCTGAAACCCAGGGCATCTGTTGGTGCAAGGCTGAGCAAATATAAAATGCAGAATAGCAAGTTTTAGACAAAAAGGAACACCAGTGCCTCCTACAAAATGTTTTGATTTAGTCATTTTTGATATTAACACACACAGTCATCACTGTTCCAGTGACTTGTTCTTATCTCTCCTTAAGGAAGGGAGCAAATTAATCATGCCCGTACCTCACTTGTTGGCAGCGAGATTTGTCCTTTTCGTTGCTTACAGAAAATCTTCATTTCTAGTGTCGTCTATTTGCGTTTCGGGATCATCTACCTCCCCCACCAACACCTCAAGCATGTGTTCATTGCAGTGTTGACACATGGCAACAACTGTGGCTAATCCTGATGTTAAATGGCTGACAGTTGCATGGCACCGGAGAGAGTCTTCATAGTTACAACTGTGACATAGCACTTGTGAAAATTAAATTTTAGTGGCTTGTACACAAAGATGACTGTCTATAACGGGGAGTACCAAAGCACAACAGTAAAAACATAAACATGTCACAGCTTTCTAAAACACAGCAGTTTGTTTGGAAGAGTTGCACTTAATCTGAATGAAATCTAGCTTCTGTTCCTTTTTAGTTTACGTACACCTACTTAAAGATGCTTTTCTTAAGCTCTGAGATTCAGCACACATTCTTTCACACCCCGAGGCTATTGCCAGAACTATTAAATGCATATTCTTCAGGCTAACAGTTTGTAAAATGGCCTTAGAAAAGCATTGTTACAAGCAGGATTTGTGACATGCCTCAAACGGTGCAAGAAAATCCAAGAGGTTAACTTCCTACAACCTGTTGCAACAGCTTTGGTTGGTTGGTTGAGTTGCTGTTTTATTATGCACATCAAAGAAAGTTCTATGGCCAATTTTCTGCAGACTTGAGACTTGATGTTAATATAAATATCGACCAGTATCTGGTGTAGATGTAATGGCTGAACCAAACAGTTGATCCAAATATCAGAATAAAAGTCTCAGTTTTAATGTTCAAAGTTTGGCTCATGCACAGGCAGGCAGTCCAGGAAGAAAACAATTGACAAAAAGGGGCAGGCAAGAGGCAGAGACCAAAAATAGTGCAAAGATTCAAAAATTCCAACAAAAAAAAAACTGGCAGGGGGTCTTCACAAGAGAATCACCAGGTCATAGGAAAACGGTGGAACGCTCAGGAAAATGCTGCAACAGTCTGACAGGGAACAAAGGGAAACATGGCTGTATAAACACAGGGTGAGTAATTCAGTCATGGGAAACAGGTGCACTAGAAAATTGGTGGGAAAACAGAAACCAAGAGAGCAAACAGAATAAACAGCTAGGAAATTTCAAAATAAAACAGGAAATGATTCCATGCTGGTGGTTACAGTAGATTTTTGTCTGCAGTTCTTCTCCTGCAGCACACAGGGTTACGTCCTAGTGGGAAAGGGTTTACAGGCGTTGAGTTGGTAGACTTAGCGGGGTTAACTATCTGGAACAATGGGAGTGGTCAGAGTTAAAGGGGTTTAACTGTCTTTACAAATGGTATTCACATTAAAAGATAGCAATGATAAAAGAGCATTGTCAAATATCTGCATCTGTATATATTTACCAATGAGATTTGCACGCAACTTAGATGGGCTTGAGAGGGATACACTAGTTAATCCTGAAATCATCACAGTTTCAGTTTAGTTCTGGTGTCTCTATAAACGAAGCTGTAATGTGACTCCGATGCTGTGATGGTCTTCTTAGCTGAGGCAGAAAAAAACAGATGCAGCTTGAACAATATTAATAAAATGAGAAGCTGTAATTATTTGTGAGGTTTGATCGCAGTTGCTTGGATTCATCAGTGACACAGTATCAGCTGCACATTGCTGTAAATTGTACGGACTTTTGGTCTTGAGATGGACGGACTGTAATTCTAGCACTGTCCTCTGCGCCGTGACCACAGAACTGATAAAGATTAGCAGGATTGCTTAGAGAGATAGTCACAGTATCAAGATCGTTACAGTTTTTTTTTTCTGTGCAGAGCTTTAAATAGCAAATAGCCGTTTGACATTTTTACTTTTTTTCTTGAATAAGTGCAGTCACAGTTGTAGTGTAACATTTGTGCAAGACTGTGTGACACTGACATTTTGAGCAGTTGATCTTAGTTCTAATTACAAGAGATAATTGGTCATCTTTGGGATCAGCTCTCCATCACTACCTTTCGAGCTCTTAATGCTTAAACATATGAGCTGGCAGAGTTTAAAGGTCTCGATGTGAACACAATCTAAATTTAAAGGGTTGTTCATTTGAAACGGATGAAGTGTTCTTCCCAGTACAGGCTGTAACACTTACAATTTTTTTTTTCTCATAAAATCTTGTGTGTGTTTGTATGATTTGCTCTGTGTGTGTGTGTGTGTGTGAGTGTGTGTGTGTGTGTATGCTTTTATCTTTCCGATGGTGTGTTTGTGGTGTCTGGGATAATATTTCTCTACACCATAAAACATCCTGATATAGCCAAGCCTTTCTCTATTTCCAGAAAATGCAATTGGTGAGTTAATGTGAAAACTTGTGTAAGGGAACATTCCCATTGTCACCCACTGGGAGCTCAAAAACCAAACTGGGAATTTTGGTTTTTACTTCCTATTTTAATGATGATTATATGACTTGTTTTCCATCTTTTCAGTACTTGTATAATCAGATAACATTGACCATCACTAACTAAGGTATGCTTTTTTAAAAAAAATCAAACTATCTGCTGGTGGACTAGACTCTCCTTCTTGTTCTAACAAATTATGTTGGGAAAAGAGCTCTGCTGTTCCTCTGCAGGTGTGGGGGTTGCATCAATTCTTTTGTAGCTTGTGTCTGTGACAGTTATCAGATTTTATTGCTCAGGTAGTAGGTAGGTAGTGGGCTGCATGTAAGCTTGGATATGTGGGCACTTTGCTTGAATTCAGCATAATTAATCCCCACATTTGATTCAATGAGTCATAAGTGAGTCAGATACTGTTTTAAGGTCCTGTCAGTACTGCTGCTGCTACGCTATTTTCTTCTGACAAGGCTAACATGAGTAGGAGGCCTCTGCTGCCTGTTGTCAGTCAGTCGTTTAGTGGTATTTGTTCAGGATGTAGTAAAGGGAGGGAAAGGCTGGTGCCAAAAGCAAAAGTTTATTTTTTGACACTCTATACACTGTCTAAACCTTACACTGTCAACAACAACAACACTGTCCAAAACCACAGTGTAGCTGTCATAAAGTTTACTTTTCACTATGTTAGATGATTTTGCTATCCATACTGAGTGCTCAATATTGATTTGTTATGCATATACATATGGAACCATGCAGGGCAAAGGAGTCCCTGTTAGAAGTTAGCAAGTTTTCTGTGTATGGTTGGTGTTTACAGTAACAGTAACCAGCTAGTCCCCTGCTAACCATAGTTACTCGATAGATGCAGTAAATATAATTTTTGCTTTAATCAATAAACCATATATCAGGTAAAAGCAACATTTGCAGAAGAACAGAATTTAGGTGTTTTTATGAAGTACTGTTGTCAGCCTGTCATTTGTTACATAAGACTATAGTGCTTTTTAAGCCTTGCTGTGCATTTGAAACCTGCAGTATTTACAAACTGGCAGTGTTTAACCTGGAAGTAAGGTGTTATTTGAAGCAGGAAAGCTTTGAATAGACTGAAGTATTATTAATAACCGGTGAGTATTGGCTTGCAGGTCTTCTGATTGTCCTAATTAATAGGAATAAATGTCACCCTGCAGTACAGCTACCGTATGCCAGACTTCAGTGCAAGGTCACACATCACGGACATAGTTAAAGGAACCAGCTCAGCTATGAATTTGGAGAATGTACTGAATGCGTGTTGCCCTACAGTTTAACAGAAGGAGAGTATGGGTGTCTAAGTGACACATAAACCCGCACAGTATCACACAGCCTCTCTGCTCTGCTCTGTTAGGCTGGCATCAACAGCTGAGGCCAGTGGAGATTGTAGCACGTGTGCTCACCCCAAAGGCATCCTCCTTTCATCCACATAGTGATCAGGCCAGAATCCAGGAAATCAAATTCCCTGTATATTTGTCACACACACAGGTGGAGTTGGCATACACACATACACGGACAATAACTGCATATTGTTCAATATGAATAGTGTTATGTCACATGTACATTTCTAGAAGTTGCTGCTGGAAGCGAAATGCAAGCGCGAGAAAAGGAAGTGTGCCCACATTTCTGCAGTTTGCACATCTTCACCCCAAGATTATGTCACTATGTAATCTGTGTGTTTGCCAACACAATCTAATCTTTTGTGATGTGTTTTTTAAAGACACATACATTTTATTTGCATTTCATACATTTCAGAAACATTTTTATAGCACGCTTTGGTTATTTCAATCCTCAATGTATCAGCGTTTATTTTTTTTAGGTGTTGTTTAATTGTTTAGTTGCAGCCGTGCACTTTGTGTGTGGGTGTATTCTTGTGTTTAAATGTGTTAGTGTGCTTTTGTTTGCGGTGTGTGACTATGTACTGCTATAGATCATTACATGCTTGTCATCATGGAGAAAACTAATCTGGCGCAACATATTACCAGCAATGAATTTATTATTGCATGGTGCTAATATCTGTTAATATAGTCCCTTTGTATCTTGAAAAACGTAAAGCTGAAAGACAAATACATGGTATTAGGGATGGACAGATCTGTTGTGTTAAGGATTTATCCTAAAATTAGTTGGTTATGTAAATTAAAAGAGCTAGGCTATTACTGGTTGTTGAATTTGGGCTTAAATTCTATCAGTATCTGGGTAGGGCAAGTGAGCAAGTGGCCCCCGTCCCATCACCAGGGGTTTGGCTATGTATAGGCCCTTAATAGCAGAAATACCATGCTCAGCTTCTCGGCCTTAAAAGAGGGGCTGCTCAGCAGGGGACATCATTGCAAGCAGAAGGAAGGCAAAAGAGGATAAATATCTTTGTAAAATTATTTATAATCACCATATAAATGAACTACGTGTGAAATTTGATTCATTCATCCTTACCACCACAGGCAGTGGAGCAGTGGCTGATAGTTTTTGCTTGGCTTTTTTCCACCAAGGAGATATTTATGTGTTTGGCTGACCACTAAGCCCCCCCCCCCAAAAAGTCAGTTAGTCTAGGCTTAAGTTGTATTTAATGGTTACTGTGATCTAAAGCCTACTCATAACTTTGTTGAGTGTTAAATTAGTTGAGTACGCAGTGAACTGCTCTGTGTTTTAAAGTCTGTATGTCTCCCTAACTTATATACCAGTGATAGATATTTTGGAATAAAGTGAGCTAACAGACAGAAACACTCTGATGGTCAGTTGGTCGGCAGATCAAGCAATAAAATGCTTTTTCTCTTTTTGCTTTATGCAGGAAAGTCATTTATTTGTAGGTGGCTGCCATTCAGGAAAAGGGAACATGTTACCCAAAGGTCAGATACCAGTAATTTAAAAAAATGTTTTGGGCAAATTAGCAAAAATACAAAAACATAACTTCATCAGAGCAGCACAAGCACTGCAAAGTGATAATAGGTCTGAACACAGTCTGAAGTACTAAAAACTGTAAAGGCTGACATGGTATCAAAGCCCATTTGACCAAGTTCTACATCATCCATAAATATCTGGCATTTTTTACCAATGTTAATGTTGCATTAGATTATTAATGCTCATTACTAGTCTATTTGCAGTATCAACTGACTTGTTTGTTGTTCAGCTTTAAAGCGACATACATAGTTTCTTAAAGTGTCTTTTAACTTGCATCATCTTCTCTGTCCTGCAGATCCAGACTTATGGGTCTGGATTCAGCTGTGGACCACAAGTACAAGAACAAGTTATTTCCCCCAAAGTCCAAATGTATAAGACTTTCATTTAGAAGGCAAGTCAGCACTGTTCACACTCTTTTGACTATATGTGGAAATGAGCGACAGCCTGAAGAAGCTTGATGATTTGTGGTGGTATTAAGATAGAGCTGGACATTTAATAGGGTTGGCTCATGTTGCTTTTTGACCCATTTCTATTTGTTTTAACCCTTGAGAGGTGAGTGGGAAAGTAGGACTGAGGGAGTAGATGACAGAAGCTGTTCTCAGTGTGGCACATTCAGACCCTGGGATTTGTGGAGGGCACCAGGTGGGGCAATGTATAAATTATCAGACATGCCAGGGGAGAGAGCTCCTTTAGTTTGTGTTAATATACAACATTACAACTCAGCAATTGTAATTGTATATACAGTCCGCACAAATGTTGATGGGGCAATGTCTGATATCCACTCTGGAGTTCAGCATATCAGGTGAACAGAACATTTCTGTGTGGAAATGTAGGCAAATAAGAGATGTCAGAATGAGGTAGGCTGTCTTTCAATAAAGATTTGGACTTTGCTTATGATCCAGTCGAGGAGATAGGAACAAAATGCAGCCCTGATGATAATGTGAGGATTAAATAAATCTAATTCCTTTGGACACAAAAGCAACAATAACATAGGGTGAAAAATCAACGTGGATGAAACCTGTGTTGTAATATTTCACAAAAAACAAAAGCGGTTATGAGAAATAATAATAATATTGAGAAAACATAAAATAATTGCTTCATATTAAGCAACACTAAAGGTAACTTTCTTAGATCAATTTTTTAAGTGGTCAGTGAAGGTGGTGTGTTGGTCTGCCTCAAACCTGGGCATTGTACACCCCCGGGCTACATGTGTGAGGTCAGTGGGAAATTCAAACATAAATAAGTATATAAATAAATATACAGCAGCACTGCAGCCAACAACAAAACAGACCTGCAATGTCTGTGTGAGCATGAGAGTGTGAGTGTGCACATGTGTGAGTAAAGTTTATTTAGTGTGTAATTAACGTGATATGTTAGAAATACTGTTTATCAGAAACAACTTAATCTTTTCAGTTTATTATTATCCACATCGTATTTGGTCAGTTTTGTCAGAATAGTCCCACTGGGAGGCCTATTTCTGTGAGTTAATGTCCAAATGGTGAACATCTAATTTTGGTTTATAGAATCTTATCTGTATCTATCTTATCTCTATATTATTTGTTTATTTATGCTAAAGGGACCACATTTGAGTTATTTTGGGGTTTTTGTCACAATTTGATATGAAGGGTGTATTTTCTATGTTTCATCATTACCTAAAGTTCAGTAAATGTTCAATTCTTTTCTGTTAAAGAGTTGTCTGGCTCAGTTATTTAAAACATAGTGGGTGATTTCAGCCACAGAAAATTCAGTTCAATTCAATTCAATTCACTTTATATAGAGCCAAATCACGCGCTTTATATTGTAGGGTAAAGACCCGACAATAGTGGAGGGAAAACCACAACAAAGTTTGCTTAATGTTAGCGTTGTGATCAGATCACTTTAAATAAACCTTCATGTATCTACCTTACATCAAACTCAACACCCCACCTAGTTTGGTCAAAACTAGGATACCAGGATTAGATAAAGTATAGAGCAGTGGAAGTATAATGAAAAAGTATTTTCGTAGGTTGTACACCGTAAAGTATTTGTGACCACTTATTAAAACATGGTGATTTTATTTACACTCATCTTAACTTTATTAATTATTGTCTTTTGCCTTAAACTTGTGACACTATGTAGATTATATTTATGTGTTTATTTATTTATATTTATTAGTGCTCTAATTGAATGTGTTTCATTGCTTTTCCATTAAAGTCAGCTTTTGTCTCAGTTTCTGCAATAAACCACTTCTTTTTTGCAGAGATGCTTGAGCTACAGTTATGCATTAAAATACCCACACTTCACAGCCATTTTGTACTTTATCTACAGAATGGTAATTAGAGGAGTGTTTCTCATGAGACCACATTACTACCAGTGAGAACTACTTTATCTGTCATCTAGCCCACTTTGTGTTATCTTTTATGTAATAAGAAACCTGGCATTTTGCCAGACTCTCAGTACCAGACCAGTAAATGAGCATTACTTGTAAAACATTTTTTTGTACAAATGTTATATAAAAACTCAAAGAAGAGTACATCTAAAGTACATGTACACCAGTGACGTGCAGTCAGGGGAGGCAGGTGAGGCACGGCCTCACCTGTCATCGTGGAAATATAAAATTAAAAAATAAATTAAATGGTTATATTCATTCAGTGATTTGTATTTTAAAGTTCTTTTCCATTTAACTACACCATTTTTAGATTAGTTTTTTTCAAAATCGTTGAATTTTCGCATTTGCCGGTCAAATACTAAGAGACGAACGGTGAGGCACCAGCCCGGCGAGCCGCACCACGGATTGCGCAATCCGTGGTGCGGCTCAGTATAGTCATTGCCAATGACTACTAACTGTGCTGGCATGCTATGCAGTGAGACCGGATTACTTTCCCTTTGCATGTGGCTATTAAAATGTTCTAACACTTTTACTATATGAACTAAATTTCTATATTATAGGTGGTGTATATAATGCACAGTTTTTTTTTTTGTTTTTTCATTAACAACTGTATGTGTGTGTAATGCATTCTTGTGTTGAGCGATCATGAAACTGCTGCGAAGAGACACTAGGTGAGGCACGCAGTTCTCGTGCCTCATGGTAGGGGGCGCTGGTGATCCCAGGGACTCTACGACTCCTCGGTGGCAAGCTACCATAAACAGTTAGCAAGGCCAGTTAGTTTTTCCTGTTGCTTGGCCTTATGTTCAACATGGAAGATTACATAACTCAACTGAAAGAATTTTCTAAACTGGACTTTCAATCGAAGCAGAAGATAATAATTAAAGGAAGACCAACACCGGAGCTAAAAGGTTTGCTTCAGACTATGTTAATGTTAAACAAAACAACTGTTGCCAATCAAATGGTGAATAAGCTATATGTTTGTAAATCTGATGTGATGACGTCAGTGCCTCACCAGTCACGACCCTCACCGCACGTCACTGATGTACACTATACTCTTAAATATAAAACAACCCAAGCTATTGGAAAATTTTAGATAATGGAAAACAGGAAAGTGTCTATGTATAGTAAAATAACATGGATATAACACCAAAAGTAATCAGATGCTACCTAAACCTGCTAGTGGTGAACTAAGGCTGGTAAATTTAAACTGAATTTACAGTGATGAACTGTATATATGTGGAAATAACATTAATTATACTGAGAGAAATTTAGAAATCTTTCAGGCCCTTAATCTGAGCTTTGAAACGTTTGTTTCCTGAAGTGAATGGTACAGCAGAAAGGTACAGTACAGGTAATGGTCTGTTCACACCAAATGTGAAGTGAAGTTTTGGCTTGTGTTATTCGTGTGAATACAGTTGTATGAATCATCGTGTTGGACACCTACAAATAATCACCCCTAAAAGCTAATGTGACAGCACGGAGTACAGCTGATGGCTGGAACCAAGTTATAGTAACATATTTTCAGAGTTCACCATGAAGCCCTACAATTTTGCTCATATTCGTCAAGGTGAGAGCACACACACATTTGTGTGTGTATATATATATATATATTTTTTTTTTTTTTTTTTTTTTTTTAAAGCGAAAGTGAACCATATAGTTCCAGCTGCCCTCAAACAGCATCAATAAGCTTGTTCTCACTGTGTGATTGTCTACGGCATGTGGGAAACTGATGGGTTTTTACATTTTAATTCACCCAAAAGTGGATTCGCCTCTACTTGCATTGCCCAGCACAAATGTGTAGACTTTGCATGTGACTGCACCATGAGAAAACCTCACTTAATGTTTGGTGTAAATAATCCATGAGAAGCTGTTTCTCATCTATTGGCGGCTAAAGTTAAGTGGCTTGCTCAAGAGAACCCAAAATGCGGTAGTAAGGAAAGGGATTTTTTTTTATATTACCACCCAGATTTACAATACAGGACTGTAAACTGTCAATCATCAAACTTGTTTCTCTAACCTTTGGGGCACATCTTAAAATGTATTTGTTGTCTGCATCATCACAAATCCAGTTTAGTGCGGTTTCAGTTACTTTCAACCAGCTCAATGTGAGTGATAACATTTTGCAGTCAATAAAGTTTCTCTATAAACATTAAAAATCTGCGTAAATAGATTTCTGAAGAGTATGAATGCCAGTTCAGAACATTATTTGGGAAGCTTTGTTGCAATTATGCTGCCATCAGATGACCTCTTTTTAGGGGAAAAGCTTGCTTATTCAAGCAAGATACTGCCAGTCATATTCTGCATATGCATTATGAAAGCATTGCAGTGAAGTAAGTAAATCTGGGTGCTAAACTTATTGTTGTTATCCATGCATTTTCAGAGTTTCAGATTTACAGTTTTACAAAAAAAAAAATCTGAAAAATGATTGCGTTCCTGAACAGAAAAATTTGTTTTAGTGGTTGAATGTTATGCTTGATTCATTTCTGACTTCTCAGAGAAGTCCAGTGTGCCGGCTCAAATTTGGGAATAAAAATGTGAACGCACAATATAATTTTTAGTCTTGAAGAAGTTTTTGACACATTTCTGAAATATTTGTGTTTTCTTGTTTTTATGACAGGTGGTCTAATACATTTGTTAAACACTGTAGTTTTAAATTCTTTGCCTGATACTAAATTCTCTTATCCACGTTTTAAAAAGCATCTTTTTTTGGAAATTAGATTTTACCTTTAGTTTACGGTTTTCTGGTAATTAATAAAAAAAACAGTTAATAATAAAAAAAATTATTATTAACTTAATAATATTAATAATAAAAAAAACAGACACAATCATCCCCGTGCCCAAAAGGTCATCTGTCACCAGCCTAAATGATTACCGCCCTGTGGCCCTCACACCGGTAATCATGAAGTGCTTTGAGAGGCTGGTTCTCCAGCACATCAAAGACCACCTGCCCCCCACTTTCGACACCCATCAGTTTGCATATCGAGCAAACAGATCCACAGAGGACGCCATCGCTGTAGCTCTCCACTCTGTGTTGAGCCACTTGGAGCAGCAGCAGAGCTACGCTCGCATGCTCTTTGTGGATTACAGCTCAGCGTTCAACACAATCATCCCGGACATTCTCACCACCAAACTGCACACCCTGGGCCTCCCCCCTCTCACATGTTCCTGGATCAAGGACTTCTTAACCAACCGGCCCCAGACTGTGAGACTTGGCCCCCATCTCTCCTCCACCCGCACACTGAGCACTGGCTCCCCACAGGGCTGTGTACTGAGCCCCCTCCTGTACTGCCTCTACACCCATGACTGCAGTCCGGCCCACAATAAAAACCTCATCGTCAAATTTGCTGACGACACCACAGTGGTCGGACTCATCTCGAAGGGAGACGAGGCAGCTTACAGAGAGGAGGTCTTGAAGTTGACAGCCTGGTGTTCAGAGAACAACCTGGTACTGAACACCATGAAAACCAAAGAGATCATCATCGACTTCAGGAAGCACAGGACTGACCCAGCTCCCCTCTACATCAACGGCGAGCATGTGGAGAGGGTCCACACCTTCAGGTTTCTTGGTGTCCTCATCTCTGCTGATCTCTCTTGGTCAGATAACATCACAGCTGTTATCAAGAAGGCTCAGCAGCGACTTCACTTCCTGAGGGTCCTCAGGAAGAACAACTTGGACTCAAACCTGCTGCTGACCTTCTACCGCTCATCCATTGAGAGCCTGCTGACGTACTGTATCACAGTATGGTACGGCAGCTGCACTGAGGCAGACAGGGTCAGGCTTCAGAGGGTAGTCAAGACAGCACAAAGAATCGTTGGCTGCCCTCTCCCCTCCCTGATGGACATCTACACCTCCCGCTGCATCAGCAGAGCCAGGAACATCATCAAGGACAGCTCACACCCTGGCTTTGACCTGTTTGACCTGCTGCCCTCTGGCAGGCGCTACAGGTGCATCAAAGCCAGAACAAACAGACTCAAGAACAGTTTCTTCGCCAGAGCAATCACCACCCTGAACTCACACACTCACCCACTGTAACTGTGCAATATTATATTATTCATACTGAACAATATCTGACATTCCTATATTGTGTAATATCCAGTATTCATTCACTAGTGCAATATTCATTCACCAAGTGCAATATTCATCATCTTCATTATTATATGTATACACATATTTACTTTTCTTACAATGTACAGATGCACCAATGTATGTATATATTTTTATACATGCTATTTTTTGTATATTTTACACATTGTTTATTTCTGTATATCTCTTGATTATATTGATCATACTAGATTATAATATTTTCATAATATTTTTATTTTAGAGAGTTTGATTTTCTGTTACATGGCACTGAACAGGAGTGGTCCTCCAATCTCATTGTACATCCTGTATAATGACAATAAAGGCATTCTATTCTATTCTATTCTATTAATTGTCAGCGTTTGATCACTCACAAAACTCAGCTTAAAGTTAAGTGCTATTGCTTTTCCCAAAGTGTGGAGCAGCAGGGGTTCAGAATTCACAATATTTTTGGTGTAGTGTTGAGTCATGGAGAGATTTGTGGGTCTGGAGTGAGTCATTGCCCTGTCTATCAGCACAGACCTTACATAACACTAAAACAGTCTATTTTTTTTTTTTCAACATTTAAGCAGCTACTTCGCAAACTAGGTCAGGCCAGGCTCATTGTGTTGATGTAACATCAAATTTTTCTTTTTTTCACTGGTGTGGGTTGTATTATTAAAAAGGCTTTGAGCTCTTTGGCTTTAATAACAAGCTTATTTTAATTTTTGTAGTTCATCTATCATGTAGGTTAATGACAAATGAGCTGAAAGCAAAAAGAACATCTTCATTTTGTCATTACACTTGACTCATCACTGCTATGTAACTCTTTTGTACACATTCATTTTCTGCCATCATCATATCATCTTTTTGAATGCATATTTGTGTTCATGTACATATACTCACCCACACTAGGTTTAATTACAGTATAGATCCTTGATCATGCCTCGTCTTTGCTCCAGCCCTCATCTGAAAGGTTGGCATAATGTTTTTGCATTTGTTTAGCTTTAGTTTCGAAACTTTGTTGGAGGGTGATGCAAAAGCAAGTCTTATTCCAGTCCATTCAGCACTGGGTAAGGATGATGGATGTCTTCTCATGTGCTGAATATTATACAAGAGAGGTGTGATCACCTGGTGATAGTGAGGGAGAACCAGAGCTAAAACTGTAAAGTCAAGCAAACCACTAGTTTTACATCCAGAAAAAGCTTTAAATTGTGCAGTACAGAGTCTAGATGGAGATTTTCTTTTCATTTCTTTGTCTTCTTTGCTCTCACACTAATTTAAAATCAAAAGAATCAACCATCTCAAAGCATTCGCAACTTTTAACACAGGCACAGTTTGTGACTCTTCCTAGAAAAAGGGTTAACTCTTTATCTTGTAAAGAGAACTCTGCAGTGCTGTGTCCAAGGCAGAAACAATGATACGTCAACCTCCTATTTCTGGCTTCTGCTATCAGCCACTCTACTTCCCCTATCATCGACTGACAAGCAAAGATGATGAAGAGATGTCTGTGTGGATGTCTGGGATGGGGGAGGGAGGTGGCAGTGGTGGTGATGGGAAGGCATTTCTAAAAAGAAGTAAACAGTGGATAGAGCATCAAAAACCTTCAAACAGGAAGAAACAGTGAGACTGCACTGTACATACATACAAATACATAGGCAAACAGAAATTATACAGCAGTAGTATCATTACAGCAGTTTGAGGAAGAGATTAGAAAACAGGCATGCTAATGGGTAGCCTAAAATATCCAGTGTCACGAGGGAGGTGACCTGGAAGATTTTTGCTTGTCATCACAAGGTCAATATCCACGCCATAGAGCTTCCTGTCAATTAACTTTCCAGCTAATCAATTGCACCACAGGGAGGTGGGAGAGGTGGCGGGCTGACATAACTGTTATTGTGCAGTTGGCTGTAATTGAGCTACTGATTTGAATTTGTTCTCTTCATTTTTCATTTGTCCGAGACACACGGACTGTCAGCACAGTGCACAAGAAAAAAATAAAATAAAGTTACACTGGTGTTTTTGTGCGTGAGTCTGGAACAGCTCAGACACAGCTGTCAGTGACTCATCAGTGTGAAGATAGCAGGGCAGTGACCTTCCTGACTCCCTGTGGTGTGTGGATTTGCCTGTTCCCCTATCGCAGGCACTAAACTGAAGATAAAACTTCCTCAGACTGCTAGAGCTTTATGTTCTCAGCAAAAATGCATGGCTTAAATGCATCTGCGTATGTTAAACATTACCCCCATGTATCCACACGAGGCTTCTGCTGACAAAATTTAACAGAAATGACGTGTAACATTGAAAATACACTACATCTAACCATAGAAAAGTTCTACACTTAGCATTTCTTAACAGCATTTCCCTCAAGAACTGCCAGAGCTGTTTCTACCAGACTAACTTTATAGTTATTGTACACCCCTGGCACTTCAAATTGTTTTTAGACTGCCATCACCTTACCATATGGTGGTAACCACACACAAACTAACTACCTTGCTAACTGATCAAGGCGCATCATCGCCACTATCAGATTATTTTGCATTCAAATATAAGGAGATGTGATTTTCTGCATATGTAACTGTATATTGTGCAAATTTGTGAACTATACGAAGTCAGTCTTTGTAATGGGGGATTTATTTTCATATGACTATGATTTTGTATTTCCTTACTAATGTGTCAGTTTATAAACACAATTTTATGTTATTTGATATATGTGTAGACATATATATGTGTGTGTGCATAGCAGAGTTTTTTTTTTCAGCCGTCACAGATGCTGTGTGGATTTTTTTCTTTAGTTTTGATGTAGTTTATGTGAATGAAAGGAAAGACATGACTCAACACTGTGTATTTGTAGCTATAAAATGATAAAGTACAAGATGAATAGTCTTATTTTATCGTTTCAGTTTTATTGGTGTGTATTACCCCAGTGACCAACCTCCACAGAGAAATCCCTCGATGGTCATTACTCCAGGGCATAGCCAACCCATTCTGTCCACTGGCTTTGTGGGGGATTTCTCACTTACACTGGGACGACTGTCTCTTCTTTCCCTTTTCGTTCATTTTTTTGTTTTAGGGTTTCTGCCGAGCAGCTGTTGGAAGAGGTGGTAAATTCATTTGCTTTTGCCGTTTAGGCTAAATTTTACTAAAGGCTCTTTGAGCAGCCTGAGATGCCAGCAGTTTCCTGAGATGAGAAATGTTGAGACATATGGCAGCAATGCCCTCTCCGTCACTGTCAGCTTTGTGCTGTGTTCACAGTGTGTGGACGTGCGTGTGATTGGCTGTTTTACCCCGAAAAGTTTTATCCTCCTGTCATCTTCATTTTAACTCTCATCTTCATTGCTGTGCCCATGTGGTGCATGTCTTGACTGTATTTCAATATCTCAATGAGGCAAAAACATTAAGCCATTTTTATTGTTAAAATAAAAGATGACTGAACTGTTCCTAAACAGGCAGTAGTAGTTTGTACTGGAATATTAGCACAAATAACATTAGAGGATTCACACCAGATTCTCCGACTGCATTCTTTCTTTCTTCTTGAACTTTTTTGCATGAGACCAGTATTTGCAGTAAAATAGAGGGAAAGTCTACAAAAGTATGTGTATAATCACTCTCAGTTAGTTATTTTGTTGAATTTGACTCCCAATCCACTCCTAAGGGAGCCTGCTGAAATACCCATGCTGTTGGATAACGGATATACTTAATCACACTGAGAAAAATTAAAGAACAGTGGTAGAAGATGTTGTGTTTTTTGCTTAAAAAAAACTGTATTTTAGCTCATTGCCAGGTAGTTATTAGACATATATAATTCAAATTTTGTGGCTACATATCAGATGCTATTGTTTTTATTGTTGGTTGGCACTGTAGGTAAATAAAGGCTGAAAACTGGTTATTTTAGCCTGTTGCTAAGTTGTTGATGACTTCATAATATACTATGCATACCTCAACTTTTGTGCACGCAATTTAGATGTTATTGCTGTGAAATAAAAATGAAATTTTATAAGGTGTTATTGGTACATAATTGCTAAAAAGTTTCTTTTTTTCTTTGTCTGTTGCTAGGCACTTGCAAAGCAACATGATGACATCTTAATAATCCAAACAGACAAGTTTAGTTGCTCAATCCCTGACTGTGTAGCAGGAGTTTGTAAATCCTTTCCACAACTTTTTTCCACTCTTCATATTTTATTTTTGTCCAGTTTTGTGCAGTCATCTTCCAGTAGAGAATCCTGTGCATTCTTGGCTTGGTTTGCAGTGGTTTTACTGAAATACGTCATATCTTAAGCACAGACACTGCAGAACAGTTTAACGCTGTGGAAGTCAGGGATCATTTTAAAAAAACAATATTTTAACTTTATTTTAGATTTGAATACAGCACTCTCATTTGTGTATTACAGACCAGACTATTTTTCTTCTGTGAATTAATTTATTGAACCATTAATGATGTATTTCACTTTGCTTTGGAAAGATGCAGTATTGTAATGTAGGTCAGGAAACACTAGCAGGCTTGCAAGTGGCACTCATGGGTGGATGGAGTAATTTTAAATAATAATGGGAGGTGAGAAGGGAGCTGCATTGCCATTGGCTGGGAAGGTCAGTGCTGGGATGACACAGCTGGGTGCGATTGGTATTTGTGAGGCTGGAAGAAGTGACAGATGGCAAAATGCAATGCTTGCTTTGGAAGGAGATGGAGGAGAGTGGGAGTGAGGTAAGACCATAGAGACAGGGTGAAAGGAAGGAAAGAGGGAAGGAGTGAAGGAGGGGTTTTAGGAATCATCGCTACGTCACGTTGTGCACCAATATAGCTCTGATGTTGCTGACCACAGTCAGGGAAGACTCCAGTTACGTGTTCCTTACTGTACCATGCAGTTACTCATGAACAGAACTAATTAGCAAGCTTGTGGAAATGTTATGCTTTATTTTTATGTTTACATTCAGAATTTCACAAAACATTAATCTGGCACTGCACAGCAGCTTCCAGTGAAAAGTTAAATTTCTGTCTACACTCGGAGAGCAGCTATAAATAACTGTTTCAGAGCAGCAGAAAAAAATGGCTGGTAAAGCTCAGTTGTCAAAGCCAACACAGCCCCCCCCCCCCCATGTTACTTCACCTCTGAGTCTTGTGACAATTCCTGTGCCTGAATTCCCGCATTACAAATATTGCACTGACTTTAAACAACGTTAAATTGCCAAAGAAGAAGAGCCTTCTTTTTTAATATTATTTGGACTCACTATATTTCTTTTCCTTAGTTTTATGATGAGTTTTATGATGAGCATATTTTGTCTAATTGTGGCTAGTTTAGAAAGTATAGACTTTCCCTATCAGGTCGCCATCCTTCTGTTGGCCAGCAGCAACTCTGACAAGCTAGCTGGATCTTTGATGTCATACTGTCCAAAGTCCAAGCAAGCTGTTCAGAGACTTGAGTCACCTGGCCCCCAGCTCTCAGCACCCAGTTTGACACTCAATGTCAGCAGATCCCAGGTAACCGAAGGGCTTTTCTTAGCTCGCGTCAGCACTACTGCATCAAAACTAACCACAGAACATCCGATAGACCAGAAAAAAGGGCAGAGCCTTGATAAATTGTCAGAAAAAGTGTGGTGATACAATTTATGGTTTATTTGTGATAGCTTATCTTGTTTACTTTATAGTGAGCATGTTTTTGTCATTAGTCGGCCAGTAACATTTTTATTTGCAAATGCTTCAAGCAGTTGTCACTGTCCTCAAGTGGCCACCATGCCAGCGGAGCTTTAATTACTAATTACTGATTTCCTGCTAGGAAACATACTTGTTGGAAGGTTCTTAAAAGTCCACAGTTGGGAGACAGCTGTCAAATCAGACTTTTGACCTGCATGTTCCAGTATCCCACCACGCTATGGTTGAAACAAGATCACCTTCGGCTACCACGTGCATGTGAGAAGTGGAGAAAAATGTTTCTCCAGCATAAGTCTCCCGACATGTAGTTGCACATCTCCTGTTCACTTTTGGTGTAACTTAATGCCAGCCACGAGAACCTAAAGGTTTATTTGACACTGATAAGCCTGAGGCCGAGTACGCACGATTACAGTTACCTCACAAACTTTAGTTTACCTTTTAATATGACTTCATAAAACCCTGTGACTGATCCTCCGCATAAATCTTACCATTTTACAAGCATCATCAGAGAAGCATGGTATGGATCAAAGTGATGCCTTTGAGTGGATGGCCCAGCTTTACGGGGGTCGTGATGGGCCAGACCCTATGTCTCTGTTGCCAAGATACCCGACCCATTGCTGGAGAACCATAAATCAGGAACCACCTCCCTTACAACTGTGCCAAATGTGGAGGAAGGCAAGCTGACCCTGCTTCCTAACCCATATATCGTGCCATGTGACCGTCTTTCATTGCTTGATGGTGTCTATGTGTTGACTTTGCAGGCTGTAGCTGTGTGTCTCATTTGTTGAAAAGTTAAATTAAGGCTCTGGAGTGTCAGTAACGGTTTATGCCCTATTAGGAAGAGAAGAGCTTACATGTGCTCCTCTTGATTAGTGTCTTGAGTCATGCATTCAGAAATATGCATGTATACGCATCTCTCCACAGTCTGTCTGCGGGATTGGAAAGCCTTTCTTTCCTAATCCAAGGTTACCGTACCACCAAGATGGCATTTCATTATGAGTCACACTTTGTAAATCACTGCCTGCAGATGTAAACATTCTAAGTCCCAATCTAGGAACCTGGGAAGGACCTGCTAATCAAAATGAGAACAGTGCCCTCACATGGCAGACCAATGCTTCCTTGTCAGACCACCTAGGGCTAGTTATGTCGATATGTGGCGCCACCTTGTGGGCAACAGAAATACTGTTTCAGAAGAGACCTGCTTTGTGGGTCTGTTTACTAAGGTTTTGTAAATTATTACATTTTATGGTGAAAACTTGGTTTAAGTGTAGTTAGGCACATACCCAACACTGTTTGTGGTTAGAATAAGTCTTCAGGGAATGAATACAAGTCAGTGAAGCAGCAGAGGTATGACAATGTGTGTATAATCATAAGCTCTTTCCCTCTACACAGTGACAGGAAATTACAGATCTGTAAAACAAAAAAACAAAATAAGAGTGAGAAAAAAATACTTATTTAAAGTGTAAAAGAAAGTTGTGATAAGTGCAATAAGCATTACTTTTACTTCTTAACTAAGTAATAACATAAATACCAGTGTCACTCTGTATAATACTTCTGGCTTTCAGTGTATTTCTAACTATAGTTTTGAGAAAAAAAAAAAAAAAAAAAAGCTCTGACGCCTACCCACCACCTACTGTACTTACTCACTAAGGCAAAGTGGTGCCACAGTGTATAAAAAAAAAGAGCATCACAAGACACTGCAGCTGCAAATGCTCAGGGAAAAGATCTTAATTTAAAAACTAAAGCAGACAAAACAATCTGTTTCTTATATTAGGAAAAATATTATCAGCATGATCATTTTTTCCCCTTCTACACTAACACACAGTTTTAGTTATTGTATTAGTCTATTGGATCCAATCAGATATCTTCAGACAAAATTAAATGTAGTCGTACTCATTTGTTTATTGCTGTCGTGTTAATATCAATGTTAGTACACAGTACTTATGAGCCAATATAAAATTTGTCTTACTGGACATTAATAATACTAATAGTATTTCTACTACTAATAAAAAATAATAGCCTTTTTTTTTTAATAGTTATAAAGCATGGTAATCAAAAGGGATAAAAAGCAGCTTGTTCTCTCCCTGCCATCTGGTTGTGATGCTAACAGATGGAGTGTCTATAAATCTGTCAAACTGAAGGCCCCCCCACCCCCGGGAGTTGAATGCATGTGTGCTTAAAGTTTTCATTTACAGCTGCAAAAAAATGTACTGATAGAGCTTTAAAGAAAAAGAAAAAAAGTATGATTGCAAATAATTTCCTAAAAAATATTTTCTTCAATGGAAATTTGTTTGTGTTATAATCTATAAATTTAAAAAAAATGTATCTGCATTAGACTACAACATAGAGTAGTGATTTACACATTCTCCTGACAAGCAAAAGATCTCGCTATGATCTCAGGAGGAGACGTAAATCCCTTTTGGGGTTGTATCAGGAAACATGTCTGATGTAAAAAAAACAAACAAAAAAACAAATCAGCTACCTGCTGTAGTGACCCTTATGAATATTGGAGCAGCAGAAAGTAGTTTTTAGACTGCAACAAAATGGTGTAATTCTGATGATCTGGTTTTAGATTAGAAAAAAAAGATAAATGCATTACAAAAAAAAGCAGAAATAAATCAAAGGAAAAATGTTCTGGCTTTTATTTTCTTGCATGTAGTAGAGCATGTAAGTTCTAATCCAAACAGCACATTTATAAAATGATATGTTGATGAAATGTTGTGAAATGCAGTAAAGTGTATTATAAATATAAAAAAATAAATATAAAGACACATTGCAATATTACAGTTGTGTAGTTGTATTGCGGAACAGAAAATAATTTAACTCATAAAAAACAGGAGGGCATAAATTTAATGTAAAATTTTAAGTTTATTTATTCTGTTCACAGTGATCAAAAGTTGCTGTGAGCACTGCTTGTCTGATTGCAGTGAGTTTTAAGCATACTTCACTTATTTACCGGGTGCCTTTTAGAGAAAGTAGAAATCATTGCCGATTGGTTCTTAGGCAAAACAACTTTTTAATTTTTTCATATCATATCTTGATCATTCCACAAATTTTATATATCTTATAGCCTAAATTTTATAGTTTAAACATGTGATGCTGTAAATAGGTGTGTTCAACATTCCCTTGAACATTCTTGTGTTCTCTGCTTTTTTCCCCTTACCTTTGCTTAAATATCATTTATTGTTAAACTCACACCCTCATACCCTTCAGACTGGAGGTGTTTGAATATGCATATTTTCCAGTTCATCAAATGGTTCTTTTAAACAATCTGCATATTTTGAGAAAACCTGCTTCTCAAAACTTCCTGATCATTTTTTCCTACTGCAAAAGATGTATGAGGTAGTTGGTCAATAGTCCTGTGAGAGGTTTTACTGTTTTCTGCAACTTTGAACCTGACAGTTGACTCTACACCAAGCTTTACAGCTGCCACTGTGGAAGCAACAGATTCAGGATTGCACAGCATTACCCAAATGCCTTCCCTGTAAATACTTTCTCCCCCTATGTGCTGGTCTGCCCCCGTCCTCATACACACACATGCTGGCCACTTGTGACTTTTCATCACATGCGTCTCTGCCTCTGCCTGTCCCGTTAACAGAGGGACGCAGCGTCACTCACATTGGGGTAAAGACCTCTAGCAGTGATGTTATGTTAGTGTACATGTGCTAGCATTAGTCAACATGCTAGAGGACAAAGATGCAGTCTCAGCTGCTAGGCAAAGGTCAGTCTATGAAGAAGCAGTGCAGACTTTAGCGTCAGTGGAGTAACTCGGACCTTCACTGCCTAACTTTTCAAGGTTTGTGTATTTCTTCCATTACGTTCAGGTTTGCTTGGGTATGTAGCTGTAAGTCTTGTCAGCTGGACTGTGCTGGGAATCTGCACAGAAGCAGGATTTATAGCTATCCATAAAGATGCAGAGTGTTTGGATAGTGTGGGGTATTTTGCAGGGTGTTTTACTTTAAATGGTTGGCTATTCTTAAACCAAACTGGACCAGAATCCTTCCTCTAATTTGTTACTTCCTCTGATAGGGCTTTGTAGACTGACTGGGTCCAAGTTTTTTTTTTATGACTATGATGCCATTTTAAATCTTACTGAAAGTGTGGGTTTTGCAAAGAGGATGCAATTGGTTTAGTCCCCCAAATGATTGAGTAATTATTATTATTATTTTTTTTTACTAGAATAGGAAACCATTATCAATCAAAGCTGCTCTGTGTTTCTGACAGCTGTTGTTTTCTTTCTTTCTTTCTTTCTTTCTTTCTTTCTTTCTTTCTTTCTTTCTTTCTTTCTTTCTTTCTTTCTTTCTTTCTTTCTTTCTTTCTTTCTTTCTTTCTTTCTTTCTTTCTTTCTTTCTTTCTTTCTTTCACTTTGTGTATTTTTAGCAACACACAGCATCCACAACTGTGACAAATTACAATTTAATGAGAAGCTTCAACAGGATATTATGATGCAGTCTTATATTTGTATAATACCTTGTTGAGCAGAATAAATAAGGATTAAGACATTCATCAGAACTCCAGTTGCAGACTAGAACTGTTTGATTACTTTATTAGACTTTGTATCCATGGGCGTTCGTTTCAAATGCTGCAACCCTTTCACCATGATACATGATTATATGCTTTTAATATTCATACCCATTTTTTCACTGAAATATGAGAAATAATGTGGTTCTTGAACTCCTGCAGTCAAAATGTGGTGCGGAACATTGTAATTCATCAATTATGTGCTCCTACACACAAGTGAAAAGAAAAGAAGGCATTCTCATAACAAAATGATTAATATTGTTGTGGTTTTGGCATTGTGTAATGGTTTATATTATTAGAAACACAATACTCTCTGGTATTAAGCACCGATGGTTTTTCAAATTTGATTGATGACAGTCAACTTTTAATTGGTCGGTGTTTGGGCTGCTTAAGGTTGAGCTGTTAACCTTTTTTTAATTGTCTTTTCTTTTTTTAGCAAAAATATTATTAGGAGCCTTTATCATCTTTATAAAAAAAATGTATGGTTCCCTATCAAAAAATTAATCAATGAATGAGTGTGCATAATTAACAGCAACTGAACTTGTAGATGAAGCCATATGAAAAGTGAACATTCTTGTTTGAAACTATCCACTGTCACTTTGCTCTGTATATAAGTTCATATACAACTGTAATTCTGATGTTGTTTATTCTCTAGAATTATGCATTTCTTAATTTAACCTTTATTTTTTGTGGGTCAGAACAGAAATATCGCATGTCATGTAAACTTGTACATTTATTTATGTGGCTAACTTTTTTAAAAGAACACATGAAGCTATTCTGAAGACTGAGCTAATGCTGTCTGCTATGAATCTCTGCTGCGACATGACTCTGAGACTATGAGAGGCTTTTTTCAGCTCGTCACGCAGAGCAGGGACTGTAACACACCCAAAACTTTCAGACGTAGAAGTTGAGAATAAATAAAAACAGTTAAACACATCACAGACAGACATACACTTTGAATATTATATTTGGATTTCATACATATTATTTTTATATATGATTTACAGTAGTTTTCTCTTTGAAAGAGTGAAAATAACAGGCACATGCAGGCTCAAATCCAGGTTTGCTAAACTCGTCATTTTAAACAGACATTTGAGTTTTTGTCTGCTTTTGCTAATATGTGTTTCAAATGATGTCTTTAAACAAGTTCAGGTTTGTTTGTGACTTTATAGTTCTCTATCTATCTATCTATCTATCTATCTATCTATCTATCTATCTATCTATCTATCTATCTATCTATCTATCTATCTATCTATCTATCTATCTATCTATCTATCTATCTATCTATCTATCTATCTATCTATCTATCTATCTAATATTGCCAAAGGTATTCACTCATCCATCCAAATCATTGAATTCAGGTGTTCCGTTCACTTCCATGGTCACAGGTGTATAAAACCAAGCAGCTACTCATGCAGACTGCTTCTATAAACATTTGTGAAAGAATGGGTCGCTCTCAGGAGATCAGCGAATTCCAGCGCGATACCGTGATAGGATGCCACCTGTGCAACAAGTCCAGTTGTGAAATTTCCTCGCTACTAAAAGTTCCACAGTCAACTGTTAGTGGTATTATAACAAAGTGGAAGCCACGAAGTGGTGGGCCATGTAAAATAACAGAGCGGTGTCAGCTGATGCTGAGGTCACCAGCTTTCTGCAGAGTCAATTGTCAGAGACGTCTGAACGTCATGTGGGCTTCACATTAGTTCAAGAACAGAACCTAGAGAACTTCATGGAATGGGTTTCCATGGCTCAGCACCTGCATCCAAGCCTTATATCACCAAGCACAATGCAAAGCATTGGATGCAGTGGTGTGAAGCATGCCACCACTAGTGACGAATCACGCTTCTCTGTCTGACTGCCAGAAGAATGGTGCTTGTCTGAGTGCTGAGTGGCAAGTGTAAAGTTTGTATTATATTGTAAGGTAACGACCCTACAATAATTACAGAGAAAATCCAACAGTCAAAACAACCCCCTATGAGCAAGCACTTGGCAACAGTAGAAAGGAAAAACTCCCTTTTAACAGGAAGAAACCTCCAGCAGAACCAGGCTCAGGGAGGGGCAGTCATCTGCTATGACCGGCTGGGGCTGAGGGGAGAGAGACAGAACAAAAGACATTATTTTTTCAGGAGTTGGGCTTGGCCCCTTAGGTCCAGTGAAAGGAACGCTTAATGCTTCAGCATGCCAAAACATTTTGGACAATTTTGCTCCCGAATTCGTGGAAATAGTTTCTTGTTCCAACATGCGAACCAGTGCACAAAGCAAGGTCCATAAAGACATGGATGAGTGAGTATGATGTGGAAGAACTTGACTGGCCTGCACAGAGTCCTGACCTCAACCCAATAGAACACCTTTGGGATGAATTAAAGGAAACTGCAAGACAGGCCTTCTTGTCCAACATCAGTGGCTGACCTCACAAATGTGTTTCTGGAAGAATGGTCAAAAATTCCCATAAGCACACCCCTAAACCTTGTGGAAAGCCTTCCCAGAAGAGTTGATAGTTGCAAAGGGTGGGCCAACATCATATTAAAAGATAAAGAATGGGATGTCACTCAAGTTCATGTGCATGTGAAGGCAGGCGAGCGAATACTTTTGGCATTATAGTGCATCTCTAAAGTTACAGAAACATATACATATCCTGTGTTAGTGTTAAACCCTTCCCTTCCACAACTGGTTAAGGTTATTTTGACACCTATATTCCCTATCGTCATAACAAGATTAGTTTGAGGTGTCTGGCACACTGTGCCAGGAGCCCAAGAGTCCATATTAGTCTATTAAGGACACTATGTATCATGATGGCAGTGGGCAACTCCAGTATTTATAGCTTTGAGTCATGAGCTGGAATGGTGTAAGTGTATCTCTCCATCAGCATGCTTGTTCACTTAAGAGCATGTACAATCATCAGAGCAACTGAGAGCTGGGAATTGTCCGAAATCAGAAAAAAAAAATTATATTTGCAGGTATTATAATTCCACAGACTATGTTACATTACTTTGCTTAACCATGCAAAATAACTTCTCATCTTAATGCAAATATTTCTTGAAGCTGTTTTTTGTTTGTTTGTTTACATTTTGGTCTAATAATAAATAATTATAGTTTGCCTACATATTTTTTAACAAAGTTAAAGAGTTAAAATTGTAGATGAAGAACAGACATAAAAACAGTGTACTGAATTACAGTTATGAGAATGATCAAGTATAAGTGGAACATGTATGTCCAAAGGAAGGTTACACAGATGAACTCATTGTGTTAAATGAATGTTTTATTATCAGATTTGACTGAAGTAGGAATCTTTTTTGATTCGGTGGTGTTATTTATCAGCCATTACCGTTATATTGTGGAGTTTAGTGATAGAAATCAAATGAAAATGCACCACCTTTGATACAATGTTTCAACACATAGTGAACTAAAATCTTTCCAATCTTTCTCAAATTCCAAAACAAACGTACAAAGTTTCATGTAGAGAGGTGGGATTTTAGGACCACAGTATGTACACCAGGATAATTTATGGCTTGCTTGAAGTATGAGTGATAGTTGTGATATGATAAGTTTATGATGTGGCGATGTACTCACAAGACCATATCACAACTGAAGAAGCCAACAGGATGACAGACCTGGAGGTGATAATCCCCTGCAAGATTCAGTTTCATAAATTAATATTTGAAAATGTCTTTTGACTTTTTTGTTTGTTTGTTTAGGGACCACCAAAATCCATTTTATAGTCTGTCACTTCTTATGTGCAGTACTGCCTTTTAAGAAGGATTACAAATAATCTTCATTATATGGCTGCCCAGTCTTCATTAATGCTTCATTATCTCAGTATATAAAATTTTATGGCTGCTGTTGTTTTGTCTCAGACAAACTGTGCACACAAAGATTGAAGCAGTGGCTAGACAGGCCAGTGCCAAGTGCTTAACATAGATAATGTGATGAATAGTCAAGTAAACTAATTTTAGCCTTCCTGTAAGAGCATTCATCAGAAAGTGAAAAGGCCGATCAGTTAAACAGGGTCATGGCACCAGTGGGCTGTGTTGTTCTATTACAACAGTTTGTGTTGTAGCAGTAGGTAAATAGCTACCTGGGCTGCTAACTTTCTAACATATTTGTAAAAAAAATTACAATGGAATTTAGATGTTTTATATTGATGCACAACATTAAATAAAATATTAATGTTAGTTTAAAAAAAATCATACAGGACTCAGTTATCTGACATGGATTTGTATTGGTTCATTTACATTTTTTAGATTTTTGTAGATTTTTGTAGATTTTTGTACATTTTTGTACTTTGGCTATCCAAATTTATTTGATTTTTCTTGGTTTTTGTGGTGCTTTTTCTTCACATTTGTAAGGCTATTATATTGGGAGAATGAGCATTGTTTTCCCCAGCAATCAGCTGATTGAGCTCGCCAAAGCCACACTGCAAGACTCCAAATCCCCAATCAGTTGAGGAGGATACCCTGTGAATGCAGGGCCGGAGCCAAAATGGAGAGCAAGGACTAGAATGTCTAAACGCTTTCTTCATTCCATTTCTAATACAAAATGGAGAAGGTAGCTGCACTGACTCTGACTAAGACCCGGTGGGACTATTGGTAATGGAGGATTATGTGCTTTATGGAGATATTCTTCCAGACTCACACTCACCAGTTTTCAGATCTCACAGGCAGACAGACACTTCAGGCCGACTGGCAAGAGGAAAGGTGTGAGGATTGCAGTACTTGTGATGCAGGATTAACAGATGGTGTTCTTTTGGACACGTTAATGTGAACCGCTTGCTGCGAGACTCCAATCATGTCATCGTCGAGGGAGTTCACATGTGCCATTGTTGTTGCTGTTTACATCCCACTGTCAGCTGGTGCAGATGGAGCATGTGAAGACATTAATTGTGTTCAAGCAGACAACACCCAAATACTCTCACACTAACTTCAGGAGACATTCACCACACACATTAACCACACTTCTTTTGTTGTGAGAAGGATGTAATTGCACTACTGTTTATCCACTTGGTAGACTATATATGTATATAATACATACATATATTATATACACACACACACACACACACACACACACACACACACACACACACACACACACACACACACACACACACACACACACACACACACACACACACACACACACACACATGTGTCACAGGTTGCTAATAAGGCTCTGCAGAGACTTTTTAAGTGCACAGATTGGAATGTGTTCTGTGAGTTACATGGCCATGACATGAACACCCTGGTTAACTGTGTAATGGAGCAAATTGACTTCTGTGTGAACAACACAATCAGTACCAAGACAGTGTGATTTTTAAATGCAGAAAGCCCTGTTGCACCTACAAAAGCTGCTAAATGTGAAGACAAGAACCTTCAGAAATTTCCACAGAAATCTAAGAGCATGCAAACTGAATGTCAAGGTATTTACAGGGGAAAGATGGAACGGTAGCTACAGCTAAACATATAAACAGATGTGTGTACAGTAATCCCTCACTTATCACGGCTGTTGCGTTCCAGGACCACCCGCGATAAGTGAAAATCCGCGAAGTATGGACGCTATATTTATTTTAATACTTATACATTATTTTAGTAGTTATATACTATTTCAAGTTTTGTAAACCCTCCCCACACACTTATACACCAAATATATACATTACTGTACAACACGTACTACACATGTGAAGAACGAGTACCGCAAAAACCCGCGAAACAGCGAAAATACCACAATAAATATTTTACACTAATATTGATTGAAAACCCGCGAAACAGCGAGTCCGCGAAAAGCGAACCGCGAAGTAGAGAGGGATTACTGTACTGAAATATACAGATCATAGGATTTATTAGGGGAATCTAGCACAAGAAATACTAAACAAAGCTGAGGACTGAACAGTTTTGCCTATCTCTTATTAATGACTGCCAACAATGGTAACAACTCAAAACATGAAAATTAAATAAATAAAAATGTCATCATCCCTGATGTGGAGCCCTTTATGTGGTACTTTTACCAAAGCAGAGACTGCACTGCTTTAAAGCTCCAAAAGATGCAGATAGCCTAAATAACCTCAAGGATTGCTGATTACTTGACAGGCCACAGCTGCTCAGCAGATGTATCATTACATGTGGTGATCGCTATGGGAATACCACCATGGACTGTTTTCTTACCTTTCTACATCATCCTTGCACTTTGGTCTTTGAATTAAATTGTGGCATTTGCAATTTCTAGATGGTTCTGCAGCTCTGGGGCTGTCAACAATGGACAGGACACGTGCTAGTATAGAGAACTGCTGGACGACTTTGAAATGTGTGCTGCTTTAGAGACATATAACATTGCATTAACTATGCTGGTATATGCACCATAGAGTTTATTATGAACTTTCAAAAGGTTTCAAAAGTACCGTGGCTCTCTGTATGCACACACTGATTAGCCACTACATTATTAATGTGTAAGTCCTGAAGAACAACTCTGATCCACTGGGGCGTGAACATGAACCTCTACAGGTTTGCTATGGTGTCAGCCAGCAGAAGCTGACAGCAGATCCTATGAGGTCTGATAGCTTTAGGTTGGGACCTCTGTGAATCAGACTTGTCCAATCTGCTTATCAGCTTATTAAACATCTTACTTCTTGTACAAGTCATAAAATCAAAAGAAAATACACTTGCTGACCACAGAAGACATTGCTAGATTACAAAACAATTTTACCAGAAGCAAAATGCTGTGTAATTACATCATTTGGGTTATCCTAAACCCAGCAGCACTTTTTGCTGGTTTATTGCTGCGTTATTGAAAGATTTCCCCTGTGTTAGCTGTGCAGAACATAAACATTCAACAACTGTAAAAATTAACAACTGAAACTTTAAATCAGCCAGTGCCAGCAGGAAAAGGAAAGTTGTGAAGTATCCAGTAAAGATATCTTTGTAATAACAGTGACATGTGGTTTGTGGTTATTGTTTGTTGTAATGAAAGCTAACCAAAAATTAGTTGCCAGTGGGCAGGTAGTCAAGCATAATATGAGTACTTATTAGCCCTTTCCAAAGTGTCTAAAAGTGGTCATTGTTTGGTATCAGTACACAACATTTGCAAAAAGAGTAATAAAATGCTCTGGACACTATGTAATACAAACTGTAACATGTTAAAAAATATGTGAAGAGCCACATTGTTACTTATGTCGTCAATAATTATGGAGCTGAAAATGATCTAAAATTGGTATACCAATCACAGTATTTGCTATACTATATTGCTCCCGTTTTCTCATCTAGTTGAAAATTAAAAACAAGTTCTAGTCCTCTTTCTAGGCACTGTTATAATGTTTAATAGAAACTTGCTATTCCTCTACATTTGAATGTGTTGTGCTTATCAAGTTTAAGCATCTTTTCTTTTTTTTTTTTTTAAAGTGTTTTACATTAATTGCCTTGTTAAATAAGTGGTGCCAGGCACAACAAACCCCGCCCCCAGCAGACATTTTAGCTGATGGCCATCTTTCCTGCAAATTCGGTATGAATCGGACTGATAGTTTTGCTGTAATATTGTTAAAAAGCAAGCAAACAGACAGACCTCTGTTTCAGATTGACTGGATCTGGTTGCTGTAAATATCAGCACAAATTTAACTGGCCTAAAACTTCAGGAACATGTTTCTAATCATAAGCATGAATATTAGCTGCTTATTGACTATTGTGTGATCTCTGACAAGGTTAATGGATTAGTTCTTTGAGGTTCCTGAAAAACATACATGATCTTTTGTACCCCGCAGCATCACTGTGGCACCTTTGGACAGTGCCGATAATAAAGGCCTCCAGGTGGGTGTCCAGCTTCCAGGCAGTTCGCAGACAGGGCCTCAGCACCAAAACCAGCAGCTCCTCTTGACTCCAGCCAGCCTCCAACTCGCTCAGCTCCAGGCCCAGCTTACCCTCCATCGCCTAAAACTGGCTCAGGAAGGCAACACGGCTGCTGCTGCTGCTTCCGTTCTCAATCAGGTTCTTTCCAATGTCAACATGTCTCAGCCCTTGTTTAATCAATTACGGACTTCCTCTATGGTTGGAAGTCAACAGAGTGCCTTTCCCACAGGAGTTCTAGGTTTCTCCTCTTCAAATTCACCCTTGGGGGCCTTGGTTGGCGGAGGATTCAACCAAAATCCGGGTAATGTGAGCCTGAACCATCCTTGTGGAGGAGGTACGATGGGTCAACAGGGTGCTGAGTATGGGAAAACGGGTGGGTCAACTTACCCCTCTGACACTGACAGACGTCTTCAGTACAACTTAGTTGGAGCGGCATCTGCTGCATTGGCCACTGCTGGTGATGGACCGTCCACAGTGATGAGCACTCAGGCAAAAAACATGACCAATGCTGGTCTTCAGAGAGATTTCTATGGGCAGGATATACAAGTGCAACAAGCTGGGTTTGGTGAGCAGAAAATGAATGTTTTCAACTCCATGGGACATAAGGAGCAATGGAAAGGTCATGCCAACTTGTCTCACACTGGTAAGGTGGATGTGGTTTCTAATCCTCCCCCAGCGTGGACGACAGCTGGACAGCCAGTTCAGCCCAGGATTGAACTATATAACCCAGAGGAGCCAACCCCTGACCCAAAGTTAAACTGCAGCAGTGCGGCAGCTTCCTCTTTCGATTCAAGTGGCATGCAGGGGTTAGGAGTCTACCACCGCCTGCATGGAAAAGAGGACGCTTCGGGCACCAGGACACTTCAGCCTTATCAAATCAATGATTACCATGCTGTTACACCAACTCAGCTGCCACACCAGTGCAGCATTTGTGACAAGAAGGTCTACAACTTGAAGGTGAGCAAAATGATTAGTGTAAATCTTTACACCTGTCCATTATATGAATGTATGCAGTCGTATATTTGAAACAGAAACAGAACAAAGTTAAGGAGTTTGTGTGACATTTATAACATTTTACAAAAATAAAAAAGTTCTGACTTTTTAAATGAGAATAAAAATAGACATTTTAGCTTAAATATAGATGACATACTGTAGCTAAATGTTTTTGTTAGATGGGCAGCCTCTAACTAAATCCAAGATGGTGTCTCTTTAATTGGTTCCAGCAATGAGGTTATACAAGGAGTATGCAAGTGCCACCAAGGGAGGGCAAACATTGGACTTCCTGTGTCCAAGCTGTTTGAATCTACATGTTTAGACAGTGCGTATGTGTTTATGTGTGTACTTGTTTTTAGGACTGGGATCAGCATGTGAAGGGAAAACTACACCTGCAGAATCGAATGTTGTATGCAAATGAAAGGTGAGTTATTTGCAACTCTAAAAATGAACTGGACAGAGTTTAAATTAGATCTTGATTGCAGAAAGTATTCTATTATTAACTTAGGATGGTCAGAAAGCCTGTGTCTTCACATAGTTTGTTCTGATTTATCATCAATTTTCAGACTATTATAAGCAGAAGGCATTTTTTTATTCTGTATTATTATTGAAAAGGGCTTAGTAATTCCCCAGTTTCTTACCACAGTTTTAAAACAATGCCGAACAATTCAGGGCAAACGTCTTTTCGTAGTTTGAAAAATTTTAGTTTCCTTTTCCTTGCGCCATATGCAGCTGTCTTGATCTTTCTATGAATATGAGCTCTGTCATAAGATATGAGCGAGCAAGGCAGGGGAGAGACAGCTAAAATCAGCCGTCTATGATTGTTGCAGTTCAGCGGTGGTATCAGCTGGAGCTATTCACTATGCTGTTGGCAGACCTTCTGATGGAGGTCTGAACCCCGGAGGAACGAGTCCCATAGTTTGTTCTGCTGCAAGTCAAGGTAGGATAACCCACCACCAGCAATGTGTCTCCTTACATTAGCACTAAGAGTAAAACGTCACTCTTAACTCCTGCTGTGAGAATGATGTTTTACTGATCACTCGATTATGAGAAACAGAGTATTTTTAGAGTCACTTGAGAGCCTGAGGCAGCATGTTTTTATAATTTAACCCTGCTTATTTTAACACACTGTAGTGCTGTGTGCAATTAGAATGAAGTATTTTGAAATCCTAAAACACTACAGCACTATGTCAGATCATCTTTTTTTTTTTTTTACATGCTGGAGGAGTTGCAGTAAACAGCTCAGGACTTCTGTGTGTTGCTTTTTATACACATTATAACGACAGACTCTCTTGATCCTGTTACATATCTTTGATGTATTCACTTAAGTATAATTACTTATTGCAAACCACCAGCATAAAATAATATTTGTGCCTAACTGCCTAACACAATTTTTATTGGATGAGTAATCTGATTTTAGAAAGCGCTTGAGAGATCTTCAGAGATCAGATGTAACCTTTAATTAATTCCTTGTATTTTTCTGTTTAAGTATTGCATTCCCAATGCTAGTAAGGTGGCTGAGTAACAAGAAGCAGCCTCTAGCAGAGCCAGGGTCAGGGCAGGGCAGCCATCTAGTGTGACTGGCTGAGGGCTGAGGGGAAAGAGAGAAGAGAAAAAAAAAAGAACGACCACTATCTAGCTGTGACTTATACCTGCACGATTTTCACATCACCTGAAATGGCAGAAATCATCATAAATTGGCTCAGTCAAACACCACGTGGGCTTTGTAGTTGAGTGAAGGCAGGATGAAGACTCCAGTCCAGCTCATCTCAGCATTCTCAGCTGCATCTCCATCTGGTTATGTCTATGGAGCTACAGGGCTTATGTGAAAATGGATTATAAGTAAAAAAAAAACTGGAAGTACATCTGCATCACAGCGGAGCATCTTTACGTCCAGGTGTTATTTCTCAAGAGTGATGAGTCTTTCAAAGCCTTTTCTTCCAACTAGATGTTGTTTGGA
The DNA here is from genome assembly GCF_007364275.1 of Archocentrus centrarchus. Taxonomy (NCBI): domain Eukaryota; kingdom Metazoa; phylum Chordata; class Actinopteri; order Cichliformes; family Cichlidae; genus Archocentrus; species Archocentrus centrarchus. The sequence goes on along the minus strand of NC_044346.1, from coordinate 29,027,658 downwards.
AGAAAAGGCAATCAATAAACAACAAAAAACTATGGGGGAAAAAAAAAATAGATAAACCTACTTTAGTAAAGCAAAGGTTTTCCCCTTGCACTGGGTTTACTGTTTCAGGAAAGTTGTAAGTTCCCATTTCAAATTGTTTCCACAGATGTATCCTCAGGAGCCAATATGTCATACTTGCCAGCTACAGCCATGAAGACTTATCCCATGTCAGACACAGGATTTGCCTCACAGCAGCCAGAGTCAAAGGTCAGACAAATGTTTTTTTTGCTTTTTTTTTTTGCTTTTTTTAAAATCAGGATTATTAGTTTGCCAAGGGTGCATAAATCAAATTTTGAGACAGGCTGTAAAGAGTGCCAGTGACAAAAGAAACAGCTGAAACACCATGAAACACAAATTTTTGATTGTGCACTAAAAAATAATAAAAAATTTATGGTTCAAATTTGAGTCTTTTCAATTACCTCTCCAACAGTATACTGAAAGGGCACTAGTGTCTTTTAGATGATCATTTGTTCCATGTGACAGCTAAGCAGCAGGAAAAAGTGAATAAGGTCAATCAACGCTGAATGTGTGCTGGTTAATGAATGGACTCAGTGCGCCTCGTTGACAGCTGCTGGGGCCCAACACCAGGCTTCGAGTTGGTTTAACAAATCTTTTCCACTGAACTTTAATAGCTGGCAAATTATATTAACATAAAATACCTTAAAAATATACAGTTATAAAGATTTTTTTTTATATACTCCTATTTAACCTCATAATGATTATCGACCCTGCCAAAACAATTTAGACGTGTATCTGTGAAATTATTATTTTTATTGGTTTTTGCATTAACTGATTCCTCCATTTACTTAAGGCAGGAAAATCACATTTACCAAATGTGGGGCAAATGCAAATACTAATCTTAATACTCATCTTAAAGTATTCCTAAGAGTATTATAATTGGAGTGTAATCCTAAATGTAGTCCTACAGTCAGTTTGCCTGATGTAAAGAGTCTGTTTTTGACTGGGTTTAAAAAAACAGCAGCTGTTGATGGGCATCCATCATGAGGGAAGGTCTCTTGAAAAGCACAGTGCAGATGATGAGTGAGGGAAAGGGACACCAAAATTAGACCCAGCAAACCTTCAGAAAGCCTATACTTATGTCTAGCATGCAGCTTTCAACAGTCGGCGGGCATCAACACACACACCCAATGTAGGACCACATATTGTTTTCCACAAGTTAGTACATCTCCAGATGCTTTCTTGTTGTCTTTAAAGCCACTTGCTCACAGTTTATTAGCTATATCGTTAACCTTTCAGTTGATATGATGCGCTTTCTTGACCAGTTAGTCCTTGAAAAATATATTTTAATCTCAAGAGACTTCCTAAATATAAACTTAAGATACAAAGTGTAGTTTGTACATAATACATGCTGTATATTGTACGTATTTAATATTAGATAAAGATTTAAATAAATAAAGTAGGAAGATAAAGTGCAAATACATTGGTGAATAAAAAAGTACTTTGATTATAAAATCATAATAATATAAAGGAGGTGTGCTTTAACTTTAGGTCTCTGAGAACAAAGGACTGTACAGCTGAGAGAGGCTGATCCAGAGATGGATGCCTTAGTGTTGAAACTACATTCCTTCTGCTCTAAAGGCGCTTCTTTGATGTGCATGACTCTACGGTTTTATCAGCCATTTGTTTGCTCTTTGTTGCCAGGATAACTTTCTAACAGGAGCTTGAAGTTAGTGATGGAAGAAGCCATGCGTGTCTTTGGTTGGTTATTGACAAAGGATTTTATTTTATTAGCACAGAAATATTTATAGGCTGTGCTACACGAACTAATGTTAGCTGCAATAAACACACACCTGTCCAAGTCTAACATGTGAGGTTTTATTGTTTTAAAAGCCTTGTGAGAGCCCAGAGATCACACAAATGCACATAGATGTGTGTGTGATATTTCTTTTTGCAGTGTATGAAATTTAGTTTTTGTATGTGCACAGAAGGAAAATAAAAAAAAAAATAGAATTAAAATATTACTTTGTAGTTTCCTAAAAATAAAATAAAATCTATACCTTAGAAAGTAAAGTTTTCTTTATAAAATTCCACAGACAAGCAGTCACAAATCACTGTCCAAGGAAATAAAGTAAAATAAATAAGAAAAATAAGTGCTGTAATAGCAACACAAACCCAATTTAAGACACAGAATAAAATAAACAGGAAGTTTTAACTACTTTTTAAAAGAATCCACAGAGTCAACCAAACATATTTGTAGACTGTTCCAAAGTCTTGGTGCCACAGACTGAAAGGCATAGCTAATAATTTTTGAGCCTATGATCAAAAATTGCCAGCAGCAATGTGTTTAAGAAGAAGCTGGGATAAATAGTCTGGAACCTGGCTGTCTAGTGCTCTGTATCAAAGATTTTACAAATCCTAAAGTCTACAGGGAGCCAATATAAAGAATATAAAATAGGAGAAATGTGAGCGTGCTTACTAGAACACATTAATAGTCTGTCCAAAACATTCTCTATTGCTCGGAGGTGTGAAAGTGAGCCGGTAAACAGGGCACTGCGGTAATCTAAGTGCAATTACACAAATGCATGAACGGTTTTCTCCAGTTCAGCCAAGTAGATCATATGTCAATATGTTAGAAATATTCCTTAAATGAAGGAAACAGGGACGAGAAATAGATTTTACATGTGCCCAGAGAGGAATCAAATATTATGCCAAGAATTCAAATGCTGGACTTGGCAGTTGAACAAAGAGAAACAAAAGCCTGCCTGATTTTAGGAAAGAAAAAAATGTAATTAAATTAACTGAAACACATATTGTTTACTTACAACCCTAACTATAATAAAAATATACAGATCTTTTTTTTTTTTTTTTTAGTTTTAGAAGAGGCATGACAAGATCTTGATGCATATGTTTATTGAGGATCACATGTCATGACTGTGAGTCAGTGGCCTTTACATGTGGTGTTGTAATTACCTATTCTATTATTACAGGAATCTGACAAAAACCCTCCATATTATGACAAAAGCTGCAAGCAAAGCTAAACATTTTTGAAACAAACAAAACGAAGCTGAAATGTTCACTTTGAAAACAAACAGGAACTAAAGTGAAATGAAAGCAAAATTCAATTGAAACTGAAAAATAAAAACTACAATAACTCTGGTAGAAACCATCATAACAGAAAATCCTTTTGAAGGGTTGATTTTGTGATCATATATTTTTTAAAAAAAAATCCCCTACACTCAGTGCAAAGCTAAAAGCTTTTACTTTTAGTAGGGCTGCAGGTAGCGCCACATGTTTGAACTGGCAAATTTTTACACAGGATGCCCCTCCTGATACAACCCCCTTGCCCATTCAAACAGTATATATATATGCCTTGGCGCATACATACATTAGAAGGATGCACAGTTTTTGTTTGTTTGGACTGCAGTGTCAGCTGTCCAGCCTGAAGTAACACAGTAGCTTCTTTTGACAGAACTTGAACAGAGATAAACACAGGATTACAGCTAACTGCTGTGTGGAGCACAGACCTAAAGACCCCAGGGTCACACCCCCCGAGGCAGCAGTGTTAAGTTTCAGACTGGTGAGAGACTGGTAAAGTGATCTGAGGAATCGGCGTGTGAGCACTCTGCATTGGAACGTGGGGAGAAACTGTGAAACCAAACTGACCATCTCCCTGGATCTTTCAACATGAATCCTGATTTGTACAAATAAACAGACATATCCTTAGGAGAGATTCCAGATAATGTCAGTGAGTGTGCTGTCAGGGAATACAGGGGGACAGGTAAAGCCATTATCATGATGTACTGAATACATTACAAGGCTGTGATTTTAAGACTGTTTTCTTTGTAACTGTAATGAATTCACAAGGGTTTAATTCATATGTTTCAATCAGGGTTAATTTCTTAGAAGATCATTTGGAGCTAGTTTGGGAAACTGTTTTCATTATGACTGCAAGTAATTCCAATCCTGTTCTTTATGTAGTTGTGCTTTTTAATTGTTAGCCTAATAATTAAGGTAATAAACATGAATACCAAACATCTTCCGTGGAGGCAATTCATTTATCCAGATTCTTGTTTTCTGTTGCTTTCTGTTGTGCATTTGCAAAATAAACCACATTAAGGAGGCCCAGGCTGAGTGTAAAGTGTCACCTTGTGAGCAGGCAATGAACCAGCATAACTCGGCACTTCTGGTTTGCGGTCCACAGAAATGGCTACTGTTCAAAGCCTGAGCCAACCTTAACAGTGATCTTAATGCTGTGGTCAAACTGTCTGGCCTTTCAGACACAGGCCTGACTTTTACAGGTCACACATTTGTGACTACAGCAAGCAGCGACCGAGCCTCTTGTTCTCACTAATATTCCAGGGACATAAACAGCCTATTCCTGGATCTGTTTATTGAGCCCATCCTGAATTGACCTTTATGTATTCTGGTGGTGGCAGTGGAACTGGCATGGGGCTGTTAATAGAATTATCACTATTGCATCTGAAGTTGTTAATGTCACTATGCTGGCCAGAAACCATTAAGTTATTAACCATTATTAATCAATTTTTTTTGTCTAAAATATAGTCACGTGACACATGTCATGTTTGTGGACAGTGCTTCATCTATGTTTTGAATTATGTTGCTCAGCATATGTTCCAACGTGCACTAAAGTGACTTGTAAATTGTAAAAATTGTCTCTTATGAAGAGATTTATACATTCTAGACTCAAGTGAAGTAAAGTCTTTGTTATTGTTGGGCTTTCCTTGAGCAAATTCCCTATAAAATCTGAGATGCTGACTCCTGGTCTGAAGTTGAATTAGAGCCCCAGTCTGTCCCACACATGGAACTGTCTGTCAGGTTTGTCAACCAGAGATGCCGGAGGAGGAGGAGGGGCGCTAGAGAAGTTGCAGTTGCAGCACAATGGTTGCAGAAATAAGACTCCGTGATATAACGAGTTGAATTTACAACCGCTTTCTGCAGTGATGTCAAAGGAACATGAGGTGTCAAATGGCATTTCAACTAACTAGTTTGACGAAGACTACAGTCCTTGCATTTGCAAGATACAATATGCAGTAGATGGACCACTAATAGGAGGGTGTACTGTTCTCCAACACAGTAAAGAAGATACATAAGATCTGCAGGTATCTGAATTATCAATCACAATATCCCTTATATGGTTAATCTTTCTTAGGTAGTTCCTTTGCCTTTCCTTTTCTCTAATGATTGGCCTAAACAAAATAATAAATATAATATGTACAATAGTTAAAATAACCTACATTATATTAAAAGCTTACATAATACAGAGAAAAGTACTGATTAGTTAAATAGAGCATATATAATACACTTATATAATACAGGTATAGTATGATTATAGTCTTGTTAAAGGTAAAAGAAGAAGTCGCTGTTGGTTGTCCATAATCTATTTCTTGAGGCCATGCTTAAATTCAATAACAGGATGGGTAATCTGATAAATGGAGATAGTGAAGTCTATTGAGGTGATGCTCTAAAAAGTAAAGACAGCTGAATAAAGTTGTTTTAATACTAAAATTATAAGTGCTATAAAAGTCTATTAAATCAACTTATCAAACAGTAGGTATGTGAGAATTACTGAGTAGAAGCAAGTCTGATAGTAACTTGTTTGCAGCCTCTGTCATGATATACTGTGGTAAAAAAATTTTTTTTTAAAAAGGTAAAAATAATAATAGATTAAAAAAAAGATATTACAAGTGGGCACTAAGCATTACAGGTCACTATACTTGGCAGCCTGGAGGGATTTGTGTCAAATGTCTGTACCTAGTCAGCTGACGAGTCTCTATAACTAAACAAAAAAAAAACTAGCATTATCACTGCTGCATTACTCCCAAGGAAGTATTAATAGATGCACTGAGGTTAACTGTATTAAGGAAAGAAAATTACACATTGTCCTGTTTGTTAGCATTGTTAGCATAATGTTAAACTCATTTTTAAACTACAGAGATTATTAAAAGGTGACAGATATGTTTTCATTATCAAACCAAATTAGATAAGCCCAGCTTCATATAATAACTGAAGGAAGGGGGACACTGCTAATCAAGCTTTGTCAAGTGGAAAGGGAGAGGGGGAAATTTCCCCCTCGAAAAGGCTGTGATATCTTTTATACTTACCTTAGAAGCACTGGGCCCACTTCATCTGAATTCCCTGACCAACAGCTATGTTCAGCATTCTGAAAGTCATGTGCTCATTGTGGGGCACACTAAATTTAACAACTAAACACAGCTCTTTGTATCCTGGTCATGGTGTTAATAGCACTGTAAATAGGATGAAGTTATTTTAACGTGTGTGTGTGTGTGTGTGGTTGAAGTTTGAAGATCTAAATACTAAAAAAGTTATGTGAACGTTGTTAATTTAAATGCTGTAAATGACCAGTATGTTTAAACAAACACAGTTGCTCAAAGCTTGCATTTTTTCATATTCACAGCCATTTCCCATCAGAAAGGCCTCTGCAGGCCGAGTCATCCACATATGCAACCTCCCTGAGGGCAGCTGCACGGAGAATGATGTCATCAACCTGGGACTACCCTTTGGCAAAGTTACCAATTACATTCTCATGCGGTCTACACATCAGGTGAAACTATGATTATTTATCAGTTAATAATAATTTGTTAATGTTTAGCAACAAGTATTTTCCTTATTTAGTTCTCAGTTACACATCCATATAAAAAGCTAATTAGATTTTTGGCCAACACTCATTAAGAACAATATATTCTTTACTTGTATTAGTATAAGAAGTTAACCTGTGCACCATCCAGCATAAAAAGTCACAGTCATTTTCTTTATTTTGCCATTATTCATGTGCTATTGCAGTCCAGCTGCTTGTCAGACATACAGTTGAGCGATGGGGTTTTAATACCAGTGCCAGGGTGTTTAATTACACACTTCCAAACTTTAAATTATATTAAATGTGTTTCTGTAGTGATTACCTCCAGGAAAGTTGTGGATCAGAAGATGATCTTTATTTGGAACAAATGTGTAAAATTCAAAAAACCTAATTATATTTCACTGGCATCTTCTTTTATGTTGCAGCAGTTTCATGAGACCATATATTTTGTTATAACTTACTGGCTGTTTAACAGAACTGCAGCATGAATATCACCCCTATCAAGTTTAAAGCATTCACTCTAAAATCACGGTATTAGCTGCAAAGACTAAAACACATGTTCCAGTAAATTCATATGTTAATGAAATATGATATTCATGAATGATGATTTTCAGATTTCCTTTCATCCACGCTGTCGTCTGAAATGTACAATATATGTTTGAGAAGATTAAGCCTGAAAAAAGAACCTCTCATAAGAGGTTTCATGTTTATAGCAGCTTTCTAACTTTTTGTTATCCCATCAGGCCTTTCTGGAGATGGCGTATGTTGAGGCAGCTCATGCCATGGTTCAGTACTACCAACTTACTCCAGCTATGATTAACAACCAAAAACTTCTAATACGAATGTCTAAGAGGTACAAGGAGTTGCAACTCAAGGTAAAACTGAAGAGCATAGTAAAAAATAGGTTATAAACTATGTTGGGCATTTACTAAATGCAAATGTCTTTTTCATTTAGAAGCCAGGTAAAGATGTTCAATCGATCATCCAGGATATTACCTCACAGCGGGAAAGGGATGAGATGCAGCAACATGAACAGTAAGGAAACTTTGAGTTGCAAATGTTTGTTCTTGTGCTGCAGACTTCTTTGAGTTGCTAATGGAGTAAATGCAGTCTCAAAAAGGTACATAATCTTTGTCCAGCTACATGCCAGAGAGAGCACGTTCCCGCAGCCCTATCAGCCACTCTCTGAGTCCTCATTCCCACAGCCCCAGTTTTACATCATGCAGCTCAGCCCATAGCCCCCAAGGTGCACCATGCAGGGGTCCAGAGAGAGGCTTCGATGGCCTGGGCCCCCACCGGGGCTCTTGGGAGTGGTCATCACACTTAAGAAAAGGTGAGGATGAAAGAGAGAGGGATGATCCATGGAGGAATGGGAGCAGTGTGGATGATGATCGACCTAATGGGCGGGCTGACCGTCGAAAGATCTACCAAAAGTCCTTAGATCATCTCAGTCTGAGATTTTCTGATGAGCGAGGAGGTGGAGGTGAAGGGATGAGAGGAAGCAGAGACTGGCACCCACGAGGCAGCCCTCAAGGCTCATCCTTCAACTCATACCGGAACAATGAAGATGATTTCTACATGGAGCAAGTGTATAAGTCAGACAAGCCGCTCAGACCTCCATACCAGCGACATGATGCAAAGCCAAAGAGGAAGGATGGTGGTGACTACCACACTCGGTCCAGGCATTCAGAGACTAACATGACTGATGAGCCACTTTGCAGAACACCTGAAAATAAAAGACAGAGTTCACCAGGTGGGGGCAGGAGCAAAAAGACAAGCAGGAGGTACAATGCCACAGAGAAAAAAGAGAGAGAAAAGGCTGCTGGAAATACCGTGAGTAACTTCTGTAAAATACATTGTTATTATAGCCCTGCTTCACATCTGCCACATATTTCCTGCAATTAAAGACTTTTTGTTTTTTAGGATTGCCACTCAAAAGAAAAATCAGCTTCACCTCAGCAAATCAGTAAAACAAAAGAGGCTTCTGAATGTGGCAAAGACAGGGACATAGTAAGTCAAAATTGTTAATGTTTATGACACCTTGTAAATGCGCGTTCTAGCTGGAAGCTGGAAGCTAGAAGTAGCGTATTAACAACTATGTTCTTGATCCATTTCCTTAGGAGAAGGATTGGGAAAGTTGTGATGACACCGATGAAGAGTGTTGGTATCCTAAGAACATGGAGGAACTAGTCACTGTAGATGAAGTGGGAGGAGAAGATGATTCCATTATTGAGCCAGACCTTTCTGAGCTAGAAGAGCTTACATCCTGCCCCAAAGACTCTGCAGTGGAACAGTCAGTAGAGGAGCGCAAATCACCATCTACCTCATCCTTGGAGGTGCAGCAGACATTTAACGACAAATCTAAGACTGAAAAGTCTTGTGGGGATGGTGGAGACCAGGCAGCAACAGCTGTAACTAAGAAAGAAGAGAATATTTTGTCTTCAGCCAAAGAGGAAGACCAGAAAACAATTCCAGTGACTTCTGAGTTACCAGCTTCTAACCTTAGTGAATGCCCCAGTGAGGAGTTAAAGGCTGCATTGGAGGAGACACGCTTAGAGGACAGTGAAGTAACCAATAATGGGCCACCAGGAGGGCCAATGGAAAATCATGTTTGTGTATCAGAGGATAGTAAGACCCCAGAAGTAGGACAGGTCACGGAAGTAGTCAATAATGGAGTGCAGCACAAGGACAACATTCATAAAAAAGGTAAGTTTAGTGTTCATAGAAGAAACAAGTGTTTGTTCTTAAGCTTATTATTTTACAATTATACAAATCTTACCAATTCAGCACTATAATGGACTGCTAGTCATTTGTTGGACAAAAGACTCTAGTTTTACTTAAAAAAAAAAAAAAGTGGGACCTGTAAAACTATACCTCTTTATGTACCTTATTAGGAAAAGATATGTTCTTTGCTCTCTAAGTTCACACTGAAGACACAGGACAGCAAATTTATCTCAGCTGACTGTAGATTATAAATGTAATTAGAGCTATTTGATGCTTGGAAGGATGGTTGTAACAAACCACAAAACACTTGAAGGTTTTTTCTACAGCTCTCTTATTTAGTTCCCTAAACTCAGATGAAAAAAAAAAAAAAAAGACAAAAAGTATAAATTCCTTTCTCATAATTTATTTGCCTTTTATAGACACTGAGGCCTGCTCACCATCCCATGAACAAGACAGAGCTGTCAGTGAACACAGCATACCTTTAGGTAAGCAGAACACATTTCATTACCATAACTGTTACACTAATAAAATCACTGAGAGCGACTGGTTCTTATTTTGTCAGAAAAATCAGCTTACATCAGTGGCTAAATGTAAACCAGCTTAAACACAACTGTAAGTTTTTCCACCCATTTGGAATAAAGTTCACAGCCTGAAAAGATTTTAGAAGTTTCAGATTTTGAATGAATCAAAATGTCACACATGGAAAGTCTTGACTGAATTTTTTTCTTTGGTACTGCAGTAACTTAGTGTGTCATCCACCCTGACATCCAGTCTACTTCTGGTATCTTTTTATGAGTTGGGATGTTGTCTAAAGTTTTGCTTACTTACATAAAGCACAGAAGAGGGAAAAGTCAGCTTCAGATGTAAATGTACAACTGGAAATGCTTTGTTTAGTTTAGGTGAGGGAGCTACCTGGCTAGAGCATGCAGGAGATCGGACACCACTCTCTTGCTGTGGATTCACTTGACTATTACCTCTGTTCTACTATCATACCGGTGCAAATTACAAGACTTCATTCTATCAAGCTAAAGATTAAAAATTGTTTAATATAAATTTCCAGTCTCACATGCACGTTCTCTGAGTCATCTCCAGAAACGTTTAGGGTGGCAGTGCAATAATGAAAACACAAATGCTAAACAAACTCACTGTGGTCAACTGAACAGTTGTTTATTAAAAAAAAAAAAGATTTACACATAATGTGCAAAATGCTCCATTGAATTTAGTGAATAACCTGGTTCTGAGTTAGAACCAGTTTAGCATCTTTTGCTGTTTGCATGTATATCCTGATGGTCAGAATATAAGGTCTGAAACAGGAGTCTCAGTGTGCATCCACGTGCATTGCTCTGCTCTCAATTGAGAAAATTCTTTAATCCATATATGTCAAAGCAATACACTTAAAGCCCACTTATCACTGCTATATTTAATCATTATCATGGACAAAAGCTGATGGAGTCTTGAGCCTGTAGTCTTAGTCCAAAGATAAAGTATTATCTTGGACACCATTAGTTAAGGACACTGACAATCTGTTGCATTAGCACTCTAATTGACTGGAACTGCTTGGCCACTTGCTGACCTATTTCTGTGAGCAGGTTGTGAAATGCACCCCTGAGGGATGAGTATTTATATTATCATTAGAGTTAGAATGACACAGCCAAGCACATGGCCAGGTTTCAGCCTGCACTTCAGAGACTTACAGCACATAAGCAAAACAACAACAGACCTCAGTGCAGAGTGCAGACACGGAAGCAGTGTGCAGTTATTTCTGTTGTATGTGTGTCCAGAAAAACCTGTCTGCAATAAGATCAAGACAAACATAATACTGATATGCCTTCTGGTTGTTTTCATCATGCTCATTTTTACCTTTTTTTCTTTTTACTGTAATATATGTGGATATGGGAGCATTGTCAGAAGCAAATCTAAGAAGGTTTCTGATTCGCTGTCATGTACTCACCAGTCTAAAGCCTCCTCATGACTGTTGAAACAATTTTACAAAGATTTAGAAAATCTTTGACATCCAATCTTTAGTTATTCAAGCACACAGTCTCATTACAGTTTAGTTTTTTCTAAAGTCCAGCATTATTTTTTATTTCAGCTAAATGAAATATTATCTTCATATCTAATTTTAGTTATTTGAGTTATATACAATTAACCTTGTTATTAAAAATAAGCAATTGTGTACTTGAGATTGAAATTAAGGCAGTGGACATGGTACAAGAAGTCACTGTCAACACGGTGCTGCAATTCCATCACAGTATGATCTTTTTTTATTGTTACACTTATCAGAAATGGAAATGCTGATTCAATGAAGTATACTGTGGTGCTTGGAGAATATAATCCTATACTCTTAAATTACTTTAACGTAACACAAAATCAAATTGTAATCTTGTGACATTACACTACAGAAATTAACACAAGTGCCCAGTGCAGTCAGATTGGACATTAAACAGCTGCTGTCTTGCCAGCTCCCTAATTGAAAGTGTGTGTGCTGTCTGGTTGTGCCCAGCAAATAGCTCAGATAATTGTCTGGTAGAGTCAGAACAAGTGAGTAGATGTCACGTGTCCTGCTCCATACACTCGATCCAGGTGCTCCCTGATTCCCCTGACACTGTCCAGAGTTCATGATAAAAAAAGAAAGAAATGGTGATGACTGTAAACAGAGGGTGGGGGGTATCAACTGGAAGAGGTCAGTAATAGGGAAATCACTAAAATCAGTAAAGGAAAAATTAATTTAGACTAGTAGAAATGTATCAGGGCACCACGGGGGGAGAGAGAAAGAAAAAAAAAAGTGTAATCTGAGAGCAGCAGCATGATGGTTTCAGGCAGCCATAAGTCCCAGTAGAGTAGTTAATTTATGTTTGATAACTGACCTTCAATAAAAGATTTTTTTAATTATTATTTATCGATAATATATGTAATTTTTTTCTTAAAATTTATTGAGTATAATCAATCAAATTTGTCCCATTTTTTGATTTGAATACATATAAATGGTGGGAAGAGGCATGACTGTGATTCTGGGTCAAAGTTAAATTTATTTGAATGACAAAAAGGATGTAGAATCTGTCTAAAAAGTTTTTATTAATAATTACCATTGTGAGTCCCCCTCTTTTGTCAGACAATTGAATTTTTATTTATTTTTTTGTTTGTTTGTTTTTATTTTATTTTATTTTATTTATTTATTTTTTATTTTCAATTGAATTTTAATTATTGTTTTTCCTGTCTGATAGGAGTGGAGTTTGTTGTGCCGAGGAGCGGCTTCTACTGTAAACTCTGTGGACTTTTTTACACCAGTGAGGAAACTGCAAAGACCGCTCACTGCCGCAGCACAGTACACTACAGGAATCTACAGGTACAACCTGCACAGCGGCACACTCCTCCTTTATTTTATCCAGTCTTTATTAATTTAATTATATTAAAACATAAACCCTCATGGCGGGAGATACACGTATGTGACACAAAAGTGTGTGTGGGCATATGCACGTCTGCCTATTTAAAGTCAATCTGTACGCCGCACACTCCTTACTGAGGACTTCATTGGCCACATTGATGCGGCCATGAGATTACACCAGCTGTTTTCAGGCTTGTGAGTAATCTCTTTGTTTTACTTTCAGCACGTTCGTATTATATTAATTTTCCTTGCCTTTCTTCACATGAGGATAAAACCGACTTTTAATTTTTTATTAAGTATAATTTTGTTCTCCAAGCAAAATTCTCTGCCGTGGAAAGTTAATGACTTTCCTGTTTTGATTTAGCATCAACCCCACTGTATAAACTGTATGACATATTTATGCACTGAGCACATTATTCATAAACACACATTTTTGAAAAACAAGCTCCTTTGCTCTCAGAAGTATTTTCTTTATAAACTGTGATTTGGCAAACAGCACTGATCTTAAATAATCACCTCATCAGGCATCAAAATTTTGGCAATAAATAACTGTTTATTGCTGGGTTTTTTTGAGAGGAAATTTGCTGAAATCCTCACATTTCCAGTTCCTGATATGTAAGGATGTACAATAGACGTTTGTGGCTGGACAGATCTTTATATTTCGTTTTTTTTTAGCCCATTTTCTGAAATTTATGAGCCTTCATTTGATCATAGCTAAAATTTCAATAACTAAAAAAAGTCAACAGATCATAATCTTAAATTGAAATCTTAAATAAATGTACAGTTTACTGCCCCATCCTAGTGCACACACATACACACGAACATTAGCATTGCGTGTAATCTTGCGACTGTATTAGGTTTCCTGTTACTGGCCAGTCAGCACCGAGCCATCTTACATTTCCCTCGTCCTTTGCAGCACAGCTGAAGCGAGGTCGAGGAGCGTGTTTCCTTCACATTTGATGCATTACATTCCACGAAGAAAAAAAAAAACAGTTTTAAACAGTTGTGCTGTCTGTCACAGCTCTGTGTGCTCAGAAGTTCATTTTGTTTGATTTTGTTGTTTTTATTCACGTTCTACTCTTCTCGTCTACAGCAGAGTGAGTTTATATTTACAAAGGGAGCACAAAATAAATGATTTAAGGACTGAGGCTGGTCATTTATAACATTAAATCCGGATATGTGTTAATTTAATTTTACTGGATATAATGTATCCATTCATAAAGTATTTGGACCACCTGTGACTCAATCAATTCTACAAAAAAAAAATTGTGAAAAGAAACTTCTGGTACATGGAAAAGACTGACCAGATGGTGGTTTCCCTCTATTACTCTCTTATTCTGACCTTTGTTTAAAGAAAAATGGATTTCAGTGGAATGACCTGGATAGATCTACATTAACACATCTTTGCTATAGAGGTCTTAGTCTTGGTTTTAATTTGGGGTAAAAAAAAAAAAAAAATCACATTAACATTTCACATTACCTTCTATTATGAAAATACCTTGGTGCAGCTGGATCATTCACAGTCATCAATAGGTAGAATAGGTGTTAGGGTGTAGGGGGGAGTGCTGGAGCAAGACTGATCCATGAAAAGTCTATAGCATGCAACTTGCAGGTATTAAAGGATCTCCTGCTAACATCTTGGCATCAGATACTGCAGAGGCACCTTGAAAGGTTAGACTGGAGCTTTTTTGACACCATGCAAAGGATCAACAACACAATATGATAGTGGTTATATTGCTGTAGCTCATCGGTGTGTATTTTATGTATTTAGATATTTATTTTTTTATTTTTTCTCTTTTACAGAAATACCTGTCTCAGCTGGCAGAGGTCAGTCTATCGGGCGTGCTCTGAACCTCCAGCTGCACGGTGATGATAGCTTGACCTCTCACCTCCTGCAAAATGAACATCAGAAGAAGGATTTGTGTGAATCCTAAAGCACGGATAATGCGCTTTAGGACAACACGGCATAAAGCAGACAAATTCAACAATGCTGATGTTTGTTTGGATAGGAATGCTAGAATGACGCAGACAATAGACGCTTTCAGTTCTGTAAATATACATGCGATGAAATGTATAGTGAGGTTTTAATATTTAACTGCAATTTTATCATTTTTCTTACAGTTTTACTTTATCGGTTTGTGTGAGATAAAGTTCTTTTATTTGAATGAAAATGCATTTACAATAATGTTAAATTCTCTAGATAAAAGTCTTTTACAGTTTGTCTCCACATCACTGAAACAACCGTGATAGATTTACATCTGCTAAATTACTTGAATATGTTGAGTATTAAGATTTTTTTGTTTTGTTTTGTTACAGAGCCTGAGAGCTCAGTGTGCTTAAGAAAACAACAAAAAGCCAACATTGGTGACACTTGGTGTTGGTTTTTTTTTTCACTTTGCAACATTTGTTGTTGTGCTGACGTCATATTATTGAGGATGTTTTCATCATCTTCTCGTACTTGACTGCGACGTGAGCTCTCAGGACCACTGTATTTTTTTTTTCCTCAGTTTAAAAACTGAGGCAGATTCTCAGGTTTGTTCTTCTTGTTAAACAGGTTTCACTGTAAAGATCATAAAATTCAAATTTTTATTTATATCTGAGGTTTTGCGCCTTTGGCTGGTTTTTTTTTTTTTTATTTTTCTTTCCTTTTTCCCACACCCGATGTGAACTTGAGTATCTGTCAGGGAAAAATGTACATGGTTTGGATTAATAATATTTCAGTGATACAAAAGATCTTTATTTTCTGGAAGTTTTATGTTGAATGTAATTTATAGGACAATCCCAGTCATATTTGCCAAGAGATGCCTTAGACATGAAAGACCTTCAACTGGACCATGTGTTTAACTTAAACATGAAGTGTTTCATGTTACGACAATTTGTTACGGCAGGATTATCAAGCCACACTCTGTTTTTGTATACTGTGAATACTGATCCTGTGATTCAGTGATAGTTTTGTTTTCTTTGACAATTTTTTTCATATGATTTTTGATGGAAAACACTTGAATAAACATTGTGAATGTTTCAAATTAGCAGTCTCCCTTTTTTGAACAAAAATCGAATCATTCAGATTGTTTTTACAGCTTTTTTTGTGTGTGTAATAACCTTGAAAGGCAGTGCTGTGAAAGAGCTCCACCAAGTGTTGGGGCAAAAAAACACTTCAACCATCGACTTTAAAGCTGCAGTAAATCTGCTGTTGTAAAGAGAAATGTAAAACTCAGCGGAAGTTTTCAAATGCTGATGCCATCATCCTTTTTATTTACTTATACTGTCAAATAAATTTGAATGTGCTTATTACTCACAGTATGAAAGAATGTGTAAGAAAAACACAAGAATGCTGTCAGTTACTATTGCACACAAAAATACTTTTGGTTGGCCTAATCATAATGTTATTTATTAGATGGCACTAACAATGACAAAAGAAAGTTTATTCATAATAAATTTTAGCAATTTATTTTAAACACCAGCTTTAAACACGGAAGGTGTCATGACACAAAACCCTTATTTTGATGCACTATCCCTTTATATCACAATTTATGTCATAAAAATAAGAAAGCACACATATTTTTTAAATCCTCAAAAACTTATTTACAATTAAAAATTATACTGTTAATTAATAGACAAATAATAAACTGAATTAATTTTTTTATACCCAAATTTGAGCTATACTGGGCTTCTTTGAGAATTCAGAAATTAATTAAGCATAACATTCGACCACTGAAACTTTTCTGTTCGGGAATGCAAATAACTGTAATTTGGTATCTTAATAAAAAAAAAATTAAAAAAACAAAACAATGTGCTTTTCTATTTTTTCACTTTTTTTGTAAAATTGTAAATTTGAAACTTTATGGATAGCAACAGTAATTATATTTTAGTATTAAAACTATTTCATTTAAAGAGCTTGCACATACTGGTAAATTAACCATTACAGAAACATAAAAAAAAAAAAAATTGGTAATTACTAGCACTGTTAATTCAGAGTACTTGTGGCATGAACCTTATGTCACACTGGGTGGTGGTCTACTTGTTAAGCATTGTAATGTTATATGGCTTTTAAGTTTTACTGCTGCTTTTTAACTTTACTCTATGCAAACCCTAATTTGTCCTGCACAAAATACCCATTCTGATATTCAAGCAGTTTAACACACACATAATTTTGGTAAGAGCCATCTCCTATTTTACTTAATGGACTGCATGTTTCACTATTACTGAGAGCTCCAGATTGTAATCAGAAATTGTTTTGTTACAAATGCTCACTTAAAATATAAATATGACAGACAGAAAATGTCAACTCTATATACAAAAAAGTAAAAATAGTGCACTCAAAGTGTAGTAATGTTAAATTAAAATGAAAGGTTCCAAAGTTAAAGCAATACTAAATACAGTATAGACAAGAAACTACATGACAATAGTCCAGCTGTCACATAGAGGAGTTATAAAGTTTGACAGCCACAGGTCGAAATGATTTACTTGGACAACATCCTCCTTTCTGAAGCTTTTGTCAAAAAGTCAGGCTCCACACCCACAATATTACTGTCCGTGTGGATCCGTTTATTGAGTCTGTTATTATATGCTACCCTCAGTCTGCTGCCCCAGCACACCACAGCATAGAGGATGGCACTGGCCACCACAGACTCATAAAACATCCAGAGTGCCATGCTGCAGATTGTAAAGGACCTCAGTCATCTCAGAACATAGAAACAGCGTTGGCCCTTCTTGTAGAGGCTTTTGTGTTTTTAATGAAGTCCAGTTTATTGCCAATGTGAACACCAAGGTCTGCACACAGACCCCGTGGATGGAAATAGGGGTCACTAGTGTTTGTGTCCTCCAGTTCAGCTTTTATTGATTCTAGAGTGAAAATATCGTGCAAAGTATATATATAAAATGTATCTATTATAATATAGAAATATATAATATTTTAATAATTATTTAATATTATTTCAAACCTTTTTTTGGGGGGGGGGCTGTCATGTCTGGCAGTTTTTGCAATCAGAATGATGGTCCGAATGCACTGCTGTAACAAATTATTTCATATTATTTCAAACCACATTGTTGTAGTTTATATGAATAAAGGAGTTCTGTGTGGAAAGCGCAGCTCCTCACCATCGCCGACAGGGTGCAGCACTTAATAAGCCACACTAACCTCACAGAACATGCGAGAAGAACATCCGTGTTGCATGCTGATTGGCTCTTCGTTTAAAAAAACCTTCTCTCCAACCAATCAGGAAATGAAAACAGTGGCCTACGTGCCAGCGCTGCCTGTAAGTAAAACAAAAACAACGGTGTTCGTGTCAGAGTTTGAAGCTTGGACGCAGCAGACGGTCAGAAATTTATACTTTTTTTTTTTTCTTTTTCTTCTGCAGTGATTTATATGATAGCGTAGCTAGCTAGTTAATTTTATGGTTGTATTGAAAGATGGCTACCGAGCTAGCCGACTGTGTAATTTGATATTATCTTTAATTGACGTTCGGGCTTCGATAAGAACTAGACAGCAGTTAGCGATGCATAAAACGCCTACAAAAGTGCGGATATTTGATTGTGTTGGAGTAGTAGCCGTTGATACGCGCATTGAAAAGGAGTTATCTCCTTTTTAAAAAGCAGTAGCGTCCCTTAGCAGTGAATATTTAGGCTAATGTAATGTTATGCATTGTTTATCAACAGTGGGACTTTCAATGAATAGGGGGGAGGGAGAAGGCGTGGTGTTACCGCAGCTTGTCTGGACTTGTTATTGACGCATGTCCGCACAAAACGTGACAGTTTATTTTATATTGCAGGTATTGTTTGAAATTCTGTTTTGCGCTGTTCTGCCGTAAAAGCCTCTTTTCTACTGTAAATCATGGCAGCTGACTGCGAGGCCTGGCTGAACGCAAACCCTGTGGGTAAGTGTGAATCATTCAGAGCCATTTGTTAAATATTGTGCTTCATCAGCAGGATGGGGGATGCGGGGCAGTGGGACTTTTTCATACAGGCAGCAGCTGAATGTGTTACCTTGCACTGTCTATGGGTTTGGTGACTCTTCCATTCCCACCCGCAGCTCATACTATATTTTGTGTTTGAGTGCAGATAGAAATTAACTGTATTGTGACATAAAGCAGCTTTTGCTGAGCTTACTGTTTTTGCTGTGGGCAAAGAGAATATAAATGCTTTGTGTCTAAAAGTTACATACATATTGTCAATCAAATCAAACATGAATTCAGTACAATGTCCTCTTCTAAACCCACAGAGGTTGGGGACCTGAGCGACTCTTTTGTATCTGGGGAGGAAGACAATGGAGGTTTCATTGTCTCTAATAAAAATATCAGCAACGAGATCAATGGCAACTGGGTGTCCTCCTCTAGCAACAGCATCCACGAGGCACGTCTGAAGGCCAAGGCCAAGCGGAGGCTGAGGAAGAACTCTTCCAGGGACTCTGGCAGGGGGGACTCTCTCAGCGATACTGGGGATGCGATTAGGGGAACCTCAGTGGCACCCACGAGTCCCAAGAGCAAGCTGCTGGATAGAAAGTCCCGGCTGGGGAAGGGCAGAGGCCTCCCAAAGAAAGGTAAGAACATATTAATAATGCAGAAGGTAGTAGAGTAATTTAACCATGTAATTTGTTATCACGAAGATCAGATGTCTCAGTCTCACTCAGTTTTCAGAGGTTAACCTTTGACTGGTCATTACCAAAGGCATGTACAAGCTTATCAAAGAGTAACTTGTATTTCAGATTCCAGGACTTCAGAGGGAAAGTGCAACATTCACGCATTCATTTAGTGTTGTTGTCCTTGTTTTTTTTCCTTTTTCATCTGGTAGCCATAAACCAATTAACAAGTAAACAAATGGCTCAGACTCACTTTAAATGTGCTCTTTTCCTCACCATTTACTCAGCCAAGCTTTTCTGGAAATTTCCAGGCTACTTTTCCACATGGTGAAATGTTTGGCGCCCCCCAAAGAGCATTGTAATGTAATTGTTCCTGTAACCAGTTTTGTTCATTGAATATTTAATTTTCTCAAGCATCATAAAATTGTTTGTCAAATGTGCAGCAATAACAGCCAAAAAAAAAAATCCTGGCACCATTTTGTCTGTAATGTACCATGAGTTGCTTTTGTTATTGATACTAATGCACAGGATGCGACATGAATAGTTCATCTTTAACACTACTTTTTAAAAGAGAGCATCTTCTGTTTAAAGGAGTATCAAATAGGAAGTTACATTTTTGAGGCTCATGGAACATCTAATTTCCTATGTTTTATCTCTTTTTGTGTTGCTGAAGTGAGATGATCTTGGGTGTCAAAGTACAGTGATAGCTATAGATAATTACTACTCATAATAGTGTTAAGGCCTCCTCTTGCTGCAGATCTTCATGCAGTGATGTAACCATACAGTGCTCAGTTACAGTATGTGTCCCTGCAGACTGCAGTACAGTTCAGGCACTTTGCTCTCCCCATGGGCATGTCTAGTTTCTCCCAGCACAGAATCTGCCCATTTTTTTTTTTCCTGGTTGCGTAACAGAAGTGCGACACTATCGGTGCCCTGCAATTTGAGCTCTTAGCTGCATTAAAATTTTATGTTTGAAAGAAATGGAAGAGGGTGTATACAATATTTATCATAATATTTTAGTGCTAAAGCTTGGTGGTTTTCACAACCAAAGTGAGCTCAGCTAAATATAGTGACATGTCGTATGCCACACACTGGGTGGGACTAATGGAGGTTTTAAGGGATGTCTCACAAGCTGCTTTGGCATTCAGCTTCTTAAACTGTCTGCAATCTGCCGGTGCTGACCTCAGTCCTGGCAGATGTTTGCTGCAGAAAATGTAGTCTGGGCAACATGTTGGCAGCAGCTTCAGTTCTCTGGATGTATCTACATAGGCAGTATTTAACCATCAGAGCCCCATACACCACCACTGAAGCATGTTAACATACAGGATCTCAGATTTAAAGTGGATGTTGGGATGTTTAAAGGCATGTAACATGAATAAAATGTGACCTGTTACATGGCCTAAGTAGACAGGTGGATTGTTTATATGATGCAATGTATACAAAGGAATCACCGCCCCACACAAAGGGATTATAGCACAGCATGTTTGGTGCTGGGATTAAAAAAGTGCTTTGGGATTGGTACAAATTAAAAACATGCATAGATTAAATTTAAACTAAGTGCTAATAGAAAAATGAGTATTTTTCCTTTATCGATCAACAACCTCTCTGCTGAAGGGCATTTGTACTATTATGACCAAGACTTTACTTTACTTTATTTTCTTTATTTTTAGAGCACTTTAAACACAGGGACTGTAACAAAGTGCTGTACAGACAATACAATACACATTCACACAAAATACATAGCAAGAAGAACAGGCTAAAAGCAACAGTCTTAACTCGGAGTAAAAGACAAATGGTTAAAAATGGGTCTTAAGAAGAATCTTAAAAGTAGATACTAAAGGAGCACTCCTATTATATGATGGAAAGTAATTCCACAGTTTAGGAGCAGCAATACTGAAAGCTCTATCTCCTCTGAGTTTAAGTTTTGACCTAGGTATTCTCAGGAGTAGTTGGTCAGCTGACCTGAGCGAATGAGTCAGAGTATATGGGTCAAGTAGCTCAGAGAGGTAAAAAGGAGCAGAGCCATGTAAACATTTAAAAACAAGTAAAAGGATCTTATATTGAATTTTAAAATGTACTGGCAGCCAGTGCGGGGGTAATATGTTCAGAAAGAGAATTTAGATTCAGCAAACGTATAGTAAATCAAGCATCATCACCTGTTTTAGTTCTGAGTAAAACACTGGATGAACTTTTGTTGAAAATTTTACATCTTTGCGTCTTACACTTAAATCTTACAACTCTAAAATCATTCTTGATGTCAGAACTGTTTCTACTCAAACAATGAGCAGATGTGAAACTAGTCCAAATGTCTCAGATGATGACAAATCCAGTCTTATAGTTAGCTTATGTTGTGTGGATATAATTAGACAAATGTTTAAAAAGGCTACATTTAATTCAAGTTGCTTTCTTGCTGTTGCAGTGTCTTATTTTTAAACATAACATCATGCTCAGTAGCCCTCACTACTCTGCCCTCTTGTTATGTTGGCTTTGATCTTAGAGTTGCGATGTTATACCATAATGATTCTAAAAGCTGCTGCTGAACTGTTTTTCAGTGGCCACCATGAATTGAGATCCATTCAGTGGAGCTCAGTAGAAATAAAAGTTTCAGGTAGCCAAAGTGTGGTCCACTAAAGCTTTAAAAAAACAAAATGACAGGATTATGTTCTTATGCATCACATTTCACATTGTCACTGCCCTTCGTCTCCAGGTGGGGCTGGAGGAAAAGGTGTATGGGGTAGATCTGGTGAAGTTTATGAACCAGAGGCGGTCGATGAAAGAGACCCCAACTATGATGATCAGGTAATGACTCCTGTGTTGACAGCATACACCTGCATTATTATTATTATTATTATTATTATTATTGTTATTGTTTCTATTACTATTGTTGTTAATACTGTTAGTTATATGGAATGTTTGGAATGTTATGATTATGTTATAACCTAATACAAGCCAATATGCAGGCTTTGTAAATTTTAAAATTCTCAGGTGTTCCTTCCTACCAGACTCTGCTGCAAATGCAAAAACTATATACGTCCCACAAACAAGTGTGATTCTGTTTTGACAGGAAAACTGTGTTTATGAGACTGTGGTCCCCCCGCTGGATGAGCGAGACTTTGAGAAGACAGTCACCCCAATTGTGCAAGAGTATTTTGAACATGGAGACACAAATGAAGTAGCGGTGAGTGTTATTAAAATAATATGGAAAGAGATTATCAGTTAGAGTGAGCTTATTCATTGAGAGCGCCATGCTATACAAAAAATAAACAACACAACCATAAAGCTCAAGACAACTTAGTGTCCCTTTACATTTCCAGGAGCTGCTTGCAGAAATGAACCTGGGGCCTATGCGGAGCGAGGTGCCCTCACTGGCTGTGTCACTGGCCCTGGAGGCCAAAGCCAGCCACCGGGAGCTCACCTCGAGGCTGCTGGCCGATCTTTGTGGGCCTGTTTTGTCTCACAGCGACATGGAAAAGTCGTTTGACAAACTTCTCAGAGAATTGCCCGATTTGGTCCTGGACACACCTGGGGCTGCTCAGGTGAGTGTTGAAAGACAAATGTGTGTATACCTGTTGCCCAAATAGCAACTTATTCTGTGTGTTTGTGAATTATAGTTTGTATTATTGTTGGTTGTGTTTTTTGTTTGTTTGTTTGTTTGTTTTGTTTTTTAAACAGGAGTCCAAATTAGGACTGTTGATCAAATGGTAACTTCAGTTATAATTTCTGGTGAATATTAAAACAAGATAATTGAGATGAAACAATTGGTAAAGGACATTTAACAGACTGATTTGCTGAAGTCTAATCTTTTATGTCAGCCCCTTTTAAAGAAAATTTAAAGAAAGAAACTCTTAACACTCGTCAGCTAAAAGTATGCTCTCTGTTTGAGGAGTGATAATAGCTTGTGGTAGAGCACAGGGGAAAAACGCTGTGGGTTTTTTTTTTTTTTTTTTTTCGTTTTCTCGTGATATGTTGGTGTGCGAGAGAGAGCCTGTGTGTGTTTTAGGGCTCTTTCTCTTTCGGCCTGCGCAGACATGAAATCTGTGGCTATTGTCTGACTGTGCTTTCAAAATGCAAGCTCAGCATAGGACGCTAAAAGGGTTGTTCAGCGTCCTTCCCCCTCACCCCTCATCTCGTCATCTCAATGAGTCTCGATGGTCATTTCTGTTCCACTCTCCCAGTTCTCAGTGGGTTTAAAGGGGCATTATGATACTGCCCTGCCCCCACTTCCTTCCCTCTGCTCTTTCACTCTCACTCTCACACTCACTTTCACACACAGGCGTACACACACACACCCTTTCTCCTCATATGCCTGTCAGTCTAGACACAGCAGTGGGTCAGCTGAGATGTAACTGCCTCTTGTCTGTACAGGAACAATGAGCAGCAGTGAGCCCAGGCTTTGTGGAAGCCAGAAGAGCAAAGCCAGCTCTTTTATTTTTCTAAATCATGTGCTCACACTACTGTAAACAAAGACACACGTGCCACTGAAGCCACTGTCCGGTCAGTGTTTTTGTGGGGCCTCTGAACTGAAACTTGTAAACTAAGAATAATCAGATTGTTGCAGGCTGCTGATAACTGACTTGATTTTTTTTGCAGAAAATACATGACCAGTGAACCATCTCTCCTAATTTAGTTGACAGAAAAACAGTTCTAAGCATCAGGAACATGATGCTAGGTGTTGTGTTTAGGATTGTTTACAATTTTTTCTTCTTTGTGTTTCTTTTTAGTTGGTGGGCCAGTTCATTGCACGAGCTGTAAGTGACCAAATATTGGCCAAGAGCTACATTGAGGGCTACAAAGGAAAAGTTGACTGTGAATATGCAAGGTATGTGGTTAGATAAGTGATGTTCATGTGATTTTCAGTTTCCTGTTAATTCTGTGAGCATGAAAATTTTAGGTTTCATTGTTTTGAATTTGTGCTGCTAACTTGTTAAAATAAGCAGCCTGTTAAAATTATAAAGAAGCTTTCTCACACATAATGTTACATGGTCTCATCAATACATATAACTTAAAGTGCTAATTTCCAGTTTGTTCTTGGACTCTACCAGAGTAGCTTTGCATGATTCACAGCTCCAAATAATGCTGTGTGAAACAGGCAGTTTTAGCTCCTCTCCCTTAAATGATCTCTGATCATTTAAAGGGAAATTAGGTTTGAATAGTAAGTAACTGGGGCTGCTGTGGGCCTGAAATGACCATATTAAAGACATTCCCTCTCTGCAGTCAAAAACAGAGTGATTAGTTTGAGGTGTGTGAAGCTTTTTGCTCACAGGGGTTACTTGTACAAACACTGACCTGATGTTTAAAACACTGGCCATATTTAATATGAGCACCTAACAATATAACTGTATATTTGATAGAAAATAAAGAGAAGCATAAAAGTTCCACTATCTTTTAGCTATAGTCGTGTAAATTGAACACTGAAACTGGTGCTTCTTGCTGTAATTATTCTCCTGTTCATATTGAACCTGTTGGCACTCCCTCTTAAATTGACCAGTGTTGTGTTCTGTATAGAAATGTATTTTGGAGTTTTGGAGTCAAAGTTTGTCTGATAAATTAATGAGCAATACATAATTCCCTCTTTAGGTTTTAATCTTGTGTTGCAGTAGAAGGATAGCAACAAGATGTTGTTTTTGTTTTGTTTTTTTCTGACTGTAAGTAAAAACATCAATTTGGTTTTTCTAACTCAGGTGGCCAAAAGCTCAGATTAGCTTAAATTTCATGAAACTTCTAATAGTCATCTGGTACATGATTGGGGGTAGCCTGCATACAGTGGTGGTTATTATAGATGGATGGAAGGAAAATGGTCCTTTTTCAAATAAAACAAAGATGCCATAATCATCAACCGTGTTTTAAAAAGTTAATGGCGTCTTCTTGTTAATCAAGTGTAGGACAAATTAAAAAAAAAATCATAGAAATTATAGTTGTTGTCATATATAGTGAAATATTTTCACAGTAAGTTGATGGAAAACCCACAATCAGTTGCTTTCTTATGTTGCTTTAATGGTCAGCTAAGGATTTGCACTATTTGCATTTTTAGAAATCAGAGTAATTATAGTTTTTGGAATAATGCAATAAGTTAATGTGATTTAGTTTACCCATGTAGTCATCTGTTCTTATGTCCTCTAATTGGAGAGCAGCAGGTTAACGCATACAGTTTTGTGCAAATATTTTTGCAGCTTAAAGTGATATGAGGATGCTTTAAAAACTAATGCCATTTATAATTTTTATTTATCAATAAACTTCACAAAAATTAGTGTTAAAAAAACAAAACAAACAAGCACAAATGTAATAAAAAGAAATGGTGGGACTAGGGGTGTGCGATATATATATCGTCTACGATAATATCGTAATTGCCGTGTTAACGATGTGCGAGCTGACATTATTGAGTATGCTAATTAGGAGAAAAAAAACAACAATCAAAGGCCTCGGCTCCACGCGTTCACTACTTGATGCTTTAGTACAGGCTGCTGCTCGTGCGCATTGAGAGCGCCCGTACTGTGCACTAGCATAGCTGCCTGAACAACACACCTAAAGCTGGAAATGAGTGAACACACTGCGCCAGGGGAGGAAAGTCAGACATCGCCAGCCTCGCAGTCTACTGCCTTAATTCCTAGGCGAGGAGGTGGTTTGCAGTTTGCGGACTAGTTCAACAACTAACCTGTTCCATCATCAGCGAGAATGAGGAATATGAAAAGTTTCAGGAAACCGCCGTCCAAGACAAACTACGACTAGCGGAATAAGGAGGAAAATAATGAAAGGATTGATGTTAATCTCCTTTAAGTTAAATTAGGTATGTTACAATCACTGGTCATAGCCCAGCGACGTTCTTGGAGCTCACCTGTTTGGAGCCTTGGATAATACGCTGAAGCGGTCTTGCGAAAAATGCGGGTTTCTGATCAGATGAGGGTGTGTAGTTTCTGTGATTTTATTTTGCTATAATGTAGGTGGAATCCCCCTGGACAGCCTCTTTTTTTTTTTTTTTTTTCCTCGTTATTCTGTCAAGCAATTGCTTTTCAAAAACTCGCCGAAGTTTTTCTATTTACATTTGTCATGCCCAGGACACTTGAAAAAGAGATTTTAATCTCACTGCGTTTTTCCTGGTTAAATAAAGGTTAAATAAAATTAAAAAACAAGTTAATGTCTCAAAAACACTGATTTAAGTCTTATATTTTACCAGCTTGCACTTCTTGTATGAACACATTTTTAAATAATGCAAAAACATCGTTTATTATCTTTATCAAGAAAATTACAGAAAATATCGATATTATTTTTTGTCAATATCGCACACCCCTAGGTGGGTACAGTGTACAAGGTGCAGGGCAGGTAGGTTGAATGTAGCCTGTCTCAGTGTCCATGTTTTCATGTAAATCCCAGACTGACTCCCTGGTGTTGTGATTAGGTCTGTATGGGGACCTGACCATCTGTTGTAGGACTCTGCTCTTGTTTTGTTTTTGTTTTTTTGTACTACACAGTACCTGGCTGTGGTGTATGTAAGAATGTAAATGTCCAAATAAACTGAGTTTTCCTTGCCCAGCTCCCTTATTTGGAGAAATACATGAGAGTGCATGCATGAGAGTTGAGCACTTAAAAGGTTCCCAGTGTGCATCACATGTGCTGCCTCCAGCACAGTCAGGCACCACCCACATTACACACATTACAAGCAACTCTCCAAAACCAGCAGGAAGAGCTTAGGCTAAAGTTTTCCAAACCTTGTGTGTGTCACTTTGTTCTCAGGGCGGCTCTAGACCGGGCAGCTGTGCTGCTGAAGATGAGTATGGGTGGACTTCGCATAGACAACCAGTGGGGGACAGGCGGAGGCCAGCGACCTGTCACACAGCTCATCAAGGAGGTAGACTACATGAATCAGATTCAAGAACGCACCAACATTAAACCGGTTTTTCGTGATTGTAATTAGTTTCTGTTATAAAACTTTAACTGACTGAACAGATTCACAACACTGGGGAAGACTCAGTAAACAGTTAAGAACATATAACAATCAAGAACAGGTGAAGACTCTTAAAACTGAAGCAGCAAACTGTGTAAACAGTCTTCTAACTTCAGTTTAATTTTAAGTTCAGTATCCATGGGGGGAAAAGGTTGCAGGACGTCTTCCTCAAACACAAACAGTGCCATGTTGATGAACCGGTCTTGCCTACTCTTGTTTTTGGAAATAGAGTCATAAGAGAAAGATATGGCAAGAAGTCAGAAACGGCAAAAATGGTAGTATAACTTCCAGGAGGAAGGCTTTTTACAACTTTTTTTTTTTTAAAGCAGTTGTATGCAAAATATGTCAGTTTTCATCACTTTCAAGCAAAATTAGATAATGCTTCAAATTACAGGCCAAACTCATGGCATGAGGCATTTTGACATGGTTGCAGAGTTGTAAGATTTGAAGTTGCCTCCTTTTTTTTTTCGTTTCTCCTTTTTGCAACTGTGGTTGCAGTATGAATATTGCCATGAGTTAAAAATTCTTATTTGCATTCTCTGTCCTGCCAGATGAACCTGCTTCTGAAGGAGTACATCCTATCTGGAGACAGCAAGGAGGCTGAGCGATGCCTCAGAGATCTTGAGGTTCCCCATTTCCACCATGAGTTTGTCTATGAGGTAAAATCTTGGCTGCATTTGATTTATCAGCAGACATACAATAAATCCCACAATCCAGATCTTATAAATACTGTTTTACCTCTTTTCATCCATTTATATCCACTATTTCTTCACTGTACATGGAAAACTTTTGAGTTGATGCTCTCTCAATGTAAAGCTGGAAAATAAAGATTGTTTCTCTCTCTTTGCCCACTGTGTGTTTATACCTTTAATGTTGGCACCCTGTTGAACCTTTTTTTTTTTTTTTTTTAAATAGCAGATTGTAGTAAAGGCTTTGAGTACTAAAACAAGGTTGTGAATGTTTGTTTTTATCTCTCAGGCAATAGTGATGGTGTTGGAGTCTAATGGAGAGAAAACGTTCAAAATGGTTCTGCAGCTACTCAAGTCACTCTCTGGGTCCTCCATCATCACTGTGGACCAAATGAGAAGGGTATGGTGCCACCTGGTGTTTGGATTATGTACTGCTCATAATTTTACAATCACTAGATTTGTTCTTTTGGTTTGTTATCCTTATAAAATGGTTTTCTTGTAGGGCTACCAAAGAGTTTACATGGACATCGCTGAAATTAACATTGATGTCCCTCGTGCGTACTTTATCCTGGAGCGTTTTGTTGACAAGAGCTTTAGCATGGGAGTCATTGATGTAAAGTTGAGAGATCTCTGTCCCTGTCGGTAAGTGCGCTGGTTTTCACACACATCTCACGTTTGTCTCCAGAGATGCGTTTCCCTGTTTTTGTTAATCATATTGTTGTTCTTTTACCCTTAGGGGCCGTAAGAGGTATGTCAGTGAGGGAGACGGTGGTGTTGTGAAACTTGAAAGCTACTGAGGAGACTTTGTGTGCCAGATCTCCCCCCCCCTAAAAAAAAACTCCATAAAGCTACTTTTTTACTTGCATATTTTTCAGTACCTGAAAACAGTTTTCTTCTTTATAACGGTCAAAAGAAGGTACATTTCCGAAATTGAGGTGAGGGTAATTTAAAAAAACTGAAAAAAAAAAATTGCACTTGTGATTGAAACTGAAGTAGATCAC
This sequence comes from Archocentrus centrarchus, assembly GCF_007364275.1. Taxonomy (NCBI): domain Eukaryota; kingdom Metazoa; phylum Chordata; class Actinopteri; order Cichliformes; family Cichlidae; genus Archocentrus; species Archocentrus centrarchus. The sequence goes on along the minus strand of NC_044346.1, from coordinate 28,998,727 downwards.
TCTCTCCAAGGTGTTTCAATATAAACATTTACATAAGCTAGCTCTTAAAGTGCCACACCTCTCTGTCAGTCATTCCATGTTGTTTTGTACAGTATTTTCTTGATTTCACTGCCACTCCTTTTGTGTTTTCTAGAAAGCAGTGTTTGTATCGACATGACTGGTTTGTGTCAAGAACTTTATAAAAATGTATTAAAAAAATAATAAAAGGAAGTATGTTGGCTCAATGCAATACTGGCTTCCTAACTAGCTGCTGTTTTTTGTGTGCTTGATTTTTACCCTTTTTAAATTGCAAAAATCAGTGGCATGGGTACAATGCAGTCAGGGTAGCCTCACAAAATGGTGTTAAGAGTCTTTATTTTTATATTTGACATAATGCTTCTTTTTTGTTCATTTAAATCACTATGAGATAATCTGTTTTTGTCTGTTTAACACAGTGCTAACCACATGTTGCAACTTCACTTAAACTAATCAGAGATGCAATAATAATATAACAGTTTAAAGAAGTACATAGGTAGTTGACCACACTGGCTAACCATACTTGCTGGCATGTAACAGATGCAATCTTCACTAATGACATCCTGTAGATCAACAATAACTAGAAAAAAGCAAGACTTTCAACAGAGAGGGGGGCAGGGGTTAGGCTCACTTTCCCACTCGTTTGTGAAGCCAGATTCCATCTAGGTCCGCACAGATATATTCCAGCGCTTGGAATCAGTGGGCCAGTTCTGTCCATCTTTTTGCCAGTTTAGCCATTTCTGTTTTTTCAAATCCTCCATTGGGTATCTACTGCAGTTGCTCCTTCATTGCCAGTTCCTGTTGTTTAACAGCCTCTTGAGCCTCCATTTGCATCTTTTCCAGTTTTTCAAGGGTGACTGATTTGAGTGGGAGCAGCTTTGGCTTACACAAAATCATAGTAGGGACATCTTCCATGGAAAGCTGCCCTGTGAATATTGGGAAAAAAAAGTAATAAAAACAACACACAAATGATTCAATTTGAACAAGTAATCTTGGCTTAAGTGCAAAGATAATGGAAAAACCTAGCATGGGTGCTATTTTTCACAAAGGTCTGCAGCACATTAGCTGAGAAATGTCTAATCGTTTTAAAATTAAACTTTTAAAGTACTAGCTGGTCAATGGTCCATTTAAAGGAGTTTCATATAGACAATGTTACACCTACAGACTTATCTGTTCAACCACTCTGGAACGAGTTCAATATTTTTGATGTCTGGTCATCTAGTTAAATTTGACATTTTACATATGATGGTGAGACACTGAACAGCTTGTTCTCACTGATCTCTCACATATCTTGACTCAATCTGCTGGCAGTGAACTTCTAAGCAGTTCACGTGTTTTATCGAGCTCCACAAGCAACCTTTTGTAACTACTGCTGTCCACATAGCTGTGGTACAAACCTTGTTTAGGCAGAACCTCTCTGAATATTGACTTGACCTCTGGCATGGTGTCTTCTGAGTGCTCGCTGAAAGGTAAGCATATTTGGTCATTACTTTTCACAAGTTTCTGGGTTTTTTTTTGTTTTGTTTTTTTGACGCAGATTCATAAAACAAAAGTAGTTTTAATATGAGTCAGTGCTGTCTGTGCAAGAGGAAATGCATAATTCAAGCAGCTTGTTAGTTTTAATACTGGGTATTTCGTAGTTTATGATGATCGGACGTCGGTTAGCCATAGGTCAGTGCACAAGCTGCTGCCCTAGGATGTATTTGTAAAATCTGGTTACTGCAATATGGTAAAACGTTAACATTTTTTCGGGGTTGTATTTCAGGATGCTTTACTTCTAATGAACCATTTCGACCACTTTTACACATACAGTTTGATGCCTTGGCTTTAAAGGCATCATAAATGCCCCAAATTTTCAAAAAATAAACACCATACAGCGTCGGCTAGCTACCCAGGCTCAGCTCCAGCTAAATTAACGGCATTCCTGCTTTTAGCGAACTGCCTCAAATGTAGACACTATTTCTCACCAATACACGACAGTATAAACGGATGAATACTATTCACACACCATCTATAAATCGGAGTGTTTTTCGCTAATCTCACCTTCAGTACCAGGTACAGATTACAGTTGTCAAGCCAACGGGTTTGCAAGAATCATGTGACCTTCTTCTGTTGTCTATTTAATTAGCACAATGCTTTACTGGCGCCTACAGGCAGCTCGCGGAATAGCAAAACTCAATAACGTTAACAATGTTTGTTTTCGACGTAAATATGACTATGAGCGTGTCACATTTCACTTCCTACAGTCCGATAAAAAAAAAAAAAACGTGTACACCAATTTGTACTTTCATTTATAAACAGAATAGATGTTTGTGAATGACAGGGAGGCAGGTGTAACAGTGGCGCTGCATAGAGCAAAGGAAGTGAAGGTAGTGAGGTGGAGTTTAAATACCGGGGGTCAACCATGCCAAGCAACGGGCAGTGCACAACAGAGGTGAAAAGGAGAGTGCAGGCAGGGTGGCGTGGGTAGAGATGAGTGTCAGGGCTGATTTGTGACAGAAGGATAACAGCAAGAGTGAAAGGGAAGCTTTACAAAATGGTAGCAAGACCTACTATGATGAGGTTTGGAGATGGTGGCACTGACAAAAAGACAGGAGGTGGAGGTGGGAGAGTGGAAGATGTTTGGGAGCAAGCAGGAGGACAGGATTAGAGATGAATATATCAGAGGGACAGCTCAGGTTGGAGATTTGGAGACAAAGTTGAAGAGGCAAGGCTGAGATAGTTTGGACATGTTCAGAGGAGAGATAGTGGATACATTGGACAAAAGATGTTGAATGGGGAACTGTTAGGTAGGAGGAAAAGAGAAAGACCATAGAGTAGATTCATGGATGTAGTGAAGGAGGACATGCAGATGATCTGCTGTGGCAACCCCTAAAGGGAGCAGATGAAAAAAAGAATTATTTGTACTTTTATTGCATTGCTATGTGGTGGAAATTTCCCTATTTATGTAAAGAAAACATAAAATTCAACATATAAAGCAGCACTCTGTATTTTCAAATATTTATTCTCAGCTTTTCAATATCATCTCTGCCAAGCTGATGTGATTTACTCTTCTGTCTTCTTCTCAAGTCTGAGAATTCTGCAAAATTCTTTTTACTCCATACATGTTTGAGCTGTACTGTATGGCACGGCACGGTGGTGCGGTAGTGTCACTGTCACCCCCCCCTGGCAAAAATGTTCAAACCTTCTGGTTTACCAGGGCCTTTCTGTGTGACATTTGCATGTTCTCCCTGTACCTGCCTGGGTTTCCACTTTCTCGCTCAGTCCAAAGACATATTGGGGTTGTCTTGTCAGATTATCTGGTGATTCCTAATTGGGTTTAGATGTAGCTCTTAGGATGTACTCTGTACATGACCCTAAGCTGGATAAGCATGTATATATTTCACACTTTAACACTTGAGGACTGTTTTGAAATTCCCTTGAGAAAGAAGGTGTGCATACTCTGAGAATTGAAAATAGCTTAAAATGTGTGTCCAGCACTCATACTTTTAAGTGAAAAAACAAGGCTCTCACATGGGCCACAAATACAGCCAGTATTATCAAGAAAGCTAATCAGTGGCTGTTTTTGATGAGGACACTGAAGCTGACTGGCCTTGGAGCAGCTGTGCTGACTTCTTTTATCATTGTGTGGTGGAGAGCGTCTTGACATCCTCCATAATTGTCTTGTATGGCAACTGCTCTGAGGGCGACAAGAAGGCGCTGCAAATAGTGGTTGGGTGGGACCCCTCCCACCCAACCCATGAACTGTATACTCTTCTCCCCTCAGGCAAAAGGCTGGGTAGCCTCAAAGCCCACACAATGAGGCTGAGGTGCAGCTTCTTTCACAAGGCTGTGAGATTCATGAACTCAGTGCCATAAGTTGTCCTCTGCACTCTATCAATTTATGTATGTTTCTTTTTTTATTATTATTAGGATATGATTTTTAGGTTGTTGTCATTAAGTTTTATTCTATTATGAATAATACTGACCTGAGAAGCAAAGGTAATTCTGAATGACAATAAATATGTCTATCTCACCACTCTATAAGGTGTGCCATGGTAGTTGTATATTGATAAGAAGCTTGATATATAAAAAATTAATATAGTTTCATAATGAACAATATCATAAATAATTGTGTAACTGTTCTTTTTCTTTGTATTTGAAGAGTTGTGGTTACACACTTTCTTGCCACTTCCAGACAACAAATATATAGGTGAATTTGAAAGAATTGCTGCTTTTTTCATATTTTCCATATCAGACTAATATTGTTATAGGTTTATTTTATTTATTACAACAATGAACCTGAAGTGAAAATATGATCTAGAAAGCGTAAGACATGCGCTCTATAGAAACTTAATTTTTTTCTAGCGTTAGACAAGCTGTTTGATATATAAGGTAAAAAACTGTTGTTAAATTATAAAACTGCTACATGTGAAGGTTTGAGTCTTTCATTGTTGTATTATAATGATAGTAAACTCACTGAATATGGAAAAATTACAGACTCCATATAAAACATGGACATAGTCACTGTGACCTCATCCATTGTTTTTTGTACTCATTTTGAAGTCTGAGTATTAGCATTTTGTCTGCTGCCATGTTAGTCATTTGGAGCAAGAAGTGTGCCATATTGGATGAGAGGGTGGAGCTACAGTCTAATTATTCTATTATGATTTTAATGCTGACCTGAGAAACAAAGGTCATAATGAATAGCAATAAATATGTCTATCTCACCACTCTAGAAGGTTTGCCATGGCAAGAAATTGCAAGAAAAAATGGAAATGTGTTGAGGGTATTCTGCACTCACAACTATCCTAGTGTGTGGTGAACTCATTAGTCCATGTTAGCAGAACCTCTGTTTTGTCCTAGTGAAAATGTACTTTTTTTTTCTTTAATGAAGTAGCAAAGTAACTTGAGCCCTATGCTCGGGCGCTGACCCTGCCGACAGCACAAACATTGTATAGAGGTCCAGTTCAGTGACTAGAATTGCAGAGGTGAGGCCTAGCAGACAGCTATAGCTACCACTAAGTACACCAAGATGGATGAGTTTATAAAAAAATTAAACCTGCCTAGAGCTGTTAGAAACTGGGAAACTACCCACAGAGGCCAAAACCATGTTTTCATACCAGGCTCTAAAAAGACTTTTCAGTGCTGTAAAGCTGGGCAAGGCTATGGAGAAGGAACAACCTTTGGAACCAACCCCAAGTGGCCACTAGAGGAGCTGCAGTTTTTGGCGTTCTCAGCTCTGGAGATTGCCATATGGGAAAAACTGAGACATAATGTTAAAAAACAACAACAAAAGACAAAACTTATTTTTTTTTCCCCCCCAAGGACCGTTTTGATTGTTTTATTCGCACTGTTTTTACACATTTTTTTCCTTTTTTAAAATCTTCTTTTCAATATATGGCTTATTGCTAGGACCCATTTGCAATCGAACTTATTATTATTATTATTAGTAGTAGTATTATTATTATTATTATTATCATCATCTCTGTTAGATTTTATAGATAAATGTAATATAATGGACGTTTGATTGCATTTCAAAGTCTCGTGATAACATTGGTTAGGCGTGTGAATGACGCAGTTTGGTGACTGGGGAGGGAGGGGAGCAGAGCAGCAGTGTAGGAAAAGAGGAGGAAGCAGCGAGGATGGCGGAGTCACACCTCTGAAGGTAAAACAGTTATTTTATCCACAATAACAGTGGACATTTCATCCCCACAGCATGGTAACGCAGCGCTCTAGAGTAATACACGTGTCAGCCTGTCGTTACGCGTGTGTAACACCAAAGTGTCATTTTGCGGTGGCGAGTACGAACGCACTCTTTTGTTCAGCTTCGGAATGGCCGCTGTTTTTCAGTGTTTTCTTTTTCCTCTGCTCACATTCACTCCGGGAACGGCGCTTTGATTCAGCGTTACTGTTTGTAGGCACCTCGGGTGGCATTCCGTGACTGCTCGGGTCGGGATATCAGCTGCTTTCACACCTTCACAGGATGTTCTCTTTGGTTCCTGCTGCCCGTATGCGCTCAGCTGGTTGCAGCAGAGATTTCCCCCCTTCGGTCGGGTCGGTCTACGTCCGACAGCCGCTCCGCTCAGGCCTACGTTACACACACATCTCTGCTAGTGATTAAGCTAAGCGCTGGATGTGAATATTAAGGGCAAATCTCGACACCCTCACCACGGTCTAGCACACACATCAATTGTCCTTCTATTTTATTATGTGCTGTTGAATGCTGTGTTGGTCTTCCTTGTTGGAGAAAAAATCGCTCGCCAAAATACCGTTAGCTGCTGAGCTAAGTTGCTTGCTAGCTGACGCTAGCAAGTTAGCGGTCTGGCATAACTGACGTTTGCCGTCCTGTTGACGCTCAGCTTAGCTGTTTTATTTCCTGCTTTGTTGTCAGTCGTTTTTGCACGCTACTGTTTCACCCAGTTAAGACTGGACTTTGAGATGTGCATTGTAGATATACGTTTTTAGCCTACTCGAATTGGTTAACGACAAAGTTGTCTTGTTGGTGATGTTAGCTTAGCAGTCACAACGTCAAGGATTACACTCAATGATCATACAGTATCGTACCCATATTAAGTGTTCGTATCTTGCAAATTGGGTAATCTTGAAACGCAATTTGACTTCTCGACCTGGTAGCTACCGTTTTTGTCGGTAATCTGTTCCAAGGATTTGCCATTTGCACACGTAGTCACCAACCTAGTGGGGTCATGTGGAGTGCTGTTTAGTGGCAACAGCGATAGCTGCCACCTCAGGCAGTTTTGCCTCCTTTTATTACGTGTAGAATTATCTGTATCGAGAGCTTTAACTTACTGTGAAGTAGCAGCAGTAACCTAGATGGTTGGATATTTCTTGAATCTGAAAAATGCATTCTCTAATTAGCTGAAATTGGTGCATGTTTCATTTGATTCTAAAGGCATTATAATGGACAAACAAGGGAGAACAGTTCTACTCAGGCCTAAATGCACTGACATTAGCAGATGGGCCTAAGATATCCTTAATGGATAACTTCATTAGTCTGTATGTGGGAAGTTCAAATAGCACTTTATGGTGGTGTTGTGGTTGTGTTGATGGACACATGCATTAGCTTTTTCTGCCAAAAAAGTGCTGAGTTAAGCCTCATATTTACATCGACTAAACAAGCAGTTTTAGCTACACGCATTCACACACGAGTATATAGCACAGTTGTGAAGGGTGATGTAAAGGCTGATCCATAGTGTACTTTTCTGAACAAACAGGTTAGTATGGCTGAGTAGTTAAATAATTCCACACACAAAATTATGATTATCCCTTGCTAGCTATTTAGGCTCTTCAGTCGTACGGTTCTAGGAACATGTCAAAGAACAATCTTAAATTGTTCTTTTGTTGTAGATTTTGTAAGCAATCATTCAGCTATTAGCTGAGTGAATTGCTTAGGTGGGGCTGTAGGCTTACAGCAATGTTAACACCCACTGGGTCATATTTATTTAGCAGGAGCAAGTTGGTGTTAGTTTATGCTTCGTACATTAGACTTTTTGTTGTTGACTAGCCACCCAGTACCTCAGCATTACCAGTAACCTGGTTCTGACAACCTACCAAACCTGTTCCAAGTGTATGTGTAGGTTGAACAGCTCCCCCTAAAAAAAATGTAGTTGTCATTCTACAGAATTTTCTTAGCCCTCTACTTGTTTAGACTAAGATTTAAAATAATAGCAATAACAATCTCAGTGTATACTACAGCCCCAGGAATCTCTGTATCCCACAATAATTTAATTGCTTCAGTAAAGAATCACTGATGAGCCAAGTAAGATTTCACTAAGATTTCTCCAAGCTTCACTATTAAGCTCGGGATAACTTGTTGGTTACCTATAACACAGACCACACAGGAACATATTAATTACTAAGGGCTGATTCACAATTTTCAGCATTTTCCAAAGCGTACTCTTACCCCCCCCCCCCCCCCCCCCCAAAAAAAAAAAAAGTGTACAAAGAAAATGTTGATCTTTTTTCATAACATTTAATTTCACCTGATTCTTTGGTATTGTAATGTAATAGAAAGTATTAAAACTATGGAGCCCCACATGGTACATGGGAGGAAAAGAAAAAAAGAGATGTACTTTTACAAGATCTCGCAAAACTTTTTAATTTTAGGCCATGCGCTTCCACGGTAATCTTGATACGGCAGCGTCCGTCAGAACGTTGAAAGG